>NC_061116.1:113937004-114615195 GCF_002878395.1 Capsicum annuum | reverse complement strand
TTACAATGGGGATTCACGACCCAAATATCAAAATCATGATAAATATCGTTCAAGATTCCTGCTTTATATCTCCACACATATAAATTCATCTTTCAAAATCATAAACATCAAGATTTCATAATAATCATCATAAGATATGGGTTCATGCTTAAAATTCATAAAAATCAAATAAAAATCACGCCTCTGTAATGAAAATTACTTTTGGGCACAAGAACAAAAGAGAGTTCTTGTTGAAAAACCCCACATACCTTGAATGATGAACTTTAGATCGAAACTCATTTTTGAGATGTTAATCGTGCCTTTGAATGATGGTTCTTGGAGTTCTTGAACTAAAAACTTGGAATCTTAAATAAATTTGCAGAATTAATGGTGAACTTTGGAGGTTCTTGAAGTTCTTGAGCTAGGAACTTGGAATCATGAATAAATTTGCAGAATTAATGGTGAACTTTGGAGGTTCTTGAAGTTGGATGTAGGAGCTTAGGGTTTTATTTTTGAGGAAATTGATGAAATATAATGTATAATGCTTCTAATAGGCTTTAATATAGGGTTTGGATGGATTTTGGGTGAGGGGGAAAGACCAAAAAGCTCCTAAAAATCAAATAATTCTTGAATCTGTCCTTTGGTGGACTGTTTTGATAGTCTGAAGTAGATCAACCATAACGTTTTAATCCGATATCCAAATTGGATAAAACCAATTTCATTAGAAAGAGGACTCTTATATATTTTCATTGATATATAGTATCTCATCCAGATCATTGTGTACGAGGAGTTATGATCATTTGAATTTGACCCAAAAATTTACTTTTGATAGGCTGAAGTAGATCGACCATAACTTTTTCCTCCAATAGACAAATTGGATGAAACAAATTTTATTGGAAAGAGGACTCACAGAGCTTTCCGTTGATATATAGTAGATAACCCATATCATTATGTACAAGGAGTTATAATCGTTTAAAGTTGGAGCAAAAATACGCCAAGCCTCAATACTTTTTTTCCTACACGTTTTATTGTTCACAGTTCGATCGGAATGGTCGTAGTTCGATCGGAATGGTCTTAAATCATCGCTCGAGTGTCCATTTTCGATGATCTATATATCGTTGGAAACCTTATTTGATACTCTACACAATGGTAGGTCAACATCTTAGAAACACTACACAGAAAATTTATGGATCTCTCTAAAGCGTGGAACTCGATACATTTCTTACAAAATCTTTACGATGAAAATTTTTTGGGGTATTACACTAGGCATGCAAAATTTTCCAAGGTGGATCAAATGTCCCTTCCACTGGAGACAAAATTAGAGTATCTATTTCAATTAAAAACTCATATATTTATTGAGTCCCAATAAGAGAAAAAGCCTTGTTAAAAGGTTGTTCCTATCCATGGCCTTGATTTTTTAAATATTTTGGACGGAGACGGTTTTTTATTGAGAATTAGTGAAACACCCAAGAATGCGGCCCGGCAAAAATTTTGGGAGATTGGTGATGATCATGATATGTGATGTGTTGTGTCCTTGTAGTGGTTATTTCTAACTTGTGTAAGAGGGTGTTGATGCATGTTATGTGTTACCTTATTTTTATTCTTGCCTCACCCCTCAGGATATATGGTCCAAGGAGGAGAGAATTAAAGCATTTAGACTTGAACCCTTGAAATAATGACTACTTTTTGTGTCTCTGTAGTGAGTACGGTTGGGTGCTTGAGTCATACCTGTGGTCATGACTCGTACCCACCTTGACCTCCCCATTAGTAACTTGGTTAGTCCATAAGGGTAAAACACTAACATCTATACGAAATTTCCTCCCCTTGGTCATTACCATTCATACAAGTTGTATACTACGTTGTCGTACGAAGTGAGGACTTAAACTGGACTATTTTGGTCACAAGCAAAGATTTTGAGTTAGGGGTTGAGTCGTACCCCTTTTTTATGACTAAAGGGTGACACTTCATACCCTAACAAGTATGGTTGACCTATGAAGAGCCTATGGTATGATTTAGGGTACAATTCATACCCAAGGTCACTATTGCCAAGTGAACTGTATGGGGGACTCGTACGCCTGCACGTGTACACTTTCCAGCTTTTAACCAAGGAACTTTTGGTAATTTCACATTCCTAAAACCCTAAAATCTCCAACAATATAAGGTCTTGTAGCCTCCTAAGTCTTTATTTACAAAACACAAACACTTTTATACACTCTAAAGGATTCTTGAAGTAAGATTGGGGGCTAGGGTTTTTAGGTGCTCATCTAGTGGCAAGAAAGAGTGAAGATTGTTGGTGTGTCATCTTGTTTAAGGCATGTGTATATTAATTTTTCTATATAACTCTAAAACAATGTATTTCACACTTGAATTAGTAAGTGTACATGGTGGTTTTGAATCAAATGAAAAGAGTTTTGTTACGTGACAATAAATAATGATGATTTATGCTTGTACATGTGTTTATTCATGTATTTGATGTTATATTATATATATTGATGATTTTTGTATGTTTTTTAACATGAGGGTATTGAGTAACCCTAGTCTTACTGATTTCTACCATGAAAATGACCTTGTCCAAGGTATGAACACAAGGTGTTTATGAAATTGTCTAAGTAAAATAACTAGTTGTAAGATTGACAATATGTTTAGCTAGGGAATTTGACTAAATAAGTATAAAATATTGTTGAATGATATTGTGAAAGTATTAAGAGTAATTTATTATGAAATCCATAACCTTATTGGTTAATGGTTAATGAGAGGGTGAAACATAGGCAAGATAATTAGCTTAAGTTGTGTATTGCACCAAGCAGGGTAAAAATGGGATTGAACAGTGCTAATTAAAGATGAATATCTTGTGTGGGGCATGATGAACATAACTTGAATTGTGTGATGAAATGAGTTAAAGCATTGTCCTATTGAAATAGTTGAACAATGAAGTCCCCCATGAGGGCCATATGATCATGTAAATTGTTGAATTTGGTAAAATTCATTAAAGCCCTTATGTGTGGAATTAAATGTGTGTGAATGCTTGGTAAATGGTTGGTAAAGGAATTTTTTTTCCACACAATGACTAAATGCATATCCTTGATTATTGGTTGACTAAATGGTCATAGTCCCCAAAGTATAGACTCAAATTATGTTTGAATAAACGGTGCGTATAAGATTAATAAGTATGAATAATTGTTGGTACGAGTTTTGATGACCATGAATAAGCTTGTATTATGTTATGAACTGAGGCCTTAGTCCTAACCATGTGAGAAATGACCAAATGGGATGGTAGATATCATGTGATGATCTACGGTATTGATGTGAAGCCTTGATGGATTGAATGCTTTGAGATGGGTTGAGTTCCTATGTGATGAATTAAATGGCTGCTAGAATGTGTGTAGAGACATATTGGTTCGTGTCCTAAGCCTTCTTACCATATAAGGCATATGGTCCAAGTTCGTTTACCATACAAAGCGTGTTGGTTTGTGGTCCAAGAACACTTACCATATAAGGCATGTTGGTTTATGGTCCAAGTTTACTTACCATATAAGGCATATTGGTTTGTGGTCCAAGTCCACTTACCATATAAGGCTTGTTGGTTCATGGTCCAAGTTCTCTTACCATATAAGGCCTGTTGTTCCATGGTCCAAGTCCGCTTACCATGCAAAGCATGTTGGCTTGTTGTCCAAGTTCGATTACCATATAAGATGTGTCAGCTTGACGCTCATGTCCCCTTTTCTATTATAGCATAAAGGATTTTATGTGTCTAAAATATAAGTGTGGATGGTTGGTAGTCCTTTACCCCTTATCTTATGAATTAATGTGTCATAAATACATGTTATGACTTGTTTCATGATTAGACTTGCTATGCCACTACATATATGCGTGTCTTTGAATTGCCTATTATTATGTAAATGTGATTGCATATGAGGGATTGACATGGATTGATCAAATGTACTATTTAATCCTTAATCTTGAGTTACATGCAATCTTGAGTTACATGCTAGCTTTCCAACCGCTGACCATCTCCGGACACTACATCCTCATGCAACGTAGGGGCTGGAGCTTCTTCTTCGTTTCTCGCATAGTGATTAGGTGATCAAAGTGGATCGTGTATTTACTCAAAGTGTTGAGCTTCCTTTCTTCAAAAGACATTCACCTTTTTGTCTCTTATCTTTAAACTTAGTTTCTTTTAGACTTGGTTTGGATATCATCGGGGGTTTGTCTTGATATATACTTTTATTGACATTGATTTGAATATAGGCATTGCGAATGACTATAAGCTTGGACATATTTTCTAGACTGTTGTTATTAATGAAATGGTAGATATTGTCTAGCATTGACTATTAGTTTTACATTTCTGCTATCTTATTATATGGTTGGAATCCATCCGACCCTTGTGGATAATTATTGATGTTTGGGTTAGGTTATCGGGGTGATCTCCGATTTATGTGAGCTTGAGGTGACCAAACTACATGGCCCAAAGCTAGGGTTTTATCACGTTGGTATCAGAGGCTAGGTTTCACATCAGTTGTGTGTTCATAATGCCATGCCAAGTAAAGTCTCTTTTATGGGTGTGAAGTATACCACACTAATAAAAGGGGGGCTATGAAACATTTTAGGAATTTTTCCCATTCTTGTGTTTCAATCTTAATCTATAGAGTCTAAGGTATTAGATTTATCTAATTCTCATTTGCTACCTTTCAGATCATGCCGCCACAAAGATTTTATACTCAGGCAAACACTTTTGCCACGACTGAGGGTCCTATGGACAAATCTCATCCAACTTCTGGGGTTCAAATCCGAGCTAAGGCTGCAACATCTATCCATATTCGTGGGATTACACCTTTCCCTACCAATCTTGACTATGAAAGTGACCTCTCTCCTTAGTCACTTTAAAAGAATGTAACTAATACAGAGTTTCATTGCTTCATCAACCTCTTGACCCAATTGGTATCTTCTTAATTAGGATGAGGTGCCTCATTTGCTCCATCCTCTAAGGCCATAAGGGTTAAAAAATTCATGACTTTGCACTCTCCTATGTTTATAGACATGTAATACCCCACAAAATCCTAAGATCAAATCAATTTTTAAGTTTGCTAAGGGGTCCCAGACTTAAAAAATTCTAGCTAAGTATTTTGAATTAGTATTATTTTGGCCTTTGTAAGTTGGCAACTCAATTTCATGACTCTTATGATCTTATAGTATCAATCTTTATATTGATTCATGATTAGAAATGTTAGTAGGTCTTTTCGTATAAGTTTTGAATTTTTCAGATCTCGTTTAAATCATGTTCGAGTGACCTCACACCGATAGATAATTTTTCCCTTATCTTAGTGCAAATTCCAGTGAACCAATGCATTCTCAACACGGTGCGTTGGCCATCGCATTGATACCAATAACGCGGCATGTTTGTCTGTGCATCGACAGTTTAGTTTTCAATCATTAAAAGGTCACGTCCGTAGGGGTATTTGGGTCTTTTTCCCCACTCCTATTCAGCCCTAAAACACTAGATTCGGCCCTCATTAAGAAACATACACTCACTTTCTCTCAAATTTCTAAAGAAAAAGAACCCTAGGTGATTTAATTTCAAAGCCAAGGCTCAAGATTTCGCCATTATTCTTTAAGAATTAAACAACCAAGGTATCTAAAGTGTTCATCCAAGGATTCTTTCCACCCTTGGACTCCAAGAAACTCTTTTAAACTTCAAGTAGCTTGATTTCATGTTTTCCGTGATTTGAAATCACAGTGTATTCATGATTATTGCTATAATTGGGTTTCTATTTCATGATTTATTACAGGATTAATGCAGAATTAATTGACATGTGTGATTTACCATGTTTATTCATGTTGAAACCCATAGAATTGTGAATTTTGAATTAAATCATGATGCTCTTATGTTGTTTTAGTGTCATGTGCATAGATTATGCTATTCAAGTGTTTGATGAATTTATCATGTGAATATAATGATAAGATTATATCATACTAGTAAGTATACTATTTTATGCCATGCAAGTGTTTGATAAAATGCCTCTATAGATTCATTATGAACAAGTGTGCATTTTTATCTTATGCTATGCAAGATCATGTAAAGCTTTACTTTTCATGCTATCGAGTCATGGGGGTATTTATACCCAACGATTTAGTTGTTTACCTAGATCCAGTGTCAGTTACAGAATAATCTTAGTCACTTAACGATTAGTATTACTCTCTGTCAGTTATAGGACATAGGAGAACTCAATAGATTCAGTATTAGTACCGTCTAGCTTAGTATTCAGTTTAGACCTCAGTAAACTCATTCAGCTAACAGAATTCAATAGCATTCTTTCAATCAATAAAACTCAGTAAAATCAGTAACAGTTCAGTCAAGCCTAGTATGAACTAGGAAATCAGTTTAGTGTCTATTCAGTTGAGAGTAGGATCCATCACCGAGTTAACCCAGGGATAGAGGCATTCTTGCCGGCAGAGTGTTTCACCGTTTATAGCAATACCTGCATTACAGAACTACATAGCCATTATAGGTTGAGATATCTTCCTGGCAGACTATGGTTGATATATCTCATATGAGTTTTCCTGCCATCGAGCATTGACGAAAGAGCTTCCTATCAGAGAGGGTTAACTCACAGTTTTTACTACCCATGGCATGGTACTGGTACCTTTCCAACTGGGGTTATAGGTTGGACCCTAATCTATTCAGAAAGGGGTATGTCGGTTAGATGATTACCTTCTCCAGTCTAAGTTTTAGTTCCAGTCTCAAAATAGAACTCAGTTAAGTTTTACAGATTCAGGACTGTCAAATACAGTCACTCAGTTCAGCATGGAACTTAATATAGTTCCACATGATCAAGACTGTTAGATACAGTCAGTCAGTTATCAGCTACACAGTATAAGTAAACTTAGATATCAGTAAATTAGTAATTTAGAACTCTGTATCAAGTATTATCATGATCTTAAATTACAGTATATGTATTCATGCATGTACTCCAATTCAGTTATATTCATGTCATTCATTTAGTATTATTCATGCATATGAACCCATGAATTTTAGCCTACCTTACTTAGCATACTGGTACATTCAAAGTACTGACGCATACTTTTCTCTTGAACTATGATATTTTATATAATGAGTTCATACGCACAGACTCCCAAGAAGCCTTAGCAGTTCAGATCTTTAGTAGTTAGAGTTAGTGGTGAGTCCTCATAGTTTGAGGACATGATTATATTATTCAATATTTCTATTTATCAGTACAGTTTTTAGTAGTTGGAGTTAGTTGGGGGCTTATCCCATCAACTCCATGATTCAAACAGTAAAGGTTTTTAAGACTAGATTATTTTCAGATAGATGTTTTAGTTTTGGTATTGTTATACTTTATTCAGTTTTATTTTAGTATTGAACATTATAGTGAGTTTTTGCCTAATTTTTGCATATTTGCAGTATTACGATTCAATTATTGTAGCAGGTACCAGTCATGGGTTAGCTTGTGGTCCTTTGGGATTATAAGCAACGTGTAGCATCCAAGGTACATACTCAAGGAATTAAAAACCTGGTATCAGAGCGTAAGGTTCAACAGAGTTCTAGGAAGTCCAAAAGCCATATCTAGAAGAGTCTTGTGCATGGGTGTGTAGTGCGCCACACTTATGGAAGGAGGCTACGAGATGTTTTAGGAAAAGTTTCCCTTCTTTCAGTACTTATATCATGTGTATGGGCATGAGCTCCAGTTAAACTCTCTGTTTAATCCAAGTTTCTCTTCTATTTATAGAATATTCCTCCAAAGAGGACTAAAGAAAAGAAATAGGAGACCATCTAGAACCCTAGCCCGTCCAGCCAGATCCTATACACAAACATGTATCCCACGCTGAGTTCAAAGCAGTTTTCACCACCCTAGCTCATTCTTTGCCCGCCCAAAATAAATCTTCAACTGCTCTTTCGACCAACCTAGTGGCCAATACTGTTGCTGCCAGGATTCAGGATTTTACCCGAATGAACCCTCCATCTTTTATTAGGTCTAAATCATATGAGGACCCTCAAGAATTTCTTGATCAGGTGAAAAAAGTTACAAATATTTGGGAGTGACTACTATTAAGAGTGCTTAGTTGGCCATATATCAGTTACAAGATGTAGCACACTCATGGTTTAAATAGTGGGAATTAAAAAAGGCCGCAGATGCAGGGCCTATAGAATGGGAGAAGTTTGTTGTTTCTTTTCTTGATAGGTTCTTCCCGCTAGAGTTGAGAAAATCTAAGGTTTTTGAGTTTATAAATCTGAAGCAGGGAAATATAACTGTGAAAGAGTATTCTCTTAAGTTTACACAATTAGCCAGATACGCTCTTTGTATGGTAGCAGATAGCAGAACTAAGATGAGTAAGTTTGTATCTAGCATGTCTAATATTGTGGTCAAGGAGTGTATGACCGTAATATTGATTAAAGAGATAGACATATCTAGGCTCATAGTCCATTCTTAGTAAATAGAGGAGGCTATGAATAAAGAGAAAGAGAGGGAGAAGTAGAGAGTGAGAACACATAGTTTCAACTTCACTCAATCTTAGTTAGAGTGTGGGAATCATTCTTAGTTCTACCCAAAATCACCAGTTCCAGCTCTGTCCTTATCCAATGCTCCTGTGCAAAAATTCAGAGATGGCAACAGAGATAGGGCATCAGGCCCTAAACCTTAGGGTAGTATTAGTAGTGCCTGAACTAATTTTCTTTGTCAAAAGTATGGGAGAAACCACCAGGGTATCTGCAGAGCTAGCAGTGTTATGTGTTTTAGATATGGAAAGCCAGGCCACAGGGTCAGATAGTGTCCTCAAGTGGGTTCTCAGAGTCAGCATAACTATCCCCCAACTCAATTTGATTGCCCGAATAAGAAGGGTACCGCATCCAGTGCCACTAGTAGGCAGCGCCCAAATAGACTTTGAGCACTTGAATCCCTACAGGATCAAGAGAGTTCTCCTGCTGTGGTCACTGGTACATTACAAGTTTATCATTTACATGTTTATGCTTTGCTAGACCCAGGAGCTTCTTTGTCCTTTATTATTCCTTATATAGCTGCTGACTTCGGAGTCAGTCTCAAAATCTTAGCAGATCGTTTCTCACTCTTTACCCCAGTGGGCAAATCTATTATAGCCCGATGGGTATATAGGAACTTTCTAGTTATGGTATCTCAGAAAGTCACATCTGAAGACTTAGCCGAATTAGAGATGACCAATTTTGATGTCATTCTCGGCATGGATTGGCTTCATTCCTGCTATGTCTCAGTCGACTATAGAAATAGAATTGTCTAGTTTTAGTTTTTGAATAAACATATCCTTGAATAGAGGGGTAAAACTTCAGCACTTAGGGGTTAGCTTATTTCTTACCTAAGGGTAAGAAAAATAATATCTAAGGGATGTATCTACCATCTCGGTCAAGTCCCAGACTCTAGTTCAGAACCCCCTAATCTTGAATCAGTGTCAGTAGCATGTGAATTCCCAGTATTTTCCCATGATTTTATTCTGCCCAGTTGTGGGATTTAAGCCCTAAATACGTGTAAAACCCTTCATTAGTCACTTTTTCCCCTAAATCAAAACATAGTTCTCTCTCACAAAAATAAATCCTAGCTCTCAAGAATCAATTTCAATTCCAAGAATTTCTTCAAAACCATCAAAATATCTCAAATTAAGGTATGTTAGATGTTCATCTATGGGTCCCTTCCACCCATAGATTCAAATAATCCATTTTAAAAATTTCAAGAATTATGATTCATGATTTACATGTATAAAATTGGATTATTTCATGTTATGACATTTACTGAGTTTTAATCCATGATTAGTTGTAGATTCTATGAAGTTGTATAGAATGTATGTTGAATTGAGTATTCCTCATGTTATAATCCATGAATTTTCAAGTTGATTATTGTATCTATGTTAACCCTAAATGTTTATGATTTAATGAACCAAGTATGCTTCCTATTTGTTTGATAAATAGTCTATTAGAATAAAATAATGCCATTATAGCATGATAACATGTAATCCTCATTAATTTATAATTTAATGCATCACAAGTGTTTGATGAAACATCTCTATGAATGAATTATGATCAAGTGAACATTGTTATGTTATTCAAGAATATGCTTCGCTTTACTCTTCATGCTATCAATTCCTGGGGGTATTTAATACCCCAGTCTAGCTGTTACTTAGAGCTAGTATCAGTTATAGAATAGTATTAGTCATCTCATGATCAGTAGTACTCTCGGTCTGTTATAGAACTCAGTAGAATTTAGTCAGCTACAGAACTTAGGAAAACTTAGTAACCTTAGTATCAGTCCAGTCTAGTTCAGTATACTCAGTTTAATGTCTTTCAGTTGGGAGTAGGATTCAGGACTGTGTGAGCCTAGGGATTGGGGCACACCTATTAGTTAGGACTGGGTTCCTATAAGTAATTGCTAAGATCCAAAACTATGTAGCCAACGTAGGTTAAGAGATGTCACCCGTTAGATAGGATTGACATACTCAGGGATCACCCACTAGTTTAGGACTGATATCAGGGATCACCTGTTGATAGGACTGACTCTACAGTAGTTGTCTTTGCCTGTGGCATGGTACTGAGACCCTTCTAATTGGTACATATTAGACCACAGCTCAATTATCTTTTCTTATTTGGGTTATGTCAGTTAGATGATTACCTCCCACAGTTTCAGTTTAGAACTCCGCTCAGTTTTATAAAATTAGGATTGTCAGACACAGTCAATTAGTATCAGTAAGTCAGTTATAGGTAATTTTAGATATCAGTTATACAGTTATCAATACTTATTACTTAGCTTCAGAAAAGCTCAGTGATAGTATACACGTACACTTAGATTTAGTTACTCTATATCATGTAGTTAGTTATTATTCATGCATATGAACCCTTGAATTCATCCTTACCTCATTTAGCATACTAGTACATTCCCACGTACTAACACATACTTTCCTATTCTATGATGTTTCATATCATAGGTTCGGATGCTCAGGTTCCCAACCACGCATAGTAGATTCAGATTCGGCTACCAATAGTAGATTTAGTAGTGAGTCCTCATCATTTGATGATATTTTATTATTTCATATTTTAGTAGATTGAGTTAGTTGGGGATTATCCCATCAAATTTGATTTCAGAGAGATTCAGTTAGAGGTATTTCAGACAAAATTTTCAGATAGTATTCAGTTTAACAGATGTTATATTTCATCAGTATTTTAGATGTTTTGAACCTTATGGAATTTCAGCCTATTTTTCTACATTAATTTCAGTCATGGGTTAGCTTGTGGTCTTTCAGGGTCATAAGCACCATGTGACAACTAGGGGGTAGTCTCAGATCATTATATTTCATCTATTGTATCACATATGTCCAAATTGACTTTGAAGAAAGTCAAATTATAGTGGTCAGATTCTTCTGAAAAGAGTTTTCAGCAGTTAAGGACTCGACTCACTACAACTCCTGCTTTGACCCTACCAGATAGTTCAAATAGGTTTCTGTTATATTTTGATGCCTCCAGAGTTGATTTGGGGTGTGTTTTCATATAGAGAGGTAAGGTCATAGCCTACACCTCTAGACAACTTAACCCTATGAAAAGAACTATCCTACTTATGATCTTGAGTTAGCAGCAGTAGTATTTGCCTTAAAGATTTGGAGGCACTATTTATATGGGGTACATATTAATATGTTTACTGATCATAAGAGCCTACATTATGTATTCTCTCAGATAGATTTAAATCTCCATCAGAGAAGGTAGTTTGAGTTGTTGAAAGAATACAACATGATCATCCTGTATCATCCGAGTAAAGCCAATGTAGTGGCTGATTCTCTCAGTAGGATGTCTATGGGTAGTATTACTCATGTGGAAGATGGTAAGAAAAAGTTTGTTTAAGAAGTTCATCAGCTTTCCCGACTAGGTATTCTCTTAGTCGATTCAGCAGAAGGTGGTGTATGGGTATAGAGTAGTTCAGAATCATCCCTGGTTTTCAAGATAAAGAAAAAGTAGGATAGATATCTTAGTCTAGTCAAGTTGAAGGAATTAGTCAGAGCTCAGAAAGTAGAGGTCTTCTCCTGAAGGGTAGAAGGTGTTTTGCATTATCAGGGTTGGCTATGTATGCCAGCTATAGATGACTTGAGATAGAGAGTTCTTACAGAAGTGCATGGTGTGCACTAATCTATTAATCTAGGGGATACTAAGATGTACTGTGATTTATGGGAGATCTATTGGTGGAGTGGATGAAGAAAGACATTGCAGAATTTATGGCTAAGTGCTCAACATGTCAGCAGGTTAAGATCGAGTATTAGCAACCAAGTGGGTCTAGGCTGGAGTTCTGTATTGCCACCTGGAAATAGGAAGAAGTAAACATGGACTTTGTGATGGGTTTTCCTCGTACTCGTTGCAAGCATGATTCAGTTTGGGTCATTGTAGATAGGATAACCAAATCTATTTATTTCCTACTAGTCCATACCTCTTATTCAGCCAAGGATTATGCCATACTTTATATCAGGGAGTTGGTCTAATAGCACGGTGTTCCATTGTCCATTATCTCAGATAGAGGTACCCAGTTTACCTCTTATTCTTGGAAGGAATTCCAAAAGTGTCTTGGTACCTAAGTTCACCTCAGTACAGCTTTTTATGCTCAAATAAATGGTCAAGTAGAAAGGACCATTCAAACTTTAGAAGATATGCTGCGAGCGTGTGCGATGGACTTTAAAGGTAGTTGGGATGAACACTTGCCTCTGATTGAATTAACATATTGATGTGTGAGCAGATGCTAACACATTTGAGGATTTTAACTAAGAATAATTGCAAAGTCTTAAGCAATTTTTGTCATTTTTTATTGTTTTCTATTTGATATTGCAGTAAAAGTCAAGATACAAGAGAACCAGCAATAATGGATGTAAAAGGGTTGATTTTAGAGCATCTAGAGAGGAAAGTATAGCTTACATCTTGTTTGATAAGTCGTCAGCCTTACGATAAGCTATCAGAGTTACCGTCAGCCTTAGACAGAGAATAAGCAGCTGGAATTTGTGATGACATCTGTGATAGGCCGTCAGAAGTGTAATAATTCATCAGGCTCGTCATTAGGCTTGGGCAGTTCTTTAGAAATTGAAGTGAAGATGTAAAAACATCCATAATAAGTTATCAAAGGTCTGATAAGCCATCATGCCTCATCGTCAACCTAAGGCAGAGATTTTCAAAAGTGAAGAGGAGCTGACGACATTCCTGATAAGTCGTCAGACTCCTGATAAGCCGTCACACACGTCGTCTCCTGTCCGAGAAAATACTATAATCTATGGTTTTGTTTACATAATTAGGATAAAGTGTTTAAAGCATAAGTTAGGGTTTTGGAGGGCGGAACATCTTGAACTTATTCCAAAGAAAAAGACACCTCTTTTTTTGGGGCTCAAAACTTTTAATTCAATTTTCAACTCTTTGATTAGGTTTTGGGAAATTTCTCTTGAACTTAAAAGATAATCAAATTTAGACTTCATCTTTTGTAAGTTTAATTACTTTGGATGATGATTATAATTGTTGCTATCTCTTTCTTTCTCCTGTGGAACTAAAACCCACAACTAGGGTTGTGGGATCTATAATTATTCCCCCATGGATTTAATAGTTGTTAAGGTTTGAGTGATTGTAGGGATATCATGATAATTTCTCTGTTTTGATTGTTATTTATTGGTTGTAAATAATAAATCTCGCCTTATGTTGATTTGCTTGAACTGAGAAATAAATTAAAGGTAGCGAATTATCAATAAGGATTTGGGAAGGTTAAGCTCTCATATAATCATTAATGTTTTAACAAGATTGATCAACATGAGATAAAATCAATATGAATAGAATGATTTCCTAAGTTCGAGAGAATTAGGGAGTTCAACATCTAAGTAGGTTGAGAAACACTTAGATGGACTGTCTAAACTAATAATTTGGTGTTTCCCACAAGTCATGAGAATCCAGTACTACAACTAATATTTAATGGAGGATTACAAATCATAGTGATCACATCTCTAGTTTATCTATATCAATGATTTGAAATATTGCAGTATAAGCTTTGCGTTCTAAGGCAAGTTGAATTTTAATAACTTTTGTTCAATCATTAAAAATCCCTATTTTATCTTTTTGTATCATTTGTTTGAATTCAACTTATAGCTATAATTTTAAATTAGCTTAATCGCTACTCACATTGTTTCTCGTGGATTCGACCCTGATTCCAAAGTTGGGTAAATATATTGACGATGACCGCTTTGCACTAAATTGACGTGTAAGTTGAGCATTATCAAAAATGGCACTGTTGCAGGGGAATAATTTGGCGCATTGAGTTGGTTTGGAATTTTAGCCTACTTGCTTGAATTCAAACTTATAAATATTTGTTTTTAGTTTTCTTTTATTTCTTATGTTAGGTAGATTTTTATTTTAGTTTACTTATTACTCTGGCATCGTGCAATGAACATGAGCTTAGTGGTTGGAAATCATATGTTGATGATCCATGTCCATATTGTGATGGACCTCACTTTTGGCAAGATTGTAGATATGCTCCCCAAAGAGAGATGTGTGCACCATCTCCATCCTACTAGGAGTATAATTGTTCTTTATGGTGTGGTCAAGAAGGACATTATAGTGATTGCCCAGATGGTCCTTCCCCCTATTGTGCTTACCCAAATTCTAGTTCTTCTGATGAGTTTCATAGGTCTTATGATTAAGAAAAGAAAGAATGAAGCATCGATAAGAGTGGCATTGAAGCTATATTTCAACGAATGTTGGATCTCCATAAGAAATGTATGATGTCATATATGATATGCGTCAACACATGAAGCTAATAATTAATGAGGAGATAGATAAAGAGGTCAACTATTCAAAGCATTCTTCTATATTATGTTTAGATGATATCTTTTCTATGGAATCATTTAAAATAATGGAAGAGTGTGAAGATAAAGAGCAAGAACCCTATAATGATGTTGAGCTTGATAATAAGCAACCCTCAGTGATTTCCCAACCAACCAAACCACCATAAGAGATGATGCAAAGATTGAGGAAATGGTGTTAGAGGCAAAAGAAGAAACCAAGCTAATCTCTTATAAAGACTCTATCCTAATTCAAAGTGAAGAAGTCGAGAAGCTGAATAATAGTGAGTGTGTAGTAGATAGTGTAAATTTTGAAGTAGGATTGATTGGGCCTCATTCAAAGCACTTTTCTACATTATGTTTCGATGATATCTTGTCTGTGGAATCATTTAAAATAGTAGAAGATTATGAAGATGAGGAACAAGAATTCTATATTCTTGATTTTACATTAGACAAGCAACATAAAAACACACCTCGTTTTAAGGTCGAGTGCTTTACCATATCCTCAAGGTAGAGAAAAAAGCTGAGTTGGGTCATGCTGCTACATTAAATCAGGCGCTGATTGGGAGGCAATCCAAGGTATTTTTTTTTTGTATTCATATTATATGATTGACATCGGATCTTTGCTCCTATAGTGCCACAGGTTTGTTCCTAACTCTCTTGTTTTGGTTTGATGCATTGGGGACATTGCATTATTTTTAGTTAAGCGTGAGGTCTACTTATTGGTCTTGATGTCCTCTTGGGGTTTTTGTTGTTGCGCATCTTTTCCCCGGAGCTTGTTTCGGGTAGAGCTGGCATATTTAGGCATATTGTAATTTTTTGTAAAATTTCATAGTTTACTAGGAGAAATACAAGTACCTTAGGAAGTTAACATGTTTTTGTTGATTTTTAAACACCTCTCCAATGGTCTGTTTTATAACTCTATGATATGTATTTATGTGTGACCATTGTGCATCTTGTTATGGCATTAGTACTAGTGACATGATAACCATTTCTAAATAATTGCATGAACATAATAGGTAGTAGTTTGTGATGTACCTTTATGCCATGTGTGTGTGAGATACTACCTAGTTTCCGTCGTATGTTAAATCCAGAACTTGTGTGGTTGGTATTGCCTTGGTTAAAGGATAGCGGTTAGGAGAGGATTATAGGCGGTTGTTGATATTAGTCCACTTTTAGCCTTAATGACCTTCCATGTGTGAATAATATCCCCTGATCCTGATTTTGAGCCTGAATGCCTATTCTTTTTATTATACCTATCACCTTCCTATTTGTATCATAATGAACTTGTTTTGGCTCTGGTCCTCCTTGTACATTGTCCACTTTGGCTTAGGAAAATAGCCTAAGTTTAGGTGGCTACCATAGGGGTGCATGATGTAAAATGAGTATGAGGAAAGGTAGAATAAAATAAAAGAATAAAAAGCTGGGTGAGGTGGAAAAAAAGATAAGAAAAAAAAGTTATGAAAAAAAATAAATGATTGTAAAAAAAACTGCACCCATCCGGAGTATGTGTAATCAAGAAAGGGAGAAATAAGGTAAAGGTTGATAAGTGAGACCCCAAAAATAGTGTAGTGCCAAGGAGTCTTAGTTACTTTAAATATCCTTATGTATCATACCAACCCCAAGCTTACATTACATGCTAAAGAAAAGTCCTATAGTGATCCTAACTTAACTGTCTGAAAGCTTCGGTAATGAAAATAAGGTCAAGATTATGGTATTTTATATACATTAATCGAAACTTCTTTCTGAGAAAGAGTGTCTCTTGACCGTCCTTGCATTGACATGTTTGAGTTCAGATATGAGTGAGGAGGGACTTCTTTGTTGTAAGGGCACGTTGGTTACTTGCTAGTTGCTAACTTGTTTGGAAAGTGTAATCTTGGTCCATGCATGGTTGTTGTTGCTGAATTGATTCAATATCTTGATTCCTATGTTTCGCATTATTGTTCTTCAATAATATGCACAGTTTTGTTTTAAATTAATTGACCTTAGAGATGGTGAAGATGTTTTGAGATAATATGGATGGTTGACTATTGAATGTACTTTGTATCCTCTTGGTTGTGTTTTAGTTGCTTTAGGACAAGTATTTTTTTTAAGTTGAGGGTGTTGATATGTGAGCAGATGCTAAAATATTTGAGGATTTTAACTAAGAATAATTACAAAGTCTTAAGCAAATTTTGTTGTTTTTGATTGTTTTCTGTTTGATATTGTAGTAAAAGTCAAGATACAAGAGAACCAGTAATAATGGAAGTAAAAGAGTTGATTTATGAGCAAGTAGATAGGGAAGTATAGCTGATAACTTGTCTAATAAGTCGTCAGCCTTGTGATAAGCGATCAAAGTTGTCGTTACCCTAAGACAGATAATGAGTTTTAGCTAGAATTCGTGACAACATCTGTGATAGGCCATCAGAAGTGTGTTAAGCCATCAGGCTCATTGTCAGGTTTGGGCAGTGCTTGAGAAATTGAAGTAAAGATGTGACGCCATCCATGATAAGTCATCAAAGGTCTGATAAGACGTACTGCCTCATCGTCAACCTAAGGCAGAGATTGTCAAAAGTGAAGAGGAGCTGACGATATTCCTGATAAGTTGTCTGACTCCTGATAGGACATCACACACGTTGTCGCTTGTCCGAGAAAATACTGTGATCTATGATTTTTTTTCCATAATTAGGTTGAAGTATTTACAACATATGTTAGGGTTTTCTAATAGAACCAGAGGGGCGGAACATCTTGAACTTAGTCCAAAGAAAAAGACACCTCTTTTTTGGGGCTCAAAACTTAGAATTCAATTTTCAACTCTTTGATTTGGTTTTGGGAATTTTCTCTTGAAATTAAAAGAGAATCAACTTCAGACTTCATCTTTTATAATTTTAATTACTTTGAATGATGATTATATTTATTGCTATCTCTTTCTTTCTCATGTGGAACTAAAACGCACAACTAGGGTTGTGGGATCTATGATTATTCCCCCATGCATTTAATAGTTGGTTAGGGTTTAAGTAATTGTGGGGGTATCTTGATAATTCCTTTGTTATGATGATTGTTATTTTTTTGTTGCAAACAATAAATCCCGCCTTATGTTGATTTGGTCGATCTGAGAAAGAAACTAAAGGTAGAGAATTATCGATAAGGATTTGGGAAGTTTAAGCTCTCATCTAATGATTAATCTTGTATCAAGATTGATCAACTTGATATAAAATTAGTATGAATAGAATGATTTCCTAAGTTCTAGAGAATTGGGGAGTTCAACATCTAAGTTGGTTGAGAAACACTTAGATGGACTGTCGAAACTGATAATTTGGTGTTTCCCACATGTCATAAGAATCCAATACTACAATACTTATTCAATAGAGGATTACTAATCATATTGATCACAGCTTTAGTTTATCTATATCATTGATTTGAAATATTGCATTTTAAGCTTCGAGTTCTAAGGCTAATTGAAGTGTTAATAACTTTTGTTCAATCATTAAAAACCCCCCATTTTATCTTTTCATATCATTTGTTTGAATTCAAGTTATACCTATAGTTTCAAATTAATTTAATCACCACTCACATGTTCCTTGTGGATTCAACCCCGACTCCAAAGTTGGGTAAATATTTTAATGATGACCGCCTTGCACTAAATTGATGTTTAAGTTGAGTGTTATCACATATAACAACAGCTATCATTCCAGTACTCCGATGGCTCCATTTGAGGTTCTTTATGGGAGGAGGTGTAGATCATTCATCGGTTGGTTTACAGCGAGTGAGACCATGGTGGTAGGGCCTGAATTGGTATTTGATACCTTAGACAAAGTTCAGTTGATTAGGAAAAGGCTTAAGACAGCTCAGAGCCGATAGAAATTGTACATAGTTGTACACAGAAAGGATCTCGAGTTTGAGATAGGTGATGTTATGTAATTGAAAATTTTTCTTATGAAACTAGTGAAGTTGTTTGGCAAGAAGGGGAAACTCAGTCCCCAATATATCCATCCTTACCGAATTCTCATTCGTTTTAAGAAATTATCTTACAAGCTAGAGTTGCCTTCAGACTTAGCTTTAGTACATCCTATGTTCAATGTCTCCTTGCTTAATAAATACATAGGTAACCCAACAGTCGTAGTCACTATAGTGGGCATAGATATTCAAAACAACCTCTTTTATGAAAAGACTCCCATTGACATCCTTGATTATCAGATTCGCAAACTGAGGGGCAAAGAAGTCCCTCTAGTCAAAGTACTTTGGCAGAATCAATCCGTAGAGGAAGATACATAGGAAGCAGAAGCAAACATCTGGACCAAGTATCCTCACCTCTTCTCCAAAAGCTCAGACTCATCCCAAGGTAATAATTTTTCTTTGAATTTACTCATCTTCATTTTCAAATATAGCTACCAACTTGGTATAAATTAACATGGCATACTCAGTCATGCATTCATGAATCAGTTCAATCATGTACTCATACATCAGATGTGCATGTCCAGTATATAAGCCCAACTTATTAGTAATCCCAGTCATGCATTCATGAATCATGTTTAGCTATGTACTCTTGCTTCAAATATACATGTTCAGTATGATAATTCAGTATATCAATAATTTCAGCCATGAAATCATGCTTCGGTTGTGCATGTTCAGTGTCTAAGTCTAGTCTATCAGTATTACCAATTTAATCAGTCTCATTCGAGGATAAATGTTCCCAAGGGGGAGATGTTGCCAGACCTCACAAAATCATAAGCTCAACTTAGTCTTTTAAGCTTGCTAAGGTGTCCTAAACTTAGAAAATTCTAGCGAAGTATTCAAACTTAGTATTATTTTGGCCTTCATATGTTGCAAACTATATTTCACGACTCTTATGACCTTAAAGTATCGATCTTAAGATTGATTCATGATCAAGTATTTTAGTAGGTGTTTTTGAAAAGTTTTAGATTTTTTTGACCTCATTTAGACCATGTTAAAGTAAATAAAATAGTGAGTCAATGCAATCTTGATGAGTTGTATCGTCCCTTGTGCCAACAGATAATTTTTCCCTTGGCTCAGGGCAAATTCCTGTGAACCAACGCAGACTTGACGCTGTCTTTGGCCATCGCATTGATGCCAATAATGCGGTGTGTCGGCCTGCGCATCGACAGTTTGGTTTTCAATCATTAAAAAGCTGCATCCATAGGAATATTTGGTTCTTTTTCTCCATCCCTATTTAGCCCTAATCACAAGATTTAGCCCTCATTAGGAAACATATACTAACTTTCTATCAAATTCATCAAGAACAAGAACCCTAGGTGATTTAATTTCAAAGACAAAGCTCAAGATTTTGCCATTATTCTTCAAGAATTAAATAGCCAAGGTATGTGAGGTTTTCATCCAAGGGTTCTTTCCACCCTTGTAGTCCAAGAAACTCTTTTAAGCTTCAAGTAGCTTGATTTCATGCTTTCCATGGTTTAAAATCAAAGTGTATTCATGATTATTGTTATAATTGGGTTTCTATTGCATGGTTTATTAAAAAATTGATGTAGAATTAATTGACATGTGTGATTTATCATGTGAATTCATGTTGAAACCCATGGAATTGTGAATTTAGAATTGAATCTTGATGATCACATGTTGTTTTAGTGTCATGTTCATAAATTATGCTATCCAAGTATTTGATGAATTGCTCATGTGAATGTAATCATAAGATTATATCATGCTAGTATGTATACTGTTTTATGACACGCAAGTGTTTGATAAAATTCCTCTATAGATGCATTATGTACAAATGTGCATTTTTATGCTATGCCATGCAAATTCAGGTTAAGCATTACATTTTATGCTATCGAGTCCTAGGGGTATTTAAACCCCACAATTTAGCTGTTTACCTAGAGCCAATGTCAGTTAGAGAATAATCTCAGTGACGTCATGATACGTAGTACTCTCAGTCGGTTATAGGACTCAGGAGAACTTAGTAGATTCAGTATTAATCCTGTTTAGTTTACTATTCAATTCATATATCAATAAACTCAGTCAGCTAATAGAATTTAGTGGTATTCCATCAGCCAGCGAAACTTAGTAAAATCAGTAACAGTTCAGTAAATCCTAGTATGAACTAGGAAAGCAGTTTAGTGTCTATTCAGTTGGGAGTAGGATTCAGCACCAGTTAACCCAATGATGGGGGCATTCCTGCCAGCAGAGGGTTTGACCCTTTGTAGCAATCCCTATGTTACAGAACTATATAGCCAGCGTAGGTTGACATATCTTCCTGCCAGACTATGGTTGATATATCTCATATGAGTTTTCCTGCAAGCAAGGGTTAACAAAAGACCTTTCTGTTAGAGATGATTAACTCACAATTTTCTTTACTTATGGCAAGGTACTGACACCCTTCCAACAGGGGTTACCAGTTGGACCCTAATCTATTCAAAAAAAGGCATGTCGATTACATGATTACCTCCCACAGTCTCTGTTTCTGTTCCAATTTCAGAATAGAATTTAGTTCAGTTCTATAGATTCAGGTCTGTCAGATACAGTCACTCAATTCATTATGGAACTCAATATAGTTCCACAGGATCAACACTTTCAGATACAGTCACTTAGTTTTCAGCTGCACAGTATCAGTAAACTCAGATATCAGTAAATCAGTAATTCAAAACTCAGTCTCCAGTGTTTTCATGATCTCAAATTATAGTATATGTCTTCATACATATACTCCCATTTAGTTATATTCATGTCATTCAATCAGTATTGTTCATGAATATGAACCCATGTATTTCAACCTACTTCACTTAGCATACCATTACATTTAAAGTACTAACGTATACTTTTCTCTTGTGCTATGATATTCTATATCATAGTTTGAAATGCACGAGCTCCTGAGAACCCTTAGCAGTTTAAATCTTCAGCAGTCAGAGTTAGTGATGAGTCCTCATAGTTTGAGGACATGATTATTTTCTTCAGTATTTTGGTTTATCAGTATAGTTTTTAGCAGTTGGAGTTAGTTAGGGGCTTGTCCCATCAACTTTATGATTTAGACAGAAGAGGCTTTTCAGACTAGATTATTTTCAGACAGATATTTCAATTTTGGTATTGATATACTTTATTTAGTTTTATTTCAGTATCAAACCTTATGGCAAGTGTTTGCCTAATTTTTTCATATTTGCAATATTACTATTCAATTATTGCTGCAAGTACTAGTCATAGGTTAGCTTGTGGTCCTTCAAAATTATGAGCACTGTTTAGAGTCTGGGGTACAGGCTCGGGGTGTTAAAAGATGTGAAAGTTGAAGAGAATCCCCAAAGTTTCATTGATGAAATGGAGAAGTTCTTTGGAATTATGCATGCATCAAATATGGAGGGTGTTGAGTTTTATTCCTACCAATTAAAGGCTATATCATACCAGTATTAGAGGTGTGGGTGCTAGTCCGGCTGAGTGGGAAGATTTCTCTTGTGCCTTTCTTGACCGCTTCTTTTCTAAAGATTTGTGGGAATCGAAAGCGAAAGAGTTTATGAGTTTGATGCAAGGTGGGATATCTGTCAAGTAGTATATCAAGAGTGTGTGATAACTATTAATAATAATAAAAGGCTTATTAATTCATAGTACTTGACATAGTTGTGTTTGATGTTAATTAGTGGTGAATCAGTTGCATTCATGCTATGCGTCCTTAGATTGTTAGGCCCCTAAGGTCATGCTTTCCCTAATGAGTTTTTCATTGTGTGGGAAGAATCCCCCTTGAGTGGATAAAGGGATTGTTCTCCTTATAAGGGTCCAAATTGAATTGAACATGCCCTGTAGTATGAGCCCTATTCGTCTGGTGTTCTATGTCCTCGTATTGAGGGTGTAAGTGATCCATTATTGGTCATTCCTTTAGAGGACATTGGTATTTTGGGTTCTTTGACATTTAAGGAGATCTCGGTGGGGATCTTGGATCAGAAAGTTTGTTGGTTGTGAATGATAGAAGTGGCTTTGGTTAAGGTCCTATGGAAGAACAAAAATTTCAGGAAAGTAATCTGGGAAGCGGAAGAGGACATAAAGTTTGAGTATTTATATTTATTTTCCATTCTGGAAACTTCTGATGGGTGTATGAATTAATCTCCTTGAACTGAAATATGCCTTGGTAGACAATGGGTTGAGCACAAAGTTGATGAAATAAATGGTTGATTGGTAATGATCATGATGTGTGTTATATCCTTGTTGGATGCTTGTTCTAACTTGTTTAAAGATTCTTATGATATGAGATAAAGTGTTAAATTGCATTGGTGCTTCGCTTTCTCGCCATTCGTGGATGAATGATCTTAAGTGGAGGATAATAAAACACATAAGAATGTGGCCTTGCAAAAATTTTGGGAGATTGGTGATGATCATGATATGTGTTTTGTTGTGTCCTTATGGTGTGCTTGTTTCTAACTTGTGTAAAGGTTGGTTGATGCATGTTGGTGTGTTAACTTGTGTTTATGCTTATCTTTGCCCTAATTTTAGGACCCATGCTCTAAGGGGAGGAGCAGAGAATTAAAGCACCTTGACTTGAACCCTTGAAGGAATGAGAACTTTTTGTGTCTCTGGAGTGGGTACGGTTAGGTGTATGAGTCGTACCCTTGATCGTGACGCGTACCCACCTTGACCTCCCCTTTCGTATCTTGGTATTCCATGAGGCTAACACACTTTCCTATATATGAAATGTCCTGGCCTTGGTCATAACTATGCGTATGAGTCATATACTACATAGTCGTATGGAGTGAGGACCTAACCTAGAGTGAACTATTTTGGTCACAGGTGAAGCTTATGAGTTAGGGGTTGAGTCGTACCCCTTGTTTATGACTCAAAGTTACTTTTTCATACCTTAACCAATATGGTTGAACTAGGAGGAGCCTAGGGTACGGGTTAGGTTACCACTCGTACCCTAGGTCACGATTTCAAAGTGAATCGTATAGGGAGTCGTACCCCTGCACGTGTAGACTTTCCATTCTTTAATCGAGGACCATTTGGTAATTTATGATTCCTAAATCCTCACACTATATAAAGCATTGTATCCTCCTAAGTCTTCATTTACAATACTCAAACACTCCTAAATACTTTAAGATTTCTTAAAGTAAGATTGGGGGACTAGGGTTTGGAGTTGCTTATCTAGTGGCAAATAAGAGTGAAGATTATTGGTGTGTCATGTTTTTTAAGGCATGTATCTACTCCCCTTTCTAAATAACTCTAAACCCATGTATTTTACACTTGAATTAGTAAGTGTACATGGTGGTTTTGAATCAAATGAAAAGGTTTTTGCTACCTAAAAATGAATAATGATGATTCATGCTTGCACTTGTGTTGATTCATGTTTATGATTGTAGATTGTATATGTGGGTTCTTGTTGTATTTTGTTTAACATGAGGGTCTTGAGTAACCCTATTCTTGAAGATTTCTACCATGAAAATGACCTTGGCAAAGGTATGAACACAAGGTATTTGTGAAAATATTAAAGTGAAATGTCTAGTTTTATAATTGGCAATGTGTAGAGCTAGCGCAATGTCCTAGATGAGTATGGATGATTGTTGAATTATATTGTGAAAGTATTAAGAGTCATGTATTGTAAAATCCATAACATTGTTGGTTAGTTGTTAATGACAGGGTGAAACCCTAGGTGAGATAATGAGCTTAAGTTGTGTATTTAACCAAGTGGGGTTGAAATGGGATTAAAAATTCCTAATAAAAGGTGAATAGCTTGTGTCAGTCATGATGTCCATAACTTGAATTGTGTGATAAAATAAGTTAAGGCATTGGCCTATTAAAATGGCTGCCATATGATCATGTAAAGGGTTGAATTTGGTTAAATGCGTTAAAGCCATTATGTGTGGAATTTAATGTATGTGAATGCTTGATAAATAGTTGGTAAAGGGATTTTTCGCCACATGATAACTAAATGCATATCCTTGATGATTGGTTGACTAAATGGTAATATACCCAAAAGTATGAACTCAACTTGTGTTTGAATAAAAGGTGTGTATAAGATTAATCAGTATGAATGTCTATTGGTAGAAGTCTTGATGACCATGATTAAACTTGCATTGTGTTTGAACTAAGGATTTGGTCCTAACCATGAGAGCAATGGCCAAATGGCCTGGTAGAGATCATCTGATAATCTATGGTGTTGATGTGTAGTCTTGATGTCTTGAATTCTTTGAGATGGGTTAAGTTCCTATGTGATGAATTGAACAGGTTCTAGCATGTCTGTAGAGATGTGTTAGTTCATGGTCCAAGTCCACTTACCATCTAAGGATTGTTGGTTCGTAGTCCAAGTCTACTTAACATGCAAAGCGTGTCAATTTATGGTCCAAGATCGCTTACCATATAAGGCATTTTAGTTTGCGGTCCAAGTCTGATTACCATATAAGGTGTGTTGGTTTGTGGTCCAAGTCCACTTACCATATAAGGCATTTTGGTTTGTGATCCAAGTTCTCTTACCATAAAAGGTGGGTTGGATTGTGGTCCAATTTTGCTTAATTTTAAAGCGTGTTAGTTTGTGGTCCAAGTCCGCTTACCATATAAGACGTGTTGGGTCGAGGCTCATGTTTCGTATCCTATTATAGTGTAAAGGATTATATGTGTCTAATATATAAGGGTGGAAGGTTGGTAGTCCTTCACTATTTGTCTCATGGATGAATGTGTCATGAATGCATGTTACAACTTGTTTCATGATTTGACTTGTTGTGTCACTACATGTATACGTGTTTTCGATATGCCTATTCTTATGTAAATAGGATTTTGTAAGGTATATTGACATGGATTGATCAAATGTACTATTTTATCCTTATCCTTGAGTTACATACTAGCGTTCTAACCGCTAACCATCTCCAAATGCTATGTCTCCATACGACGTACGGGTCGAAGCTTCTTATTCTCTTCCCGCATAGTTATTAGGTGATCAAAGCAGATCAGGCATTGACCCGAAGTAGTGATCTTCCTTTCTTCTAAATACATTCATATTTGTCTCTTATCTTTTGACTTAGTCTCTTTTGGACTTGGTTTGGTTATTGTCGGGGGATTTTCCCGGCATATACTTTTATTGACATCGGTTTGTATAGAGTCATTTTTAATCAATATGGCCTTGGGCATATTAGCTAGACTATTGTTATTAATGGAATGGTAGATATTGTCTAGCATTGACTATTATTCCTACATTTCCACTATCTTATTATATGGTCGGAACCCATCCAACCCTTGTGAATAATTGTTGATGTTTGGGTTGGGTTATTGGGACGACATCCGGTTCATGTGAGCTTGAGGTACCCATACAAAATGGCCCGAAGTCCAGGTTGTGTCAATTTGCACCATTCACAATTTTCTAAACATGGCAACAACCGAAGCCTTAGTCGCACATTTTGGCTCAAAATGGGCAAAATAACCATATGGCTACTCAGATTTGGCGAATGGTGTACAATTTAATCCCAACTTTACAATTTACAATGCCATATGTAATTAGAATTCCCTTGCATTCATGACATGCTATGGGTACTCAGAATTCCCTTGTATCTTTGTCTCAAAACCCAAACACGACGTTTTACCCTTAAGAATGTCATCACTCAATCAATCATAGGGAAAAGGTCGTCATGCATCACCAAAATCTAGGTAAAACTAAAGTAGAAAGAAAAACTAAAACTAAAAACCATGATAATCAATGAAAACGTGGGCACCATGAGAGTGCCCAAATATAGAATCTCAAAAACAAAACAGAATAATATCCAGAATGTCATCCCAAAACATAAACATAAACAGAAATATCCAACAACACATCACCAAAACAATACAAATTCGGGGGTATCCCTAACTAAAAATAATAAAGTGTCTTTGCTGCATGTGCAATAAAGTAAGAGTAAGAGAGGTCTGCCTAAATTTGCATCAAGAGCCATCCTTTCCCACTGACTCAACAACATCACCACTAGCATCATCAGCTGATGAATCAGCAAGGACTTTGTCATCACTCTCTACCCGGGGAGAAGGCAATCTATCGTGGGATTTTGGGAACTTCCATAGGCCTATTACCTCTTACTATATTTTGCTGGAAAATTTTTCCCTCCTTCTCTCTGTTCTTCATCTTCTCATAGAAGTCCCTAAGGTCCATGTGTTCTCTAGCTAAGGCTGAGTAGGATCTCTCAAACTTGGAAATAGTGGCTTGCTGCTTCTTCTAATCCTCTCGATAAATTTCATAATATGATCGAGTCACATACGAGTGGCGACCGGTGGAGAACTCTCCTGGCCCCTGAGGCAACCTGGACACTAGCGCCCTAACCTTCCACATCTGACCTAAGATGTCGTCGAGGGGACTGGCCTATGAAGGTCTATAAGAATCCGTGCCCTCCTGGGTCGACTTACTTGAGTCCACCTTTATCTTTTTTCTCTGAACTAGGGCACCCTCACCACTGAACTTGAGTGGGAAGATATGGGAGCCTAGGAGTACCCAGATATCTGTAGTATATTCCTTCACATGTTCCCTCCTTCATAGCTTTATGATAAGGGAAGGGAGGAGAAGATGTATACCACCATGATTCCTGAAGTACCTCCACTTTGAGTGCATAAACTCATCCACACTCAGAGCGATGTCAGATAGGATACAAGAAACCATCCGAGATCACATATCGGTGATGATGATCATGTGAGTGCATGGCAATACCCTACTATAGATGATGTTTATCCAAAGCCTGGCCTAAGCTATGAAATCGTTCTTTAAAATGTCTCTTTTGGTGGTGGCCCACAGAACCTTATTGCCAAGACATAAAATAATTGACATCCAGGTCCCTGGCTTGCATGTTTTGTATGGAACTACTCCATGTCAACATTTGGGATCCTATACACCTCATTGATCCACTCTATTCTGAAGTTTACTTGCTTTCCCCTAATGATCATCACTGGGTTTGTAAAAGAATCTATGATTAGGTTAGCATAGAATTCAGGTACCTAATGCTCATTAGAAATACAGGGTTCTAGGGCAAAGCACATCCACTCAGTCTGAGTGAGTCTGGCATGAAAACTTAGGAACTTTTCCTCTACTTTGTGTAAGCTAATACCCCTTTCAGGGAGTAACTTAGTCCTTGGCAAGTCCGTATTGTAGAGATTTTTGCACTGTGAGGCCATGAATCTAGAGTTTTTAAGTTCGTCCATCTTTTAGGCTAAGGACATGTAAGCAATGAAACACATACCAACATTAGCATTATCATACCAAAAACATGCTAGATCAAATAGATAAGCTCATGTGGTAGTGTTATACAAGGTTTAAGGGGCAGCAATGGGTGTGCAGAATTTTGGATTACTGCAAACACTACCCTCTGGTATGGAGATCGTGGAGCAGTGACCGTGACCGTGGTGCTACAATCGTGGTCATTAGGACTGCGATCATGGTATCTTAGACCTTAGTCAACAGATTCTGCATAGTTCTCAAAACACAATTTAACCCTAACTCTTTGTTTCAATTAGGCATATCAACATTATAATCAAAGAATTTAAGCCTAGAATGTGTGATTATAGCCCCAAAGAATTCAAATTGAAATCATTGTGATACTAAATCAAACACACGGTATACATAATTATTTTAACTGTTTAAAGCTTAAATATGGGTTCTCAAGGCTCCCCCATTAGTGTGTATACTAACTACAATATCTAACCACAGTAATAATCACAAATAAGCATGCATTTAGTAATGAAAACATTATTTCAGGTCTTTCCTAAACTATAAGTTCTAAGCATGTAACTATATCAACATCAAGGGAGTTGAGACAACTTACCAACTGAGATGATCAAAAGGTTTGAGAAGACACTTTCGTATGCAACAAAAAGCCAAAAATTTGAGAGGATTTTGAAAAATATGTGTGAGAATAAATGGCATTTGGATGGTCATTTAAATTGATTTTACCTCAATTTTAGTCCTTGTTCAACGATCGTGGTCACTCGGCCTCCGCAATCACGGTGAAACTGACCATAGTTGCATTAACTGAGACCAGATTTTATGATCCCTTCACTCTACTATTTAATCTAATATTCCATTTTCATATATTTCTTTCTCACTTCCAATTAATCTTTCTCTGAGAACCAACATTTTATGAATTATTCATGAAAAATGCAAAAATAAAAACTACTCTATCATTCATAAATAAAAAGGATATATGCCACTTTTCGTTGCATGATGAGTTGCCTCCCATCGAGCGCTTACTCTAACATCATGGCACAATTCTTCCACCATTTCCTTTTCTGTCTCCACTTAGAAGAGTTGAACCTCCATCTAACCTTTCGTTCAATATTCAATGAGCGACAGAGGGACAGAAGATTTAGAACTTCAAATATGAGGCTTGGAAGAGGTGAGGAAATGAAAAGTAAGCTTTGATCTTTCCATTTTGAATACTTAAACCTTTTACCTAGCTCCACATCAAATTTTTGATTTGTTTCCTTGGGTAAAAGTCAGTACATCAATAGGCCACTAGTTTCATATTGGTTATTGAGTTCCTAGGCCATTGATGGATGGGTTCTATATGCTCCTTTGGAATATCAAATTCCAAGATATAGGAATAGTACTCCATCTCCCTACAATCCATAATTTGTCTGGGTGGATGTATTTTCATAACATCCTCTAGGCATAATGTTGAAAAAAGGTTTGAATGAGGTTTAACCCCTAATTCCGAAATTGCTTCCTCCAAAGAATTTTCACCACAAAATGAGGTAGAGTCCTTATAAGAGATTGGCTTTGGTTTTGCTTCCGACTCTAGTACCATTGCCTTAATTTGGAAATCTTCCACATTATTTGATTCGGTTAATTTGGAAATCACCGAGAATTCTTCTTTACTAAGATCATTATTATAGCTTGATTCCTCTTCTTAGTTAACCTCCTCTTGGAAAATGGGAATGGTAATGATATTTTCAAGGTTTGTTTCCTTTCCTATTTCCTCTATCTTGACAATTTTCCTTTAGAATGCCTTATGGGATTGATTTATGTATTGTACATTATCCCCTGTTGTAGTTACCTGATCCAAAATAGTTTAAACTGTTGCCTCCCAACTATTGGATCTGGTATGTTGCTCTTTCTTTACCTCATCATAAGACCTATCAAACTCATAAGAAGATCTAGTAACTAATTAGAATAATAGGGGGAGGGGGAATTTGGTCAATCACTCTAATGTCCATCTCGACCACCACACAAAGAACAAGTATACTCCCAATAGGATTGAGATGGTGTTTCCATCTCTTTTCGATTAGTATATGTGCAATCTCTTATAAAGTGAGGTCCGTCACAATATACACATGTATTGTCAAGATAGGACATCCAACTACAAAAATCATATTTGTTGAAAGATGCCATAGAGAAAAGTAAAACAAAAACAAAAATCTACCTAACACAATAAATAAAAGAAAATCATGAACAACTATATACAAGTTTGAATTCAAGCAAGTAAGCTAGAATTCGAAACTAATTCAATACGCCAAATTTTTCCCCATCAATCGTGCCATTTTTGATAACGCTCACCTTACACATCAACTTAAGTGGAAGGCAGTAATCGTCAATATATTTATCTAACTTTGGAGTGAGGGTGGAATCCATGAGGAACCATGTGAATGGCAATCAAGTTAATTCAAGATAATGGATACTTATTAAATTCAAACCAATATTACATAACGATTAAAATAGGGGAGATAAGTATAAACACTAATATTTTATTTTGGGTTTTTCTAGTATAAATTCAGGGCTATAAACATTTAGAGTTTTATCAATTAGCCACAAATCATAGGATTATGTATTACTAAGGCAAGTGACATGTGGATACTAATAGCAACTTTATTCTTAGTTGGTCAAATAAGGGTAGGTTCGGATATAGGTTTTGATTTTAGTCTTTCAACAAAACATCAAACTTTCACCCATTGATTTTTTTTCAAATACCTAATGGGTGTGTTCAAAATTTAGTAACCAAACCTCAATTTAGGCATCCCTGTTTCTACGATGATACTCATGGTATGTTTAACTTCACAAACACCCTTATGTCTAAGAGAGTGATAGGTTAGAAAACTACACACATAATCATCTACCATTGCTTTAGTCTCCACACCCATCTTTAAAGGATGATATGGATTCCTAAAATTCATCCAAAACCCTTCTTTCGAAGATAGCTTTGAGCTTTCTAAGGTTTGGAGTTTTCACCCATCAAACCTATATGGGTATTTGGGGCTTCACCCACAAATCCCAACCAAATTGTTTAATCAATGATAGAACCCATCAACATGAACTACCAAATAGAATCTAACATTAAAAAACTACACACACGTTAATCCATATTCACACTTAACCCCAAGGGGTAGATCTAGATACACATAAGTTACATAAGAAATGATATACCCATAATCTCCATTGAAATGATTTATTGAAGACTAAGTAAATGTTACTTCAAACATGGAACTCCCATAAATCTCCAATGGAAATGAGCTATTCCTCCACTTAGAAGTTACTCCAATGTATTCTCCACCCAAAATTTATACAATATTTGTTTCTCCAAGTATGGAGTCTATGAGCTCAAGAATAAAACCTATCTATTAGGGAAGATGGAATATGATGATTCTAGGGTATTTTTCTTTTTTGTCAAAATTAGGATCAGCTATGTGCATTTCTAATTTTTCCTTTGGGCTACTATCTTCCATTGAGCCACAATCGTACCAGCTTGACCATGACTGCATCTACCATGATCGAAGTCACCTTGCATGACCATAGTTGATTGACCATTCTTAACTTTCATAATTGCGGTCATCAGATCGCGACCGCTGTAATTAATGACATTCTTCTTCAGGTCTTTAGTTGCACTTCTTGCTTCCTTTTGATCATTTTAAGCTCAAACATACATCTTTCTAACTCATTAAATCTATGCCTGCAAAATATGGATATTAGTGCATTTAATCATAATTATGTCTTATTTATTCTTTCAAAACAAGGTAATGTGCACGAATGTTGAGTGCGAATGAGTGGTAAAATTACAACTCATCAAATGACTCTACATAGCAAGTTATTAGGAGAGGTGATGATTCATTCCATGACTCATCCTAAGTAGTAAAGAGCCAAAGATATGAAAGATGATAAAGCAGCCTAGGGCAATAACTCTTCTAAGGATTTATCATATGACATGATAGGTCCCTTTGCACTCATTATGAAGAGTTGTTAGGAGAATTACTAAAGGTTTACAAATGGGATCCAGTGACAATAGATCACCCAATATACCATTAGGCCTTTTGATAAGTTGTCACCTGAGGCGTCACAAGCCCGACAAGATAACTAATCAATAAGTCTTTTACCATTTAATAAGTCATGACAAGACCTAATGACTCATTTCCACTGTTGACTCTACTTTCTTACATTATATAGGGTAGGACTTCATTTTTATCTATAAATACTCTTCTTAGATTTTTTATTCTGTTTTATTCTCTATTACCTTTTGTGAGTTTATATACACACTTTTGAGGGTTGTAGAACACATTCAAAGATAAATCACACTCTCTAAGTTTTACTCTATTCCTCTCTTAAGTGCATGGCTATATTTTATTCTTTAAATTATAATCATATTATTGCAATTATGAGTAGCTAAACCCCTCAAATAGGGTTATGAGAACAAATATTGAGTAACAAAGTAATGTTCAAAGTACATTATGATTCTAGATGGATGTGTGTGCATGTATTATTATTTTATTTGTATTGATTGTCCTCTAATGGTGCACAATATTAAAATGCCTCTAGAGAGGTAGGGATTATGAAAAGGGAATAAACTATAGCTACTTGAAGCTATCAACCTCCACTTAATAGCTTGAGTTGTAGTTGTGGGAAAGATAATCTAAAATCAAGGATAAGGGTTAGATCATAAAACTAATGAGACCTAGTTAAGCAATATACAATAGTCATCTAATTGGGTTGAACAAGCCTTTTAGGTGAACAGAATTCATTGATTTTACATGTTAAGCATTGGAATAGAGTGCTAGTGCCTAAAAATTATTGAGTTATAAGATCATAGGAAACAAAGTTCTAGTGTCTCATCATTATTTATCACAACTCAACATAATTTAACAATCGTTATTTGGTTACTTCCCTGATTTTAAGCATTACTTCCAACACCCTTTTTTTGAAATAATCAACTAATACACTAAATAACCACATTGATTGAGCTTCTAGCCATATTCCCCATAAGATTAACTTTAACCTTTATTGTTCTATATGTTATTAATTTACTACTTTATACTTTAATTTTAGTTATAATTTGGGTGATATGAACTATGATACAAATGTGCATTCATTATATTTCATCACATGTTTCTACTTCATCCATCTATTTATATGTACTACCATCACCAGTATGTTTTTTTGTTTATACATGTCAGACTTATGGGGGATGGTTTTTGGGATTATAGGGGTTTGGTTTGGTAATTATTTGATTATTACTATATAGATTGTAGTAAGTTAGTTACTAGTGTGTACTCGCGATGTAGGTATGTCTTTTAAACTCTCTTTATTTAGCATTACTAGCTCTAGTGTTAGATTATCTTGTTGTTTCTCTTAGTTTGGATAGACATTTCAAGTATACTATATTGATATTTTTCCTTAATACCGATTCTTTCTATATTAGACTATTAGGCTAGCTTCTACAGGCAGGTATTTTCTTTCTAATTATCTCAATTGTATTTCATCTCCTCTTAGATTACTTATATTGTTCATTATCTCCTTTCATGTTATTAATTCTTGCATTTATTTATTGATCTCAGTTGTCTTATAATTCCTACTAGGTACCACATGTTTTGGTACTCAAATAATACTTTTACATCTTTTGCCCTAATATAGATCCTAGTACAAGTTGTCATTACTGACGTGTCTATCATGCAGAGCTATCTTGAATTGCAGACTTGGGGTGAGCTCCTAATGTTCAGATTGTTCCTTCTCCCTTTATTTTTTTGGACAGATCTTTATTACATATATTAGGAGATATTTTAGTACATATTATGTCTACTTAGTACTCTTATTGTTTTTAGTAGCTACTGCATTAACTATACAAGTCATGGGATGTATTTTGTATATTATTCTTCTTCACTCTTTTTATATACATTTTAGGTACCTATTATCTATGGTTTTATCCATACATGGTTAACATATTCCATGATTAATTCTTTCCTGCTATTAGCCTATTACTTACTATTTTAGGTGATGAGGTTTGACTTACCTATAGGTGGGTTTAGTAGGTGTTATCATGGCTTGACCTATAACAATTTTCTATAAAATTTCATATTTAAACTCCTTGGGTCTTTTGTAATGTGATTTTTCAATTAAAGGATTGGGTTCATTTTCAAGTTGACCTTTTCAAATCATATTTGGGAAGGGGTAATATGTGTATAATTAACTTAGCTTCTTTTCCATAGGACTCATTTTTTATTAGATTGTCCTTGTGTAGAGGCAAACTTACTTTTGAATCTCTTTCAAAGCGTTTATGTGATAGATGCTTGTAATGTAAGTAATGGATAATGTGGGTCTCATACAAGTAAAGTGACAAGCATTTATGCAAGTATAGGTGTTATGTGATAGGATAAAAATTGCTAATTGACTTGTCTGAATTGTTTTCGCTCTACTTGTTAGCATGATCCATGTATATTAGAGTTATAGAATAAACTGTTAGATATGCTTGTAATAATGCATGTTTGGTAAGATAAGTGAGTTGTGAATTTATATCTGTGTTGATTTATGATATGAGAAACATTGATTAAATTATAATGTTAATATCAGATCAGATGCCATGCTTGCACATCATACATCACATCTCATTGGATTGGAGTGCATGCCTATATATATACACGCACACATATACAAAAGATATTAGGGTCAGAGTGTATGCCTGCACATATTATATACTAGGGGTCAGAGTATGTATCGCATAATATATTGTATCACATAATATATAGACCTCACGAGATCCTGTGGCTCTCTGCCTAGAAGTTATATGCTCGGTGGCTATATACACAACATATGTATTCCATTTATATATTCATTCTCTGATTAAATACAATAGTGTTTATTTATTGGACTTGTATTGTTGATTGAGATTTGGAGATATGATTGTTTGAGGCTTTTTTTACTATGAGATAATTATTATATGATTGTCAGGCACTACAATATCTGTTAGAGTAGGGTGGATTTCCTCAGTTCTGGCTTCTAGTTATTTTGGATGGTTGGTCTCATTGCATTCTTGCCACCTCTTTGACTTATGGTTGGTCAAGGATGTTGTTGCATACTAATGGTTATGTACTCCCCATTACTTTTCTTTTTTGCACCTTATGTGTAGGTATCGAGCATGCGGCCCTAGGCATTACTAGTGATTTTGAGTGATAGCATTCACAAACATTTAAGGTAGTTGTGGTTGATCTCAAAGACTACCGAATTATCCTCTATATTATATTTATGCTATTTTTTCCATATTTTGAGACACTTGAGACTCTTTTTTCGTATTCTATACTAGAGGGTTGTACGTATGACCACCAGGCTTGGGTATTGTTGTTTTGTCTATGTTATCACTATCTATTTGTATGGTGAGTTCTTGAATTTGTAGTTTATTCTCATTTATTTCTAAATTATTGGGTTTCATATCTTGGATTGAGATTAGGTTTACCTTTCTCGGTGAGAGTGATAGGTATCATGATGGTCCCTGTTTTGGATTATGACAGATGTTTATGGCTGCAAAGGTATATCAAGTCAAAATACTATAGGGGTAAAGAATAAATATAGGATCTATTTAAAAATTCACTTGGTAATTGAAATTCATATAATTACTATGGAAAAGGGCCTAAAATGTCCTTCACTCGTTAAAAATGGTGCAAAAATGCCCTCCTTCCACCTTTTGGCTCTATATTGCCCTTCACATCTATCTTTAGGCTCACAAATGCCCTTCACAGCTACCTTTGGGCTGTAAATTGACATGACCCGAACCCGAGACTGGCCATGTTAGGTACCTCAAGTCCAACCAGGACCGGAGGCCACCCTTATTTCCCTAACCATCAAGCACCTTACTTCCCATGTCGGATGAATTCCGAACATGTAACAAGATAAAGAATAAAGTTCAAGGATTCTAATATAAGAATTTAGTCATGACCCGATTCACCAGTCATGATGTCACCTACTAACACTCACCAGTAGGTAAGCCAACACTGTAACCAAGAGCTAAGGCAATGGGTTACTTCGGTAGTAATGCCTAACCGGCCCTAAATAAATGAATCCAGTTATAATCAATAGTGTTCTACTAAAAGAATACAATCAAATTACGAATACCAATCCCACGAACTTATAGTATTAGTACAATAGCATCTAACTATGATAATAAGAAATGCATCCTAAAAGTCTAAAATAGTCAATACATTCATCTCAAATACAAAAAACTGAACATGGGTAGAGGAAAATGGGCGAATTAAAACTCCTAGAGCTCACCTTATCTCCATAAGATCAACAGTGTTGATCTCAACTCAGTGGAGGGAACTAGTACTCGGGTCTGCACCAAAAAGGTACAGAAGTGTAGTATGAGTACCAAAACAATAGGTACTCAGTAGGCAACATCAGTCGACTAAGCTAAATTATAATATAAAGATAACAGAAAGAAAGAAATTATATCAAAGTCAATGTACAGAATCGAACATAAATCATCTACATCATCACTAATTAAAAATGATCAACTAGAACAATAATACGACATCTTATATCAATACACACCAATACTATCATGTATAATGGGTAATCGATCCAGAATCATAAAGCGACACTAAGACAATTACAACCGTATAAATACCAAGTTAACACACACAAAACTATTAGAGCATGAAGTAAAAGAACTCACCACAGTGTCCCATACCATTAGGGAGTGCACCCAAAAGAACATAAAGTAAAGAACCCATCACGGCATCCCATACCATCGGAGAGTGACTCAAAAGATCAAATCATCAACGTAAATACATATATATATATCTATAACCAACTTCTCATTTTCCATGGTTTCCCACATTTCACACCAACGGTCAACAATATTCATAATCCTCATCTAATTACCGTAAATGAATAACATTTACCAAAGTACTCATAACCATATTCATATCACTATTTAGAAATCTATCTTATCGATATACTCAATCTATGCACTAATATTAACTAACCAATACTCATTATTAAACTACTAATTTGCTAATCATCAAGGACCTCTAGTTATTAACCCAATCAATTCTTTACATAAACTTTATTCATAGGATAGTGACTAACTACTATTCCCTAGTTAACCATTCATCCAACATATATCTAAGGTTCACTATTGGACCATAGGAGTAGTTAAACAATACCTATTTCTAATCATCATAACAGACCTATTCACAATCGATAAAAGGCCACTAGTTTTCATTTCACTCTTATATATCTAAGCATTAGCATCTATTAGTATCTAGGATCATTAATATACAAATTCTTAACTAATGGTTAAACAATATCATAACTTAGTCATCAATATCATTAATCATCACCCCTGCTAGCCTATTATAATCATTAGGCATGTAATAACCATAATTGCTAGTTATCGTATTTCTACCAAACAAGGCTCACTAACTAGAATTCTAGACTTCAAGCCATCAAGTAAGGTAGTCACATAGTAGCCAACTAGTCACCACACAACTCACTTTAATATGAAATATAACTTAATTAACCCACTTATCCAATGCTATATAAAGTCACTACGTAAATTATTTCATCCAAGGCCATATGCAAGTATACGTGGTTGTTAAAAGTTTATAATTAAAAGTTGAATATTGATCTCTTAGAGACTTGTTTTAACAATTATCCTATTCTAGTTCAACTATTGAGATTAAATTAGTATAAAGGTAACCAAGAGAGTTGTGAAAGTTTATAATTAAAAGTAAACTAAAGTAATGTAGAAAGGTAAAGACTTTGGACAATCAATGGATAAAAACCCATGTTTAAAGCACTACGAACAATCATACTAAGCTATTGAACTTCATTGGTTAGATTACTTATCTTGGTTGTTGATTCATGGGTTGATTTAATGATCGTGGTCTCCCAACCTCTAATTACCTATCTAACTTAGCCCCAAAACTACATCATTGAGCAGGGATGTAAGAACTAAGCCTGAGTCCTGGGAGCCCATACTTAGTATTTGTTATGCTCCTTATATTAGATTTTTTGATACTCAGACTTCCCATCAACCTGTGACTCGAAGAAAACAAAAACTAGTAAAGTAAAAAGTAAGATACTAAAAATAAACCTACCTTAACTTGGGTTACCTCCCAAGCAGTGCCAGATTTAGTGTTATGGCACGACCCAATCTACGACTCATTTATTTTCCTTCAACCTATTCCTAATACTTGGACACAATCTTCTAATTCATTTGTACCTCTTGAGTGTGAAATCACAAGGTCAATATCTCTCTCAACAATAGCCTTTTCAATCTCATCAATCTGTATTATTTTGTATTGTGGCTTGGGCCACTCAATGAGGAAATATGAAGAGGTATTTTGTGGACTAAACTCTATCACCCCATATTTATCCCCCTCAATCACAGTAATTATAAACAAATCCTTGTAGTGTGATAGTGTTTTGACCGATTTGTAGCTTTGAAAATAGCCTCTTCTTCATCCAGACTCATTGTGAGCGTGCTCTCTCTAACATCTATCAATGCTCCTCCCATAACCAAGAATGGACATCCTAAGATGACTGGCACTCCTTCATCTGTATGAAAATCTAAAATAATAAAATTAGCAGGAATAATAAACTACCAATCTTTAATAGAACATCCTCTATGATTCCTTCAGGACGTGCTAGGGTCTGGTCTGCCAATTGGAGTATCACAAAGCTCAGTCTTAATTTCCCCAAGACTAAGGTATTGAAAAATGAGAGAGGTATCAAGTTGATACTTGCCCTTAAATCACTAAGGGCGTAGACCACCTCACTACAGCCAATTTGAATGGAGATAGTAAAACTCCCAAGTCTTTGAGATTTTTAGGAATCATATACGTTACTATAGAACTACACTTCTCAGTGAGTGCAACTGTCTCAACATCCTACAAGTTAACTTTGTTTGTGACCACATCCTTTAAGTACATAGCATACTTAGGAAATCCCTACAAAACATATAAGAGAGGAAGATTAATGTGAATCTCTCTGACCTTTTCAAAGAACATCCTAAAGCACACAACCTCCTTCATTTTTATAATCCTCTGTGAGAAAGATAGTGTTTATCTCTGCTTCTCCTATTCAACAACTTTGGTTTTCGAGTACTCAAACTTTCTTGAATTTTTTGTTACTTTTTCATTTACTTGTTTAGTTTCCAACTCCATATCTACCTCCTTATTTGCCTTTAGAGGTTCTTCATAGATCTCTTTAGCATTCCTCAAAGTGATTGCCATTGTTTGTTTAGGAGGTTCAGTGGTACCCAACGAACCACCTTGAGGCTTGCCATTTTGTGCTTACTACATTTTCCTAATCTGCATCTCCATATTCTTTGTAGCCACTTTTTAGATCCTTATATCTTCTACCAATTATTCTTGTTCAGCTAAAATTTGTTTAAGCATCTCTTTCATATTACTAGTGGCCTGATTCTGTTAAACCTGCTACTGCTGAAACTACTGTTGTTGGTTGTTTCGTGATGGATTTGGTGGCTGGGTATTCCACTTTAGATTATAGGTGTTCCCCTAATTAGGCCTTTTAGAATCACCCACAAACATCACTGACTCAGGATTTGCACCATACATTACAATAGAATGACCATTATTGCCATAAATCTCACACCAAATCTTTGTCTAATGAATTGCATTCACTTTTGCTACAGGTTGTGTAACCCCTAATTTTATAATGCTGAATTAAGTAGTTGATTGATTTTGCAGGGCAGTAATCTAACAAGATATAGCAGTAAACTGGTCCATCTCCAACACACCAGCAACCTTTTTTTGAGCATTTCTTGAGTCTGAATTCCACTCAGGATGCCCTTGTGCAATCTAGTTCAAGAAGGTGTATATCTAATCAAATGTTAATTCCAATGTTTGACCACCTACAACTAAATCTAGCAAAATTTTTGTGTTGTGATCAAGGGCCTCAACAAAAGTATGATCTAGTACCTCATTGGAATGCTGATGATGTGGACAGTCCCTTCCCAAAGATAATCTTTGAACCTCTCCCTTGCATGATATAAGTTCTCATCTGTCTTCGGTTTGAAGAACACAATCTCACTGTAAGTTTTGCTAGATAGAAAGAATCAAATGAGGATTTTCCGAGCTAAATCATCTCAAGTTGCGATTGAGCTTGCCCGCTCAGTATTCAACCACTTCTTCACTTCCCCTAATAAATAAAAAGGGAATAGTATCAACCTAACATAATCAGTTGACACACCATTAGGGATGAATATGTCACTGATCTCTAGGATGTTCCACAGATGTACTTGAGGATGTTTATATGAAAGCCCCATAAATTGTCCACTGCTGATCAAAAGTTGCACCATGTTCTGTTTCAGCTCAAAGTTACCTCCAGCAACCAGTTTTTAGAAAAGGGAGGTCAAATTTGTCAAAAGTAGGATTGCCACTTCTCGAACTATCCTATAGGATGGTTGACCTTTAGCCATTAGAGCAGGATTGTCTTTTTTCTCTTAAATTTATAGATAATGGGGGAGAAGGACTACTTCTCTCCTTAATTCATAAAAGTGTTGCTTAGGTTCGGGACTTAGTTCAACCAATTCCCTATCCCTTACCATCTTACTAGTCTGTAAACCTATTTCCTACAAATTCACTGCCAAGACCAAGTGTAAAGCACCAAAAAATCTAAAAAGTAAAACTAAAACAAAAAATAGTTACCAATTTATAAGTCCTCGGCAATGGTGCAAAAAATTTGTTGCATACATGAGCACTCACAAGTATATGTGGTCTCACCAAGAAAAATAGTGTCCTTATAAAAATCCAAATATCGATCCCTTAGAGACTTGTTTTAACAACTATCCTATTCTAGTTAAACTATTAAGATTAAATTAGTACAAAGTTAACCAAGATAGTTTTGAAAGCTTGTAATTAAAAGTAAACTAAATTAATGCGGAAAATTAAAGACTTTGGACAATCAATAGATTAAAACCCAGTGTTAAATCACTACGACCAATCATACTAAGCTTTTTAAATTCATTGGTTTGATTACTTATCTTGGTTGCTGATTCATAGGGTTGATTTTAGGATCATGGTCTCCTGGACTCTAATTACCTATCTAACTTAGCCCCACAACTACATCGCTGAGCGATGATGTGAGAAATAAGATAAATGTATTTATATTTCATACCATATTTGTAACACCCCAAGCTTGGTGCTCGAAATGCTACATGGTGCTCATAACTCCAAAGGACCATAAGCTAACCCATCACTAATATCTACACCTGTACACTGCATGATATGACATAATAATGTAGAAACATGCTCTGAAAGGTCATAAGGTTCAATACTGAACATGATCTGAATGATATAACATCTGTGTGGGGTAATAGAATACCCAAAACAAAATTGAACATACTGAAGTCTGAAACATGATAGTCTAGAAAGTCTCTAACAAACTGAACTATCTGAGTAAAGAGTTGATGGGAAATGTCCCCAACTAACTCCAACTAATAAACTTATTAATGAGATAATAGGGAAATAATCATGTCCTCAACAGATAAGGACTCACTTCTAACTCTGTCTATGGATATCTAGAATCTATTGATGCTCTGGAGCTTGTGTCTCTGAACCTATGGTATAAGACACCATAGCGTAAATGAATCAGTACTTTGAATGTACTAGTATATATATGAGGTAGGCAGAATACATGGGGTTCATATGCATAAATAATAATAATAATTGACTAACTACCATGAGCCTGAGAATACATGCATGAGACATAACAACTGACACTAATACTGGGATAATTGAATCTGAATCTAACTGATAACATGAGTGACTATATATGATAGTCCTGAATCTGATGGAACTATCTGAGTTCCCTACTATATCTGAGTTGACAGTATCTGACAGTCCTGAAATCTGAATAACTATCTGAGTTCTATTACTGAGACTGATTGACTATATCTAATAGTCCTGATTCTGTAACATAAAACTGTCGGAAGTAGTTATCTAACTGGCATTCCCCTGATATTCCATTATGGCTGAATTAGGGTCCAATCTGTAACCCCAATTGGAAGGGTTTCAATACCCACCACTGGTAAGGACAAGCTGTGGGTAACCTTCATCTGATAGTGACCTCTCTATGAGAATGGTGAGGCCCTTATCTTACAGTGCTTATCCACCTCATCAACCCTCATTGGACAGTGTTGATATCTCAATCCATACTGGCTACATAGTTCTGGAATGCAAGGATTGCTTTTAAGAATCAAGCCTCATCTGATAGTGTGTGTTCCCATCCTTGGGTTCACTCGGTGCTAATTCTTACTCTCATCTAAATAGACTCTGAACATGATTTACTAAACTAAACATGCATTGAATTACTGAATTCCATTAACTGATGGAATACTACTGATGTCGGACAACTGACTGAGTTCTTGAGATCATGGAGATTTCCTGAGTTATAAGATTGTCTGAAGTCTAAGGATTCATAGCTTGACTGAGAGTAATGTGAAAACATAACATTGGCTCTAGTCACACAGCTAATGTTTTGGGTACAGGTTCCCCTAGGAATCGATGGAAGAAAACTGACCAAGCATACTTACTTGAACAAATAACTAACACCATAGTCAATACTTCATTTATAGAAGTATTTCATCAAATGTGTGATAGGCGTAAACTTGTACATACATAGGGATTCCATGGTATCATGCTATTTAGGAACTTTTCCTTTATTTAGGAATTTAATCAAATAGATTGTAGGAATAGTACATATAAACATCATTGTACAATAAATAAACATCATGGTTCAATTCTAATTTCATCATTCAAGGGTTTAGTCATAGGTTTGTACGAATCTATATCTTTAATAATTTAACCCACATAGAATGTATCACCCAACATAGAGTAGAATTTAGTTTCTCATTATCCATATGAACAAGAGCAGCCCAATCAAGAAATTCATAAGAGAATCCAGAAACTTGAGTTTAGAAAAACGGGTTCTTGGGATTCATGGACGGAAGGAGTCCATGAATGAACACTATGCATACCTTAGTTTGTGATTTTGTGAGGATTGACGGTGAAACCTTCTTGAATTCGAATCCCCAATAAAAACTCTAGCTTCTTCTTGAGATAAAATTGAGAGAAACTAGTATATTTTTGGTGAATAATAGATAAATCACGTGTTATTGGTTTTAAATAGGCATAGTAAATTGACCCTTTTAACCCTTAGATGCGTCTTTTAAAATTGTAAAAATTTCCTAAATTGGACCTTTAGCACGATGTGGCACTATCGCGTCGTGTCACTGGATTTTGATAATAAGAAAATTGAGGGATGGCGCAATGTGGGGCCATCGTGTTGCCACTTCATTTGTGACCTGGCACATTGGTGCAATGCGGGGAAAATTGCGCTGAGACACTAGAAAATGGACAATTTTGAATTTGAGCCTTGGCACGACGTGCCATAATCGTGGACTTCTATGGGAATTTTTCAAATGCCATTTCCTCTTGTGTTGTGGCACGTCACTGACTAATATGGTGTTGTTTTATGATGGGAACTTGAAACAGTCCTAACTTCTGACTCGCTTATCGGATTTGAGCGACTCTTATATCGATAGAAAGCTTATTGAATTTCCCACATGAAAAAAAGTGAAAATATTGAAAATTCCTCATGTAATAATCATCATTCAATTTAGAAGCTAACACTAGACATTCTTTAGATGAAATTATCTAGGAAAAAGTATGGGGTATTATAATATCTCCCCCTTGAGAACATTCGTCCTTGAATGAGACTAAATAAGAGGGGAGAAAAAACAACTGACTTGCATACTGAACAGAATAACTGGAACATGATCTCATGACTGACATGACTGATAAGCTGAATATATAATACTGAACATGCATATCTTATGCATGTGTAACTGATTCATGAATGCATGACTGAGTGTTCTGAAGAACTACGTTTCTCACAATGAGAATGCATGTCTGGTGCATAATTACATAACTGAACTGATACATAAGTGCATGACTGAATATACATTGGTACTTGATACCAATTTAATAATAGGAACATGAGCATGAAACTGCATACCTAGTTTGTGATGAACACTGAACATGAAACTGAGTAAGCTTAAAGAGAACTACTACCTTGAGCTTGATCTGAGCTGGCGAAGAAGAGGTGAAGATACTTGGTATGCATGTCTGCCTCTACTTCCCAAGTAGCTTCCTCTACGGACTGATTTTGTGAAAGAACCTTAACTAGAGGGACTTCTTTGTTCCTCAATCTACGAGTCTGATAGTCTAAGATATTGACTGGAATCTCTTCATAAGAAAGAGGGTTCTAAACATCAATGCTCTGAATAGGGACTGCAAATGATGGGTCACCTAGGCACTTCTTAAGCAAAGAGACATGAAAAACTGTATGAAGTGAGGCTAGATCTAAAGAAAATTCAATCTCATAGGCTACCTTGCAAAAGCGACTGAGAATTTTTAAGGGACCAACATATCGGGGATAGAGCTTTCCCTTCTTGCCAAATCTCTTCAATCCCTTCATGGGAGAGATCTTTAGATAGACATAATCACCAATCTCAAACTCGAGATCTTTTCTAAGAACATCTGCATAAGACTTCTGTCGGCTTTAAGCAGCCCAAAGTCTTTCTCTAATAAACTGGACTTTTTCTAAGGCGTCGAATACCAATTTAGGACCTATCACTGAGGCCTCACTAACTTTGAACCAACCAATTGGAGATCTACATCTCCTACTATAGATAGCTTTGAATGGAGCCATCTGAATACTGGAATGATACCTGTTGTTGTATGCAAACTCAATCAAAAATAAGTGGCCATCCTAACTTTCCTTGAAATTGATTTCACACGCCCTTAGCATATCTTCTAACGTCTGAATGGTCCTTTCAACTTGACCATCTATCTGATGATAAAAGGTTGTAATAATATGAACTTGAATACCAAGACCCTTTTGGAATGCTTTCCAGAAATGAGGGATGAACTGGGTACCTCTATCTGAGATAATGGACAATAGAACACCTACAATCTGACCAACTCCTTGATGTAGAGTTTTGTGTAATCCTCGGCTGAATAAGAGGTATGAACTGGAAGAAAATAAGCTGATTTGGTCATTCTATCTACAATGACCTAGACTGAATCATACTGATGACGAGTTTGAGGCAAAGCCATTAAGAAGTCCATGTTCAAAACTTCCTACTTCCAAGTAGGTATACTGAACTCCTGCATGGACCCACTAGGTTTTTGATGCCCTATCTTAACCTGTTAAAATGCAGATTGCTTAGCCACAAACTCTGTAACTTCTTTCTCCATCCCACTCTACCAATAGATCTCCCATAAGTCGTGGTACATCTTTGTGGCCCCTAGATGAATAGAGTAGCGTGCATCATGTGCTTCTACAAGAATTTGCTGCCTTAAGTTATCTATACATGGAACACAAAGATGACCCTGACAACGAAAAACACTATCTCCCCCTTAGGAGAAAACCTCTACTTTCTAATCCTGGAATGACTCTTCCAACCTAACAATGCTGGGATCTCTATCTTGGTTTTCTTTCACCTCAGAAACTAGAGATGATTCTGAACTACTCTAAACCCATATATCACCCTCTTCTGTATCGACTAAGCAAACTCCTAGTCTGTCATGCTGATGGACCTCCTGAGCTAACTTTTTCTTACTGTCCTCAACATGAGAAACACTACCCATGGATAGTCTACTAAGAGCGTCGGCCACTACATTGGCCTTGCTTGGATGATAAAGGACACTCATGTTATAATCTTTCAAGAGCTCTAACTATCTTCTCTGATAAAAATTAAGATCTTTCTGAGAAAAGACCTACTGAAGGCTCTTATGATCTATGAACACATCTACGTGAACACCGTATAGATAATGCCTCCAAATATTCAAGGCAAATACTACGGCTGCTAACTCAAGATCATGAGTAGGATAATTATTATCATGGGGCTTAAGCTGTCTGGAGATGTAGGCTATGAACTTACCATGCTGCATGAGAACACAACCCAAACCTACTCTAGATGCATCACAATACACTACGAAATAATCTGGACCATCTAGAAGAGCTAATACAAGAGCTAAGGTGAGTTGAGTCTTCAACTCTTAAAAACTCCTCTCGCAAAGATCTCACCACTGAAACTTGACCTTTTTCTGAATCAATCTAGACATAGGGGTTGCAATAGAAGAAAATCCCTCAACAAACCATCGTTAATAGCCAGCCAAACCAAAGAAACTCCTGATATTTGATAAAGAGATAGGTGTAACCTAGTTTCTAACTACTTTGGTCTTTTGAGGATCAACTCTAATGTTATCACCGAAAATTATATGACTATGAAATGCTACTAACCTTAGCAAAAATTTGTACTTACTGAATTCGGTAAATAGATGATGATCTCTGAGAGTCTGAAGTACTATTCTGAGATGGTCTGCATGATCATGCTCACTGTGGGAATAGACGAAAATATCATCTATGAAGACTATGATGAACATGTCTAAGTACTTCTTTAACACAGGGTTCATCTAGTCCATAAAAGCTGATGGGGCATTGGTAAGACCAAAGGACATAACTAAGAATTAGAAATAACTATACCGAGCATGGAAAGCTATCTTTAAAATGTCACATTCTCTAACTCTAAGCTGATGATAGATGGATCTGAGGTCTATCTTAGAGAAATAACTAGCACCCTAAAGTTGATCAAACAATTCATCGATTCTGGAAGAGGATACTTATTCTTGACCATGAACTTATTGAGTTAACGATAGTCTAAACACATCCTAAGAGAATTGTCTTTTTTATGCATGAATAATACTAGAGCGCCCCACGGGAAATGCTAAGCCTGATGAATCCCTTATCTAAGAGATCCTTTAATTGTTCTTTTAGTTCTCTGAGTTTTTCTGGTGCCATTCTGTATGGCAAAATACATATAGGCTCTGGAAGAAGATCAATGCCGAAGTCTATTTCCTTTTTGGGTGGAATTCCTAGAAGATCTTCAGTAAAGACATCTGAATATTCACCAACAACTAGAATTGATTCAAGTCTGGGAGTTTATAAACTAGTGTCTTTAACTCAAACAAGATGATACACACATCCTTTAGATATTATTTTTTGAGCCCGAAGGTAGGAAACAAGCTGACCTCTAAACACTGAGGTACTACCCTTCCACTCAAGGATGGGTTCATTTGGAACCTAAAATTGAACTATTCTATTTCTGTAGTCGACTATGGAATAGCAAGAATGAAGCCAATCCATGCTGAAAATGACATCAAAATTAGTCATTTCTAATTCGACTAAGTCTACTGAGGTGACTTTCTAAAATATCATAATCGGGTAGTTCCTATATACCTTTCGGGATATAATGGTTTTACCCACTGGTTCAGGGCTCTCCTAGGATTTTATGACTGATTCCAAAATCACCTGCTATATAGGGAGTAACAAAAGACAAAGAAGCTCCTAGATCTAGCAAAGCGTAAACATGCACATAAAAGATCTATAACGTACCAATAACTACATTAGGAGAGTTTTCCTGATCCTGTCAGGATTAAATATCAAAGAGATGATTTGGGCATTACCCACTAGAAGCACTGGTGATGGCACCCTGCTGATATGGGCGACCGGACTGAGCTGAGAAGTGGAGATGACTTTGATAACCTAACTGAGGGTAGTCTCTGACTCTGTGTCCTAGCTTGCCACAACTGAAATAGACATTTCAACCATCTCTGTAAGCACCCTTATGGTTCTTACCACAAGTTTGACAAAGGGGATTAACTTGGGCATTGTTAACACTGCCCTGAGACCTAGAGCCTGGTACTCTATCTCTGTGACCCTCCCTAAACTTAGGAACTGGATCACTATCTGAAGAAGAGGCTAGAATTGATGACTTAGGACAAAACTGGGAATGGTTTCCTCCTTCTAATTTAGGCTGAGTGAAGTTGATTCTACCTATCTTCGATTTCTTATTCTGTTTCTCCCTCTACTTAATCTTTTTCTCCTCTATCTGCTAAGCATAAGTCATAAGCCTGGCTAAAGTCTTCTCATTGTTCAGTATGGAAAATCTGCACTCATTTACCACGCTATCATTTACCCCTGAAGCGAACTTACTCATCTTGGCTCTACTGTCTACAAATACATGAGGGGCATATCTGGATAATTGAGTAAACTTAAGAGAATACTCTTTCACTGTCATATTTCCTTACTTGAGGTTGATGAATTCTAGCACCTTAGCCTCTCTAAGCTTTTGGGGAAAGAATTTGTCTAAAAATGCAGTGACAAACTCCTCCCACTCAATAGGACGTACGTAATCTGACCTCTCTAAATTCCATTGTTTGAACCAAGTATGAGACACATCCTGTAACTGATATGTAACTAGCTCAGCAATATCAACAGTAGTCACCCCTATGATGTCTGTCACCTTTTGAACCTGATCAATGAATTCCTGAGGGTCCTCATCTACCTTAGACCCGAGGAAGTACAGAGGATTCATTCGGATGAAGTCCCAAATCCTAGTTGCGGCTGAATTGGATACTAGGTTGGCTAGAATGACTGTTGGCCATTTATTTTGACCAGCAACTGACTGATCAAGAGTAGTGAAAGTGGCCCTGAACTCCGCATAAGAAACATTATCGCCCAAAGGATCTTCGGGCTGAGGGCCTGACTGATTTCTGTTTCTTCTTTTAGGAGGCATATTCTGTAGAAGAAAGGGAAAAATAGATTAGACTGAGAGATTGACTTGAGATTATGCTCACTAGCATGGCATATATACCGAAAGAAGGAAAACTATTCCTAAAACATCTTATAGCCTCTTGCACATAAATGAGGCACGCAATAGACCCATGTACAAGACTCTACTAGATACAGCTTTCAGACTTCCTAGGACATTATTAAACCTTAGGCTTTGATACAAAGTTTATAACGCCCTGAGCCTTGTGCTCAGAATGCTACATAGTGCTCATGACCCAGAAGGACCACAAGCTAACCCATGATTGATATCTATACCTGTATACTGCATAATATGACATAATAATGTAGAAACATGCACTAAAAGGCCATAAGGTTCAATAATAAATATAATCTAAATGATATAACATTTGTGTGGGGTAATAGAATACCCAAAACAAAACTGAACATACTAAACTCTAAAATATGATAGTCTAGAAAGCCTCTAACTAACTAAACTATCTGAGTAAGGAGTTGATGGGACATGTCCCCAATTAACTCCAACTAATAAACTGATTAATGAGATAATAGGGAAATAATTATGTCCTTAAAAAATGAGGACTCACTTTTAAATCTGTCTGCGGATATCTGGAATCTATTGTTGCTCTGGAGCTCGTGTCTCTGAACCTAGGGTATAAGAAACCATAGCTCATGTCTCATGAGAATACATGCATGAGACATAATAACTAACACTAATACTGTGACAACATGATTACTAAATCTAAATATAACTGATAACATAAGTGGCAGTATCTGATAGTCCTGAATCTGATAAAACTATCTGAGTTTCGTACTATATCTGAGTTGACTATATTTGATAGTCCTGAAATCTGAAGAACTATCTGAGTTCTATTACTAAGACTGATTGACTATATCTGACAGTCCTGATTTTGCAACATGTAACTGTGGGAAGTAGTTATCTAACTGACATACCCCTGATATGCCATTATGACTGAGTTGGGGTCCAATCTGTAACCCCAATTAGAAGGGTATCAATACCGCACCACTGGAAAGGACAATCTATGGGTGACCCTCATCTGGTAGTTTCTCCTATACAAGAATAGTGGAGCCTTTATCTAACTGTGTTTGTCCACCTCATCAGACAATGTTAATGTCTTAACCTATGCTTGCTACATAGTTCTGGAACACAAGGATGACTTTTAAGAATCACACCCTCATCTGTTAGTGTATGTTTCCATCCTTGGGTTCACTCGGTGCTAATTCCTACTCCCATCTAAATAGACTCTGAACATGATTTACTGGATTGAACATGGGCTGAATTACGGAATTCTAATCACTGACGGAATACTACTGATTTCTGATAACTGACTGAGTTCATGAGATCATGGAGATTTCCTGAGTCATAAGACTTTCTAAAGTCTAAGGATTCATAGCTTGACTGAGAGTAACGTAAAAACATGACATTGGCTCTAGGCACACAACTAATGTTTTGGGTACAAGTACCCCCAGAACTTGATGGAAGGAAACTGACCAAGCATAACGTACTTGAACATATAACTAACACCATAGTCCATACAACATTTATACAAGAATTTCATCAAATGTGTGATAGGCATAAACTTGTACATACATGGGGATTTCATGGTATCATGCTATTTAGGCACTTTTCCTTTATTTAGGCATTTAATCAAATAGATTGTAGGCATAGTACATGTAAACATCATTGTACAATAAATAAACATTATGGTTCAATTCTAATTTCAACATTCTAGGGTTTAGTCATAGGTTTGCTTGAATCTATATCTATAATAATTTAACCTACATAGAATTTATCACCCAACATGGAGTAGAATTTAATTTCTCATTATCCATATGAACAAGAGTAGCCCAATCAAGAAATTCATAATAAAATCCATAAACTTGAGTTTAGAAAAAGGGATTCTTGGGCTTCATGGATGAAAGGAGTCCATGAATGAACACTATGCATACCTTAATTCATGATTTTATCAGGATTGACGGTGAAACCTTCTTGAATTCGAATCCCCAATAGATACCCTAGCTTCTTCTTGAGATAAACTTGAGAGAAACTAGTATATTTTTGGTGAAGAATAGCTAAATCATGTGTTATTGGTTTTAAATAGGGGTAGGAAATTGACCCTTTAACCCTTGGATGCGTCTTTCAAAACTGAACCTTTAGCATGACACAGCGCTATCGCGCCGTGTCATTGGATTTTGACATTTGATAAATTGAGGGATGGCACGATGCGGGGCCATTATGTTACCACTTTCTTTGTGACCAGGAACTTTGGTGCGACGCGGGGAAAATTGCACTGAGACACTGGAAAATGGACAATTCTGAATTTGGGCCGTGGCGTGTTGCGCCATAATCGCAGACCCCTACTGGAATTTTCCAAATGTCATTTCCTCTTGTGGCGCAGCGCGCCACTGACTAATATAGCGTTATTTTATGATGGGAAGTTGAAATAGTCATAACTTCTAACTCGGTTATTAGATTTGGGAGAATCTTATATCAATGGATATATTATTGAATTTCTCATATGAAAAAAGTGAAAATCTTGAAAATTCCTCATGGAATAATCATCATTCAATTTAGAAGATAATACTAAACATTCTTGAGATGAAATTAGCTAGGAAAAAGTATGAGGTATTACAATAGTGACCAAGAAAGGCTTATATGTATATCCCTATCCTATATTGTAATCAAAATCCATTATTTAATAAAAGATTAAGAACATTACTCTATTCATCCCCATATTCTATCCTTTTGTTCCCCCTCTCGGGGTTCACAAGAAGACAATAGATGTATTCTAAGGGCCGTAAATCCTTAAAATAGTAATCAAAAGTATAAATAAACAACCAAATATGATAATAAATCCAAATAAACTCAATTCAAAGCAATCATAATCATGTTCTTTGCTTTAACCCCAGAAAGGGGGTGCGTTAGCCGCTAATGGACATAATCATTATCCAAATGAATGAATAAATGATATAATCCATAAAAAAACTAAAGTAAAGAGATATAAAATTAATTTAAGTTTTTCCCATCCCCTCCTTAATCCTCCAAGATGACGAAGAATCAACAACAATACTTACAAGAGTCCTATTTATAGGACAAGGCTTTAGCTGTGTGTGAAATAAGGGTCGCACTATGTGGTCTGTTCTAGGGGAGCATGGTTTGCACTGTGAAGCTCATTTCATTGGATTTGGGGTCAAAAATAACTACTGATTCCAGTGGAATATGGATCGTACCACCCCTCTATCGCAAGGCCTCACTGGAATTTGCATTTTTGCCTTCTTCCTCATCTTATGTGTTTGTCCTTCCATCCCAAGCCTTGTGGTAGTGTTTTGACTTGATTTACAGCTTATTAAACATCCATATATCATAATAATCAACCCACCAAGAATCCTATATCATAAAACACCACTGGTAAGAGCTCAAAATGACACAATATCAAGAGCGGTGAACTAGAAACTCAAGATAAGAACTAGTGACGTCCTTTAAATCTTTAACTTATTGTTTTGAATCTTGGTTTATTCCAATTTCACTTTGAACACTAAAAACAAGTTATTCAAAACATAATTACATAATAATACCCATAGGAACTGATTAAACATTTTAGAATCCATCGCGATCAACTAGACCAGCACCTTGCTAAAGCTAGTAACACTAGCTTTGTCGTTGGAACTCTAAGTGACCAAAGTATGTACAAACTTGTTTGAAAGACACCATAAACATTGTATTCACATACATAAACACTTAGATGCTCAATTATATCATCATTAACATATTAAGCACACAAGTTGTCCTCAAAACAAAGCTAAATAAGCTAGGATAACAACACTAAGGTGCATAAAACCACCTCACATCATAAATCCTCAACTACCACACAATATATCATTTACCAAGTTTTCCTAAATCATTATTCAGTGTACACTACTTTTACTCACTATTCCACACTAGCAAGAACTACACTAATTAATAATTGATTAGTACCAAAGAATTATAACCGACATTCCAAGAATAACATCATATCTTCTAAGCACATACGGATTTTATCATATAAAACAATAATTATACATAAACAGATATACATATGTTTACCATATATACCATAAATATAAACTCAGGACATACCGGGCATAACGCAATCATCATATATCCTCCGGATATACCAGGAATTATCATATCATCAATATATCCTTTGGACTTACCGGACATTGTCATAACATTAATATGTACCTTCAAACTTATCGGGCATCATCATAACATCGATATATACTCTGGTAATACTGGGCATCATTATACATATATAAGCAATCCAAATAATAGTAAATCCAAGCCCCACGAGGGATAAAGTGAAAGAAAAGTAAGGAAAGACATACCATCGCACCTCATCATTCATTATCAACACAATAAACACAAACTACTTTACTGGGCTTAACATAATCATTGGTATTTTCAAGTATAAAGACTTAATTATATCTTATAGAGCCCCTCTTTATTAGGATGGTTAATATTATTACCACAAGAAGATTTTAGCATAAACATTAGTTTAATCACTAGGCTTGAACATAACATGAGTAATAAAATACTCCAAGGCCCACGTGGTAATTTGATCAATGATTTAAGCAAAAACATATTCATGGGTGAAATCTATAAGACAATTCATCGCTATCGAAGAATCATCAATAATTTAGCAACCAATCCTGCATATTATTTCTAATACTAACATCATGAATAAATCATTTACCAGGGTTATTCATCATATTACCAAAGGTATATTTTATGCATTTAACGAGTATCTAGGTCTCTAATGAAACTACATAATCCAAGCTTAAGGTGGATTGAGTTCCATCTCTAATAACCCAAATTATTCTTCAAGTCTAACTTCTACCCAGGACTAATCTAAGTCATCTAAGTCATATCTATGAGGTTTATCATTCCACGCTAGTTTTATGGTACAATTCTTCTTTAAGTATTACTCTTAATTCCTCCAAAGCTACTAGAGCAATTTCCACAACTACGCATAACTATGGTCAACTTACTATTTAATATGAGTGAAAAGGTCACTCCCATATAACTAGATCATCTAGCAAACTCTCATGTTATTCATGAGATAATAAGTCCAACTAACCAAGGTTCTCGTCTATAAGTCAAGTATCACACTTTATGAGTTCGATAGCCTAAGTGGATCAACTAATCCCAAACATTACCATCTACCATGTCAACACCTAAAACCCTACCGAGTCTTATCAAGATATCAAAGTCATACTAAAATAAAGCTCAATCTAACAAGAAGTAAGCCTAAACTACCTTGAATCTTAATATAGCTCAATAACCGATAACCTTCACTTTCCCTTTCCTTGAAGTTTCTTCAAGGATCCAAGATATCAAAAACACAATATATGCATTATTATGTGAATATTAATACCTATATAGCACCATTGTGCTTTAGGTCCAAATGATACCAAAAAAATCCAAGTGGGTCCCACTTATGAAAAATAAGTTTTTGTGATGAACCCATTATTCAAATACCATTAAGGAGTTATATCCCTCAAGAAATTGGTACAAATCAAGAATATTTAGGATAAAATCAAGACTCAAGCCATTTGGGCTTTTGGGTCAAATAATCAAGAATTCAACACTAAAAATAAGGGATTCATACCTTAGATTCAATGTTAATCATGATTATGCAAATTATTCAAGCTCCTAATCAACACCCAAGGTCAATTTAGGGACTACACACTCTATTAGGGTTTATGAAACTCAAAGCAACAGAGAAATGGCCAATTGTCAACCAAAAGGGCATATAAATACCCCTTCCCAAGCCTTTTATTCAGGAGATCATGGATACATAGGCCGCAATACCGAAAAAGCGATCGTAAAATACTACGTAATTATAGTACCTTTGTTGTACTAGATGATAGATGAAACTTGAAAAATATTCAAAGTTTAGCCAATGCCTTGGGATGCATCCAGAATCCAAATAGCAAATGAAATATGCAACCACACTAGTTTCAACATTCCATAGACATAGGCAAAGTTGGATTTTCCATCTAAGATTATTTCAATAAAAAATAGGCCCCATACTCAAATTTCAAATTTATCAACTTTTCAGCCAATAGGTCAAAATGAGTTCGGGTGCAGCAGGATACAAACCAAAGGTCTACCCAATAAAAAATTGATATTCCAAAGATGTTGGTACAGTCAGAATTTGCATCCAATATCTTTTTAATAAATTTTTTGCTTGGTGGACATTTGGAATAAATGAAGACTTCTAACTAAGAATATGGTTCTAAATACCAAACGAACTGTCTGGTAACCAAACTATCAGTTCGAACAAGTCATAAATGACTTGGGGAAGCTATGTCTAATACTCTGTATTATTCTTGGATTGATTTAGCTCTTATTTACATGCATAGGGAGTTTAAAGCCTGAAAATTTTTCTAAGTGTTGGGGATATAGTCATAATTTAAGCCTCTTAACTTCGAGGATTTTTATATAGGTCTTTCCAACTTCGAGACATATATTTTTGAGTTAATTCATGTTCAGGAGTGTGAGGGTCTTGTCTTTGGGATGTTTTGGGTTTTTGGAATGGGTATTGGGTCGTGTTTGGTTTTTGGTTCAAAAATTTCACCACAATAGCGGTGCGTCACAGTGGAAAGTGGTGAGACCTTTAATATGTCATGTTGACCTTGTTATCAATATTTCAGTCATGAATTTAATTTCTAGAAGTAAAATATGGTCTTTTCCTCTCTTTCCAATTCATAAACTAACAGATTATATCATCAATTAAGGAAAATATTGCCCATTATCATTAATTATACTCTAGAAAAAACCCTTCCCTCTTTCCTAAAAATAATAATTTAATCCTTTCAAGTGGTAGATTCTCAAAAAAGTGTCAAGAATAGGGTTTAATCCTTCATGCTAAGAAATATAAGGTACATGGGGCTATTCTAAACTACATGGGCATAGGTTTTATGATATCTACAAGCCTTAAAGATATATATGCACGTATCTTCTATGAGATGTGGTAAATTATTTTAAGAGAATGCATTGTGAAATCATTTTAATTGAATTATGGAATTGTTAATGGGTTTTCTATAAGTTTGACTTATAAATCTCATTTTTTTTGTTTGAATTCAAAAAATGATTTACGAATGTAACTTGTGAAATTCCACTCCCCTTGATGAAAATTTATGGTCATTGGATGATACGGATTATGAATTATTTTGAGAGAATGACTTAATAACCCTTTGTTGATCATGAGATTTATATTTAACTAATGTAGGGGTTGGTTTATGAATGATGACAAATCCTTGAGTCTTAAATATTTCCTTAAATATTGTGTATGTGTTGAATAAGTGGAGTGGCCACCATGCATTAATGGCTTGTAAAGAGAATGGGTTGTATAAGTTTCTTATGATTTTGATTATAAGAACCCACACGCTATTTGCTAAATCTTTGGTGTTCATTTACATATTTTGAATGAGAAGGGCTATGAAATTGATATGATATAAATGACTTGTAAGTCTAGGTATGACGATATCCTGTTGTGATATGCCCTTAATAGAATGAGAAAAGAATTGATTATAAGCATTATGTATGTTTGTTTTAAGGAGATTAAAAATTTTTCTTAAAGAGAGTTAGATGGTTACCCGAAGGAAGCATGGGTTAGAAGACACAATGCTGAAAATCGTAATTTACCAACAAAGGATTATAGTATGCTGCTTTGTGATATTGTGTTCCTTGATTCATGTCATCTCAATTTGGGAATAGGGTTAGGAACCTTTCTTTGTGATCTTGTACACTACCATGAAATATTGAATTGATTAAGGATTATGGCACCCTGCTTGGTGATCTTATGTGTCTCCCTTACAGATACCCCAGTCTTTGCGATAAACATGGATTGGGGGCTTAGCCACTGAGTCAAGAGCGGGTTCCATATATCTCGTGGAATTGTGAACTTGTAGGGTATACCATCTAGTTTAGCCAAACCGTCATGAATTGAGTCATGAATGCAAGAAAAATGTCTTGAATCTCAAGAAATTATTCCCATGTATTTTCAATTATTTTATGTTGGCATGCTTTTATGAAATGCTCTCACATATGTTGTTTAAAAACTATGTTATTTTTGTATTGTTCTACATACCAGTACATTGTGTTTTGACCCCCTATATTTTAGGATTTGAGGCTCAGTCCCGGTGTCCCACTAAGTAGTAGATCATCGTTAGATGTTTAGAGTTAGTGAGCCCTCATTATCTTGGAAGGCCTTGTTTCATGTGATGCTTTTAATTGGTTTTAGTTCATGGTCCATCCGGGGGCCTTGTCCCAGTCTCAGACATATGTTATTTTTAGTTTAATAGAGATTTCACAAAATTGTGTTAAATGGTTTTGGGTCCTTTATTAACTTATGTCTGCATTGTCTAGTTGAATTAATAGGATGACCATGATTCAAATTTATTTCCATATTATTATTATTTGATTAATTATGCATATGATTATAAGTTATGAGAGATCTCAAGCCTTTACGGTATGAGATGCCATTGCGGCTAGGGCCCTGGCTCGGGTCATGACAAACTTGATATCAAAGCATGGTTCATGATCCGAGAGTGTCTACAAATTCACATCGGGTAGAGTCTAGTTTATGGGTGTGTAGCATTCCGAACTTATAAGGAGGAAGGTACTAGGCTTTAGGAATATCTCTCTTTTCTTCATGTTCTAGTTTGTACTATAGAGTCTGAATGTACCTTAACTCATGATTTCATATATTTCAGAAATTTGTCATGCCACCCCATAAGTCCAACATAATACCCTTGATGATGATTTCCTCCCTACTCATGGGATGTAGACCCGCAATAGAGCCCTTACTACAAAGTCTGATGCTACTGATGTTAGGTGTACTTATACACTCTAGTGTTACTATTCTATCTTATTTATCCTTGTTTTGGGGATACCTTGAGCGCTTAAAGTATTAATATTGATATAAATAAGAATATATGTGATAATGTGTGTCATTACAATGTGCAAAGTGTATTTCAAATAAGTTCAGGTTAATTAGATCACTTAGAGTTCAATCGATGAAACTAGTGTTACTAGCTTGAGCTAGGTGCTTGTCTAGTCTCTTTTGTTCGATTCTATTGTGTTTAATGTGCTCTAAATAATTTTAATGATTTTATTATATGTGGAACAACTTATTGAAAGTGTACAAAGTTCAAGTGAGTCAAGTAAAGAGTCGAAACATGAAGTGGAAGATTATGAAAATTTGTCTTGTCTTAAATCTAGTTCTTGATTCGTCGTGATGGATATTGTGTTGCTTGAACTTCTAATTCGTGTGGTGTGTTCTTGTAGGTTATTTTTGAGCTTTTTTTGATGATATATAGATGTTTTGGAGGCTGGAAAACCATTGAAAAGACACCACAAAGACTTGGATAGATGGAGGAACGCTCAACACTTAACTAAATTTCCAGATGTAAATTCCAAAGAGCTATCGTGATGGGCTCGCGAAGAGACCCGTGCACAGGTCTACAAGGATTGAGACGCAACTTCTACAAATGTATCCAAATGGTGCATCACGTGGTCTACTTCATACATGGCCAAAGAGTGCATATTGAATCCTAGACAGCTTGGGAGTTGTTGTCCACTATAAATACATCTTTTTACTTGTTATTAATCATCTTGGAATGTATTGGAGCATTAAGAGGGGCTGATACAACTTCATACTTAGGTTTATATTATTTTAATTTAGTTCATTCATGTTTTTAATTGTTAATTTGTGATTACGATTATGACAATGTGTGGCTAAATGCCCTTTTCCAGGGTTAAAGCCAAATACATGAGTACTTTTGTGTTGAATTAAGTTCATTTAGTTTGCTTATCATTGTTAGTTGTGTGTTCATTTTTAATTTAACTATTTTAAGGATTCGTGACCCTTAGAATACATCAATTGTCTACCTTTTGATCTTGGGAGAAGGGATAGGGGATAGAACATGGAGATGAACAAAGTTTTTTTATGAGATAAAGAATCCAAATTAGCATCTAGGACAGGGATGTACATACATACCTTACTTGATTCAAATGTAGGATGATAGATTATTGAACTTAATTGAACTATTACATCCCCGCTAAATGATACAGGTGTAAGGTACAACTTAGGTATAGTATTAGAGGTTGGGAAACCAAACCATAATCATGCAATTAACCCTATGAATCTACTACCAAGGTAAGCAAGTTAATGAATAAAATTCAATCACATTTTATGATGGTCGAAAGAGCTTTAACCATGGGTTTCTCCTATTGATTATTACAAGATCTATACTTTAGGTACTATTTACCTTAATTGCAACTTATAAAAGCCAATCTTTCTTTTGGTTACTTTTGGACCAATTGAATCTAAATTATGAACTAATATCAAACTATTGTTGAATCAAGTCTCTGTAGGATCGACACTTGGCTATTTATTAGGGCATTTTACTACTTGATAAGACCACGTACACTTGCGTGTATGCTTGTGTACTGTCAAGTTTTTGGTGCCATTGCGAGGGACTTGTTATTTCGCAATTGCATATTTTAGTTTTCCTTGTAGATTTATTTGGTGTTTTTATGCTTGGTCTTGATTTTGTGATTGCCAAAAATAGAGTTTTAGGTTGTTAGGATGGCCAGAGACATGGAGTGGGTTCAACCCAACCTAGAACCTAAGAAATTTTACCATCAATGAAGGAGAGAAGCTATCATTTTCCTTTGAATTCCTCAAATCTAAAAAGATCAAGAGAATCCTGCAATAATGGCTACAGAACAACAAGCATGTAGGATGATTAGGGAAGTGGCAGTCCCACTTCTGACAAACTTGATTTCCCCAATTCAAAGACCGGCTGTTGGGGGAATTTTGAGTTAAAGAACAATATGGTGCAGCTTCTCATCATTAGTGAATAGTTTGTAGGGCTTTCACATGAGGATCCATAAGTCCACTTACAGACGTTCATTGAGCTTACTAACACAATCATTCCGGAGGGGGTGAGTATAAATTATGTGAGGATAACATTGTTTTCCTATTCACTTTTGGGGGAATCTAAAAGGTGTTTGAATATGGAGCCAGCCAATTCAATCACATCATAGGATTACTTAGCCAGAAAGTTCCTCATCAGATTCTTCCTATAAGGAAAGACTGCGAGAATTCATAGTGAGATAGTGAGCTTCAAATAGAAGCCTAATGGAAATCTATATCATGATTGGGAATGTTTTAAGGCCCTTCTTTATGATTTTCCACATCACCAACAGGCTAAAGAGGTACTTGCTCATACTTTTGTAGAAGCTCTTGATCATAATACGAAGATTTTGCTATATTCAGCCGCAGGTGGTCAAGTGCAGGAGTTTACTTATGATGAGTTGTACACATTGTTGAACTGTATAGAACAAGAAAATCCAGAATGGTATTCAGAATCTAAAACTGCCATAAAAAGAATTATGGGTGTATTAGAGGGGGACCAATTCACAGCCTTATCAACTCAGGTTGTAGAATTGCAGAATATGATAAACACTCAGTTCAGCAGCTTGAAATTAGGAGCTCCACAACCTGTATCCATAATCAATGCCATCGAACAAGCTGTAGGTTGGTGTAAAATCTGTAGGAATAGCGGCCATGTAGCTGCCATGTGTGCTTCAAATATAAAATCAATAATGTATGTGGGCAATACTCAAAGGCAAAATTATGGTAATGCCTACAACATGAATTGGCTGACTCAGTTATGGAACGCCCAACAACAACAAATTTAGCAACCACGGGCATAAGGGAATCAATCAAATAGCAACATGGAAGAGATGTTGAAGTAGCTTTTATCTAGTCAGACACAATTGACTGCGAACATGAAAAATCAGCAAGAGGCCACAAGAAGTTTAGAGTTATAGTTGCAAAAATTATCATAAGCAATGAATACTAAGCCTCAAGGTGGATTGCCAGTAGACATACAAAAACCAAAAAAAGTTATGGAAATAACCTTAAAGAGTGGTAAAAAGCTTCAAAGAGAACATCCTAAGAAAACTAAGGAGGTAGATGCTAATGTGGTGGCTGAACTGGTAAATGAAGAAGTTACTAAGAAATCAAGGAAGTCAGAGTACTTGAAAGAAAAATTTACTGAACCATAAGTGAAGAAGAAACTTCCATTACCTTTCTCTTAGAGGAAAATTAAAGTGAAGTAGGATGCTATGTTCAAAAAGTTCTTTGATATATTTAGAGAGCTTCATATTAATTTACCTTCGTTAGATATTTTGCAGGGTATGCCTAAGTATGTGAAGTAATTTAGGGATGTGGTTGCCAATAAGGTGAAATTTCAGGATGTGGGGGCAATAACACTAACTGAAAAGTATAGCGTGGTGATGACACAGAAAATCCCAAAGAAATTGAGAGATCCAGGGAAATTTGCTCTCCCTATCCAAATTAGGAGTAAAGTGGTCCATGCATTGAGTGACTTTGGGGAGAGCATAAATATGATGTCCTATCTTTATTTGATACATTGGGCTTGGGAAAACATAAATCAACCACGGTGGTTTTACAACTGGTAGACAAATCCATGACACATCCAGAAGGAATAATTGAGGATTTTCTTATAAAGGTTGGCAAATTTGTTATTCATGCTGACATTATTATTTTTGATTTTGAGCTAGATAAATTGATATCTTGGGAAATCCATTCTTAGAAACTGGAGGAGCGTTGATTGATGTTAAAGAAGGCACACTCAAAATGGTGGTAGAGGTTGAAGAGGTGGTGTTTGTTTTATACAAAGCACCGACACTAACTTCCGAATATAAAGATTTATGTATGATAAATTTTATTAAAGGGGACAAGTATGGGGTGGATACTCCACCAAACATCTCTTTGGACAACCTGATTGAGCAGCCTATACTTCTACTGCATAAGCCTAATTTGATGCTAATTGATGAGCCTAATAAAGCTAGAGTTTAAAAATCTGCTACACTTGACAATTCACACCTAAGAGGGGTGAAAAAAGTAAGAAAATGGAGACCAAGCATAAGAAAGAGAAGGAAAGAGAATGACTAAGTTGTAGTTGGGTCGTATCGCAACACTAAATCAGGCGTTGCTTGGGAGGCAACCCAAGTTAATTAGGTATATTTTAATTTTAATTTTTAGTTTTTATTTCATATATTTTTTGTTTTTGGTTGAGTCACAGGTTAATGGGAAGTCTGAGAACCATAAACTTGAGCTAAGGAACATGGCATAAACATATTATGGGGTCCTGCGGATCCCATTAATGTGTAAAGATGCTACTAGCTAGGCTTAGAGGCCTCGGGGAGTATTTCTAACTCTTACCTTTAAATTCACTTTGGGACAAAGTAGATTTTTAAGTGTGGGGTAGGAAAATTCCTAAATTTTGGCTTAATTTAAAAAAAAATAGTGTAAGATATTCTTGTTGGTGTTATTTTTTATTACATGGTGCAAGTATTTAGTTTGGTAAAAGCCTGTGGAATAAGTGAATTACTACTTTTGAGACACCTAGGCTTAAGTTTGTGACTTTTATACTTTTTGGCTTAAATTTAAATTCATGTTATTGTTTGGTTGGGAGTCTATGATGATCCTATTAAGTTGAGCATTTGCTATGTATGTGTGAGATTATTGTATATTCCCTGTTGCGTGTGATGTCTAGAACTTGCCAAGTGTGTGTGTGTAAAGAAAAATAAACGGTGGGTTTAGGAGATGATTTAGGCATTTCGTTGATAGATTTTCTTTATACCTTCTATTTGTCCTACCCTTTGTGCATTATCCTAGTTAACCCCCATTGATCTTTTAGACTTTTCTTTGGTAGCCTCAGATGTAGCCTAATTTCCTTATTTTATAGACCAAAATTTGATCCAAAAAGCTCCTAAGTGCTTTAATGAAAATTTGATTTAGTAAGGAGTTTGAGAAATTAAAGAAGAAAAAGGTGAAATTACTGCCCCAAGATAAGAGTTATTGGTGTTTATAATTAATGTGTCATAGTTGGGAGTGATTAAAATGGTGTTAGAAATATTCCCATGATTGAAAAAAATGAGAAAAATTGAATCTTGAATGAAATAAGCAATATACCCACAATGTGTTTGTTAAAATACTTAAAAGAGATGGGCAAAACAAAAGAATGGGGTAGACAAAAATGGTGCAAATTGGGGTAGAGAGGTTAGTCACTATTCCCAAATAGTTCCTACCCATCCCTTAGCCTACATTACAACCCGAAAAAGACCTACTTGATCCTATACTTGACATTCTAATATTAGTGGAGCATTACACAAAGGACAAGCTTATGGTTCATTATGTGTAACTTTTGAATTCTTTGTGAGAGTGAGCATAGTTTTATTGTTGTACCCATTGTGTTATTCATTGTATTAGTGTGAGTGATTTTAGGTAACTCTCTTTGTTTTGAGGGGCACTTATTTTATGAATGTGGGTGATTTGTATGATGTCCTTTATTGAATTATAAGCATGAGTTTTCTATTTAGGAGATTCAATTCTTGAGGCTAGGATGTTTTAGAGTAGTCTTCATGAGCTTTAAATTGTGTATGTAACATGCTTCATGGAGAAACTTGCATTCCGTTTAGTCATTATAGTTCTAGATTGAGTGTCTTGCATTTAGTAGAAGTGCGGAGTCTTTTCAGGTTATGAGGCTTATAGTTAAGAATTGTTCGGGGACGAACATGACTTTTAATGTGGGGTGGTGATGTTGGGTGTATTTATTCACTCTAGTGTTACTATTCTAGCTTGATTCACTTTGTTTTGAGGATAACTTGAGTGCTTCAGGTATTAATATTGATATAAATAAGCATCTAGGTGATAATGTGTGTAATTACAATGTGCAAAGTGTATTTCAAACAAGTTTGGGTTAATTAGATCACTTAGAGTTCAATCGATGAAACTAGTGTTACTAACTTGAACTAGGTTCTTGTCTAGTCTCTTTTTGTTGGATTCTATTGTGTTTAATGTGTTCTAAATTTTTTTAGTGGTGTTATTATATGTTTAAAAACTTGTTTATAGTGTACAAAGTTCAAGTGATTCACGTAAAGAGTTGAAACATGAAGTGGAAGATCATGGAAATTTGTCTTGTCTTAGCTCTTGTTATTGATTCGTCGTAATGAATATTGTGTTGTTTGAACTTCTAATTCGTGTAGCATTTTATTCTAGAATTTTTGTGAGATGTTTTTTATGATATATAGATGATTTGGAGGCTGAAAAAAAATTTGAAATACACCACAAAGACTTGGGTAGATGGAGGAACACTCAACACATAGCCAAATTTCCAGATGCAAATTCTAGAAACCGATCACGATGGGCTCATGACGCGACTCCCACAGTCGTCTCCAGTGCTCGCAATTTGACTTGTTCACAAGTATCCAAGGCTCACATTGAAACTTCTACAAACTTCTCCAGATGGTGCATCGTGAGGTCCACTTCAGACATGGCCAAAAAGTGCACATTGAATCCTAGACGGCTTGGGACGTGTTGTCCACTAAAAATACATCTTTGAACTTGTTATTAATCAACTTCAAACGTATTTGATCATGAAGTGGGGCTTCTAAAACTTCATACTTATGTTTTTATAATTTTAATTTAGTTCATACATGTTATTAGTCGTTAATTACAACTCTGTGATTAAGATTATGACTGTGTTTCTAAACACTCTTTTCCGGGGTTAAAGCCAAAGACAAGAGTACTATTGTTTTGAATTAAGTTCTTTTAGATTGATTATTATTATTGGTTGTGTGTTCATCTTTAATTCAACTATTTTAAGGATTCCCAACCCTTAGAATGCATCAATTGTCTACCTTTTGATCTCGGGAAAGGGAATAGTAGATACAACATGGAGATGAACAAAGTATGGTTTGTATTTCTTTATGAAATAAGGAATTAAAATTAGTATCTACGATAGGGATGTACATAGATACCTTACTTGATTCACAGGTAGGATGATAGCTTATTGAACTTAATTGAACTATTACATCCCCGCTCAACGATGTTGGTGTAAGGTTCAACTTAGGTCATGGATTAGAGGTTGGAAAACCATAATTATACAATTAACCCTACAAATCTTTAACCATGATAAGCAAGTTAACGAATGAAATTCAATAACATAGTAAGATGGTCGAAAGAGATTTAACCCTGGGTTTTCTTCTATTGATTGTTACAAGATCTTTACTTTACGCACTATTTACCTTAATTACAATTTACAAACTCTAATATTTCTTTTGGTTACTTTTGCACTAGTTGAAACTAAACTGTGAACTAAAATCGAACCATTGTTGAATCAAGTCTCTGTGGGATCGATACTTGGCTATTCATTAGGCCACTTTACTACTTGATAAGACCACATACACTTGTGTGTGTTCTTCAGTGCTATCAAGTCTTTCGTATCACTGTTGGGGACTTGTTATTTGGCAATTGTTTATTTTAGTTTTACTTGTAGATTTATTTGGTCTTTTTACACTTGGACTTGATTTTATAAGTGCAGGAAATAGATTTTAGGTTGGTAAGATAGCCGGAGATAAATAAAAGAGAGAAGTTATCTTTTTTCCACCGAATTTCTCAAATCCAAGAAGACCCAGAGAATCCTGCTATAGTGGCTGCAGAACAACAAGCACGCAGGACAGTTAGGGAAGTGGCAGTCCCAATTCCGATGACCTTGACTTCCCCAATTCAAAGACCGACTATTGGGGGGAATTTTGAGTTAAAGTATAATAAGGTGCAGATTCTCATCGTCTCCTTCTAGCTCTGGAACTTTAATGTCTTCCGATTGACATAGCTCTGCACACTGCTGAGTTAGCTGATTTGTAGCTATAGACTTCAGTTTAACTTCATTAGTCTTTAGCTTTTCTATTTCATTACCCATACTGTCCACTTTCATTGAAAGCGTAGTTAGGGTGTTGAGTATTTTTTCTAGAGTATCTTCTTCTATTATATCAGTCTGTGTAGCTTTGTCTTGATATATAATCTGCAATAACATTTTTGTTAGTACTAATTACTTCAATTATAAATGTGAAATTTAATATATTCAAGACTAGTCTCCGAATCTCTTTTGTTGTAATTGAATTTTATATTTTCTTTGTTAACCACCAGCGTACCTGTGTATTATCTGTTCGTACAATAAACATGTTATATACAATATATGGCTCAAATGCTAACAAATATTTATATAATGAACATAATTCTTTCCTATTTATTTCCCATTTTATTTTTGTTTCATTGAACGTACCTAAGTAGTATCTACAATGGTGTTCTAATTTTTTTGCTTCATATCGGTATTTAAGTACTCCTCCATAACTACATTCACTAGCATCTGCTTCTACTATACATATAAATTTTCTATTTTCATCTGGAAATTGTAGTTTTGGTAATTCTTTACAAAGTAATTTTATTTTTTGAACTTGTTTTTTATCTTCTTCATTATAGTTATATTCTACATCCTTTTTAAATTTTTTTTGTAGTGGTTTTAAAGTTTCTGCTAATTTTGGAATATACTCCCTTACTTGGTTTACTAATCCTAAAAATGATTGTAATTTTTTTTTTGTATCTAATTCTTCTTTCGAATTTATTATTTTTGTACTATATGTTGTTGCATTTTTACTCCACTCTTATATATTTGTATTCTTAAAAATTCTATCTGATTTTTCATAATTTCAGCTTTCTTTACACTTATTCCCGATTTTTCTATTATATCTGTAAATTATCCTAATAATTTTAAATGTTCCTCTTTAGTTTTTGTATATAATAATATATCATCTATGTATACTATACAATTAGATAATTGTTTAAAATAACTATCCATAAAATGTTGATATCTACCTGGTGCATTTTTATATCTAAATGGTAATACATTCCATTCATAAAATCCTTGTGGTACCGTAAATGCGGTTAATTCTTTAGATTCTTCTTCTAACTTTAAATGGTAAAATCCTGATTTACAATCGAATTTACTAAAATAATTATATCCCTGTATTTGTCTTATTTTTAATATCTTATTTGGTATTGGATAATTATATGTCATAGTCTTTGCATTTAAATTTCTATAGTCAATATCCATTCTACTCTTTCCTCTTTTTTGTTCACTATTTTTATTTACTATAAATGCTGGACTATTATATTTACTATTACTTTTTTGTATATATTTTTTTTCTAATAATTCATCTATATGCATTTTGAATTCTTTTAAATCGTCAAAATTATATGTTAATGATTTCTGGGTTATTATGCTATTTTTATCTATTAATTCAATTTTTATAGTAGTTTTATGTTTTTCCCATCCTTTTAATGAATCTTCACTATATAATTGTTCTAATTTTTTCTTAATTATTTCTATCTTATTTATTGAAAATATAGTTATTTCTATTTTATTTATCGAAAATACAACTAGTTCTATTGTATCTTCAGTATTTTTTATATTTTCTAGCTTTTGTGTAATTTTTTCACTTTCTTTTATCCAATCAGTTTTCTTTCTTATTTTATTATTATCTCTTTTTGCTCTTACTTTCTGTTTACATAGTGTTGTAAACCACCAGTCAGTTCTAGTTATTATATGTGGGTATAATTTATCAAAAAACGATATTCCTAAAAGTATATCTTTCGATGTTAGTTTATAATTATAAATTTCTTCTATTGTTCATATCTTGTCTCATACTTGTATTTTTACATTCCTAGCTTTATAAGTAATTAGGCTTCCATCATTATTAAATCTTTTAACTACTATTGGTGTTTTTAATTTATTCCATTTGCTTTCTGGTAAGCAATTATATCAACATAAAGTAGTTTCTGCTACTGTAACTATCATAGGCGTATAATATCTACTGTAATATCCTTCTACTACTATTTTCACTAATACATATACTTTCATTTTATGTTAAGGCTCTTCTTAAGAATAATTTCTCTCTGTTATATGTTAAGGTTAATTTTGTATGTTCTATATTATATGGTTTTACTTGTTCTAGCCATTTTATTCCTAATATTATGTCTGCTTTTTGCATTCTTCCTTTACTTCAAATTCTATTTTTATTTTTTTAATTTCTATTATTATTATTTCTTTTTTCTGCTATATTTTTACAATTTATTAAACTTCTTGGTAGATCTGGGCATATATCATTATCCGTTTTATTTCTTCATTTTTTACTAGATATTTTGCTATATAATTTTCTTCTTGTCCTGTATTTAAGAGTATTAAATATTCTTTTTCATTTACCTTTCCTGTTATGTATTATTGGTTTAAATTATTTGTTGAATTTGTTTCATAACTTGTTCTTTTTGATGAGCTTGATGATTCTGGTTTTTCATCAGCTATTCTTTTCGTTGTACTTATTCTATCATTTACTATTTCTAATTTTTCTTCTATATCTATGTCTCTATAGCTATAGTCATTATAACCTATTGTTTTTACAATTTGTTCGAATGGACTTTCTATTCGTATTTTGTTAATCTTATTTTTTCCTGTTATTTTATGTTTTGTTGTTAATACATAAAAATTTTTGCATCTTGCTGTAAATATTTTACTTCCTGGGGTTAATTCTATTCCTGATATTTTCCAATATAATACTAATGATTTATCTATATTTTTATCTGTTACCGCTACTGAATAATTTGCACTTATTATAAATTTAAATTTTTGGTATATTAAATTTCCTTTTATGACAGTTATTATGCTTTTTTCTACAGGTTTTATAATTCTATCAGCTGCTAAATATAATTCTATTGGTGTATCTATTCCTTTTGTAAAACATGCTTTTATTAATATCTCTGTACCTCCAAGGTGTACATATTTTATTGGGTCTCTACTTTTTATATCATTTATCTCTTTATTAATTATTCTTTTTGTTACTAGTGGTATACTAGCTTAACCTTTTGCATATCTACAGTCTATTACATGTTCCTTTTGGCATACTACATAATATTCTTCTTTTTTCTTAGTAAATAGATTTCTTATTGTTGGTATTTTAAATATTTTTTCTACACTTAAGTCTAATTCTTTTCCTTTTATTTCATCAAATATGTTACTGTCAAATATTATTTTTTGTTCTGTTCCTTCATCATTTAAATATTCTTCCTTTGTTATTATTTTTATATCTTCTTCAGTTATTTGATTCATCTATTTCACTATCTATTTCATTATCTGTTTCATTTTCTGAAATTTCATATATACTATCCTCACTTTCTAATTCATAATCTATATAATCGATCTGCATATATTCTGTATCATCTATTTTTATTTCTGATATTTGTTTATTTTTTGGATTCTTAAGTAATTTACAATCTCTAGCTAAATGTCCTAATTTTCTAAAATTATAATAAGTACATTCTTTTATAGATTTCTTTTTTCTATATGGTCTTTTGTATTTATAATTATTTACATAATATCTTTTTCTTGGTTTCTTGTATTTATATTTTGATTTTTTATCTTTCTTATATTTCTTATGTCTTTTTCTTTTCTTATAATATCTTTCTTCACATCCAAATTGGGGTGCTATTTTATCTTTGGAACATGCTAAATTTCTTATCAATGTTTTTTCCATTTTTAATTCTTCTCTATATTTTTCACATAAGTTTCTATACCATCGTTGTAAAAATTTTATTCTTGCTCCTAGAGTATCTACTATTTTATTCTGTGTAGTATTTTATTCTGACTCGAAACTCCAAGAGCTCACCCTATCTTCGTAAGATCTGCACTGTACGAACTCAACTCAGTGGCCGAAACTAGTACTCGAGCCTGTATAAAAAAGGTACAGAAGTTTAGTATGAGTACCAAAATAATGGTACTCAGTAGGCATTATCGGCCGACTGAGCTAAATTATGATATAAAGAAAGATAATATCTCTAAGTCAAGGTACAAAATTGAACCTGAACAATCTTCGTCATCACTGTATAAAGTCAATGATCAACTAGAATGATAAATGACATAATATATTAATTCATGCCAATACCATCTTATAGATGGAGTAATTGATCCGAAAACATAAAAAGACACTAATAAATTTACAATCGCGTAAATACCAAGTTGGCACACATAAGTCCATTAAAGCATAAAGTAAAAGAACTCACCACGATGTCCCATACCACCGGAAAGTGCATCAAAGGATTATATCATCAATGTTAATAGATATATAACCAACTTCTCAATTTCCATGGTTTTCCACATTTCCCAACAACGACCATTTGCCAATAATTATAATCATCAACCATTACCATAATTAAATAACATATTCCAAAGTACTAATACCCATAAACATATCACCATATAGATGTCTATCTCATCAATATGCTTTACTTATTATTAGCTAACCAATGACCTCTATTTATTAGACTAACCGATTCTTTACCTAATCCTTATTCATGGGATAAAATCAAACCATTATTCACTAAATAACCAATATCTAACATCTAGTCGAGGTTCACTACTAGATCATAGACTCTATTTAGCCAAAGTACAATTGTAGTCATCATAATCGCACTACTCAGAATCTAGTAAAAAGCCACTAATCATCATTTGAGCACGTATATGTCTAACCATTAACGTCTTTTATTATATAGAATCATCAATAAACAAATCCTCAAATAATAGCTAATCAACACCATAACTTAGTCATCAATTTCATTAATCATCACCAATGCTAACCTATTATCATCATTATCCACGTAATAACCACAATTGCTAGTTACCACATTTCAACTAAATAAGGTTCATTAACTAGTACTCTAGACTTCTAGCCTTTAAGTAAAATAGTTGCCTAATTGACAACTAGTTACCGTATAGCTCATTCTAATATGCAATATTCCTTAATTAATCCATTTATCCAATGCTATCTATACTCACTAGGTGAATCATCAAATGCCATACCATATCCTGCTTACCAACTTGTCTTAATACATTATTCGGCATATACTAATGCTACTCACTATTTAACACTAGCAAGAACTACACCGATTAGCAAGTGATTAGCACCAAAAAACTATACCCGAAAATACCAAGAATAATATCACACCCTTAAAGCACGTATGAATGAAATCATATGAAGGCAATCCATACACAAACGTATATATTCTTACCATACATATCATCAATATATCCTTTGAAATTATCGGGCATCATCATATCATCAATATATCCTTTGGACTTACCGAGTATCTTTAGATCATCAATATATCCTCTGAACTTACCGGGCATCATCATATCATCAATATATCTTTCGGACTTGTCGAACATCATTATATCATAAATATATCCTCCAAAGTTGATGGGCATCGTCATATTATCAATATATCCTCCGAACTTACCGAGCATCATTATAATATCAATATATCCTCCGAAATTATCGGGCATCATCAAAACGTTAATAAACCCTCCGAACTTACGGAGCATCATCATATAATCAATATATCCTTTGGACTTATCGGGCATCATCAATATATATATAAGCAATCCAATCAATAATAAATGTAAGCCCTACAAGGGATAGAGTGAAAAAAAGTAACGAAAGACATACCATCATACCATATCATTTATTATCAACACAATATATTAATAGGTGCTTGAACAAGTATATTTACATGGTATGGACACTCAATGCATTACCAGGCTTAACAAGATCACTTGTATGGTCAATACAAAGCCATGGTTTATACCTTTTAGAGCCCCCTCTTTATTAGCATGATTCGCATTATTAGCACAAGAGGATTTTTAGTACAAACATTAGTTTAGTTACTAGGCTTGAACATAATATGAGTTATAACATAATCCATGGCCCAAACAGTAAGTTAGTCAATGATTTAAGTGATAGCATCGTCATGGACTCAATCTATAAAACATTTAATTGCTAACCAAGCATTATCAATAATTTAGCAACCAATCATGCACATCATTTCGAATACCAACATCTTGAATAAACCATTTACCAGGGTTATCCATCATATTACCAAAGGCACATTCTATACGTTTAACAAGTATCTAGGTCACTAATGAAACTACATATTCCAAGCTTAAGATGGGTCAAGCTCTGCTTCTAGAACCCATAATTCCTCATCAAGTCTAACTTCTAACCGAGACTAATCTACGACATCTAAATCATGTCTTAGTGTTTTATCAATCCATACTAGTTCTATGGTACAATTCTTCCTCAATTATTACTCTTAATCCATCCAAAGCAACTAGGGCAATTTCCACAACTACACACAACTAAGGTCATCTGACTCTTTAATATGAGTGACAAGGTCACTCCCATCTAACTAGGACAACTAATGCATTCTCATGCTATTTATGAGATAACAAGTCCAACTAACAAAGGTTATGGTCTATAAGTCTATAAGTTCAATAGCCTATACGGTTCAACTAATTCTAAACATAATTATCTACCATTTCAATACCTAAAACTCCTCCCAATCTTATAAAGATATCAAAGTCATACAATAATAATGCTCAATCTAAGAATAAGTAAGCCTAACCTACCTAGAATCCAAATATAGCTCAAGAACCGATAATTTTTGCTTTCCCTTTCCCTAAAACTACTTCAAGGAGCCAAGCTATAAAAAACACAATATATGCATTATTACGAGAGTATCAATACCCATATTGCACCATTGTAATTTGGGTCCAAAACGACACCAAAAACCCCTAGTGGGTCCTACTTATGAAAAATAAGTTTCCAAGGCCAACCCATTTTTCAAATACCAAGTTATATCCCTCATGAAAATGGTACAAATCAAGCATATTTGGGCTAAAATCAAGCTATCAAGAAATTTGGGGTATTGGTCAAATAATCAAGAATTCAACACTATAAATAAAGGATTCATACCTTGGATTTGTTGTTAATCATGATTATGCAAGTTATTCAAGCTCCTAATCAACACCCAAAACTCAATATCTAGACTACACACTATATTAGGGTTTGTGGGACTCAAAGCAATAGCAAAATGGCTAATTCTTGACCAAAAAGGGCATTTAAATATCTCTTCCTACGTCCTTAGTTTATGTGATCACCATCACTTAGGCTGCGATTGCAGCATCACGATCGCAATACACCTTCTACAATCGTGATACCCTCTGCTGCACCAGATGACAGCTGAAACTTGGAATAAATTCTAAGTTTCCACCAATGTATCAGAATTCATTCAGAATCCAATATGAGCAAACAAAATATGCAACCACACCGATTTGAAATTTTAGATGTGTTGGCAAAGTTGGGTGTTCCATCAGAGGTTGTTTAGACTAAATGTTGGACCCACACCTAAATTTCCAATTTATCAACTTTCCAACCAATAGGTCAAAATGAGTTCGGGTGCATCGGGACCCAAAACAAAGGTCTACCCAACCTAAAAGTAATATTCCCAAGATGTTGTATGTCATTGTAAGAATTTTCAGCTGATATCATTTTACTAAGGTTTTTGCTCGGTGGCCATTTGGAGCCAGCAAAGACTTTTAAATAGGGCAATAGTTCTAAAACCAAATGAACTACCTGGTAACCAAACTATCAGTTCGAGCAAGTCATAAATGACTTGGGGAAGCTATGGAAAATCTCTAACGGTGAAAATAAGAACAATTGCGAGAAATGACCAAAAGGGTCATTATAACATCAACTACTATGGAACTTTCATCCTTAAAAGTTAAAGATGAAGAAAATACCTAAAGTTTCAAAAAGGTGAGGATACTGGCCCCACATCTCACTCTCGATCTCCTATATGGCCTCCTCCACTAAGCGATGCTTCCACTGAACCTTAACTATAAGAATCTCTTTTGTACGTAACTGTCTCACATTTCTAGCCTAAATAAGAATGAGCTCCTCCACAAAGGTCAACTGCTCATCCAACTAGACTAAGTCCCACCTATGTACCTGAGATAGATTAGGAATATACTTCTACAACATGGAGACATGGACAACTGAATTAACAGCAATAAAATCTAGAGGAAAGGATTACTAATAGGTCACCTTGCCAACTAAGCGAAGAATCTCAAAAGGACCAATATACCAAGGGCTGTGATTACCCCTCCTTATGAACCTCATCACACCCATCATGGGTAAAACACAGAGTCACCAACTTTAAATCTCAAGGCATAGAGTCTATGGTTGGCATAGGCCTTCTTTCTACTCTGGGCTGCTCTCCGCCTATCCTGAATCACTCTGACTCTATATAATGAGTCCTAAAGAAAATTTATACCATGAGGACTCACCTCATAAGTCTCAAACCATCTTATTAGAGAACGACATCTCCTTCCGTACAATGTCTCATAAGCGCCATCTTGATACTCGAATGATAGTTGTGGTTGTATTCAAAGGCCAATGCTAATTGTTGATCCCACTGTCCGTTAAATCCATAACATAGGCTCATAGCATATACTCAAGCACCTAAATAGTCTATTTGGGTTAACCATCTATCTGCGGATGAAAATTTATACTCAAATCCACTCGAGTACCTAACTCCTCCTAGAATTCTCTCAAAAATAGCAAAGTAAATATAGAACCACAATCTGATATGATAGAAATAGGCACCCCATACTTGAAAACTGTCTCCCAAACATAAATATGGACTAATCTTTCAGCACTGAAGGTTATATAAACAGGAATAAAATGTGCCGACTTGGTCAAATAATCCACAATAACCCAACTACCATCAAGACCACAAAAAGTACGAGGGAAACCACTAATAAAGTCCATAGTAATCCATTCTCATTTCCACTCGGGAATGGGCAACCTTTAGTTAATCCTCCATGAAGCTGATGCTTAACTTTAACTTACTAATACTTAGGAAATAAGCTATAAAGTCTGCCATATCTCTCTTCATACCGCCCCACAAGTAATGTTGCCTTAAATCTCTATACATCTTAGTTATACTGCGATAAATAGAATATCTAGGGCTATGAGCCTCATAAAGAATCAACTGAATCAAGTCATCAAGCTAGGCAACAGAATATAACCGTAAAAACTCAAATACTCTTAAAATCAATGATGTGCCTCTCAAACTCACCATTCACCACCTGATCATAGAGGAAATAAAAATTTCTATCCTCATACTAACAATCACAAATATGTTTCAATAGGGAGGATCTCACCTCTACACAAGCCAAAATCCTCACAGGATCCAAAATATCAAAGCGAACTATCAAATTGGCTAAGGACTAAATGTCCCGTACCATAGGACTTTAAGAAACTGATGAGCATGCCAAGCTACCCATACTTACTACATAGCATCTCAAGGCATCCGATATCATATTTTCCTTATCTAAATAATACCAAATGGAAATCTCATAGTTCTTTAGAAACTCCATCTATCTACACTGGAGAGCATTAAGCTCTCCTAGGGTCATAAGATGCTGAAGGCTGCAGTGATCAGTGAAAATCCCACAATGCACTCCATACAAATAATGCCTCCAAATCTTGAGCACAAAAACTACCGCCAACTCCAAATCATGAGTAGTGTAGTTGCGCTCATGTACTTTAAGCAGTCTAGAAGCATAAGTAATGACATGGCCCTACTATATCAAAATACAACCAAGACCAACACCTAAAATGTCACAAAACACGATGAATCCCTCACCCTCAATAGGAAGAGCTAACACTAAATATGAAGTAAGACAATCCTTGAGCTGTCCAAAGCTCAACTCACATTCCTTGGACCACTAGAAGGGAATTTCCTGTTAAGTCAATCTATTCATAGAGGATGAAATAGTAGCAATGCTATCAACAATGCGCCTATAATAACCTGCCAAACCAATGAGACTATGAACTTCAGTAGGAGCGTAGGCCTAGCCTAATCATGAATCGTCGTAACCTTAGCTAGGTCTACCATGATAACAGCTTTAGATACCACATGTCCAAGGAATGACACTAACTCAAGCCAAAACTCAAACTTAGAGAACTTGGAAAAAAGCACATGATCTTACAAGGTCTAGAGCACAATCCTCAAATGTTACACATGCTCCTCACTACTCCTAAAATACACAAGAATGTCATTAATAAACACGACAATGAAGAAGTCTAAATAGTGTCAGAACACATGGTTCATCAATTTGATAAATACGGATAAGGGATTAGTTAACTCAAAAAATATTACCAAAAACTCATAATGAACATAACGGGTCTTAAAAGATTTCTTTGGGATATCTTCAACCCAAATCCTTAATTGATGATAACCGAACCTCAAATCAATCTTAGAAAATAGGACTGCACCCTAAGCTAGTCAAACAAGTCATAGATGTGAGTCATAGGATAATGGTTCTTCACCTTCACCTTATTAAGTTGCCTATAATCAATACATATATGCATGGAGCCATTTTTATTCTTTACAAAAAATACAGGAGCTCCCCACAGGACACACTTAGTCTAATAAAACCCTTACCAAGAAGATCTTGAAGCTAAGAATTTAGCTCCTTAATCTCAGCCGGACCCATATGGTAAGGTGCCAAAGAAATAGGTCAAGTTCGAGGCTTAAGGTCAATAGCAAACTCAATCTCATGGTTCGGGGGGAATACTAGGCAGGTCGATAGGGAACATATCAGGAAACTCACAAATAATAGAAATAAAGTCAAGAAATAAACTCTCAACACAAGTATCATATATATAAGAGAGATAAGACTCGCAACCTATTGATATAACTCTTCTAGCACAAATAATCTCACAACTCATGGCTAACCACTCCCTACCATATAACTAGGGTTACACTATGTATGGTTAAGGTAATGGTCTTGGCAAAGCAGTATATGAATGCATGATATTGGGATAACTAGTCTATGCCCAGAATCCCATCGAAATCTAGCATATCCAGAATAATAAGATCAACATCACTAACTTTCACATCACATGATCTAAGTACTCAATCCACCACTAAAGAATCACCTATGGGAGTAGATACACACAATAGTGCAGATAATATATCACTAGTCAAGTCCAATCTTGGTGTATAATATGAAGATATAAAAGAATAAGTAGATCCAGGATCAAATAAAGTAAGAGTCGACATGCAGCAAACCAAAATTCATACTTTTAACTACAATATCTGAAGTCTTATCCTTGGGTTTAGTAGGTACTACATATAACTAACTACACCCACTACTTGGCTAGGTACCTGACCAGCCTTCTGTCCTGCCTATCTAAGTACCACCCCGAGCACCCTGATAACCACCCCTAAGACCTTGCAAACCACTTTTACCTAAGGGATAAACTTCCCTAATAAGGGTCGCACCTTGGGCTAAAATAACCATCATCCCACGACTAGGGAAATCTCGTGAAAAATAACTAGGATGCCTACAAGTAAAACAAGAGTCATGAACAAAACCATAACTCATAGATCCAGCTAAATCAAAGTAATCCCCATGTCTAGAATGGATTGTAGATGAACTTCTCAAAGAATGATCACTGCCATACCAGGGTGAATACTAGTACCAAACTGGCCTCCATCAGTAGTCTAAAGATCTGCCTAAACTGGTTAACTAGTCTAATTCTGAGGCAGAAAAGATGGACACGAAGGATACCCAACATGAGAACTACCACCTCTGAATTAGGAACTACTACAGCTTCCATAAAATTTGGCCTGGTACTTGGGCCTCTTTTCACGACCCTCATGATGCATGTCCTCCATCATCTAGCATGATCTGAAATCTCACCAAAAGTCCTACCCACAAAAACTAGACTTTAAGTATCCATTCAAATAAGGATTATCAGTCCTCTCAAAAAGAACTTTACTCTCTCATACTCAGTATCCAAAATAAAAGTTGCATTCCTAGCCAACTCATGGAAATAGGCCTCATACTCGGAGACTCTCATAAAACCTACTTTAATTTGGTGAACTGATCCCTCAATTGATCTCTAAGTCTGAGCAATATATTCTTTTCTAAGAATATCTTGGAGAATTGAAATTTTCATCTTCAACTTCATCTTCAGCTAGTGAACTAGTGCCTAAGTCAGACAAGACAACCGAGTTAGTGCACCAGGCTCTAATTCCCAAGGCAGTGTGAAAAGTGGTCATACTAGTTTGCTTTGACAAAAATATGGTCAGAATCATCAAGCTGAGTGTAAAGATTATAGTATTGTCTCTTTTATATATGGGGAGATAGGTCACAGGGTTAGGGATTACCCAGGAGCTGGTTAGCAGGGTCAGTCCAACCACCCTTTAGCTCTAGCAGATCGCTCGCCTCAGTAGGGTGTCGCCTCTAGTATAATTAATAAACCACTCCAGAATAGATTTTATGCTCTCCAGACTCAACATAATAAGAAAAGTTCTCCTAACATGGTTACGGGTATGTTACAGGTCTTTCATCTTCATGTCTATGTTTTTCTAGGCCACCAAGTTTTACTTTTTTTTATGACTCCTTATATAGCAGCTAATTTTGGTGAAAATCCCAAAATGTTAGTAAAGTCTTTCTCAGTATCTACCCTAGTGGGTAAATCTAGGCAGGTACAAAAATCACTGGTTATAGTATCTAAAAAAATTACCTTAGTTGATCTGGTAGAGTTAGAGATGATCGACTTTGATGTCATTCTTGGCATAGATTGACTACACTTATGCTATGTCTCAGTTGACTGCAGAAATTGAGTCATTTAGTTTTAGTTTCCTAATGAACCGGTGATTGAATGGAGGTGTAGTACTTCAATGCTTAGGGGTCAGATTATTTCCTATATTAGAGCAAGAAAGATGATATTTAAAGGGTGTATTTACCATCTTGTCTGAGTTAAAGACTTAAATACTGAGACCCCAAGTATTTATTTAGTTCTAGTAGTACGTGAATATTTAGATGTGTTACCTGATGATCTTCTCAGAGTTCCTCCCAAGAGGAAATAAACTTCAAAATATATCTCCTTTCAAACATCCAGCCTATCTCTACTCCACCAATAGAATAGCTCCAACTGAGCTTAGGGAATTGAAAGACTAGTTAAGAGATTTCCTAGATAAGGGTTTAATCCAGCCTAGTGTTTCTCCATGGGGTGATCCAGTCCTGTTCGTGCATAAAAAAGATGGTTCTCTTAGAATATACATCGATTACTATAGGCTGAACAAAGTTACCATTAAGGACTTAGTCATTTTCAAGACCCCTAGACTTTACAGATTTTTAGTTTGGCCTTCTCGACCACGATATGTTGGTTTTTACGTTCATTCATGTTTAAGGAGGTTAAAAGTCCGTCTCGAGAGTTTTTTGGGATTTTTGAATGAGGATCAAGGATGGCTCAAATAGTGAAGCAATGTGATAAGGCCATAATTTGTTGCTCTCTCCCAAGGTGGAGTGGTCCACGATGCATGGCTTTCTCCCCCAGAGTAAGTTGCCCAATGCGTTGCTCTCTTTCATTGAGAGAGAACGTAGTGTGTGGCTCTATCCCACATAGTATATGGTTTAAATTCCCAAGGGGTATTTGAGTTATTTTCCTTAACCTGATTCATCCTTAATATGATTTCAAACTTCCAAAAAGGAATTATTTGCCCCTTTAACTCCAAATTGCTCTCAAGGAACCCTCCTCTTTCCCCAAGAATAAACTCAAGATATTTCCCAAAGAAATCTAGAGTTCAAGATTCCAATCTAAGAATTTATCAATAATTTAGTTATTAAGGTATGTGGGGTGTTCATCCATGGGCTCCTTTCACCCATGGAGACAAAAAAACCTTTCTTTGATTAAAAGTATGAGTTTTCCTTTATTATGAATATTCATATGTTCAAGATGAGTTTAAATTCATGTTTTCCTTAGTAGTTTGACTCAATTCATGTCCTAGTATGATTCCATTGAAAGTTAGGTTATCTCATGTTTCAAAATTTGATTTTCCTATGTCGTATTCAATTGAATTTCATATCATAATATTGAATTGTGAATTTAGCCATGAATTTATGTTATTTTCTCACTTTTTAAGACACCCCCATGTTCAAATTCATGCTCCTGACTTAAATTGGTGAAATGTTATGTTTTGAGTTTTGAACCATGACTCCCTGCTAAAATTTTAAGCTTTAATATAGTGTTTTATGATTATTTAGTATTGGCGGGTTATGAACACTTGATACCTACATGTTTACTTACATTTCAGTTCTTTTAAGTAATTATTTTAGTTAAATCATAATTTTTGCCATTTATTCAGTTGTTATGATCGTGATGAGCAATGTCAGTTGTTATATTTAGTTGAGTCTAGTTTAGTTAAGTGCCAGTATCAGTTCAGTTGGGAGTAGGATTTAGCACTGAGTTAACTCAGGAATAGAGGCTCACCTACTAGTATAGGGTGTGACCTATAATAGCAATCCCAGAGTTATAAAACTATGTAGCCAGTGTAGGTTTGAGATGTCTACCTGCTAGTTGAGGGTTGATGAATATCTCATAATAGCACCTGCCAGTAGAGAGTGATTCCTTAGTCCTTTGGGACTCCAGTTTAGTTGATCCATATAGCCAGTATTATTATCCTTAGAATGATACTGACACTCTTCTAACTGGGGTTACAGGTTTGCCCCCGATTAGCTTAGATAAGGGCATGTCGGTTATGTGATACCTCCCACGATTTTAGTCAGTATCTCAGTGTATCTTAGTTTAGGTTTGCTTGACCAAATATGCATATTGTTAGTTATACAGTTATATAAATTTCATCCTTAAATCTTAAAGATTACTCTAGAATTATTTTTATGCTTAGTTTTGCATTTTCAGATATTACATGTTTATACATTCATGCTCAGTTATCTCATGCATTTTTTCCATTACTCATCTCATATACTAATACATTTAAAGTACTACCACATAGTTTTCTTTGTGATATGTCATCTTATAACATAGGTTCGGATGCTTAGTTTCCCAACCATTCTTAAAGAGCTCAACCTTAGTCAGCAACAATAGTGGTTAGTCCTCATCGATAGAGGACATGATTTATCTATCCAAATTACTTTGGAATTTTCTTATATTTAACAAGTCAAATTTAGTTGGGTGCTTGTCCCATCAAATCCTCATGATGTTTAAAGTCTTTCAGACAATCAGTTAGACAATCAGTCAGTCCTTTCAGTATTATCAGAGGCTTCAGATAGATAGTTTAGTTTTTAGAATTATATCTGATATTTTAGACATGCTATTTACACGTGTTTAAGAATTTAGATTTCAGTATCTTACCAGTTTATCTTCCACTTATGTGTTGTATTACTATTTTATTCGGTGCTTACAGCAGGTGGGGCTGGGCATATTTTGGTTTAAACCAAAAAACCAAATCAAAATTTTAATTTTTGTTTGGTTTTTGTTTTTTCAAATTGGTTTTGGTTTTCAATTTTTGAAATTTGGTTAAACGGTTTGGTTTTTGTCTTTTCAAAAAGATAATTCGAATAAAATGATTAACCAAAATTCTATATATAATTAATAATATATATAATATTTAATATATAATAATATGATATAAATATATAATAGCAATCCTAGTAACTGATAAGTAATAGCACATGTCATACAACTAACAATATATATCAGTCCAATAGTCGAACAATCAATTGAACTATAGACTATTGGCTAGATCATCATCTGTACAACAACACCAGAGTCGATGACCAGACAACCATTATGGGATACATCCTGCAGTGCCGACTGTGGTCTTTCTGGCAGCGACCGCTCTTTCGAGTTTCGACTGTTTATGCAAACTTATACATAATGAAGTTATATATTATGTTAAACTTATGGTTATATCTTTTAGTTTCATCCATGTTGAGTTATTTATATCTAGGAATGAAAAATAGGTTTGAATTTTTTTTTCAAAATATCATTAATTTTAAATGTCCAATCATAACAAAGAGAGGTTCACTACTTTAATCTTTAAAACCGAAACAAAAATCCAAAATAACCGAACCAAACTTGTAGAAACAAAACAGAACCAAATTTATTTTGATTTGGTTATGGTTGTCATTTTTGTCTATCCAAAAATTGAAAAATTGAACCGATATTAAACTATCAAACTGAACAAACTGAATGCCCATCCCTAACAGCAGGTACCAGCTCATGGGTTAGCTTGTGGTCACTTTTTACCATAAGCACCATTGTAGCAACTAACGGGTAGCCTAAGGCTGTGCCAAAACTTGGTATCATATCCAAAGGTTTTAAAGTGTCCTAGGTAGTCATAAAGCTACATTGAGTAGAGCCTTATAGATGGGTATGATGTACGCCACACTTATGGACAATAGGCTACAAGACGTTTTAGGAAAAACTTCCTTTCTTTCAATGTCCATATCACTTGAAATAGCATGAGATATATTTAATTTCTCTTCCTAATTTATCCTTCATTCTGTTTATAGAAAATGACTCCCAGAAATAACAATGGAAAAAGGAACAAGGATCAACCCACACCACTGCTTGTTTAGCAAGATCCCCTGAATAAAAAAGTCTCTTACGTCGAGTTTAGGGCCACTTTCACTACTTTAGTCCTTTCATTAGATACTTATAACAACCAGCAAGCTATTGATCTGACCAATCCAATGGTAAATACAAATTCATTTAGAATTTGGCATTTCACTCGGATGAATCCCTCTCTATTAATAGTATCTAAGTCTAAGGAGAACCCACAGGAATTTCTTGACATGGTGCAGAAAGTGACATATATCATGGGTGTCACTTTAAGTGAGAGTGCAGAGTTAGTTGTCTATCAATTATAGGATATAGCTCACACCTGGTTTAAGTAGAGAAAGGGGGACCATGGTGTTGATGCAAACAGGTTCTTTTCCTTGGAGTTGAGAGATTCTAAGGTTCTAGAGTCATTAATTAGAAGCATGGTTATATGCATTTGAAGGAGTATTCACTTAAGTTTAATTAGTTGGCAAGGTATGCGTCGACTATAGTAGTGGACAATAGGTCTAGAATGAATAAATTTGTATCTAGTGTAGCTGATAGTATGGTTAAAGAGTGTAGGACTGCAATGTTGATTAAGGAGATGTACCTATCTAGTATCATGGCTCATGGCTCATGCTCAACATATTGAGGAGGAGAAGTGTAAGGAGAATGAGAGAGATAATAAGAGAGCTAGAACAGGTAGTTTTAAATTTTCTCAGCCAAGGTCAGAAGGCAGAAACCATTCTTATTTTCATTAGAAATTTTCATTCCCAACTCCATCTTCAGCTAGTGCTCCCCTACCTAAGTTTAGACAAGATAGTTTAGATAGAGGGCCATGCTAAATCATTAAGGTGAGTGAAAGACTGGTAGTGATGTGTGTTTTGTTTGTGGCAAGCTAGACCATAGGGTCAGGGATTGCCTAAGGGTTGGTCAGCAGGGCCAGTCCAATCATCCTTTAGCTTCAGCCGGTCACTCGCCTCAGTAAGGTGCCATCTCCAGTGCAACCAGTGGACAACTCCAGAATAGATTGTATGATATCTAGAATAAGTATCCACTCCCCAGAATTGATGACTTGTTTGACCAACTTTAGGGTGCCAGTTATTTCTCTAAGATAGACCTCAGGTCCGATTATCATCAGGTTAGATTCAGAGAATGTGACATCTCAAAGACTGCTTTCAAAACTCGATATGGTCACTTCAAATTTCTAGTTTTGTTCTTCGATCTAACAAATGCTCCTATAGCTTTCATGGATTTGATGAATAGGGTGTTCAAGTAGTACTTAGATATGTTCATCATAGTCTTCATTCATGATATCCTTGTTCATTCTCGTAGTGAGAATGATCATGCAAACCATCTGAAAATTATATTACAGACCCTCTGGGCTCATCATTTTCTTGCTAAATTTAGAAAGTGGGAATTTTTTCTAAGATTAATTCTTGTCTTGGACATATTATTTTTGGTGATGGCATCTGGGTTGATTCTCAAAAGATAAAAACAGTGAGAAACAGGCCTAGTCCTATCTCTTCATCAGATATTAGGAGTTTCTTGGGTTTGGCTAGCTATTATAGATGCTTTGTTGAAGGGTTTTGTTCTATTTCATCCCCCATGTATTGATTGACTCTAAATAAATTCAAATTTCAGTGGTCTAATTCTTACGATAAGAGTTTTCAGGAGTTGAAGACTCGACTCACCTCTACCCCAGTTTTTGCTTTGCCAAATAGCACAGATGGGTTCATTGTATACTGTGATGCTTCTAGAGTTGGTATTGTATGTGTATTGATGCAGAGAGGTAAAGTCATAGCCTACACCTCTAGACAACTTAAACCCCATGAAAAAAACTATCCTACCCATGATCCTGAGTTGGCAGCAGTTGTTTTTGCCTTACAAATTTTGAGGCATTATCTTTATGGCGTTCATGTTGATGTGTTCACTGACCATAAGAGTTTACAGTATGTGTTCACGCAGAAAGATCTAAATCTACATTAGAGAAGATGGCTTGAGTTGTTGAAAGAATATGATATGACGATGTTATATTATCCAGGAAAGGCCAATGTAGTAGAAGATTCCATTATTAGATTGTTTATGGGTAGTGTTATTCATGTTGAGGGAGATAAGAATAAGTTAGTCAGTAAGGCTCATCATCTTGATAGATTAGGCATTAGGTTGGTTGATTCAGCTAAAGGTTGTATATGAATTTAGAATGGTTTGAAATCTTCTTTGGTTGCAGAAGTGAAAGAATAGCAAAACAGGGATCCTAGTTTGTTTAAGTTGAAGGAGGAAGTTAGAGACTAGAAGTGGAGGTTTTATACTAAGGGAGAGATAATGTGCTTTGTTATCAAGGTAGGTTATGTTTTCCATATGTTGATGGTCTAAGATAGTAAATTCTTATAGAAGTGCATGGTGTGCGATATTGTATCCACCCAGGAGCCACTAAGATGTACTGTGATTTGCAGAAAATCTATTAGTGGAATAGTATGAAGAAGGATATTACAGAGTTTTTTTCTAAGTGTTCAAATTATCAACAGGTTAAAGTTGTGCACCAGAGGCCTAGTGGTACTTCACAAAAGTTCAGCATCCCCACTTAGAAGTGGGAAGTGGTGAACATGGATTTTGTGATAGGTTTGCCTCATACGCATGGTCTGCATGATTTGATTTGGGTTATTATTGATAGAATTACCAAGTTAGCCTATTTCTTGCCAGTTGATACTTCATACTTAGCTGAGGATTATGCTATACTTCATCATAAAAAGTTGGTTGATAACGCTCAAACTACACCTCTCATGTGAGAATGTAAGCGATCGTTGTCAATGTATAACCCAACTAGGTTGGGGTCGAATCCCACAGGGAATATGGTGTGAATTTAAGTCGTTTGCAATTTAATTAACTAATAGTTGGATGTTTCCTGAAATGAGGGTTTTGGAGATTAGAAAATAATTGTTGGTCAATTTAGTTTCAGTGTTTGTAATCAAGAGTTTAGGAAAACCAGAGTTATGTTCACTATGGCTGTTGGGATTTGACAAACGCTAGTAACAATTCAAGATTCTTGTGGCAGGTAGGAACAATAGATTATCCTTATCAAATTTATTCCTAAATGTTTTTTGACCTACTTAAGCATTTAAATACCTAATTCTCTCGAACTTAGGGATTTTACATTTCATAACAGGATATTATCTCAGGTTAATTAATCTTCTACATCATTAATTATTAAACAAAATGTTGGTAGCTTCTAAGTCCCTGTTGATAATTCGCTTCTTACTAGGGTTGATTTCTTAGTTCGAGCAAATCACTAGTAAGCAGGACCTATTGTTTGCAACCAGTAGATAAAGTGTAAAGCAAAGGGATTACCAAGAAGTTACTACTACTATTAGAATCCTGAACACTTAGTTGCGCTACAAACCCAAACCCATAGATCCCATAATTTGGGTTAAGGGGTTTAGCTACTCATACTGTAAAGAGCAATACAAATTATTGAATTCATAATGCTATGGAATAATACTTACAGCAAAAGTGGATAGCAATAGTTGTATCTCATATTAAATTACTGTAGAAAAATCCCAAAGAATAATATGATAATCTCTCTAAAGCTAATTGTAAACTTGTATAAAAACTAGAGAGCAAACATGTGAAGTTCATGTTCAGAATGTCGAGTACCAGCCCGCAAGAAAATCCTAAATAATACTTTAAATAGTTCACCCTAACTATGGAAACCAAATCATAGAGTTCAGTAATTTCTTGGACAGGTGACTATATTTTGTGACGCCTTATCTGGAGTCGGACGACTTATCACATATGTTGTCAAGTCCTCTTCTCTTTTGACATTCACTGTGTTAGGTTGATGATGAAGCATGACGGCTTATCAAATCTTTAACGACTTATCACAGATGTTATCAATGATTTACTTCAGCTCTTATGTTCTTCCTTAGGATAATGACGATCTTGACGGCTTATCACAACTCTGACGGCATATCACATGTCGTCGTCACTTCTTCTAGCTGAATTCCATTCTCTGTTTAAGGCTGATGATGAAGATGATAACTTATCAGTGTGATGAAGACTTATCAGAAATGTCGTCAGCCACACTTCTCTTCTATTTTATTTAGATTTTAACTCTTTTACTTCTAACATTGTTGGTTCTTTTACATCATGACTTCCACTGCAAAATCAAAGATAAAACAATCAAAAATGACAAAAATTGCTTAAGACTGCGCAATAATTCTCAGTGAAAAGTCTCAAATGTGTTAGAAACTACTCACACATCAACACCCTCAACCTAAAACAATTGGTTGTCCTTAAGAAACTAAAACACAACTAAGAGGATACAAAGTACATTTGCAGTCAATCATCTATATTATCTCAAAACTATCTTTACCTTCTCCAAGGTCAATTAATTCTAAATGAACTATCTATGCTACTGAAGAACAACAATGGTATACACAGGAATCAAGATATGACATCAATTTAGCAACAACAACCATGCATGGGTCAAGCATACACTATCCAAACAAGTTAGCAACTAGCAACATAACCAGTGTGCCCTCACTACAAAGAAGTTTCACTTAACTTATACCAGACATTGCATATGTAACCATGGGGACGATCACCAGAAACTCACTCTCAGAATGAATTTACAATCAATGTATGCCGAATACCATAGGCTTGCCCTTATTTTCATAACCAAGAATTTCAGACAGGTCAGCTAGGATCAGTATAGGTCTTCTGTTAGGCTTGTAATGTAGTTTAGGGGATGGTATGATACTCGATGATATTTAAAGTGACTAAGACTCCTTGACACTACACTAGATTTTAGGGTTTACTCATTAGCCTTTTTCTATTCTTTTCTTTTCTTGATCACACTTATTCAGGATGGGTGCAGTTCTTTTCTACAATCACTTTTTTTTTTCACAAATTTTCTTTTCTTTCTCTTTTCCACCGCACCCATCTTTTTATTCTTTTCTTTTACTCTACCTTTCTTCATACTCATTTTACATCATGTACCCCCATGATATCCACCATTAACTTAGACCATTTTCCTAAGTCAAGGTTCACAGTGTCCAAGAAGGACCAGGGCCAAAACAGGTTCATTATGATATAAAATTGGGACAGTGATAGGTATCATAAAAAGAAATAGGCTATTCAGGCTCAAAATAGGGATCAAGGGATATTATGCATATAGGGAAGGTCATTTAGGCTAAAGTGGGATAATATCAAAATGGCCTATGATCCTTTACTAACCCCTATCCTTTAACCTAGATAGGACTAACCAGGCAAGTTTTGAATCCAACATACAAAGGGGACTAAGTAAAATCTCACACGCACATGGCACACGAGTATATCACAAGTTACTACTTATCTGGTTCATAGAATTGTTTAGGAATGGTTATCAAGTTACTAGAACTAATACCATACAAAGATGAACAGTGGTCATAATTAGATGCAAATCACAAAGTTAAAGAATTTGACCACTTGAGAGGTGTTCACAAAATAACCAAACCATGTTAACTACCTCAGGAACTTGTATTTCTCCTAGTCAACTACAAAATGCTACAAAAAAAACTCACCCTACACCCTCAACTTAAAATCTAAGAAAAACTGAACTAACGGTTAGGGCATACCTGGATTAGATCAAACACGGGGATCATGGGTCCCTGACCCTGTTGTTCCATCCTCAACTGCCTTATCTCCATTCGGAGTCCCCCTCCCCATTCAGACATATCTGGTCTAGCAGTTATTGGAGGCCTACTAGTTGAGGCACCCATGGCTCTCGCTTGCAGGACCTCCTTCTATTTTTCATTGTCAGCTAGTGACTTGATCATCACACTCCTCATCTCCTCTTTTTTAGCCTTCTTTTTTGCCCTCTTCTCTGTTTTTCTTTTTTCATCACTATTAGGCCTTTCTTTCTTACCCTTACCTTTTTTCTTATTTTTCTGTAATAGTTCCCTCGTGAGATCAAGCAATGGGATTTCACCCTTAGACTCATCAATAGCTAGATCTGCCGACACTATAAGTTGGTGTTGCTATAATACCCCAAAAATCCGCCTTTACCTTTTCCAAGGTTGCTCTAAATTGTGCAAGGTCTGAGCTCACAATTCTCTTACCCATGTATTAAAATGATTTTCTAATTCATCAATTCGACCGGGAAAGGCTCGCAAGGGCTCCAGTGCTACCTTAATTCTCTTGTCTACCCTAGAGGTAAATTGCTTGGCAAAAAATTACAACTGAGCCTCGCACCACTTGACTTGTTTTTCCACTCTCCTAAAATTCATAGGGTTGAAGGTAAATTATATGGTAGACACAGTAGATGAAGGATATATTTTATTTCTAGGCATTGAATCTGCTATTGTTAAGGAGGTCAGTGCTGCAGCCTCAGAATCCTGCACCACTACATTAGGTGATGAGCTGGTACCTGTAACTGGTGGGTCTATTTAAACCCTTGCTCCTCTATCAAGTATCAGTCTCAGTTGATTTTCATTATATCGGATGGGGTTGTGGGTCTTCTTGGCAAGCAGTTCTTCATCTAACCCTACAACCTCAGGTACATGGGCTGCCTTACATAATCTTTTAATTATACAAGGGAAAAAATATTCCATGTCAAGCCTTGGGACACAAATTTTCATCTCCTCAGAAATTGAGCTTAGCCACAATACTTACAACCAATATTGCTCTGTCATCTCCAATGATGTTATCTCTCTTAATTAAATCTAATGAGTGTGCACTACACTCCACCAGAACCTTGCCTCTTAAGTCAGGAAGGCCTTAAAAATCCTTTCATTTGGGTTGGTAAGCCATTTAGGTTTAGCTTCAGCTATAAGTATGGCTAACTAAGACCGTTGATTTGCACGATGCTTAAGTCGAGCGTAGAATGTAGGTGAAGTGGCCTGATGAGTGAATTCTTGGCCATGAAGAAATCTGTTGATTATTGTTTTTGAGAGATCCACCATCACACCCCGTACTGGAACTTTATCCAACAAAGGTTGATTCGCTAATTTCTCTCCTTCTTTGCACATATTCTCTAATCGAGCCTGATAATTTGCATAGAATTCCCAAACTAGTGTAGGGAAAAATGAGCTTCCTCTTTTCGCGGTCCATCCCAAGTCATAGTCTCAAAATTTTGGCTCTACTTCAGGGTATTTTCTCAACCCGGTAGTGATGATCCTCTTTTCTTCAAAGATAGGCCTTTTAACAGTTTTTTTTAGTTCTGAGAAGCCCATCATAGAAGATTTTTTGTGCCTTGGGAATTTGACACTTAGCACTGTCTCGAACCATGGGGTTCTTACATTTAACCAGAGTTCCCTGAATCAGAGATTTTTTATTATCTTGTTGCTTAGTAGAAGGGGACTCAGATAATGGTCCCTCAGATTCAGGTTGCTCAGACTCAGAATGCTCAGACTCAGGCTCCCATGACTCAGAATGATCAAACTTAGGCTGCTCAGAAGCCATATTGTCAGGTGGTGGTGTTGCTTCAGTATCACTTTATTCACTCTCCTCCACCTCACCTGGTAAAGGTGGCAAAGGCTCTTTTGGGCTTTTTTTTTCCTTTGCTTTTTGAGCAGCGACTCCTCATCCTCCTAATCAGATCACTCATCAACAATTCTCTGAGGTACCCTCCCCTTCTTCACTTTCTTTTTAGGTTTGGGGCTCTTTCCATTGGGCGCCATTATAAAACTTGTAGCAAGAGAAAAACCATTAGTTGACACTAAAGAGGATATAAACAAACACATCAGTCATTGAAGTTCCACACCCCTTGAAAGGGTTTATTTATGCTTCAGATCAAATGTGTGATGACATGGTCTGATAAGTCATCACGATTGTGATAAATTATCAGCCATGTCATCAGCCTTAATAGAACAGGCTTCTTTTCCTCATCTTATGATGACATAATCTAATAAGCCATCATAATTGTGATAGTTTATCAGCCATGTTGTCAACTCAGAACACATCCCTCAACTTAATTCTAACTTGATTTTGAAAACAATTTCTTCTTACAATCACATTGAGTTGTGTTCTTGAACTAAGCCCTAGGCTTTCTCGTACAAACCAGTATAGTAAACCCTAGATTCCGCTTTTCACACTAAGGCAAGTTAAGCTTGCCTCAATATTTTTGGGAACTAATATTTACATCAGTTTATCACCTACCCAATGAAGAGAAGAGTCAAGTTTTGAGCATACCTGACGAGTGATTTTCACTTGGTTACTCATGTAAAGAAGAGTTCGCAGATGAAAGAGGGTCCTTGATTTTTTTTTTAAATTCAAACCCGCTCTCACAAGAAAGAATATTTTTCTTATTTTACTTGGAAATATTTTTGAAAATGGAAGGTAATAAACTAACTATGGAAAGGAGAGAAAAAATAGTACATGGGAAGGTGAAAAGGTTGACTGGGACGGGTTGGATTTTTTTTTAATTTGGGCTTAAATTTTACCCGATGACTTATCAAATATCTGATAAGTCGTCGCTGATGTCGTCAGATCAAGGCAGTATGTTACCTCATTTTGAATTCTATGACGACATCTCTGATATCTTATCACAGGTTTGATAGACCATCATAAACGTCCTTAGCCTTAATAGAAGAAGTGTCAACTTCTTGGAGCTAAATACCTCAGTTTCACCTTCTTTTCACTAAAATCTAACTTACAAAAATAAAAACACTTTGCTTGAAAACATTAAAATTTTAGGTTGCCTCTCAATAGCGCCTAATTTAGTATCGCGGTACGACTCGGTTATCTTGACTACTCATACTTTGTCAAGACAACTTGCTGTACCTCTTTACCATCTTCATAGAATACATCCACGATTGAGAAAACACTCATCTCCTTTTGCTGTGTCATGGGTGAGTGCATTGCAAATCTTGCTTCTTTGTCATTAAGCCTGAACTTCAGCTCATTCAGCTCCACGTCTACTATAACTCTCCCAGTCGCGAGGAATGGTCTACCCAAAATAATGGGTACTTCAAAGTCCACATCACAGTCAAGGACTACGAAATAAACTGGAAGTATAAAGTCAGCTACCTTTACCAATACATCATGTAAGATTCCTACTGGCTTATTTACAGACCTATCCGCCATCACCAACTGCATATTAGTCGAGGTTGGATCCACCACACCTAGATTTTTCTACACGGCTAGCGACACCAGATTAATGCTCGTGCGCAGATCACATAAGGCCTTAGCTAATTCTACAGATCCAATTGTACATGGATAGTGAATGCTCTAGGGTCGGCCTTCTTCTGCACCAAGGTCCTCATAGAAATAGTGCTACAATGATGGAGATTATCCTCTGGTTCATAGCTCACTGCTCTTTTCTTCATCACAAGCTCCTTTATGAATTTAGTATACCCTGGCATTTGCTCAAGTGCCTCTACCAAAGGCACATTTATTGTTAACTGCTTCAACATCGCCATGAATTTACTAAATTTTGTGTCCTCAACTATCTTATTCAATCTTGGAGAAAAGAGAGGTGATGGTCTTGGGAGAGTTTTCACCACTACTTTCTTTTCCTTCTTTTTCCCTTTTTATAGAGCATTATCATAACCATCCAGCTTCTAAGACTCCACGAGACATTCTTCTTTGGGTTCATTCTCTTCTTCAATCATATCTTCAATCAAACTTTTGCCCACAAAAGTGCCAGGTAATATCTAATCACTTCTAGTAGTAATCTTCATACATGAGCCATTATTCTGTGGATTCTAGACTAGGTAATGTTCCACTCTTTCTCTAGTTCAGTGTTGTGGAGAGTTGACTCATTTGTTGTTCCAGTTGTTTGATTGCAGTAGAGTTTGAGTTTACCAACTGACTAATAGAAAATAGATCGCTCTTCATGGTAGTCACACCTGAGTTGGTAGCCTCCACTCCCTTTAACGATTTAGCCATTATGTCTTCCATGGACATCTTTTCAGAACTATTTGTAGAAGCCTCATGATTTGCAGAAGGAATATATATCCAGCTCCTATCATTATTGCTCCTCCAATTTCCTTACTCCTAATTCTTATATCAAGGCTTATCATAATAATTCTAACCTTGATTCCCTTGGCTATTGCCTCAGAAACCCCCTTGATTATTAACTTAATTTGCCTTTTTTTTTTGGATCAGCATCAACTCTATCTTGAGATCCCACAGCTTTCACCTTCTCAGTCTTGCCTAATACCAGTGCTTGGTTAACAAGTCCATCTGCATTTTTAGGTAAGCCATGTATTGTTCATGCTCCTCATCTCTTCTACGTTGTTCCATAGTCATACCCATAGATATAACCACATAGTCCCTAGTATGCCATGCCCGACTTTATTTGGTCATTCTCTCTAGAATTTCTGATGCTTATGGGGATGTAAGATCAATAAACAAACCACCAATAACATTATCTAGAATTGGTTTTGTCACAAAGTTTAGAGCCCTATACAAAGTCTCTATAAGGTGTATGTCCATTATATTATGGTTCAGACACTGCGTCAGCTTTTTTTTAATCTCTCTCAGGTTTCATGCAAAGCTTTGGTTGGGAGCTATCTGAAATTACTGATATCGTCCCTCAATTGTACCCTTCAGAGGGTGGAAAGTGCTGTTCTAGGAAGGCATCTTTCAACTATCTTTAGTTGGTTATCAAATTAGGCGTCAACTTATTTAACCATATTGTTGCCTCCCTAGACAGAGACAATGGAAACAATCTCAAGTGGATTGCATTCTGAACCACTCCTGGGTTATCAAAATATTTGCAAATAGTGATAAAGTTCACTAAGTACATATTCGGATCATCGCCAGGCAGGCCACCAAACAACCCCTTTAGATTAAAAAGTTGAATCATAGTACTCGTAATGCTGAAATGTTCCCCTGGTGCCAATGGTGGAGGAATAATTGTACCCATAGCACCTGTTCCATCCATTCCATCATCATCACCATTGAAACATACTGGATAGGCTGGCGATCCTGCCTTTCTCTAAATGAATGGTTCCTATTGGCATTACACTGTACTGGTGGAGCTATTTGTTATTCACGCCTTGGGTTACCAGGGTTTAGCAACTCCTCATCTCCCAAATCTATATTCTCAGGATTCGGATGCCGTACTTGTTGATCTACATTCTGCATATTCACCTGAGCTCTAGCTAAGGTTGCTAACTTGTCAGCCTCCTGCTGGTCTGCCATTCTGCTGATTAGTTGCAGTTCCGAATTAAATGGTAATAATGGTCCTCTAGAACTCTTAGTTCTTGGCATACACCATAAAAGTCCTACAAAAAACAAAAAAACAAATAAACATAAAACTAGGAAACTTGACTGACAGTCAAATAGCGCACATAAACTTCAATTTACAATCGTATTCTCCAGCAATGATGCTATCTTTTATAACGCTCAAACTACACCTCTCATGTAAGAATGTAAGTGATCGTTGTCAATATATAACCTAACTAGGTTGGGTCAAATCCCACAGTGAATATGGTGTGAACTTAAGTTATTTGCGATTTAATCAACTGATAGTTGGATGTTTCCTGAAATGGGGGTTTTGGAGATTAGAAAATAATTGTTGGTCACTTTAGTTTTAGTGTTTGTAATCAAGAGTTTATGGAAAACTAGAGTTATGTTCACTATGGGTGTTGGGATTTTATAGACGCTAGTAATGATTCAATATTCTTGTGGTAGGTAGGAACAACAATTATCCTTATCGAATTTATGCCTAAATGTATCTAGACCTACTTAAGCATTTAACTACCTAATTCTCCCGAACTTAGGGAGTTTATATTTCAAAACAGGATATTATCTAAGGTTAATTAATCTTGCTACAACATTAATTAATAAACGGAAGGTTGTTAGCTTCCAAGACCCTTTTGATAATTCGCTTCTTACTAGGGTTGATTTATTAGTTCAAGCAAATCATTAGTAAGTAGGACCTATTATTTGTAACCAATAGATAAGTGTAAAGTATAGGGATTACCAAGAAGATACTACCACCATTAGAATCCTATACACTTAGATGCGTTACAAACCTAAACCCATAGATCCCATAACTCGGGTTAAGGGCATTAGCTATTCATACTGTAAAGAGCAATACATCTTGTTGAATTCATAATGCTATGGAATAATACTTACAACAAAAGTGAATAGCAACAGTTGTGTCTCGGATTAAATTGAAGTAGAAAAATCTTGAAAAATAATATGATAATCTCTCCAAAGCTAATTGTAAACTTGTATAAAACTAGAGAGGAAACACGTAAAGTTCAAGTCCTGAATGTCGAGTACCAGCCCCCAAGAAAAACCTAAGCAATACATAAAATAGTTCACCCTAATTATGGACACAAAATCACAGAGTTCAGTAATTTCTCGGATAGGTGATGACATTTTGGGATGCCTTATCAGGAGTTTGATGACTTATCACAAATGTCATTATATCCTCTTCACTTTTGACATTCGCTACCTTAGGATGACGGTGAAGAGTGATGACTTATCAGATTTTTGACAACTTATCACAGATGTCGTTGATGATTTACTTCAGCTCTCATGTTCTACCTTAGGCTAATGACGATCTTGATGGCTTATCACATGTTATCATCATTTCTTCCAGATGAATCCCATTCTCTGTTTAAGGCTGACGATGAAGTTGATAACTTATTAGAGTACTGATGACTTATCAGGAATGTTGTCAGCCACACTTCTCTTTTATTTGCTTCATATTTCAACTCTTTTACTTCTATCATTGTTGGTTTTCTTTCATCTTGACTTCCACTACAAAATCAAAGATAAAACAATAAAAAATGACAAAAGTTGCTTAAGACTTCAAAATTATTCTCAGTTAAAAGCCTCAAATATGTTATCATCTACGCATACATCATTGGTTAAGTTGTATGGAATTTTGTTGCTGATTATTTCAGATAGAGGTACTTAGTTTACCTCTCACTTTTGGAAGGCTTTTCAAAGGGGTCTTTGTACCCAAGCCCATCTCAATACAACATTTCATCCTTAGACATATGGTCAGGAAGAGAGGACCATGCAGACCTTGGAGGATATGTTGAGGGCATGTATTATTGACTTTAAAGGTAGCTGGGATGACCACTTGACTTTGATTGTGTTTGTCTATAACAATAATTATAACTCCAGTATTCAGATGGCTCTGTTTGCGGCTCTCTTATTAGCTAGTTTGAAGTAGGTAAAGCTGATTTGTTAGGGACAGATTCAGTGTTTGAGGAAATGGAGAAATTTTAGTTGATTTGGGAGAGGTTGAATACAACCCAAGGCCGTCAGAAAACTTATGGAGATGTGAGAAGAAAGGATCTTGAGTTTGAGGCTGGTGATTCAATTTATTTGAAGATTTCTCCTATAAAGGGAGTGAAGAGATTTTGCAAGAAGGGAAAACCCTATGCCTGCTTTATTATCCTTTATAGGATATTGAACCATTTTGGAAAAGTTACTTACGAGCTTGAGTTGCCTGCAGATTTGGCGTTAGTACATCTAGTATTCCATGTTTCTTTATTAAAGAAATGTATTAGTGATTCAGTTGTTGTTGTTCCTTTAGACGGTATGGATGTTAAGGATAGCCTTTCTTATGAAGAAGTCCCAGTTGAGATCCTTGATCATCAGATTCTTAGGCTAAGGAATAAAAAAGTTCCCTTGGTTAAAGTTCTTTGGCAGAATCAATTTGTTGAGGGAGTTACTTGGGAAACAAAAGCAGATATGCAGACCAAGCACCCCCATATTTTCTCCATAAACTCATATTCATCTTAAGGTTACAATTTTCCTTAGCTTGACGTAATTCCATTCTTAGTTTTAGCTATGTAACCACTTTTTTGTCATTGCATGCATTGACGAAATTAGTTCAGTTCATGTATCATGCTTTAGACTTAATTATGTAATCATGTTTCAACTAATGCATGTTAAATATATGACCTCAGTTACCTTAGTATTCTTATTCTAACCAATTTCATTCACAGACGAATGTTACCAAGAGAGAGATATTGTAATACCCCATAAGATCCTAAGCTCGGTATAGTTGTAGCTGCATGATTAAAGGGTTTAAGACTTGAAATTTTCACTAAGTGCTAAGTACTTAGTCATTTTCAATACCCCTAGACTTTACTGATTTTTAGTTTGGCCTTCTCCACCTAGAAATGTTGGTTTTTAAGTTGTTCATGTTTAGGGAGGTTAAAAGTACATCTTGAGATATTTTTGGGATTTTCAAACGAGGATCGATGTGTGTTTGTATGGTTGAAACATTAAATCAATGTGATAATACCGTGACGCGTTGCTCTCTCCCAAGGTTGAGTAGTCCACGACATATTGCTTTTTCAGCTGGAGTAAGCTGTGTGACGCGTTGCTCTCTTCCACGGAGAGAGAGGTGCGGTGCATGGATCTGTCCCATACAATTGTATGTTTTAAATTCCCAACGGGCATTTAAGTCATTTTTCTTAACCCAATTTGTCCTTAATACAATTTGGTACTACCAAAAGGGCATTATTTTCCCCATTCACTCCAAATTGCTCTTAAGAAAACCTCTTCTTTCCCTAAGAACAAACTCAATCTTTTTCCCAATAAATCTAGAGTTCAAGCTTTCAATCCAAGAAATCTTTAAGCATTCAGTTATTAAGGTATGTGGGGTGTTCATCCATGGTTCCCTTTCACCCATGGAGACAAAAAAACTTTCTTTGATTAAAAGTATCAGCTTTTCTTTATTATGAAGATACATATGCTCAAGATGAGTTTAAATTCATGTTTTTCCTTAGTAGTTTGACTCAATTCATGTCCTAGTATGATTCCATGGAAAGTTAGGCAATTTCATGTTTCAAGTTTTGACTTTCCCATGTCTTATTCAATTGAATTTCATGTCATAATATTAAATTATGAATTTAGCCATGAAGTCATGTTATTTTATCATGTCTTAAGACATCCCCATGTTCAAGTTCATGCTCCTAACTTAAATTCGTGAAATGTTATATTTTGGGTTTTGAACTATGAGTCCCAACTATAAGTTTAAGCTTTAATATGGTGTTTTATGGTTATTCAGTGTTGGCGGGTTATGAACACCCGATATATATGTGTTTACTTATATTTTAGATCTTTCAAGTAAAGCATGAATATTACCATTTATTTAGTTGTTACTATCATGATGAGAATTGTCAGTTATTATGTTAAGTTCAGTCTAGTCCAGTTCAGTACCAGTGTCAGTTTAGTTGGGAGTAGGATTTAGCACCGAGCGAACCTAGGGGTGGGTGCTCACCTGCCAGTAGAGGGTGTGATCCTTAGTACCAATCCTTGAGTTACAGAACTACGTCTCCATTATAGGTTTGAGATGTCTACCTGCCAGTTGAGGGTTGACATATATCTCATGAGAGAACCTACCAGTAGAGGGTGACTCCTTAGTCCTTTGGGACACTAGTTTAGTGGTTCCAAATAGCCATTGTTAGTACCCATGGCACACTACAAGCACCCATCGAACTAGGTTTACAGGTCTAACCCCAATTAGTATCCCAGTGTATCTCATCTCAGGTTTGCTTGACGAAGCGTGCAGATTGTCAGTTATTTAGTAGTACAGATTTCATCTTTACAACTTACAGATTTGTAACACCGCCAGTCTGTACCCCCGGACGCTACACGGTGCTCATAATCCAGAAGGACCATAAGCTAACCTATAACTGGTACCTGCTGCAATAACTGAGTAATAACACTGTATAATGCGGAATAATGGGCTGAAAAGCCATAAGGTTCAAAACTGTAATGCTAATGAAAAGAAAATAATAAAGTCTAAAAAATCATCAAAATCTAAAAAACTAAATACTGTCTGAACATCTAGTCTGAAAATCCTCTAAACTGAACTGTCTGAATAAGGAGTTGATGGGACAATTCCCCAACTAACTCCATTTACTAAAATGCTGAGTCTAATAAGATAATGAAATAAAAGAATATCCTTGAATACCGAGGATTCACTTCTAATCAACTATAGCTAGCTAAGTGTCTGAACCTCTAAGAATGCTCTGGGGCCCATACGTTAGAGCCTATGGAATAAAACACCATAGCATAAAAGAAAAGTATGTGTCAATATGTATGAGTGTACTGGTATGAAAAGTAAGGTAAGGCTGCATGCAAGGGTTCATATGCATGAACTATAACTGACTGAATAATATGAACATGACTGCCTGAGAATACATGCATAAATACATAACTGTAATTAAAGTCATAAGGATTCTGAATACTGAGTTTATTGATAACATGGATTACTAATAAATAACATAACTGATAACTAATATACTGTTTACTGAGTGACTGTATTTGACAGTCCTATTTTTGATGGAACTAGCTGAGTTCTGTACTGAGCTGAGTGACTGCACTGACAGTCCTAAAATTTGTAGAACTATCTGAGTTCTTTACTGAAGATTGAGAATGATACTGTGGGAGGTAATCATCTAACTGACATGCCTCTTTTCTGAATAGATTCTGGGTCTAACCTATAACCCCAGTTGGAAGGGTGTCAGTACCATGCCACGGGTAAAGACACTGAAGAGATACCCTCATCTGGTAGGTTCTCAAATGAGAACGGTGCGACTCTCAATTATCAGGTTAAGCCACCTCATCAAACCTCAACTAACAGGTTTTGATGGCTCAACCTATGATGGCTACGTAGTTCTGGAATGCAAGGACTACTTCTAAGGATCACACCTTCTGCTAGAAAGTGAGTCCCTATCCTTGGGTTCACTCAGTGCTAAATCCTGCACCCAACTAAATAAACACTGAACTGATTTCCTAGTTCATACTAGGCTAGACTGATCTATTACTGATTGTACTGGTTAACTGAACTGAGCTGAGTTTACTGAGTTTTCCTAAGTTCTATAATTGAACTAGAGTACTATTGATCATGACATGATTGAGACTGTTCTGTAACTAACACTAGCTCTAGGCATACAGCTAAATTATCAGGTATTAAATACCCCCAAGACTGGATAGCATAAAAATAATAAGACATGACAATTCTTGAATACTTGACAATAGTCAACAACTCACAATACAATCTATGAGGCAGTTCATCAATCACTTGAAAGTCATGACCTTGCACATGAATAGGAATGCAAGCTAACACATCATAATTTCATTAAACCAATCTCATGAGCATTCCATCAAACACATACAAGGTATAGATTTAACATGGAAGATATTATGAACATGTGGGTATGGCATAAGTTCATCTTTTAGACCACCAAAGGATCACAAAAGCACCATAGTCTTAATTTAATATTTTATCAAACATATGGTAGGTGTAGCTTTATACTTGGATATGATCAACAATGCTAATACATCATGACTTCATAATTCAAGGGTTTCAATATAAGAGAATCAAAATTCAACTTACATGCTATCATAATATCAAGAAACATTACAGATTTCAACTTGGAACACATTCCACAACATTCACATGATTACATTCAAACCCACCACATTGAAATCACAATTTATGTTTTTGGAAGAAGTTTCTTGAACTCCATGGGTGGAAAGGACCCTTCGATGAACACTTTACATACCTTGTTGAAAAATTTATGGAAATTAATGGGAGAATCTTGAGTTCTTGATTTGAAATTTAAAAATCCTAAGGCTTGTTCTTGAGAGAAATTGAGAAAGAATGGGTTTATTTGCTTCCTAGGGCATTAAATTTTGTGTTTTAGGGGCTGAGAGTTGGGGTAAAAAGACCCAAATACCCCCAAGAATGTGGTCTTTTAATGAGTGAAAACTGGATTACCAACGTACAGGTCAACACAGCACGTCGATGGCACCAACGCTATATCCAACGCATCGCACCAAGATTATGCCAACTCACTAGAATTTGGTACTGGTAGCTGAGGAAATATTAACCAACACATTAGGCCATATAGTGCACCAAGATCATGTTGGTACACTATTTTGGGATTTCAAAGGAGCTTCAAACGAAGTTCAAAAAATCCAAAACTTGTCCGGGAACACCTATTGACCTTCCTGATCATGAATTAACTAAAATATAGACATTTAAAGGACTTTAAGGTTGTGAAATGAGATTTCAAACTTTTGCAGGCCTAAAATAGACTAAGTTTAAATACTTAGCTAGAATTTTCCAAGTCTGGGACCCCTTAACAAGCTTAAAGGAATGAATTAAGCTTAGAATTTTGTGGGGTCTTACAAGATTATTCCAGTATCATATTTATGCTTGGTCTTGCATTCTCAACTATTATATGCTCATGTATTCATGCCCAGTAATCTCATGCCTTTTAGATAGTCCTTATCTCATATACCAATACATTTAAAGTACTGACCATATACTTTTCTTTGCTCCGTGGGGGATCAAAACAAGAAACTTATATATGTTGATGTGAGGTTTGGCCCTATTGGCCACATGCACGATGTCACACTTTATATTTTGGGAGATGTACTAGTCATTCTATGTTTTCTTCCCTGGTTGTGTGGCTTCACGCACTGGTGCCCTTTCAGCAGGGGAGCTTGAACCATATAGCCCATAGGTGGTTTAGGACGGCAAAGCTAGATAGCCCAGGTAAAGGTTTTAATGGCATGCTAAACCCAGTCCCCTTTCTCGGCATGGTTATTTTTATATATATGTATGGTGTGTGTGAATGTGGATGGTTTTCACTTGGTTTTTTAAATGTCATTATTTTATCCTTATCTTGAGTTTATGCTAGTGTTCGCATGATACCTCATCTTTGGGTGAGGTTGGATTGGGTAGTAGGGGTGGTCTCCTGTCTTAGTCAAAATTGGGATGCCCATTACGACAAGGACCCAGGTCGGGTCGGGTCAGAACTTGAGTTACCCCACCTTTTCTTTGACCATTTTCCTCCATATCTACCACTTGGCTACTGACTTCTACCCTAATCTGAGTAGAAAATCTTTTTACTCTGCCTCTCCTCAATTTCAACCTGCTTCTAATTCTCTTCTTCAATTTGCTGCATATAAACCACAAGCCGAGAAATATCCATGTCCCTATTTAACAAGGTAGGTTTACTCTCCATAATCAAGTCTGCAGACAACCCGGAAGTGAACTTCCTCATCTTAGCCTTTATGCTAGTTACCAATACTGGAGCATACCGAGATAACTAATAGACTTCAAGGCATACTCCTTGACTATCATCCAGCCTTGCTTCAATTTACGAATTCCTCAGCCTTCGCCTGCCTCAACTCCCGAGGGAAGAAGTGATAACAAAGCACTAGTAAAGTCATCCCACAAAGTGGACTCAGCCTTATCGCCCCTAAGCTGCACCCACTATTCGTACCATTGGTATGCTATATCCTTCAAATGATAAGCAGTAAATACTACACCTTCCATCTCAGTAGCATGCTTCACACAAAATATATTTTCCACCTCATCAATAAAATGTTGAGGATCTTCCTCAACTTCAGAACCAATGAAAGAGAAGGATTCAATCTCATGACTTGGCCAACTGTAGTAGTCTCAGAGGATTGAGTAATAGAAACAACCCATTCAGTCTGAGAGGCAAACAACTATGTAAGCAAATGAATCAACTGGCAAAACTAAATATTAGATATGCTAGCCTGGGGTGCTTGAGGAGGGACAGGAGGAACCAGTGGAGTTCCATCAAAGTAATATGAAGTAGCGATCCTAGATCGAGTCTAAACTCCTAAAGTAGGATGAGCTCCATCCACATTGTACTAAGATGGGAAAGAAGAAGTTCCATGGTTATTATATCTTCTTGGAGGCATAATATGAAAGGAGAACAAATGTGGATTACAGAGAGTTAAGACCTTAAGACTCTATAGCTAAAAAATAGAACAACAAGAAAGGGAAACATTCTTACTTGTCTTATAGCCTGTCCCTTATAAGTGTGGCGCTCTACATGCAAGAAATGAGAATCTACTTGACAAGGATTTGCTCAACACCCAATGACACTAAAACTAGGCTATGATACCATCTTTGTCACAATCCAAACTAGGGCCTTTCCATGACAGATATCTTAAGTCCCACGTGTACCTACCTAAGTAAAAACAATATTTTCAATGTCATATGAATTCCAAACAAATACCAAGATAAATTAAATAATAATTAACACTTCTATGATCAACAACCAACCAACGACCAAAAACACCAGACAACACCACCCAAGTGCACAGTAATCAAACACAACCTTCTAGACATAAATCAAAACTATATAGTAATAAAGTATCGGTACATCCTATAACTAGAGCAAAAATAAGTCTAAAGAGTCTAAACCATAATAGACCAAAACATGAAATGTAGTCTTCCGATGTATGGAAGCTCACTAATTTAATGTCAACTTGCGAGCTGATCCCAAATCCAAATCACTGAGCAGGAGAAGTAGAAGTATTGCCAATTCCTACATCACATTAGGATACAACGTGCAAAGATGATTAGTGGTTGGAATGATATTATCTAAATCAGGGATACCAAATAATATAATGTCATGATCAATAGTTCAAAATTATTTAAGATTCCATGCACATCATCCAATGTACATACAAACATATATATATATATATTACATGCTGAGATAGGGAACGAGGCTTAACATGTATTTTAAAACCTTATTATGGATTGTGTAGCTCCATCATTATAACATACAAGGCACCCATGTGCTATATGGGACCAACTCTTCCTCAGCTGGTAGGGTCCCAGTATATGTGGCCGCACGAACTAGAGGGTAAATATATACACTATAAGGGACTCAAACCTCCCTGCATATCAAGGTGAAATGAGTACCAAATCATGTAATGAGATATGGGGAACTCAAACCTCTTAATCATATAATAATAGTAATAGGGGAACTCAAATCATTCAGTCATATAGACCCCTTTATCCGGTCAACAATTGTGATTTTCAGTGTTGGTCTCTCAAACCTCTACTTTCACGAATCAGCTACACAACCCTTTTTAAAGTGCAATTAAAACAATTATCACACAATCCCACTCATTGAATCACAATATACATTTAGGCATACATTGTTGGTATCGTCATACCAACTAAACTTTCAAGGTAACATAAACATGACAAAACAATTTACTAGATTATACAATGCTATAATATTTTTAAAATCTGACTTAAAATCAGGATATTAGCAAATTCAAATTGCAAAGCAAATAAATACAAAACTATTTTCAATGTTCTTATGGGTCAATTTGAATGGAATGTGATGCCTTTTGGATTAAAAAATACTCTCTCTGAATTTCAAAATATTATCAATGATATTTTCTTGCCTTACAACAACTTTATAATAGTTTATATTGATTATATATGGATTTTTTTTCAAAAAACGATAGAAATACACTCCAAACATCTAGATTTATTCAAGAAAATTATAATACAAAAAAGTTTAGTAATATCTAAACCCAAGATGTCTCTTTTTCAAATAAAAGTAAGATTTTTATGTCATAATATTGACAATTGGAAAATAATTCCCATAATAGAAGCATTGAATTTGTTTCAAAATTTCTTGATGTTATTACGGATAAAACAGAACTTCAAAGATTTTTGGGAAGTTTAAATTATATTTCTCCTTTTATAAAAGACCTTGCTATGGATACATCTATTTATATGATACATTAAAAAAGAATCCTAAAGCTTGGACTGTAGACATACTCAAGCAGTCAAAACTCTTAAAGCTAAGGTTAGTAACCAGCCGTGCCTTACATTGGCTAATCCTAATAGAGAAAAAATAGTAGAAATAAATGCTTTTGATATTGGATATGGAGAGATTTTAAAACAACACTCTCCACAAGATCAGCAAGTACATATTATTAAATTTTATTCAAAAATTGGAATGATAGCCAAAAGAATTATGCAACTATTACAAAAGAAAATCTTGCAATAGTAAAATGTGTTTTAAAATTTCAAGGAGATTTATATAACCAAAAGTTTTTAATAAAAACTGACTGTGAAGAAGCAAAATTCATACTTAATAAAGATTGTAAATATGATGTTTCTAAACAAATGTTTGCAAGATGGAAAGCCGTTTTAGCACAATTTGATTTTGACATACAGTATCTAAAGGGATCTGATAATACTCTTCCTGAATTTCACAATGGAGAATATTTATATTAATATCCTTCCTTTTATATAGGACAAGTTCACAGTTTTCAACCTTCTCTAATAGTCTAAGAGGAAGAGGAAGATCAGGAATGAGCCGAGACTATGTCCTAGTCCAGATAGGAAGCTAAAAAATGATATTTGCAAATATTGCAAGAGACACAGATCTTAATAAAGATCAATAAATGTATCAAGAATTTTTGGATTTCATTAAATACAAAAAAGGAAAAATTATTATTCCTTTATATTCGAGCTCTCTGGCAGATAATAACGAAAACATTGAATTATATGAATAGAATAAAATAGATGAGGTTATACTGATCTTGGATCAAAATGATTTAAAATGGAAAGATGATTCATGAAAATTAATGTAGAGATACTTAGATACTACATCATATGCTACCACTTCATATAAATACAGAATGCATTTTGAGGCAATATTCTCTCATATAGGGTCAACTGAAATTTATCATTTTTACCCAGCTAATAACACTAGAAAAGTTTAAAGATTTTCAAAAATTATTATAAAAAATAATTATAATCCAGAAGAATGGATATTAGTACTCTCAAAGAAAAGGATTATTTATACTTTGAACAAAAAATTTCTTTCAAATTCAATTATTGGGATTATGTTGAAAACTTTAATAAATTTCTTCTATATGAAAATCATGATAGAAAACACTCATGGTTTATAAAATTTGTGAAAATATTTTTAATCAAAATATTTCTAATTGATTTGGATAGTGGTGGATTTATTATTGATTATCTTTAAAGATTTTGCCAGAACCATTCTAAAGTTTGTATAATGAATGGATAGAAGTATCGCCAACATTAATAAAATTAGAGAGAGATAATAGCTATTTTAAAGGAATTTCTATTATGTATGTCTTTATTGAAAATTGTCCATTGAAGTAAAACCAAATCTTAATAATTTTTCATTCCTCAATAAAATATTTTTTACAAAATTGTAGAATAAATTAAACCAGAAGACAATTGAAGGTTATATACCACAGAGAAGAAATAATTAATTCTATTAATTAAACCAAAGAAAAATACAAAGAACAAAGAGACATGACACCAATACAACAAAAGAGAGACATTAGTACTTTCAAAAATATTGCCAGTCGACTTCAAATGAAGAAGGGGATTATATCTAGGTCAAAAATAATAGCTTCATATATTGAGGAAGTTAATAAAAGTTTAATGAGAAATCTTAACATGAAGAATGCATCAGACGTTTTTATGGCATTTGCTGATCATACCATAGACAATGAAGATGATTGCTTATCAGAAGAATCACAAAGCATCAAAAGCAATGATGAAATTGATCATGATGAGTACCTACAATAATCAAGAGAAAAATTAGAAGAATCTTCCACGTCAACAAAGGACAAAGATAAGGAATAAAATATAAGAGGCACCAGGCCCCATATCATAAAATAATTGGGGACATGTGAAGTTAGCTTTTATAAAGCATTTATAAAGAATCTTTAAGAGGATATGACAAATAAAGTAAGTCAATATATCTATGATGTACAAGTAGACTAGAAAAAGTCACATGTTTCATTATCTAAGTTTTTAGTTTGTCGTTTACTAAGGATAATCCTCTATATAAGTATCTTATTTTATTACGAAGAGGCAGATTTTAGAAATCACCGTACTTTCCCTACTCTTCTCCACTCCCTTTGTAAGTTAGTCATCTATTAATAATAGTTTGTTTAATTCCCAGAAGGCACTAATCTAGCTTTTTAATTTCAAGGTTCATTAAATTTCTATTATTTATTTTATTATCTTTACCTTAACATAGCCTAAATGATAGGCTAAATATTTTTTTTGAAATATAACATGCTAAACAACTACTATAATATGGAAATAAATCCTTACTAGGAATCTTATCAACTAATGATACTAAGGTTGCATTTTATAATCATGTAATAATAATTTCGGTTCATCTTATATGTCGGAGGTCCTGTTGGAAGGTCTATTAAAGCCAACGGTGGTATTAAGGTCATGTGTGGATTCGTAATGAACCAGGAATATTATCATTAAGGTTATTAAATGCATGAAGGTTCTAGTATTATCATTGAAGTAACCGATTTTCACTATCCCACCAACCTTTTAACTTACCCATAAATCTTGCAGTAATCATTTCTGCAATAGTTCTATCATTGTTTTTATGAACTTTGCAAATTGTATTATACATAAACATTCAATATACAACTGTGGAAATTTGTCTCTCAATAAAACCATCTATGTTTCAATCATAGATTTCATTTCCATTATAGCTATTAAAGACTATTATCTCTTATTCTTCTAATAATAAATCTTAGTGAGTGGGATTAGGATAGTATCACATCCTTTGGACCATTTTTTAGCATGTCTTTCTAAGAATTTATGAATCTCACTAGGGACCTTATTCATAACTTCAAAAGTATCATGACTGCTTATATGACTAATTTTTAATCCATTAAAATTTTCTTCTGATAACATTTCTAAATATTTTAAATCCTTTTTTAATTTAAAGCCTTCAATATCAAGGGGAGGTTGGATACTAGTAATAGCAATAGAGAAATGATCTTTCTTCTTATTATCACTATGCTCTATTTTCTTCAATTCAGAAAATATTTTATCAATTCTATAATGTGTAGAAATAATTTAGTCACCCAATATGCTCATGTAACTATTAGCATAATCATGTTGTTTAATCATAGTACTAACATGATGAGCAGTAATAATGAGAGTATCATTTTGAAGTAATTTTTCAAATCCAGTAAAATAAACTATTTGATCATCCTTATCCATTTGAAAGGACTGTTGGAGAAGAAAAACTAACTTGATGATCTCGCCATTACTTAATATATAATATTTTTCCAAAATATAAATATAACTATCAACATATCTTGCCATGAACCATGGAACAAAAGCAATTATTTTATTATTTGTAGAAAGATCTTTATAAAATTCTTCTTGGAATAACTTTTTATTAAAATTTTTAAAAAACTAATTTCTAAAAAAAATTCACTTGGGTTTAAAGAACTCATTTGAGATTTTTTTCTTGTCAATGATCCTGAATTAAAATCAATTTTGTTTTGATTCATTTAGGAAAATCCTTTCCGGATTTAGTTGGATCCACATCTATGATAGCATTAGCCATATTATCCTGTCTAGTATAATATTACTAACTCTATTATTTTCTCTAATTTGAGAAGTGGAGGCTCTAGATGGAGAATTCACGATATAATTAATTTGAGAGATATAAGAAAAAGTTAACCTAGTTAATCTCCGTGCAACACTAATATTATCATCTCTATTTATTAGAGGCGAGGAGTAATAAAATATGATTTTAACAGTACAATCTGTGGTCTGTTCAACCTTCATATTAACTATTCATATTATTTTGAGGGAGGGGAGGGGTAGATTTCTCAAAAGTCCATTCTTTGAGAAAATCAATTTCGTCCCATTTAATAGGTCTTCTGTTAATAACTTTTGACCTACCAAAATTTGTTTCTATCAAAATAGTTTCATTTTTAAAATTCATTATTTTACACATAGGAATTAAAGGACCTAAAGGTTTATAATAATCCTAAAAAGTATACATATAACTTTAATTCCTAGAATAAAATTATAACCATATAATTTAATACTTAATACTAAAGAATTTATAGAATTCTTATCATTCAAATATATTTGTTTTCATGACCCTAGTCTACCCCCTAGTCGCAGCAACGATGCTTATAATCACAAGTCACCACAAGCTAACCATGAGCTGGTGCCTACTGTGAGCGCTGAATGTATATGAACAAAACACCTGTGTGGAAGATAAACTGGGAAACAAATATAAATCTGAATAATGAATCAAACATAAGTCTAATAAACCTAATAAAAATTGAAAAGTTAATGGCTGAATATCTAACTGACTGTATGAATGTTTTAAAGCCTCTAAACTAACTGAGGAAATCATGGAATAGAACCCCAACTAACTTCGACTGACTAAATAAAATAAAACTCTGAAATAACTGAATAAACATAACATGTCCTCAATGGATGAGGACTCACCACTACGGCTACACTAAGCTGTCAACTGTGGTTAGGAAATTGTCCATCGAAACCTATGATATAAGACATCATAGCGCAAAGAAGAGTATGAAGTCAGTATTTTTAATGTACTAGTATATGAGATGAGGATAGGTTAATATACATGGGGTACTGTGCATATGAAATAAGGACTAACTAATAGCATGAGATAACTGAACATGATGCATGAAAACTGTAACATCCAAGAATGCAAAACCAAGCATAAACATATATCTAAAATAATTTGTAAACTGAAAGAACAAAATCTGATAATTAAGTAACTGATAATCTGTATGCTCTAGTCAGGCAAACCTAGACTAAAACTATACTAAATACTATATTCAGACTGTGAAAGGCATCATCTAACCGATATGCCCCAATCTAAGAAAATTGGAGACCAACCTATAACCCCAGTTGGAAGGGTGTCAGTACGATGCCACAGTTACTAACACTCACTGTGTAGATCCATTAAACTAGTGTCCCGAAGGAATAAAGAGTCACCCTCAACTAGTAGGGGCTCTAAAAAGATGTGTCACCCTCAACTGGCAGGTATACACTTAGTCAACCCTCAACTGGAAGGTAGAGATCTCTAATCTATGCTAGCTACGAAGTTCTATAACTCAAGGATTTCTACTAAGGGTCATACCCTCTACTGTCAGGTAAGCCCTCATCCCTGAGTTTTCTCGGTGCTAATTCCTATTCCTAACTAGATTGACACTGATACTGGAATAGACTGAACTTGAATAAACATTATTACATAACTGATAGTGCTCATCGTGATCATAAACATGTAAGTATAGTGATAAGAGTCATGGATTAATTGTCTGAGTACTTAAAAAGCTAAATTTATGTAAATCACATAGGTATCGGGTGTTCATAACCCATCAACACTGAATGAATTAACAATAATGCTGTATAAAAGTTTTACAACCATAGTAGGGGATCATTTTTCAAAACCCAACACTTAGGCATTTCATCAAACACGTGAGAGTCATGAATTTAAGCATGGAAATGGGTAAAGCATGTAAGAATATCATGATTACCATACTAAAATCATAACTTAGGGATTTAATGTGAAGATTTCAACATTTAAAACATGTAATGGCTAATCCCACTTGAAAAACACTTATAAAAATAACTTATAATTGAATTCATAAGAGATTCATGGAGATATCAGTTACTTACATGTTTATTATCATGATGAGCACTCATCATGATCATAAACATGTAAGTATACTTAAACATTAGAAACTCAAAATTTAAAACCAAAAAGGAATTCTTGGACTCTATGGGTGAAAGGAGCCCATGGATGAACATCACACATACATTACTAGATGAATTTGTGAAGATTCTTGAGAATTTCTTAAGGTTTGAAGCTTGAATTCCTTGATTCCTTGAGAATGGGTTAGGGTTGTTTTTGAGGTAGAAAATTGTTTTCTTGAGAGATTTTATGAATAAAAGGGAAAATAATGATCCTTGGGGACCTAAATTTTGTGTTACGGATGAGTTTGGGTGAGGTGAAATAACCCAAATACCCTTAAATGAAGAGGAACAAAAACTTGGCAAAAAGGGAAGGGGGCACCGTGGGCTCCAAATCGGCGGGCTAAGCCCCGTGCCGCGGGCTCTAGAGCAGCGAGTTAAGCCCCACATCATGGTCCTATCCTGGTTCTCTCTCTATTTTGGTTCTCCAAACATACCCCTATGCTTGTCTAAAAATTCTGAAATTCACCCAGGACACACCTTGAAAAACCTTGATTATGAATCAACTTAAAAATCATCATTCTGAGGTTAGAAAGGTAAACAATAAAATCATCGAAGTCTAGGGGCTTTAGAAATGACTAAGTCCCAACACTTAGTGAAATTTCCAAGTATTAGACCCCTTTAAAATGCAATCATGAGGTGAATTAAGCTAGGATGTTTTATGGTTTTACAATATCTCCTTCTTTGGAACATTCATCCTCAAATAAGATTGGTTAACTGAGAACACTGGGAAAATAGAGATCGTAAAATGAACTTCCATGAATGGATACATGATTGCATAACCAAGTCTAAAATATGATACATGAACTGAACTGAATGTTTGCAATGACATGAGATGGATTATATAGCTGAAATTGAGAATGGAAATGAGTCAATATGAGGAAAATCATTACCTTAAGCTTAATCTGAGTTAGCGGAGAAAAAATGAGGGCTACTTGATTCACATATCTGCTTCTGCTTCCCAAGTGGCTCCCCCAATAGACTAATTCTGCAAAAGAACCTTGACCAAGGGAATTTCTTTGTTCCTTAGTCTACGAATCTGATGATCAAGGATATAAACTGGGATTTCTTCATAAGAAAGGTTATCCTGAACATGCATACTTTTTAAAAAAACAACAACTAAGTCACCAATACACTTTTTCAATGGGGATATATGAAATAATGGATGCACTAACACCAAATCTGCAGGCAATTATAGCTTATAAGCTACTTTCCCAAAGTTACTCAAGATCTTATATGTGCAAACATAAAGGGGACTGAGTTTCCCCTTCTTTCAAAATCTCTTCAATCCCTTCATGGGTGAGATTTTAAAATAAACCAAATCACCAACCTCAAACTCAAGATCTCTTCTTCTCACATTTGCATAAGATTTTTTACGGCTTTGGGCTGTCATCAGCTTCTCCCAAATTAATTAAACTTTATCCATCACATAAAAAACTGTGCCTAGCACTATCAAAGTATCTTCACCTGCCTTGAACCAACCAATAGGAGATCTAAACCTCCTTCTATAAAGATCCTCAAATGAATCCAGCTGATTACTAGAGTGATAGCTATTATTATAGGAAAACTCAACTAAAGGTATGTGATCCTACCAACTACCTCTAAAGTTAATAACACATTCTCTCAACATGTCCTCTAAGGTCTGAATAGTCTTCACTACCTGGCCATCTATTTGAGGATAAAAAGTTGTATTGAGATAAACTTGGGTACCAAGACTTTTCTGAAAAGCTTTCCAAAATTAAGGTAAACTGAATACCTCTATATGATATGACAGATAACAGAATACCCTACAACCTAACAACCTTCTTAAGGTAGAGCCTGGCATAATCCTCAACTGAGCAAAAAGTATAAACACGTAGGAAATTAGCTGATTTGGTCATTCTGTCTATAATGACCCATATCAAATCATGCTAACAAGCATGTGAGGCAACCCTATCACAAAATCCATGTTAACCACTTCCCACTTCCAAATAGGGATATTGAACTCCTGCAATGTGTCACTAGGACTTTGATTTCAACCTTAACCTTCTGACAATTAGCATACTTAGCTATAAACTCTGCAATATCCCTCTTCATACCACTCAACCAATAGATTTCCTGCAAGTCATGATACATATTAGTGGCTCCTGGATTGATAGAGTATCATGCACCATGCACTTCCTCAAGTATTCTTTAACTCAAGTCATCAACACACGAAACACATAATCTACCTTGACAATGATGTACACCATCTTTTCTTTGGGAGAAAACCTCCACCTTTTGATCTCTAACCATCTCCTTCAACTTAGCCAAACTAGGGTCTCTGTCTTGTTTTTCTTTTACTTCGGCAATCATAGATGATTCCAAACCATTCTAAACCCATACAATACCTTTTGTTGAATAAACAAACCAGACACCTAATCTAGAAAGTTAATGAACCTATCTGACTAACTTCTTCTTATCCTTCTCAACATGAGCAACACTACCCATAGACAACCTACTAAAGAAATCTATCACTACATTGACATTGCTCGGATAATACAAGACACTAATATTGTAATATTTTAACAACTCAAGAAACCTTCTCTGACAAAGATTCAGATCTTTCTGTGAGAAAACATACTGCAAACTCTTATGGTCAGTGAACACATCCACATAAACCCCATAAAGGTAATGTCTCCATATCTTTAAAGAAAACACAACAGCTCCCAACTCAAGATCACGGGTAGGATAATACTTTTCATGGGGCTTAAGCTGTATAGAGGCATAGGCTATGACCTTACCTCTATGCATCATCACACAACTGAGACAAAATTTGAAAGAATCACAGTAAACCACAAATCCATCGGAACCATCTAGCAAAGTCAATACTGGAGCAAAAGTGAGTCTAGTCTTTAGCTCCTAAAAACTCTTCTCGCAAGAATCTTACCACTGAAACTTCACTTTTTTTGAGTCAATCAAGACATAGGGACATAATAGAAGAAATCCCTTTAACAAACAGTTTGTAATAGCCTGTCAAGCTAAAGAAATTCCTTATATCTAATGGAGAGATAGGTCTGGGCTATTATCTCACTGCTTTGGTCTTTTGAGGGTCAACTCTAATGCTATCACTGGAAATAATTTGGCCAAGAAAAGCTACTAACCTTAGGCAAAATTTGCACTTATTGAATTTGTCAAACAACTGATGAGCTCTAAGGGTCTGCAACATAATTCTCAGATGGTCTACATAACTATTCTTACTACAAGAATAGACAAGAATATCATTAATGAAGACTATGATGAACATGTTCAAGTACTGCTTGATCACTCTATTCATTAAGTCTATGAAATCTATAGGGAAATTCGTTAGTACAAATGACATAACTAAGAATTCAAAGTGACCATACTGAGTTATGAATACTTTCTTCAAAATGTCACATTCTCTGACTCTAAAAGATGATGATAGCCAGATCTATAGTCTATCTTAGAGAAATAACTGGCACCCTAAAGTTGGTAGAACAAGTCATCAATCCTAGGGAGTGGATACTTATTCTTGATTGTGAATTTTTTCAATCGATGGTATTCGATGCACATTCTGAAAGAACCATCTTTTTTACATACGAACAGGACTGGAGTGCCCTATAGGGAAATAATGGTCCTGATAAAACCCTTATCTAAGAGTTCTTACCACTATGCTTTCAACTCCTTGAGCTTAGTTGGAGCCATTCTATAGGGTAGAGTGGAGATCGGCTGGGTATTTGAAGGAGATCTATTTTGAAGACAATTTCCTTTTTAGGAGAAACTTCAAGAAGGTCTTCAGCGAACTCATATGGAAATTCCCTTACTATTGAAATTGACTCGAGACTTAGGGTCTCATAACTAGAGTCCTTGACTGGAACAAGATGGTAAACATACCCCTTAGAAATCATTTTTATTTCTTTAAGATAAGAAATGATCTGACCCCTAAACACAGAGGTACTATTCCTCCATTCAATGAATGGTTCATTAGGAAACTAAAATTGAATGACTTTATTTTTGTAATTAATTGATGCATAACATAAGTGGATCCAACCATACCGAGAATGACATAAAAATTAATCATCTCTAACTCTACAATATCTGTTAAGGTCACTCTCTGGGAAATTATAACCAGGCAGTTCTTGTATACCCACCTGGCTATAATAGAGATACTTACTGGAGTAGACTCTGAGAAAGGTTCTGCTAAAGATTCGGGACTAAAACAAAATCGACTACTATATAAGGATTCATAAAAGAAAGGGAAGCTCTGGGTCTAATAAAGGATAAACATAAATATGAAACACCTGTAACGTATCCGTAACCACATCAAAAGAAATTTCCTGATCCTGTCAAGATTAGAGTGCATATAATTTGTTCTAGTGCTGACCACTGGTTGCATTGGAAGCGGTACCCTGCTGAGTCAGTGACCAGTTATATCAGGAGAACAATTAGAATGACCCTGCTGGCCAACCTTTGGGAAATATCTAACCCTATGGCCTGTCTTGACATATCCAAACACACATCATTGTCGGCTCAACACATACCCTGATGATACTTTCCATACTTCCCACAAAGCGGATAAGTATAAGCACTATTTATACTACCTTGGGACTTGGAGCCTGGCACTCTATCCCGACTATCTTGCTTGAACTTAGGCACTGGAACACTAGCTGAAGATGGGGCTGGAGATGAAGACTTCTAATGGAACATAGAATGTTACCACCCTCTGACCTTGTCTAAGAAAAGTTAAAACTACCTATTCTGGCCGTCTTATTCTCTTTTTCTTTCTCCCAAAGCTTCTCTTCCTCAATTTTCTAAGCATGAACCATAAGTCTAGATAAATCCATCTCCTTAATCAATATTGTGGTCCTACACTCCTTAACCACACTATCAGATACACCAGATATAAACTTAAAAATTCTAGACCTATTATCAACCACCATCGAAGGAGCATACCTCGCCAACTAAGTGAACTTAAGTGAGTATTTCCTCACACTTCTATTACCTTGCATGAAATTGATGAAATCCTTCACTTTAGCTTTCCTCAACTCTAATTGAAAGAACCTATCTATAAAAGTCATGGAAAGAACCTCCCACTCTATACGTCCTGCCTCATCTTCTTTATCCTCTTTTCTCTACTTAAATAAGGTGTAAACTACATCCTGCAACTGACTATATCTTGTAAATGTTATGCATCCAACTCTTCCCTCTCAGTCAACTGAACCCCATAACATCTATCACTTTCTAAATGATATCAAAAAACTCATACAGATTCTCCTCAGACTTGGATCCCAAAAACAAAGGGGGATTCATTCATGTAAAATCCCATATCCTAACTACAACTATATTTTCCACTGGATTAGTTAGGGCAGCAACTCACTGATTGTTCTGAGCAGCTATTGGATAAGATAAGGTAGTAAAAATACCTCTTAACTCAGTGTAAGAGACATTTTCATTCAGGGGATCTTCCTGAACAGGCGGTGGTGCAGGTTGATTCCCGTTTATTCTTATGTTGTTTCTCTTTGGAGGCTTTACCTATAAACAAAATGAAGGATATGTTAGAAAGAGAGTTTAAGATGAGTTCATTCTCTTTCGCATGACATAAATACTGAAATAAGGGAAACTTTTTCTAAAACGTCTTGTAGCCTCTTGTCGTAATTGTGGTGCGCTTCACACTCATGCAAAAGACTCTACTCAATTAGATTTCAAACTCCCCAGGACACTTTAACACTTTGGGATTTGATACCATGTTTTGTCATGACCCGAGGCTACCCTTAGTGGCAAAATGGCGCTTACAGTCATAAGTGACCACAAGATAACCCATGAGCTGGTTCCTATTATGAATGCTGAATAATTAAGAACATAACACCTTTTAATAAGATTAAATGAGAAGGAAATAGAAATCTGAATACTAAAATATTAAATCAAACATAAGTCTAATAAAAACTGAAAAGTGACTGACTGACTGTCTATCTGACTGTCTGGATGTCTGAAAGCCTCAAAACTAACTAAGGAGTTAATGGGATAGACCCTCAACTAACTCTAACTGAATAAATGCAATAAAATACTAAAATTGCTGAATAAACATAACATGTCCTTGATGGATAAGGACTCACCACTACTGTTGCTGGATTATGCTGATCTGTCTATTAGTGGTCGAGAAACTATGCATCTGAACCTATGATATAAGACATCATAGCGCAAAGAAGAGTATGCAGTCAGTACTTTGAATATATTGGTATATGAGATAAGGTTAGGCTGATATACAAAGGGTACTGTGCATATAAAATAAGGACTAATCGAATAGCATGAGATAACTGAACATGAACGAATAAAAACTTTGTCATCCAAAATGCAAAACCAAGCATAAATATATATCTGAAATACTCTATAAACTAAGAGACTAAAATATGATGACTGAAATTGAGAATCTGTATGCTTTGGTTAGGCAAACCTGGACTGAAATTATATTGAATACTGTACTGAGACTGTGGGATGTATCACCTAATCAATCTGCCCCAATTTGAGCTAATTGGAGTCCAACACATAACTCTAGTTGGAAGTGTGTCAGTACCGTGCCATGGGTACTTACACTGGCTGTGTGGATCCACTAAAATAGTGTCTCGAACGACTAAGGAGTCACCCTTAACTGGCTGGTACTCTAAAGATATATGTATCATCCTCCACTAGAAGGTAGACGCTTAGTCAATCCTGAACTGGCAAGTCAACATCTCTAATCTACGCTGGCTACATAGTTCTATAACTCGGGGATTTCTATTAAGGGTCACACCATCTATTGTTAAGTAAGCCTCATCCCTGAGTTTGCTTGATGCAAAATACTACTCCCAACTAAATTGACATTGATACTGGAATGGACGGAACTAGACTGAACATTATGATATAACTGATAGCGCTCATCATGATCATAAACATGTAAGTATAGTGATAAGAGTCATGGATTAACTGTCTGAGTACTTGGAAAGCTGAATTTATGTAAATCACATAGGTATCGGGTGTTCATAACCCACCAACACATAATGGAATTCATAATAATGCCATATAAAAGCTGTAAAACTATAGTAAGGGATCATTGTTCAAAACCCAACACGTAGGCATTTCAACAAACAAACGAGAGTCATGAACTTAAGCATGGGAATGGGTAAAACATGCGAGAATATCATTATTACAAGACTAAAATCATAACGTAGGGATTTAAGATAAAGATTACAATATTTAAAACAGGTAATGGCTCATCCCACTTTTAAAACAGTAATAAACATAACTTGTAATTGAATTCACAAGAGATTCATGGAGATATTTCAACTTAAACATAAGAAACTCATAATTTAAAACCAAAAAGGGATTCTTGGAATCCATGGGTGAAAGGAACCCATGGATGAATATCACACATACCTTATAGATGAATTCAGTAAGATTCTTGGGAATTTATTGAGGTATGTTGAATTCCTCGATTCGTTGAGAATGGGTTAGGGTTTGTTCTTGAGGTGAAAGATGGTTTTCTTAAGAGATTTTATTAATAAAGGGGTAATAATGCTACTTGGGGACCTAAATTTCATGTTATGGATAAGTTTGGGTGAGGGAAATTGACCCAAATGCCCTTAAATAATGAGTAACAAAAACTTGACAAAAAAAGGAGGGGGCACCGCAGGCTCTGCCCCACTCCATAGGGCCCAGAGCGGTGGGCTAAGCCTCGTGCCGTGGGTTCCAGAGGAGCAGGCTAAGCCCCATGCCACAGTCCTATCCTGGTGCCCTCACTATTTTGCTTCTCCAAACATGCCCCTACACTAATCTAAAAATTTTAAAACTCACCAAGACACACCTTGAACAACCCCGATCATTAATCAACTTAAAAATTGATGTTCTAACGTTTTAAAGGTCAAAAATAAAATCATCAAAGTCTAGGGGCCTTGAAAATGACTAAGTCCCAACACTTTGTGAAATTTCTAAGTCTTAGACCCCTTTAACATGCAATCCTGAGCTGAATTGAGCTAGGATCTTACGAGGTATTATATTTGTAAATTTGGGTAAGCATTAAAATATACAGGGCCATAAGCCAAGCTTGTTTTAACAGTCCCTATAAGAGACTTTTTCCAATTTTGATTTCTACCATCCCTTAAAGTCGCGATAATTTTTTAGGTAAGCCTCTAAACTAAGCAGTTTCAATGCAACTTTTATTAATCCAGTATGCATGAATCTATGAGTTTCCTTATCAGGAGCCAAATTATTTTAGATAATAATCTAAAAGTAGCATGATCATTATCAAATGTAATAGTTTCTTTAATTGTTTTTACAACCTTTTAATACTTAATTTTTCAAAAGTTCCCATTTTGTATATAACTTTAGGTTGGACTTTAGGAATTTTCTATTTATTGAGAAGGTATAAATGTTGTGGCATATCATATTCTTATTTTCTATTGTTTCCAATAGTAGTCTATTTTTTCATGATATTTATTATAAAAAATTGTGTTGAATGTATAACACCTATCACTATTATGTCATGACCCGAACCAGGGCCTTATCGTAATGGGTATCCCAAGTCCAATCAGGATAGGGGACCACCCCCATTACCCAACCCAACCACCAAACGCATACCTTTTGTCGACTAAATTTTGAGCATATAAAAAGATAGCATATTTAACCATATGGCGACTTTGGGTCAAGTCTATAACCGAGACTAACCCAACCAAGTCCAACCACCTAATAACCAGCCATACCAATGCAGAAACCATAAACCAAAACCAACGTATAATAATCCAACATATGTATATATATATATATATATATGTGACATAAACAATCCATACCGTACCCAAGTCTACAGTTGTCCGTAAAAAGCCTCTAGACTAACCAAAGAGTACCTACTCGAGACAAGCCCCTGGCTATAGCCAAAACCCAAAGTCTATGGAAGAAAAAAGTTCATAAATTAAACCATAACATGAACTAGAGGCATTTCAAACTATGGAAGCTCACCACATTAATCCAATAGCTGATCCCGAATTCGATTACAAAGAAGGAGAAGAAAAATGCTTAGTTCCTATATCATATAGCGATACAGTCACTCGAAGATGGGTTAGCGGGTGAATGCTAGCATGAACTCCAAACAAGGATAAAATAATTCCATTTATAAAACCAAGTAAAACCATATGTAATTCATATAAACCATACATATACATAACCTTTCGGGAAAGGGAACCACATTTAGCATTCCATTAAAACCCTTATCTGGGCTATGTAGCTATACCGTCCTAAACAACCCATGGGATATATATGTTCAGCTCCCCATACTAAAAGGGCCTTCATGTATGAAGTCGTACGACCAGGGAAAACAAGTGGGAATAACTAGTACATCCCCCAAAATATAAAGTGTGACATCATGTAAACGGTCACTAGGACTAAACCTCACATCGGCAAATACAAATTTGCAGTGTTGGTCCCTTGGGACAAGCACCTTCCATGACTTTGCTACAAACTCCGGTATTATTACCTAATTAAAACCATTACCAACCAGACAAACCATTATCCATTTATTAACCAAGTCCATTAGCAGTGGTATCATCATACCGTCTATAACTTACAAGTATTATCCATAGCAATCCATTTATGGATTATGGGATTCCCATGTGGCCTTCAATTTACCATATTAAATAAATTGGGGGATTCCTCTGTTCTACACAAGTATAACCAATTAATATAACCACTATTCGAACCAATTTCACTTATACATTTACTTGGAAGACTCCCATGTACCCCGTAAGGTTTTCAAATAGACTAACCATGACCACCAAGACCTTACTCTTTAAACAATTTCAAACTATTTTTTACCATGCCAAATATTTAAAGCTTTCATATCATTTAAACCATTTAAACCTTCCAAATCCGTTTAGTGTTCCATTACCAAACTATACCATGCAAAAGTTCCAATGAAAGTTTAATAATAGAGTGAAAAAATTCATTTAGGCATTTTATCAAAAACGTTGAGGGCACACCTTTACCAAGACCAAAACTAAAGTATAAATCACCATAATTAGGGTTAATCAAGACCCATTTGTTAAACAATAATAAACAAACATCCACATGTGTAAACCATTACAAAAAGCACGTAAAAGCATAGTTTAAACCAATACCAAACCATCTTCATCATGAACCTCAACATTTATTTCAAAATCCACCATTTATGATGAATAAATAAATGTTTAAAACACCATAAACATGCATTTAGTTTAAACTAACAATGAGGTAAGAGAACATGCCTTATACATGAAGATTCACATAAAAAATCTTTACCTTTGAGCACTTTGAAGAACACATGAAGAAACCCTAGCCTCCAATCTTTAAAAGTTAGTTTGAGAGAGTATTTGGAGTGTTTTAATACTTTAACAAGTATTGTAGAAGGCTACCAAGGGTTATATAACATGAGGATATAAGGGTTTTGAAGTAGGAAATATTTGAATTACCTTTGACTTAAAATTAAAACAAGCCACGATGTAGGGTACGACTTACCCATGCCATCCATACCCTAGGGTACAAGTGATGCCCTAACTCATAACCTAGACCTTTCCAAAACCCTACACACTGGTTCCTACATACTCATAGCTTGGGGTAAGAGTAATACACCAAACTGTATCCACCTATACTATCTTGATAGTTTCACAAGTCCATTCATTCAAGCACCATATAACTTAGACTTACACCCCTCGTATCTTTCTATATGACTCATACCTTGATGAGTCATATCTTGGGCAGAATTCAAACCAAACACATTGCCTAGTGTATGAGTGAACCCTCAATACAACCCCTAACTCATACCCAAGGGTATGAGTGGTACCCTTAAGTCGTACCAAGTTCAGAAGTCCAAAACCAAGGAAATTTTTCAAAGGTCAAATTCTCGGGGTGTTATATATCAATATCCTATGTATCTTATACCATAATGACAACTGGATTGCTTTAATAATACTACCAAAAACTTTACGTATTTAATAACCCTAATAATAATAATTCTGGCTTGTTACGAGTCCACACATGGACTTAATGCCACCTTTGAATTCAATAGGCCATGCAATAGGACCTCTGGCATATATCTTGAACCAAAATTATTATTACAGGATTATAAAATGCAATCTTAATATCATTCATTGATAAGATTCCTATTAAGGATTTAGTGACATAATATATTAGTAGTTTAGTGTGTTATTGTTCAACACAAAAATAGTTAGCCTATTATTTAAGATATGTCAAAGTAAATATAATAAAATAAACAACAGAAATATAATATACCTAAAAATTAAAGAGCTTGATCAGTGCCTTCTGGAAATTAAACAAACATTTATTAATAGATAAATATTTTACAAAGGGAGTGGATAAGAGTAGGAAAAGTGAGGGAGTTTCTAAAACCTGCCTCTTTATACATAAAATGAGATCTTTATATTGAGGATTTTCCTTAGTAAAAGATAAACTAAAAAGTTAGATAATGAAAAATGTGGCTTTTTCTAGTCTACTTGTTCATTATAGCTATATTGATTAAATTGCTTTATTTGTCACATATTCTTAAAGATATTTTACAAATACTTTATAAAAGTTGACTTCACATGTCCTTAATTATTTTATTATATGAGGCATGTTACCTCTTATAATTTTATTCTCTTTCCTTCATCTTTTGTTAACGTGGAAGATTCTTTCAATTCTTCTCTAAATTTTTGTAGGTACTCATCAAGATCAATTTCATCATTGCTTTGGATGTTTCGTGATTCTCCTACTAAGAAATCATCTACATTGTTAGTGGTATGACTAGCAGATGTCATAGAAATATTTGATTCATTATCTATGTCAAGATTTCTCATTAAATCTTTTTTAACTTCCTGCATATATAATTAATTAATTTTGACCTAGATATAATCCCCTTCTTAATTTGAAGTCATCTATCAATACTTTTGAAAGCACTAATGTCTTCTTTTTATTTTATTAGTGTCATATCTCTTTGTTCATTGTATTTTACAAAGCCGCATTAATATAACCAATTATTGCTTGTCCATAGATATGACCTTCAGTTGTCTTCTAGTTCAATTTATTTCAAAGTTTTATACAAAAGATTTTGGAGGCATGAAAGATTATTAAGGTTTGGTTTAACTTCAATAGACCATTTAATGTCACGACCCAAGGCTACCCACTAGCCGCGATAATGATGCTTCTGGTCACAAGTGACAATAAGCTAACCCATGATCTAGTACCTACTATGATCACTAAATAAAATGGTACTGATATAACATATGCAGAAGAGAAGGTGATAAACTATTGAAAAACTAAAAATAACTGATAAAAGTTGAAATTCACTGACTGACTGTTTAACCGTTTGCCTAAAAATCCTCTTACTGATAGAGAAGTTGATGGGACAAGCCCCTAAATAACTCCACCTAACTAATTGTATAGAACTACTAAAATAACTGGAATAAGAAATCATGTCCTCAATGGATGAGGACTCACCACTACTGTTGTTGGGTGCGCTGATCTTTCTAGGAGCGATTGGGTAATTAAGCCTCTAAACCTATGTTATAATACAATATAGCACAAAAAATAGTATGCGGTTTGTACTTTGAGTGTACTGATATAAGAGATAAGGTTTGGCTAAATGCATAGGGTACTGTGCAAATGAGATAAGGACTAACTGAACAACATGAAATAACTGAGTATGAATTCATAAAAATTATAATATTTGAGAATGCAACACCAAGCATATACATATATTTGAAATATTATGCAAAATGAAAGACTAAAATTGCTATAACTCAATTACTGTAAATCTGTATGCTTCAGTTAAGCAACCTAAACTGAATATACACAGAATACTATACTAAGACTGTGGGAGGTATTATCTAACCGATATTCCCCAATCTAATTTAATTAGGGTTCAATTTATGACCCCAGTTAGAAGGGTGTCAGTACCGTGCCATGGGTACTAACACTAGTTGTGTGGATCTACTAAACTGGTGTCCTGAAGAACTAATAAGTCAGCTTCAACTGACAGATGCTCTAATGATATATCTGTGACCCTCAACTGGTAGGGGAACACCTTTTAAACCCTCAACTAGAATGTAGATATCTCAAAGCTATACTGGCTACGTAGTTTTGTAACACAGGGATTGATACTAAGGGTTACACCCTCTACTACGAGCTGAGCTCCCATCCCCGGGTTCGCTCAGTGCTAAATCCTACTCCCAACTGAACTGACACTGGAACTAAACTTTACTAAGGTTAACTAAACATGATTTCATAACTTATAGTTCTCATCATAATTATATTAACTAGATAAATAATAGATGGTTCAACTGAATCATGACTGGAGTGATCAGATTTCATCTAAAAACAGTTAGGTATCAGGTATTCATAACCCACTAGCATAGAATGATCAATGAATGCAATAAAAAGCTAAAAAACTATCGTAAAGGATCATGGTTCAAAACCCACAGGTATAGAAATTCCATCAACTATGTGGGGATCATGAATTTAAACATGCGAATGTTTTAAATAGGGAAAAACAACATGATTACATGACTGAAATCATAAACTTGCATATTTAACATGGAAATTCAGTTGAATAAAGCATGGGAGACTCAAATTCGTAGCATGAGGAATTTAAAATCTTTCATGGAATCATACATGGGCGAAATTGAACTAAAATCAACATGAAAACATGAGTTAAACGCATCTTAAAAAATATAAAATACCATAATAATAGAAAAATCCATTCTTTAATTAAAAAGAGGGCTTTTGGGCTCCATGTGTGAAAGGAACCATGAATGAACACCTCACATACCTTAAGCTTTTAACTTGAAAGGAAAATTGATATTCTTTATGCTTTCTTAAAGATTCTTGAACTTGGAGAACATAAAATATTGATTTCTTGGGGAAAAAAGAATTGAATTTTTGTTCTTAGGGGAATGAAAAGGTTTTCTTGAGAAGAAAATTGGAGAAGAAGGGTAAAATTATTCCCTAACTTATGCCCAAGTTGCGTTATGAACGATTGGGTTGAGGGGTAAATAAACCACTTGCCCCTCAACCATTTAAATCAAGAACTAGACGAAACAATGTTACCACAACGTAGTTTAATCACGATCGTGGAATTCCCTCATCATGATGTGATAAACATGAGTTTGGGACTATTTTCACGACACGGCCTTATCACGGTGACCCTCTGGTTCCGCAATCCAAAGTTTCCCCAAACCTTGTCCAAAAAATCTGAAACTTCTCCAAGACATATTTCTTACATCCTTGAGCAAGATTCAACTCAAAACCAAACATCTCAGATTTGGGAAGACCAAAAATTAAATCCTCAAAGTTTAGAGGTCTTGAAATGACTAACTCCCAAACACTTAGTAAAATTTTCAGGCCTTAAGCCCCTTATGCATGCAACCAAAATCTAAGACTAGTTAGACTTAGTGAAATCATATACAGGGTATTACAAAAAGCTCCCCCTTGGGAACTTTCGTCCTTAAATGAGATTGGTTATACTGATAGTATCGAATTAAGGAAACGGAGTTCACATACTGAACATGCATCACTGGGGACATGAATACATAATTGAGTCTGAAACATGATAGATGAACTGAACTAATTTCATGAATTCATGAAATGACATAAGAATAATTATATAGTTGGAACTCAGAATGGGAAAGAGTTAATCAAAGGAAAACTATTACCTTAAGACGAGTATGAGTTTCCAGATAAAAGATGAGAATACTTGGTACACATATCTGCTTCTGCTTCCTAAGTAGCTCCCACAATAGAGTGATTTTTCCATAGAACTTTAAATAAGGTAACTTTTTTATTCCTTAGCCTACGAATTTGATGGTCCAGGATCTCAACTAGTACTTATTCAAAAGAAAGGCTATCCTGAACACTTGTACTTCCTAAAGAAATAACCATAATTGAATCGCCAAAACATTTATGTAGAAACAAAACATGGAATACCGGATACACTGATGCCAAATCTATAGGCAACTCTAGTTGATAAGCTACCTTCCCAAAATAGTTCAAGATATTATAAGGACCAATATATTGAGGATTGAGTTTCACCTTTTTGCCAAATATCTTGACTCTCTTAAGGGGCAAGATTCTTAAATAGATTAAATCACCAACATCAAAATTAAGGTCTCTCCTCTTCACATCTACATAAGATTTCTTATGGCTTTGGGTTGTCTTCAACCTCTCCCAAATCAACTGAACTTTCTCCATCGTATTAAATACTAAATTTTATCCTATCAAAGCAGCCTCACCTACTTCAAACCAACCAATAAGAGACTTACATATTCTCTAATAGAGAGCCTCAAATAAAGCCATCTGAATACTGGAGTGATAGGTGTTATTATAAGAAAACTCAATCAAAGGTATATGGTCATCCCAACTATATTTAAATTCAATAACATATTCTCTTAACATATCTTCTAAGGTATGAATAGTCCTCTCTGCTCGACCATCTATTTGAGGGTAAAAAGTTATACTGAGGTGAACTTGGGTTCCAAGACCCTTTTGAAAAGCCTTCTAAAAGTGAGAGGTTGTAAGACCCCGTAAGATCCTTGCTTATTTTATCTTATTATTGTATGTTAAAATGGGGTTCAAAACTTAGGTAATTTCTCTAAAACTTAACACTTAGTCACTTCCAAAGCCCCTTACATATTGTTAATCTTATTTTTGGCCTTCCTAACCTTGGGACGTTAATTTCTAAGTTGTTTCATGATCAGAGTTGTCTATAGTTCATCCTGGGTGAGTTTAAGATTTTTTTGACAATATTTGAGACTTGTTTAGATGATGAAAATAGTGAGGCTCCGTGATATGGATGAGGCCTGATAGATATCGCATTGGTGGGGAGCAACTCGGTGTGTTGCATATCGTATTGGTAGAGCAATACGACACGTCATATTTCATGTTAGGTAGTCTAGTTTATTTTAATGATTTTGGATTTTTAGGGGGTAATTGAGTCATTTACCTCACCCTATCCCAGCCATAACACGGGACTTAGGGTCCCAAAAGGAAAAAAAATAATCATTCATTCACAAATTCTCTCAAACAGAAGTAATCCTCTCTCAAGAACAAACTCTAGCATCTTTAAAATTCAAGCTCAATCTTCAAGAAATCACTGAGAACTTTCACTAATTCTTCAATCAAGGTATGTTAGATATTCATTAATGGGTCTTTTTACACCCATGAAGTCCGAGAATCTATTTTCAAGTTTAATAATATGATCTTTACATGTTATTATGAATTATACCCATGGCAGATGCTAAATCTTGATTATATATATATGCATATATCATGTTTACAAATTGTTTTTCTTAAAATTATTCATGACATATTTTAATGGTGATTTTTGCATGTCAAATCCTTAACCCATGGCTTTAGTATTGCAATCATGTTAGTATTACATGTTTAAACCATTCCCACGCTTTAATCATGACCCTCAAGTGTCTGATGAAATAACTTAATGATTGACTTTTGAATATTGATTACTTATTATGTCCCCAAATCTTTAGTATGTCTTAATGTTATTGTTATTGAGTCCTCTAGGTAATAAATACTCAAAGTTTAGATGTTTACCTAGTTTTTAGTATATAAAGAATGATTTTAGTCATACCTTAAGCTTTACCATTCATTCAGTTAATACGATCAGTAAGGGTTAAGTTAAGTTTAGCTTAGTTCAGTAATCCAAGTTAGTTCGGTTCGGAGTAGGATTTAGCACCGATCGAACCCAGGGATAGGGGCATACCTACCAGTTGAGGGTGTGACCTTTAGTATTAGTCTCTGTATTCTAAAACTATGTATGCATCGTAGGTTGAGATGTCAACTGGCCAGTTGAGGGTTGACATATATCTCACTAGAGCACTTGCCTATATAAGGTGACTTTTTAGGCCTTTGGGACTTCACTTTAGTAGATCCATGCAGCCATCTGTTAGTACTCATAGCACTGTACTAACACCTTTCCAATTAAGTTCACAGGTTAGACCCTAATTAGCTCATATTAGGGCATGTTGTTTAGATGATAGCTCCCACAGTCTCAGTCCAGTCTCAATTCGATAGTCAGTTTAGGTTTTCTTGACCATAGCATTCAGCTTATAAGTTAAATCAGTACTAATATTTTAGTATTCTAGTTTTAGACTATTTCAGTACCATGTTGTATGCTTTCTCATGTATTCTCAGATTTTACAAATTTCACGCATACTATGCCTCAGTTATCTCATGTTATTTATTCAATCAATTGTTATCCATGCATATGAGCCCATGCATATCAACCTAACCCTATTTAGCATACCAGTATATTCAAAGTACTGACTACGTACTCATTTGTTGCGCTATGATATATCATATCATAGGTTTTGACGCTCAAGTTCTCGATAGCACTTAGATATGCAATTCTTACTCAACAACTAGCAATCATGCAAGATAATAATACCCACACACAAATTACACTCTAGTTCAACATAATCCTAAGACTAACTTACTTAGCTACTTATGAAGAAAGTAAAGAGAGATATACCATTAGGATTATCAAAATCATTCATTCTTCATAGAAATCCTAAGAAATTTAGCCTCCCAAATTAATTACACACTTTCCAAATTAGGGTTTCAAGTCTTGAATTCAAAAATATCTTATGAGGTAATTAGTACCAAAATAAGGAAGGGTTTTTGCTTATATATGGCTTGGGATTCATCTAAGTGTTTTTAAAGATCTTCCCCTAGCATATTCCCACTAAACATAAATCGCACATATCTATCCATAACTACGTCTACGTGACAGCGGTTGTGTACCGCAACCTCATCGCTCTGACTGTCTTGATTGACTACGACCATAGATTGAGGACCAGGGTCTTGGTAATTGATGTTGATGTACTCCAGGCGTTCAGCTGCACTCTTCTGTGCTCCATTTTTAACATTTTCAACTCCAATCCATATCTTTTGATCTCCTCAACTCTATACCTACAAAGAGTGGATATTAGTGTATTTACTTATGGATATGTCTTATTTAATCATTCAAAACAAGGTAATGTACACGAACGTTGAGTGAGAATGAGTTCTAAAATCACCACTCATCAACACTCCCAACTTAAGACCTTGCTTGTCTCAAGCAACACTACTCTTTATTATGAGACAATTTCATGTGTATGCCCTTATTCTATCACTCAATTATCATGATGACTCAAATTTGATTGCTACCACCAAAAGCTTTTCACACATGGGCAAATAGGTTATTAACGACTCTTCTCATCACAAAATAAAATAGCGAAGGATGCAATAGACTTTGGGGAGAAACCATGTAACAACTACTAACAATCTAGAAATGACTCATATGTTGTCTAAAATACTGCAATACTTCTAATTATCTCATTGTGCAGAAGATGGCAAAATCACCCACCCCAACTAGTTCACATACCTCCTCACAAGAAAGGAAAAATTTATACACCTAGTCACCAAGAATAGAACAAGGAATTTTAATTGAAAACACCTACTCTCTTAAGGAATTCTCCATGCTAACAAGTACCATACCATAGGCTTGCCCCTATTTTCAATAACCACTACAATGACCATACTTGGTTGGGAACCACAAAGGGCTTTTGTGCTTGTAATGTAGGTTTTGGTTTGGGATAGGATATCATTTGAGAATAACATGGATACAACCCTCCATGAACATTCACATCACACCTCTGCAATCCTTCTTTTTGGCTAAGGGCCACTATTATTTAATTTCTTTCTTTTCCTACGCCTACTAATAGCTTTCTTTGTGCACCAATTTTCTTTCATTTCTTTTTCTTGCAACTTATGCGCTCTTTGTTCCTGTGATAGACTTATTTTTTATTTATTTATTTTTGTGGTTCAAGCTTATAAGGCCTTTCACTAAAATCTTTGTGGCCTTACACTTTGTTCCATCAACCTTTACCACCCCTAACTTAGGATTTAAGCCTCAAGTTACATTTTTAAGTTCAAGGAGGGTTTGGTTCACAAGAAAGATAAAAAGGATAGGTCACAAGTTGTAATGAGTTTGCGAAAGAAAGGTTCAAAGTTTCAAAGTGGGTACTAAGGATAATTATGCATGGGTAGGATTTCAGGCTACAGTGGGCTTCCAAAATCATAAGATGGCCTGTGATGATTTTACCAACTAAGCACAATCAAAATTTAGCTTTGAAAGACTAATGTGTTAAGTTCTAGATGGTACAATTACACATGAGATGAAGACAATTAACCTCATATACATGGCATGCAAATATTGTCATGGGGTTCAATTGTTATACCCGCTCGAGACGAAGATAAAGTCTTTACTATTTTTACAAAGTCAACTTTTGGAGTCATAGAAAGAGGGAAAAATTTTGTTACCAAGTTGCTCACATCCATACCTTCGAATTTTGTAAAAGTTTTGAATGGTGGGGGTTGTTTGCTTTTGTATTCACACTAACATAATTTGCTAATCATGGCAACCACCTAAGATATCGTCTCATAGTGAAAATCATAGTACGGACGACCATCCATATGGTTACTCAGACTTCACCAATAGATAATAATTCAATCCTAGATTATCAATGCTAGATGTACTTAAACTTCCTTGCATTCAATGGTCTAGGTGCCACGGGTACTCAGAATTACCCAGCATCCATGGTTAGTAACCCAATTATATTAGAACTAAAATAAAGTAACAAATTAAGACAAAGTATTTAATTAATGCAAGTGTGGGCACCATCAGAGCATCCAAATATTACAACCCAAATCAAAATAAGGATCATCTAAAAGAATGAAAGAGTATGGAAAAATATAAATAATATAAGCCGAAATTGAATGAATAATGAAACTCCCCCAAATGGAACAATAGCAGTATCCTAACTGCGTAAATAATCAAAGATAACCAAGGGATAAGGATGATCTCTTAAACTCCATCAAAGACTTCTATCATTTTCAGACTTTATACTAGCACCTTTTACTTTGAGATCAGACCATTCCTATATACAAAAACTTGAGAGTGAGTGTGAGGAAATTAGGGAAACAGTTAATGATTAAATTAGATTTTATGTTCGCGATCGCGGTTGGCTGACCATAATCATAGATAGGTAGGTAACCGTAATCATGCTTAGGGACTGTGGTCGTGGTAACCGAGGGCATTTATGCACTATTTTTTCCCATATCAAGCTTTCTACTTACTTGGTGCCTATTTATCCTTTAATCAATTTTAAACACTAATTTGCACAGTTCTCCCTATCTTAAGATTATGCGAAGCACTCCATAGTGTCACCCATGCATGAGTTATTCATATGCAAAAACTAACATCAATACTATAAAAATATGATAAAAAGGATATGAGCCATCCTCGTGGAATTTATGGGTTGCCTCCCACACCGTGCCTTAGGTATCCTCATGGAACGACATTGGTATGCATCAATTATTCAATCCCACTTATGAAACTCCCCTTCATTAATTAACCTCCCAATAATGCTTTCCACCTTTTTCTTTTTTTTTATCGGTTAGACTTTGGGGCAATTTCTCTTTTGACTGAGTGTTGGACATTTTTTCTCCTAAGTTCTCTTTCTTTGCTTTTTATTCCTTAGATTTTCACTCCCTACATGTATTTGCAAGATTTGATCTTTTTTTTTGGGGGGGGGGGGTTAGAACTTTTGTCACTAGTGGGATTTCCCCTCAGTTTAGCATTAAGTCGTGTAAAGATTTCTCCTATTTGGAAATTCAATTCCTTGATAGATTTTGACCGGGAGACCATATTTTTAGAGAGTGTCATGAAGTCCTTTTATAATTCATGGACTATTTTGTCCGTTCCTTCAACTTTGTTCAAAATTATTACAACGATATCCTCCATTCTATATCTTTAGGCATCAATGGAGCTTGAATCTTTGTTAGAATCCCGATCATAGTGAGGCATGTAATGGTAATACTCAGTTAATTGTAGAAATAAATTTGTTCATTTTTAGTTTTTGAATGAACCAGTCCTTGAATGGAGAGATAGTTCTTCAACGTTTAGGGATCAGCTTATGTGGTACCTTAGAGCGAGAGAAATGATATTCAAAGGGTGTGTTTATCATCTTGTTCGAGTCAAATACTCTAGTTTAGAAAATTCCAGTCTTGAGTCAGTCACGGTAGTAAGGGAATTTCCAGTTCTGTTCCCTGAAGATCTTTCTGGCATTTCTCCTGAAAGGGAGTTTGACTTTGGAATAGACCTTTATCTCGATACCCAGCCTATCTCTATTTCTCCCTTATAAATTGCTCCATTAGAGCTTAAAAAATTGAAGGAAAAGTTGAAAGATCTCTTAGATAAAGGTTTCATCAGGCCTAGTATTTCTTAATGGGGTGCTCCAGTCTTTTTCGTAAATAAGAAAGAAGGTTCTCTTAGAATATGCATCGAATACTGTCATTTAAACAAAGTCACAATCAAGAATAAGTATCCACTTCCTAGAATCGATGAATTATTCATTCAACTTTAGGGTGCCAGTTATTTCTCTAAGATGTCCTCAGATCCTGCTATCATTAACTAAGAGTCAGAGAATGCCACATTTTGAAAACAAGTTTCAAATCTCAGTATGGTTACTTCAAATTTCTAGTCATGTCCATTGGTCTAAGAAATGCCCATTATCTTTGACGGATTTGATGAACAGAGTGTTCAAGCAATACTTGGATATATTTTTCATAGTCTTCATTAATGATATTCTTGTTTATTCCTGTGATGAAAATGATACATGTAGACCACCTAAGAATAGTATTGTGCACTCTTAGAGCCAATCAGTTGTTCGCAAAGTTCAGTAAGTGCAAATTTTTGCTAAGGTCTATAGATTTTCTTGGCCTTATTATTTTTCATGATGGTATATAGGTTGATCCTCAAAAGACTAAAGTAGTGAGAAATTTGCCCAGACCCATCTCTCAGCTAGATATCAGGAGTTTCTTGGGTTTGGATAGCTATTATCGATGATTTATTGAAGGGTTTTTGTCTATTGCGTCCCCCATGCACAAATTGAATCACAAGAAAGTCAACTTTCAGTGGTCATATTCTTATGAGAAGAGTTTTCAAGAGATGAAGACTCGACTCACCTCAGATCTAGTTTTGATGTTGCCAAATGGTTCAAATAGGTTTGTTGTTTACTGTGATGCTTCTAGAGTTGGTTTGGTTTTTGTTTGGATACAGAGAGGTAAGGTCATAGCCTATGCCTCTAGACAACTTAAGATTCATGAAAAGAATTATCCTACCAATGATCTTGAGTTAGCAACGGTTGTTTTTTCGTTTAAAATTTAGAGGAATTATCTGTATAGGGTGCATGTTGATGTGTTCATGGACCATAAAAGTTTATAGTATATGTTTTCATGAAGAGAGTTAAATCTTCATCAAAGAAAGTGGTTAGAATTATTGAAGAACTAGGATATAAGTATTTTGTATATCCGGGCAAGCCCATTGTAGTGGTAGATCCCCTTAGTAGATTGTCTATGGGTAATGTTGCTCTTGTTGAAAATGATAAAAATAAGTTGGTTCAGGAGATTCAGGAATTGACTAGATTAGGCATTTGTTTGGTTGACTCAGATGAGGGTAGTGCATGGGTTCAGAATAGTTTAGAATCCTCTTTAGTTTCCAAAGTGAAAGAAAAGCAAGATAGGGATCCGAGTCTAGTTAACTTAAAGGAGTCAGTCAACGATTAGAAAGTAGAGGTTTTATCCCAACGGAGAGATGGTGTGTTGCGTTGCCAGGGTAGACTGTGTGTACTATGTGTTGATGGCTTGAGACATTTAATTCTTACATAAGTGCATGGTGCACTTTACTCTATTCACCCAGGTGACATTATGATGTACCGTTATTTACAGGAAATCTATTGGTAGAGCGGAATAAAGAGAGATATTGCAGAGTTTGTGGCAAAGTATGCTAATTATTAGTAGGTTAAGGTTGAGCACCAAAGTTCTAGTGACACTATGTAAGAGTTTAGCTTACCCACGTAGAAGTGGGAAAAGGTGAACATGAATTTTATGATAGGGTTGCCTCGTTCACATTGCCAACATAATTCGATTTGGGTTATTATAGATAGAATGACCAAATAAGCCAATTTCTTGCCAGTCTATACATCTTATTCAACCGAAGATTATCCCAATCTCTATATTAGAGAGTTGGTTAGGTTTTATAGAATCCCATTGTCCATTATTTCAGATAGAGGTACTCAATTTACCTCTCACTTATGGAAAGCTTTTCAGAAAGGTCATGGTACCCAAGATCATCTCAATACAGCCTTTCACCCTTAGATAGATATTCAAGCATAGAGGACCATTCAGACCCTAGAGGATACGTTGAGAGATTATGTTATTGACTTTAAAGGAAGTTAGGATGATCACTTGCCATTGATTGAGCTTGCCTACAATAACAGTTATCATTCAAGTATTCAGATGGTTCAATTTAAGTCTCTTTATGGGAGGAGATATAGATATCCTATTGGTTGGTCTAATACAGGTGAGACAGTATTTATAGGGCTAGATTTAGTATTTGATACATTGGACAAAGTTCAGCTAATCAGAGAAAGGCTTGAGACAACCTAGAGTCTTCAAAAATCCTATGCAGATATGCGTATGAGAGATCTCAGGTTTACATTTGGAGGCTTAGTATATTTTAAAATATCTCCCATTAAGGGAGTGAGATATTTCGCAATATGGGGAAGCTTAGTCTCTGATATGTTAGACCTTACTAAGTCTTAAGTCACTATGGGAAGGTAGCTTATAAGCTTGAGTTGCCTGTAGATTTGGCGTCAGTGCATCCAGTGTTCCATGTCTCCTTGTTAAAGAAGTGTACTGGTAATTTAGCTGTCATTATTCCTTTAGAAGGCTTAGATGTTCAGGATAGAATTTCTTAAGAAGAAATCCCAGTCTAGGTCTTAGATCGCCAAATTCGCAGACTAAGGAAATAAGAAGTTCCCTTGGTCAAGTTCTTTGGTAGAATCAGTCCGTTGAGAAGCTACTTGGGAGGCAGAAGCAAATATGCGAACCAAGTACCATCATCTTTTCTCAGCAAGCTTAGACTTAGTTTGAGGTAATAGTTTTCCTTAGATTATATCTTTTCCAATCTCAGTTCCAGCTATATGATTATCTCAATATCATTGCATGCATTCAAGAATCAGTACAGTCAGTCACCATATTTCAGACTCAGTCATGTAATCATGTTTTCAGTTACTCATGTTCATTCTTTAATCTCAGTACCTCAGTATTTCTCAACATAATCTGTCTTATTCGTGGATGAATGTTCCCAACGGGGAGATATTGTAAGACCCTATGACATCCTTGCTCATTTCAGCTTTCTATTGTATGTTAAAAAGGGGTCCAAGACTTAGAGAATTTCACTAAGTGTTAAGACTTAGTTACTTACAAAGCCCCTTACGCTTTGATGTTATTATTTTAGACCTTCCCGACCGTGGAACATTAATTTCTAAGTTGGTTTATGATTGAGGTTGTTAATAGTTCATCTCGAGTGAGTTTCAGATTTTTCAAATGATGTTTGAGACTTGTTTGGATGATCAAAACAACAAGGTTCCGTGACATGGCCACATTCGTTAGGTATGCATCAGTGGGGAGCAACGTGGCGCGTCGCCTATCGTATTGATAGAGAAACAAGGTACAATGGATTTTGCGTTGGGCAGTCCATTTTAGTTTAATGAGTTTGAGTCCTCAGGGGATAATTGAGTTATTTACCATACCCTATCCTAGCCATAACATGGGATTTAGGGTCCCAAAAGGCAAAAATTGATCATTCTTTCATAAATTCTCTCAATAATAAGTAATCCTTTCTCAAGAACAAACCCTAGCCTCTTTAAAATTCAAGCTCAAGATTCAAGAAATCACCAAGAACTTGTATTAATTCTTCAATTAAGGTATTTTAGATGTTCATTCATGGGTCCTTTTCACCCATAGAGTACAAGAATCCATTTTTCAAGTTTAAAAATATGATCTTTACATGTTATTATGAATTATATCCATGACACTTCATAAATTTTTATTATATATCATGTTTACAAATTGTTTTTGTTGGAATTGTTCATGACAGTCAAATCCTTAACTCATGGCTTTAGTATTGCAATCATGTTAGTATTACATGTTTAAACCATTCCCATGCTTTAACTCATGACCCTTAAGTGTTTGATGAAATACCTTAATGATTAGATTTTGAATATTGATTACTTATTATGTCCCCAAAGCTTTTGTAAATCCTAATTTTATTATTATCGAGACCTGGGAGTTATGAATACATAAAGTTTAGCTGTTTACCTAGTTTTTAGTACCTACAGAATGATTTCACTCATACAATGAGTTTTACCATTCAGTCAGTTAATACGGTCAGTTGTTCACTTAAGTTTAGCTTATTTGAGTAATCCGAGTTAGTTCAGTTGGGAGTAAGATTTAGCACCAGCAAACCCAGTGATGGGGCTCACCTGCCAGTTGAGGGTGTGGCATTTGGTAGCAGTCCCTGCATTCAGAACTACGTAACCAATATAGGTTGAGATGTTCACCTGCTAGTTGAGGGTTGACATATATCTCACTGGAGCACCTATTAGTAGAGCATGACTCTGTAGTCCTTCAGTACTTCACGTTAGTGGATCCACAAAGCCATGTGTTATAGGTTTGACACAAATTAGCTCATATTGGGGCAGGTCGATTAGATGATACCTCCAACAGTTTCAGTCCAGTCTCAGTTGGAAAGTCAGTTAAGGTTTTCTTGACCATAATATTCAGTTTATCAGTTAAATAAATACCCAAATTTTAGTATTCCAATTTACAGAATATTTTAGTACCATGTTTTACTCTTGGTCATGCATTCTTAGATTTTACTACTTTCACACATACTATGCATCAGTTATCTCATGCTATTCATTCAGCCGGTTATTATTCATGCACATGAGCCCATGCATATCAGCCTAACCCTATCTATTATACTAGTACATTCAAAGTACTAATCGTATGCTTGTTTCTTGCACTATGATGTATCATATCGTAGATTTGGACGCTCAGGTTCCCGACCACACTTAGACATTCTAGTGCATCATCAGCGACAATGGTGAGTCCTTATATTTTAAGGACCGATTATGTTTATTTTAGTATTTTAGTTCTGTATTCAGTTGGAGTTAGTCGGGGGCATATCCCATCAACTCTTATTCATTCAGTTTTAGAGGCTTTCGAACACTTTAGATAGTAAGTCAATTTTTCATTATTTATTCATTTAATAGTTTTTAGAAAGTTGTTTTTCAGATTTCTAATTAAGTGATGTTTTAGTATTTAAAACCTTATGGCATATTCATTTATTTCCGCATATGTTTATCTTTTGTTATTAGTTTTATTCAATGCTTACAGCAGGTAACAACTTATGGGTTAGCTTGTGGTCACTTGTTACTGTAAACACCGTGTGGTATCCAGGGTGTACTCCCGGGGTATTACAGAGGTAAAGTTAGTACCTCTATATGATATGATAGATAATGGAATCCTGTGCAACTTAACCAACTCCCTAATATAAAGCATGGCATAATCCCAGCTGAGTAGGAAGTATGAACTGGCAAGAAATAAGATGATTTGTTCATTCTATCCATAATGACCCATATCGAATCATGTTGACGACGTGTACGAGGCAATCTTGTAAGAAAATCCATGTTCACCACTTCCTACTTCCAAGTGGAGATGCAAACTCCTGCAATGCAAAACTAGGCCTTTGGTTCTCAACTTTAACCTGCTGGCAATCTGAATATTTAGCCACAAACTTTGCGATATTCTTCTTCATACCATTCCATCAATAGATTTCCCATAATTCACGGTACATCTTGTTGGATTCTGGATGAATGGTAAATTTTACACTATGCGCTTCTACAAAAATTTTCTGCCTTAAATCATCAACACATGGAATACATAACCTACCCTGAAAATGCAACACACCACTTCCCTCTTGGGAGAAAACCTGTACTTTCTAATCTTTAATGTCTTTATTCAATCTAACCAAATTGGGGTCCCATCCTATTTTTCTTTCACTTTGGCAACCAATGAAGATTCTGAACCATTCTGAACCCATTTTCTACCTTTACCTAAATCAACCAATCGGACACCTAATCTAGCAAGTTGATGAACCTCCCAGACTGACTTCTTCTTATCCTCCTTAACATGAGCAATATTACCCATAAACACTCTACTGAGGGCATCTACCACTATATTATCCTTGCCCATATGATATAACACACTCATATCACAATCTTTCAACAACTCAAGCCACCTTCTTTGATAAAGAGTCAAATCTATCTACGAGAACACATACTGCAATCTATTGTGATCTATGAATACATCAACATGGACCCCATAAAGATAATGCCTTAAAATTTTAAAGGCAGAAACAACAGCTGCCAACTTAAGATCATGCGTAGGATAGTTCTTTTCATTGGGCTTAAGCTGTCTAGAGGCATAGGCTATGACTTTGCCTCTTTGGGTCAATACAAAACCAAGACCAATTCTGGAAGTATCACAATATACAACATACCCATCAAAACCGTCTGGTAAAGTCAAGACTAGGGATGAAGTGAGTCGAGTCTTCAACTTCTAAAACTCTTCTCACATGTATCTGACCATAGAAATTTGACTTTTTTCTAAGTCAATCGAGACATGGGGGATTCAATAGAAGAAAATACTTCAATAAACCATTTGTAATAGACAGCCAAACAAAACAAACTCTTGATATCTGATGGAAAGATCTGGGCTAGTTTCTCACTGCTTCAGTCCTTTTAGGGTCAACTCAGATGCAATAAGTGTAAATAATATGGCCAAGGAAAGCTATTGATATTAGCCAAAACTCGCACTTACTAAACTTAGTGAACAACTAATAAGCTCTAAGGGTCTGCAATAAAATTCTCAGATGGTTTGCATGATCATTTTCTCTATGAGAATAGACAAGAATATCATCAATGAAAACTATGAATAACATGTCCATGTACTTCTTGAACACTCTGTTCAGCAAGTCTATGAAAGCTACTGGGCATTAGTTAGTTCATAAGGCATAATTAGGAATTCAAAGTTACCATACTGAGTTCTGAAAGTTGTCTTTGAAATATCATATTCTCTGAATCTGAGCTGATGATAGTTAGATCTAAGGTCTCTCTTAGAAAAGTAACTAGAACCCTGAAGTTGGTCGAACAAGTCATCAATCCTAGGGAGAGGATACTTATTCTTGATTGTGACTTTGTTCAACTAATGGTAATTGATGCACATTCTGAGAGAATTGTCTTTCTTATGAACGAACAAGATTTAAGCTCCCCATGGAGAAACATTAGGTATGATGAATCCCTTATATAAAAGATATTTCAATTGTTCTTTCAATCCTCTAAGCTCAGCTGGACCCATTCTATAGGGCAGAATAGAGATAGGCTGGGTATCTAGAAGAAGATCTATTCTGAAGTCATTTTACCTTTCGAGAGAAAGTTTGAGAAAGTCTTTAGGGAACATATTTTGAAATTCCCTTACTAATGAAACTGACTTGAGACTTGGAGTCTCAAAATTGGAGTCCTTGACTCAAACAAGATGGTAAACACACCCTCTAGATAACATTTTTCTTGCCATAAGTAAGAGATGATCTGACCCCTAAACACAGAGTCACTAACCTTCTATTAAATGACTATTTCATTGGGAAACTAAAACTAAATGACTCTATTTATACAATCAACTGAGGTATAATGTGAGTGGAGCTAATCCATATCGAGAATGACATCAAAATCAGTCATTTGTAACTCCACAAAATCAATTGAGGTAACTTTTTGAGATACTTTGATCAGGCAATTTCTATATACCCGTCTGGCTATAATAGATTTAACCACCGGGGTATACACTGAGAACGGTTCTGCAATAGATTTAAGACTGACACCAAAATTGACTTCTATATATGGGGTTACAAAAGAGAGTGAAGCTCTGGGTTCTAATAAAGCATAAACATGGAGATTAAAGACCCACAACATACCCGTAACTACATCAAGAGAACTTTCCTAATCGTGCTGGGTTTGGAGGGCATACAATATGTTCTAACACTGCCTACTAGTTGCACTAAATTTAGCACCTTGACGAGTCAGGCAATCAGTTGGAACTAGAGGATGGTTTGACTGACCTAGCTGTCCAGCCTTTGGGAAATCTATAACACTATGGCTTGGATTTCCACATCTAAAACAAACATCACTACCAGCTTTACACTCACCCTGATGATCCTCGCCATATTTTTAGTAGAGGAGATTAGTACGGCTATTATTCACACTACCCTGGGACTTAGACCCTAGCGCCTTATCCTGACTATCTTTCCTAAATTCAGGCACTAGCACACTAGCTGAAGATAGAGTTAGGGATGAAAACTTCTATCGGATCTGAGAATGGTTACCACCTTCCAACCATGGTTGAGAAAAGTTAAAACTACTTGTTCTGGCCCTGTTATTCTCTCTTTTTTTCTCCTTAAGCTTCTCTTCCTCAGTCTACTAAACATGAGCTATAAGTATAGATAAGTTCATCTCCTTAATCAACATGGTAGTCCTATATTCCTTAACTACACTATCTGCTACACCATACACAAACTTACTCATTCTAGATCTGTTGTCGACCACTATATTATGAGCATATTTCACCAACTGAGTCAACTTAAGTAAGTAATCTTTCACATTCATGTTTCTCGACTTCAAATTAATGAACTCCTAAATACTAGCCTCCCTCAAATCTAATAGGAAGAACTGGTCTAGAAAGGCCACGACAAATTCCTCCAACTTAACAGGCCCTACATCAACACCATGGTCCTCTTTCCACTTCTTAAACTAGGTGTGAGCTACATTCTACAATTGATATGCAATGAAATATACACTCATAATTAAAGGGATGCCCATAATATCTGTCACCTTTTGAACCATATCAAAAAACTCATACAGATCCTCTTCAGACTTGGATTTTAAAAATAAAGAGGATTCATTTGGGTGAAATCTTGAATCCTAGTTGCAGTTGTATTTTCCACTTGATTGGCTGTGGAAATAACTCATTGACGGTTCTGAGCAGCTATTGAATGGGATAATATAGTAAAAGCATCTTTGAACTCAGCATGAGAGAAATATTCATTCAGGGGATCTTTTTGAAGACCAGAAGTAGTAGGATTGATTCTCATAATAATAAAATAAATAAATATGTTGAAATTATTCTATTATTTCTTATAAAAGGCATGTACTATAAATAGAATGAAGGATAAGTTAGAAAGAAAGTTTAAATAGAGCTCATGCTCTTTCGTATAGCATGAAAACTGAAAGAAGGGAAACTTTTCCTAAAATATCTTGTAGCCTTGTGTTAATAAATGTGGCACACTTAACACCCAAGCACAATGCTCTACTTAATGCATCTTTAAGACACCTTAGGACACTACAAGACTTTAGGCTCTAATACTAAGGTTATCATGACCTGAGGCTACCCCATAGCTGCGATAATGGTGCTTTTGGTGACAAATGATCACAAGCTAACCCATGAGCTAGTACCTACTATAAGCGCTGAATTAAATGTACTGATATAACATATGCAGAAGATAAGATGATAAACTACTGAAAAACTAAAAATACTAATAAAGATAATACTGCATTGCATGAGATAACTGATAAAAGCTAAAAGTAACTAGCTAATTGTCTAATCATTTTTCTAAAATATTTCTAACTTATTGAGGATTTGATAAGACAAGCCCCTTACTAACTTCGACCGACTGAATATAAAGAACTACTAAAATTTTTGGAATAAGAAATTATGTCCACAGTGGATGAGGACTCACCACTACTGCTTTCGGGTATGCTGAGTTGCCGAGGAGAGATCAGGAAATTAAGACTCTGAAACTATGTCATAAAACAACATAGTGCAAAGAAGAGTATGCGGTCAATACTTTAAATGTACTGGTATATAAAATGAGGTATGGCTAAAATGCATGGGGTACTGTGCATATGTGATAAGGACTAACTGAACAACATAAAATAACTGATCATGAATCCACAAAAACTGTAATATATAAAAATGAAAGACCAAGCATATACATAAGTGAAAAATAATTTATAAACTAAAATACTAAAATCTTTGTTACTAAATAACTACAAATCTATATTCTTTGGTCAAGCAACCTGAACTGAATATACTATGAGAGGTATCATCTATAAAACATACCCCAATCTGAGCAAATTGGGGTCCATCCTCTAACCTTAGTTGGAAGGTTTAAAGTATTGTGCCACGAGTACTAACAGTAGCTATGTGGATCCACTAAACTAGTATTGCAAAGGACAAATTGTCACCCTCAACTGACAGGTGCTCTAATGAGATATGTGTCACCCTCAAATAGTAGGGGAACACCTTATCAATCCTTAACTAGTAAGTAGACATCTCTATCATATACTGTCTATGTTGTTTTGTAACTCAGGGATTGCTACTAAGGGTCACACCCCATAATGCAAGGTGAGCCCCCATCTCTGGGTTTTCTCAGTGATAAATCCTACTCCCAACTGAACTAACACTGAAACTAAATTATACTAAGTTTAACTGAACATGATTTCATAACATGTAGTGTTTATCATGATTACATCAACTGAGTAAATAATTGATTTCATGGTTTAGCTAAATCATGACTCAAGTGATCTAAATTCATGTAAAAACACTTGGGTATTAGGTATTCGTAACCCATTAGCACTGAATGATCACTAAATGTAATAACAAGCTAAAAAACTATAGTAAAGGATCATGGTTCAAAACCCATACGCATAGGCATTCCATCAAACATGTGGAGATCATGAGTTTAAACTTGGGAATGCTTTAAATAGGGAAGAAAAAACATGATTACATGACTAAAACCATAAATTTGTAGATTTAACAAGGAAATTCACTTGAATAAAGCATGGGAGACTCAAATTCATAGCATGGGGAATGTAAAATCTTTCATGCAATCATACATGGGATGAATTGAATTAAAATCCCTATGAAAACATGATTTAAACCATCGAAAGAAATATAAAATGCCATAATAATAGAAAAATTCATTCTTTAATTGAAAAAAGTTTTTTGGGTTCCTAGGTTAAATGAACCCGTGAATGAACAGCCTACATACCTTAAGCTTTAAACTTGAAAGGAAAATGCTATTGTTGATGCTTTCTTGAAGGTTCTTGAACTTTGATGAACTTGAATTATTGATTTCATAGGGATAAACGAATTGAATTCTTGTTCTTAGGGGTAGGAAAGGGTTTTCTGGAGAGGAAAATTAGACAAGAAGGGAAAAATTATGCCTTAACTGATGCCTAAGTTATGTTATGAATGATTGGGTTGAGGGGGAAAAGTTCCAATTTCCCCTTAACCATTTAAATTAAAAACTAGGCAAAACAATGCCACTGTAATATGGTCTAATCACAGTAATGTAATTCCCTCACTGAGATATGGTAAATATATGTTTCAAGACTACTACCACACGAAGGCCTTATTGCGGTGACCCTCTAGTTTTATGATCCAAACATGCCCCAAACCTTGTTTGAAAAATTTGAAACTTATTAGAGACCCACTTTTTACATCCCTAAACATGACTCAACTCAAAACCCGACATCTAAAATATCCTAGATTTTTACCCATAAAAAATTTCCTAGAAATACATTCTCCAGACCCAATATGACTTATGGGTACGAGCCATATATTGGGGTATGACTGGTCTAGTCCTATTATATGGTGACCAGTGTTAGTTGTGGGATGGTTTTTGTCACTGGAATGTGAATGACTTAGGGGTATGAGTCATATGGTTTTGCTACGAGTCATATCAGGGGCTCGTATGGTAGGCAATGTTTGATCCTTCTGATATTTAATTTTTCCAAAGATATGGGTCATGAATATAAATCATATGTTGTAGTTACAGCCTTGTTGGATTAGTCATATAGTGGAGAGTGTCTAATTCAACGTTGAGGCTTGGATACGAGTGGTGGGTACTAATCATATAGGAAGATACGACTCATATGGGTCAGTCATATCCTTGAGATAGGATATTTAAGGGATTTAAGTATCAATATTATGGACATTTCCCTACTTGCCCTAATTAGGACCCACAACTTCTAATATATTTAAAAGGTTAAATACCCTATTATTATATTTATTAACACTTAGAAACTATTCCAAAACACTCCATAATTCTCTGAAAAGATTTTGGGGAAAGAAGGCTAGGGTTTCATCTTGAGTATTGATTTGTCTCTTGTCTTGTTGATTTATTTTCGTAAATTTTTTTGTATAAAGCTTGATTCTCTTCCCTCATAGTACTTTCAACTAAAAGCATGGTTTATATGATGATTTCATGTTTTTACCATTATATTATTATGGCTTTCAACTATAATTTGGAGTTTTTGATATTAAAATCATGGTTATGGTTTCCTATGGTTTTTATTATACTTCTATATGCATCAATGGTGGTTTTGGACAATTGGATTGTATGTTAATGGTTTAATTATGTTTGGAATTAGTTTTCGTTATATTATGCCCCCAAGGTGTTTGATAAAATTCTTATAAGGATATATTCATAGAATTGACTTCTTTTAATGGAACTCTTGCATGTTTAAAACTTTGTAAAAGAACTTTGCATGGTTTAAATTGTTTGAAAAGACTAAAAGCTAAATTGCTATGCTTCTATAGAACATAGAAGTCTCCCAAGTTATTTAATGTGGTATATGGAAGGGCACTTAACAGTCCCCTTAACCAAAATGGTTTAACTATGGATATTACATGCAAGTTAGGGGTGGTATAATGATACAACTAATATTGACCTTGGTTAATAAAATGGCAAATATATTTGGTTAGTTATTTGGAAATGGTTTTAATTGGACATTAATGGCGGGGTGTGTAGCAAATCCGTGGAAGGTGGCGGTCCTTGGGGGACCAAAACTGGAACCTCATATTTGTTGATATGGGAATTGGTTTTAGTAGACCATTTGCATGATGTCATAGTATTGGGGGATTTACTAGTCAACCCATGGGATACTTTTCTGGTCATGCAGCTACAAATAATAGGGCCCTTTTAGTAGGAGGAGCTGAACCCATATCACCCATGGGTGGTTTAGGACGACCAAGCTACACAGCCCAGGTAAAGGTTTTCAATGCATGTTAAACCTAGTTCCCTTTCCTGGAACTTATATATGTATGATTATATGCATTATGGATGGTTTTACTTGGTTTTATAACTGACATTATTTTATCCTTATCCTGAGATTCAAGCTAGCGGTCACTCGCTAACCCCGTCTACTGGCGATTGTCTACCCACTCTATATAGGGTCCAACTATTCTACTCCTTCTGTCTAGTATGGGGATTTGGTTTCAGCATTTGGACTGAAGTTGTGAGCTTTTATCCTTTTAAAAGACATCATTTTATGTTATAGATTACTTTAGACACTTTTTTTTTAGTTTGGATATTGGTTTTGGTGATGGTTTGGGGGCATGTCCCAACTATATTTATTTACTCTTTTGGATAGAGGTTTTGTGGTACTTCGAGGGGTTGGTATGGGGGGATTAGTATTGGTGTTTGACTTTGCATTTGCATTAGTTTTAGGGCATACACCGTTGGATGATATTGTTAGTTGTTCTATTGTATTTAATTTTGTGATTAATTATATTATGTATTGGTATTTTTTTGGTTATGGATTGGTTTATGGCCTATGGTTTGGTTTAGTGTGGTTGGGCAGTTGGTGTGATACAATTTAACTCCGTTGGGTCGATCACGATTGTGACCTATCTTAGAGTCTTTATGAAAACATTTATGCTATATTGTTATATGTTAGAAATTTAGCCCATCAAAAGTTGGATAAATTTGGATAGGTTGGGTAACAGGGGGTGGTCTCCGGTCCTAGTTGGTCTTGGGATGCCCAGTATGAAAAGGCCCAGGGTCAGGTCATGTAAATTTGGTATCAGAGCCTAGGTTTATGGTCACGTAGGAGTCCACAAAGCTGTGTTGAGTAGAGTCTCTCTTAGGTTTGTGAATCATGACACACTCATAAGAAAGCGGATACAAGGCATTTAGGAATGTTTCTCTTTCTTTGTATTTTATCTTTAAGGTTGAGTTCTCAATCCTAGAATCCCCTCTAATCCTTGTTTGTTCGTATTTTAGATGATGCCTCCTAAATCTAGAACACAAGGAAATTATTTATCCTATCTGGGGAAAATGTTGAAGGTGTATATCCTGCATCTGGAGTACATCTTCAATCATATGGTCCTATTCCCAATTGTGCTGGAGTTCCTTCTATTTTGGCTAGTTTTACTAAGGTCCCTCAGGGAAATGTGATTAATGCAGAATTTCATTAGTCTATTCATGTTATTTCCTAACTAGTTACTGCTCAGGCTGAGTGGGGTGAGGTTGGTTCTTTGTTTGCTGAGAACATAAGGGTTAGTTAATTTATGAAAATGGGTCCTCCAACTTTTACTAGGGTGAAGGTGTAGGAGGATCCACAAGGCTTATTAGATAAGATAGAAATGATCTTTTGGGTGATGCATGCAACTAATGTAAATGGGGTTAACTTTGTAGTTTATCAGCTCAAAGATGTTTCTTATCAGTGGTATGAGGAGTAAGACGGGGATAGAAGTGGTATGGAAGAGAAAGGGTTATGGGAGGCTTTTTCTAATTCCTTTTTGGATCAATTATTTCCTCAAGAGTTAAGGAAAGCTAAGATGGAGGATTTTGTGAACTTTAGGCATGAAGGATGTCAGTAAATAAACATGCTTTAAAGTTCCATCAGCTATCTAGGTAATCTTCTAACTTAGTGATTGATATAGGATCCAGAATGAGGAAGTTCGCTTTTAGGCTAAATAGAAATTTGATTCTGGTGAGAAAGTCTTCTTTGCTTATTAAGGAAATGGACATTTCTCGGTTGACTATTCATATGCATCAAGTTTAGGATAAGAAGAAGAGGCAGGTAGAGATTGGGGATATGTAGGGAAAGAGAAGTAGGTTTACTGATCAGGAAGGTGATCAATCTCAGGGTGATAGAGATGGTTCCAAGTGCCAAAAAAAGAAATAGGGGAGTTCGGACTCTTTTTTTGCTAGTGCTCCTTATCTGTCAGGAGACAGGCGTCATCAAAGTGGTGACAATTCTCGAGCACAGGTTTTCCAATCTCATGCAAGCAGAGGTCAGTTAGTTTTTTTATGTCCTCCTTATTGATTTTGTGGTCATCCTCATCGGGGTTATTATGAACAAAGAAGGGATAAATACTTCAAGTGTGGCAAGGTAGGCTATCGACTCAGGGATTATCCAGTTATCAAAGTTGGTACAAAGGTGAATAAGATTCCTGTGGCTTCATGTTATACTTCTATGGCTGGTGGTAGGGCATCTGCTTCTGTTACTGCTCTTGGTTCTAGTGTTGTCCAAAATAAGTTTTATGCTTTGTCATCCCAGCAGGAATTCAAGGCATCACCTGATATCGTTGCTAGTACATTACAGCTTTTCTCTCATGACGTATATTATTTGCTTGATTCAGGGTCCACTCTTTTTTATGTTATTCTATATTTAGATGTGTCTTTTGGTTTGATCTGAAATTCATTTCAAATCTTTTTTTTGTTTTTACCCCGATAGGTGACTCGATATTGCTAAGAGAGTCTATAGGGGAGGTGTGGTATCTCTTGGTAGCAAAAAGACCTTAACGGATCTATTTAAGTCTGATATGGTAGATCTTAATGTAATTTTAGGTATGGATTGGTTACATTCTTGTTACGTATCATTGGATTGTAAGACTCGTAAGGTTATCTTTAAGTTCCCTAGTGAACCATTTATAGAATGGACAGATAGTTCCTTAGCTCCTAAGGGGAGGTTTATTTCTTATTTTATAGCTCGGAGGTTAATCTCCAATAGTTTTCTTTATCACTTGGTCCAGGTTAAACAAGGTCCTTCTTTGTCTTCAGTCCCTATGGTTAATGAGTTTCCAGGGGTCTTTTTGGATGATCTTCTTGGTGTTCCTCTAGATAAGGAAATAGATTTTAGTATTGATTTTTTTTTGGGACACTCATCTAATTTCTATTCCTTCATATAGAATGGCTTTAACTAAGTTAAGGGATAAATACGGATCAACTTAAGGATCTTCTAGATAAGGGGTTTATTCATCGTAGTGTTGCTGCATGGGGTGCACCAGTGATGTTTGTGCACAAGAAAAATAGTTCTCTTTGGATGTGCATTAACTACAGGTAGTTGAATAAGGTTACGGTCAAGAATAATTATCCTCTTCCTTGGATAGATAACTTTTTTACCAGTTGCAAGGTGCCAAGTTCTCTAAGTGTGAGTTTTAGTGGAATGCTATGACTTTATTGGGTCATATAATTTCTAGTGAAGGTATCATGATAGATCCGCAAAAGGTTGTTGTGGTGAAAAGGTGGCCTAGTCCTATTACTTTATCTAATATTCAAAGCTTCTTGGGTTTATCCGGGTATTATAGGTGGTTTGTGGAAAGCTTTTGTTCGATAGACACTCCTTTGAAAAAGTTGACTCAAAATAAGGTTAAGTTTTCTTGGTCGGATACTTATGCAGGGAGTTTTGAGAAGTTGAAGGATAAGTTGACTTTGGCTCCAATTCTGACTTTTACGAAAGGCAATGATGGGTTGTGGTTTATTGTGATGCATCTCGGATAAGGCTTGGTTGTATTTTGATGCAGTATAGGAAGGTGATTTCCTATGATCCCAGGAAGTGGAGGTTACATGAGGGGAAGTATCCTACTCATGATTTGGAGTTGTTGGCAGTTGTGTTTTCTTTAAAATTATGGCGGCATTATTTGTATGGTGTTCACATGGATATCTTTTGTAATCATAAGAGTCTTCAGTTTGTGTTCACTCAGAAAGAGCTAAATCTCAGCCAAAGAAGATGGCTTAAGCTTCTCAAGGATTATGATATGAGTCTAAACTACCACTTAGGTAAGGCTAATATGGTTGCTGATGCTTTTAACAGGTTATCCATGGGTAGTTTGTCTTATGTGGAGGAAAGAAGGTGGGAATTGGTGAAGGAGATTCATTGCTTTATTAATCTTGGAGTTCGTCTTTTGAACTCTAAGGATAGTAGTGTGATGGTGCAAGAAGTGGTTCAATCATATCTTGGTGTAGATATTAAGGAGAAGCAAGCGTTGGATCCTGTCTTGATGAAAATCAAGATTTATGTTGGTGGGCAAAAGGTGGCGGTGTTTGAAATCAGTGGTGATGGTACATTAAGTAACTAAGGGAGGTTGTGTGTTCCTGATGTCGAGGGGTTGTGACCAAGGGTTTTGGATGAGGCGCATGAGTCACTCTATGTTGTTTATCCCGGTTCAACAAATATGTATCATAATCTCAAGGAGGTTTATTGGTGTAATGGTATGAAGAAAGATATGGTTGATTTTGGGGCTAAGTGCATAGTGTGTCAATAGGTTAAGGTTAAGAACATAAGGCATGGTGGGCTGTATTATGAAGTAGAGTTTCCAGAATAGAAGTGGGAGATGATTAATATGGATTTCGTTATCGATCTTTGATAACTCTCAACTTACACGTCAAATTAAGAGCAAGGAGGTCATCATCAATATATTCACCAAACTTTGGAATCGGAGTCGAATCTACGAGGAACATGTGAGTGGCAATCAAGTTAATTCAAAATAATAGATACAAGTTAAATTCAAACCAATGGTGCAAAATATAAAAATGGGCGGTACAATTATCAACACTAATGTTTCTTTTAGGGGTTTTCTATTATAAATTTGGGGATGTGAATAATTAGAGTCTTAACAATTAGGTACGAATCTTGAGATTATGCATTGCTAAGGCAATGACTTGTGGGTGTTGATAATCAACATAAATTTAGTAAATCAAATATGGGTAGGTTCAGTTATAGATTTTGATGCTAGTTTTTCAATAAAACACCACACTTTCACCCATTGATTTTTTCGAATCCCTAGCAGGTGTGTTTAACATTTGGTAACCAAAACCTCAATTTTGGCATCCCTATTTCTAGGATAATTCCCATGGTATAGTTTAGTTCACAATGACCCTTATTTCTAAGATAGTGAAAATTTAGCAAACTACACACATAATTGTCTATCAATGCTTTGGTCTCCATATCCCTCTTTCAAAGATGTTAGGGATTCAAAAATTTCACCCAAAACCATTCTTTCGAAGATAGCCGTGAGCTTTCTAGAATTTGTAGCTTTCACTCATCAAACCCATGTGGATATTTTGGGTTTTTCCCACAAATCCCAACAAAGTTAGCATAGCAATAATAAAACTTATAAGTATGAACTACCACATAGATGATAACAATAAAAACTCACACACTTTAACCCCTATTCACACATAACCCCAAGAGGGAGGTCTAGCTATACATAAGATAAATAAGCATAGGCATACCCAAAATCTGCATTGAAATGAATTGTTGAAGATTAAGTAAATGTTACTTCAAACTTGGCACTCCTACAAATCAACAATGGAAGTGAGCTAATCCACCACTTATAAAGTCTCCAATGTATTCTTCACCCAAAATTTGTACAATATTTTCTTCTCCAAGTATGGAAGCTATGAAATCAAAAACTAAACCTAAAAATTGGAGAAGATTGAATATCATGGATGACTTAGGGTTTGAATTTTTTTTCAAAATTGGGATCATCTACGTGCATTTCCAGATTTTCCCTTGGGTTGAACTCTTCCTCTAAGCCACGATTGCACCAGGTTGGCTGCGACTGCGGACTCCTCGAATGCGATAGACTTATGTGACCGCGGTTGATTGACCGTTCTTGACTGCCGTGATTATATTTAGAAGACCCTGATCGCAGTAACTAAGGCCCTTCGGCTCCAGGTCTTCAGTTGCACTTTCTTTCTCTCTTTTTGATCATTTTAAGATCCAATCGACATCTTTCTATCTCCTCAACTCTATGCCTGAGTAGAGTAAATATTAGTGTATTTAATCACTATTATGTCTCATTTATTCATTCAAAACAAGGTAATGTGCACAAATATTTATGGCTAATAGGTGGTAAAATCACAACTCATCAACCCCCCAACTTAAATCACTTTTTTGTCCTCACACAACAATACCTCTTACCTTGAGACACAATCATTTATGCCCAAACTTCATGCCTTAAAGATTATAATGACTTTAACCCTAGTCACTACCACAAATAGATTATTTAAAATTGGCTAAGCTATTTTTTCACTACTCCCCTTATCATAAGACGCACTATCAAAGGATACACAAGAACTCAGTGAATATTCAAGCAACAACAACTAATGCTCTAGAAATACTTCATTTTTAACCAAAAATAAGCTATACTCTATTTGTCTCATTTTTCAGGAGGTGACACAATCACCCACCTCAACTTGTTCACATTCCAACCTCACAAGAAAGAGAATTCAACACACCAAACTATAAAATATGCAACAAGGAATTGTATGTGCAAAAACTCTCTTCCTCAAAAAACTAATATCTATGCAACAAGTGGCATACCATAAGTTTGGCCCTATTTCTAATCGCCACTACAACGAAAGTAAATAGTTGGAGATATCAAAGGGATTTCTAATCTTGTAACGTAGGTCCAGGTTAGTCTAGGAAATCATTTGGGAACAACATGGTTACACCCTTCCTTGAACATGTACATCACCTTTTTCAATCCTCTTTTTTAACTATGCACCACTCTTCTTTGTTTTTTTTTTTTTTTCATATGCCTACATTTACCTCCTTTGATCATTGTTTTTCTTTCATTTCTTTTTCTTGCAACTTTTGTGTAATTCATCCCTTTGTCAGATCCTCTCTTTTTCTATTCATTTAGTTTTAATGCTAAGACAACAAGGCATTTTACATACAACTTCGTGGTCCGAAACCTACTTCTGTCAATCTTCACCACCCCTAACTTAGGATTTCAGGCTCAAATTGCATTTTCAAGTTCAAGAAGGGTATGGTTCAATAGAGGCATAAAAAAAATGGTTCACGACTTGTAATATATTAGCCAAAGAAAGGGTCCAAAGGCTAAAAGTGGGTAACTAGGGATTACAATCATTCATGGGTAGGATTTTTAGGCAAGAGTGGTTTCTAAAGTCCCAAAGATTGCCTAAGATCATTCTCCAACCATATACAATCAAAATTAACTTTGAATGACTAATAGGGTAAGGTCTAGATAATGCAAGTATACAAGAGATAAATCCAAAGAGCTCACCACACATGGCATGCAAAAACTCTCCAAGGGGGGTCAAATGTCCCTCTCTCTAGAGACAATTTTAGAGTATTTATTTTCTATTCACAATTCAAAAATTTACAAAGCAACAAAAAGAGAAAAATTTTGGTACAGAATTGCTCACATCCATATCCTTGATTTTGTTTTGAAATATTTTGGATGAAGGGGGTTGTTCACTTTACATTAGAACCACACCTAATTTGCTAAACTATGGTAACAACCAAAGCCTTAGCTTCACATTTTTGCGCAAAATGGGCAAACCACCCATATAGCTACTCAGACTTTGTCAATGGTGTATAACGTGATCCCAATTCAACAATGTTATGGGTGCTAAAAATTCCCCTGCATCTATGTCTCAAAACCCAATCACGGTTCATTAACCTTAAGAATGTCATCACTCCATCTATCATAGGGCAAATCTAGTCGTGTATCATCAAAATCAAAATAGAACTATAGTAAGAAGAAAAATGAAAACTAAAACCACATGATAATCCATAAAACGTGGGCACCATCAGAGTGCCCAAAAATGTAGTATTCCGAAAAAAAACAAAATAACATCCAAGGTGTCATCTAAAAACAACAACATAAAATGAAATTTACACCAATTAAACATCATAATAATACAAATCTGGGGGCACCCCAACTAAAAAAGAATGTAGTGTCCTCACTGCATGTGTAATAAAGCAAGAGTAAGAGGGGTCTCCCTAAATCTGCATCAAGATTTTCTCTCTCCCCTGACTCTGCACCATCGTCATTAGGATCGTCGGTAGACCAATCATTAGGGGCCTCATCCTTACTATCCATCCTAAGTATAAGTAGTATATCATTTGATTTTAGCACCTTAAGGATGCCCTTTATCCCCTTTCACGACTTCTTGAAAAATTTATCTCATTTTTTCTCTCTTCTCTATCTTTACATGTGAATCCTTGAAGTCCCTATGTGATCCTGCTGAGGCTGAGTAGTCTCTATCAATCCGACAATAATGGCTTCCTACTTCTTCTATTTCTTATGGTTCATGTCGAAATCCGATCAATTCATATATAAGTAATGAGTGGTGGATGGCTCTCCTAGTCCCTAAGGCAATATGGACAGTAGCTCTTAACCTCTCTCACCTGACCTAAGATATCATCGAAGGGGTTAGCTGATGAAGTTCTACAAGAATCCATGTCCTGCTAGGCTGATTTGCCAGAGTCCATCTTCATTTTCTTGATCTGACCTAGGGCACCTTCACCCCTAAGTTTTAGTGGGAAGATACAGGGACCTGGGTACACCCAAGTATCTGCAACATACTCCTCCACTTTTATCCTCTTTCAAAGCTTAGTGATAAGGGAAGGAAAAAGGAGATACGTACCTCCATGATTTTTGAAATACCTCCATTCCATAAGAATAATATCGGCCACATTAAGAGGGATGCCAGATATGATGCAAGCTACCATCCGAGCTCACAAATCTGTGACAATGGTCATAGTGGTGCATGGCAATACTCGGCTATATATGATGTTCAGCCAAATCCTAGTCTCTGCTGTGAAGTCATTCATGAAAATATCTCTCTTGGTGATGGACTAGGGAACTGTTTTTCAAAGACATAAATGTTTTCCATCCACGTACCTGACTTACATGCCATTTCCTAGAACTTCTCTATGTCCGGATTCGACAGCCCATATACTTTATTAATCCGCTCTGCTCTAAAGTTCACTTTCTTTTCTTGAATTATCATCACTTTTTTTGTGAGATAATGTATGCTAAGGTTCACTTAGAAATAACGTATCGAATGATCTTTTGCATAGAAGGGGTCCAGGGTAAAGCACATCCACCCAGTAGTATAGAGTAGGGCATGGAATGCTGGGAGTTTCTCCTCCACTTAGGACAACGTAGATACCTCTTTCAGGGAGTAGCTTAGTCCTGTGAAAATCTTCATAGTAGTGGTGTTGGCATTGTGTGGTCATGAACCTAGTGTCGTCAAAATCTCCTATTATTGAGGCTTATACCCAGTAAACAATACAAATCAGGCCTACATCAGCGTTATCACACCAAAAACATGCTAGAATAAGAAAATAAACTCATATGGCAGTGTAATAGAAAGTATTGAGGGTAGAAATGGTTGTGTAAAAATTTTGGGTTCCTATCGAAACAACCCTCAGGTATGGCGATCACAGAACAGAGACCATGATCGAGGTGTTGCGATCAGGGTCATCAGGACCGCAATCGTAGTACCTGAGACCAAATTCAACAAATTTTGCACTTTCTTAAAACATAATTTTAACCCCAATTCTTTGTTTCAACTAGGCATATTTACATTATAAGAAAAGAATTTAAGCATAGTATGTGTGACTATAGCCCCAGACTTTAAATTATTCAAATTGAACTCATTGGGGCATTAAATAGAACACATAAAGTACACAATTATTTAAACCATTTAAAGCTTAAATTTGGGTACTCAAGACTTCTCCATTAGTGTGTACACCAACTACAACAACAAACCATAGCATTAATCACAAATAAGCATGCATTTAATAATGAAAATATCATTTTAAGACTTCCATAAACCACAAGTTCTAAGGATATAATTATCCAAATCAAGGGAGTTGAGATAACTTACCAAGTTAGATGATGCAATTGGATTGAAATGACACTTGGATATGCAATGCAAAGACACAAATTTGAGAAAATTTGGAGAGAAATTGAGAGAGAAGGGTGGGAAGAAATGGAATTCAGATGGTCACTTAAAATGATTTGACAGTGATTATGGTATTTGTTCAGTGATCGCGGTCATGTGGCTTTCACAATTGCAGTGGCATGGACCGTGGTCGCGGTAACTGAGACCAAGCAATCGATTTTACTGTACTTCTTGTTCAGTCCAAATTGCCAATTTCACATGTTTCTTTTTCAAATTCAATCAAAGTTCCTCTTAGCACAAACATTTCATAGATTATGCATACATAAAAAAAACAAAAATAGACTCTTCCATGCATTAATTTAACAAGGATATATGCCACCTTTCATGGAGAGATGGGGTGCCTCCTATTGAGCGCTTTGTTTAACGTTGTAACATGACGCCCTCACCACCTTTTTTGTGCTTCCACTTAGAAGATTTGAATCTCCACCCCAGCTTTCATTCAATATGCAATGAGCAGTAGAGGGACAAAAAATTCAAATCTTCCAAAATAAAACTTGGAAGATTTGAAGGAATGGCAAGCAACCTTCGATCTCGCCATTTTGAAGACTTGAACCTTTTACCCAATTTCAAATCAAATTTTTGGTTCGGATCCTTGGGAAAAGGTGATGAAATTAATAGGCCACTAGTTGCACATCATAAGTTCAAGTCCTTGGTCATTGATGGTGGGGCTTTCTTATGCTAATGTCAAATTCCACAATATAGGAATCATACTCCGTCTCCCCACAATCTATCATTTGTCTCGGTGGATGGATTCTCATCGCATCCTTGAGGCACAATGTTGAAAAGTGAGTTGAATAAGGTCCAAACTTTAATTTTTTAATAGCTTCCTCCAAAGCACCTTCACCCCAAAATGAGCTAGAGTCATTATAAGATATTTTCCTTGATTTTTCTTGAGACTCTAGTATTGTTCCTTTTATTTTGGCTTCTTCTTCCTTATTTGATTCGGTAGATTGGGAAGTCACTAAGGAGTCTTTGCTACAAAGATCATAATCATAGCTTGGTTTCTCTTCTTGATTAGCCTCCTCTTAGAAAATGGGCATACTTATGATGTTTCCAAGAATTAAGTTCTTTCCCGATTCCTCCGCCTTGACATTTACCCTTTTAAACCTCCGATAGAATTTTTGCAAGCCTTGTGCATCTCCCCTGCTGTAGTTACCCGATAAAAAATGGTTTGAAGTATTTATTTAAGACCAGTGGATCCGGTTTGTTGTTCCTCCTTCCTCTCATTATAAGACCTATCAATCTCCTTAGAAGAACCAATAATTTAGTTATTATAATAGAGGGGGTATTTGGACAATTATCCTAAAGTCCATCTTGAATACCACATAAGGTACAACCATACTCCTCATAGGATTTATATGGCGATTCCATCTCTTCTTAGCGAGCATAGTTACAATCTCTCCAAAAGTATGGTCTGTCATAATATAGACATAGGCCATAAATATAGGCGTTGCAACTACCAAAATCATATTTATCGAAAGATGCCATAGTGAAAAGTAAAAAAATAAAAAATCTACCTACAAATAAAATCAAAAACAAATATAAACAAGATCGAATTCAAGCAAGTAACTACAATTTCAAAATAACTCAATACACCAAATTGTTCACCGACAACGGTTCCATTTTTTGATAATGCTCAATTTACACGTCAATGTAAGTGCAACGCAGTTGTCATCAATTTATTTACCCAACTTTGGAGTTGGGGTCGAATCCATGAGGAATAATGTGAGTGACAGTAAAGTTAATTTGAAATAATAGATATAAGTTAAATTCAAACCAATGGTACAAAAAAATAAAAATATGGGGTACAAGTATCAACGTTAATGTTTCTTTTTGGGTTTTTATAGTATAAATTCAGGGCTAAGAATAATTAGAATTTTAACAATTATGTACGGATCTTTGGATTATGCATTACGAAGGAAATGACATGTGGGTGTTAATAGTCAACATCAATTTTGTAAATCAAATATGGGTAGGTGAGGTTATAGATTTTGATGCTAGTTTTTCCATAAAACACCAAACTTTCACCCATTGATTCTTTTGAATACCTAATGTTGTGTTTAATATTTTGTAACCAAAACCTTTTTTTAGGCATCCCTATTTCAAGGACAATTCCCATGGTATAGTTGACTTCACAATCACCCTTATTTCGAAGGTGGTGAAAATTTAGCAAACTACACACATAATTGTCTATCATTTATTAGGTCTCCACATCCCTCTTTCAAGGATGATATGGATTCCTCACATTTACCTAAAAGCCTTATTTTAAAAATAGTCTTGAGCTTTCTAGATTTGGAACTTTCACTCATAAAATGTTGTGGGTATTTGGGGCTTTCTCCCAGAAATCATAACTAAGTTAGCATAGAAATGATAAAACCCATAAGTATGAACTACCAAATAGAGTCTAACAAAAACAACCCATGTACACTTTAACCCCTATTCACACATAACCCAAAGAGGGAGGTCTAGATACATATAAGATAAATAAGCATAGGTATACCCAAAATCTCCATTGAAATAAATTATTGAAGATTAAGTAAATGTTACTTCAAACTTGGCACTCCCAGAAATCAACAATGAAAATGAGCTAATCCACCACTTAGAAAGTCTCCAATGTACTCTTCACCTAAAATTTATACAATATTTTCTTCTCCAAGTATAGAGGCTATGAACTCAAAAACTAAACCTAAAAATTGGGGATGATGGAATATGATGAATGAAATATGGAATATCATCCATATTCAGATGGGCAAATGGAGAGAACTACTCAAACATTTAAGGATATGTTTCCTGCCTGTGTTATTAATTATGGTGGCAATTGGGTTGAGCATCTACATTTGGTGGAGTTTGCTTACAATAATAGCTACTATTCTAGTAATGGTATCACTCCTTTTGAGAAATTATATAATAGGAGGTATAGATCTAATATTGGTTGCTTTGAGCTTGGGAAGGCGGACATGTTTAGCCCGTATTTGGTATATCAAGCAATTGAAAAGGTAAAGGTAATTCAGGATAGGCTTAAACCTGCCAAAAATCACCAAAATTTTTATATAGTCGTTAGGCGTAAAGACTTTGAGTTTAAGGTTGGGGATAGGGTGTTCCTCAAAGTGTCTCCTATAAAGGCAGTGATGCAGTTTGGAAAGAAGAGGAAACTCATTCCTCTTTTTATTGGTCCTTATATAATTTTGTAGAGAGTTTACAATGTTACTTATGAGATAAAATTTCCATCTAACATGAGTTTGGTTCATCCGATCTTTCATGTTCCTATGTTGAGGAAGTGCATTGGTAATCCTTCTTCGGCTATTTCTTTAGAAGGATTGGGTATTTCATATTCTCTATCTTATGAAGAGGTCCTGATTAAGATATTAGACACGCAAGTTTGTCAGTTGCAACCAAGGATGTTTCTTTGGTTAAGGATTTATGGTAAAACCATAAGGTGGAAGAAGCTACTTGGATAGTTGATGAGGATATAAAGTCCAAATATCTGCATTTGTTTTTTTTCTTGGATTTTGTGCGGAAGTTTAGTTTCTTCAAAACATTTCATTTTTGAGTTTTTTAAAGGAAAGATTAACATATTTGCCTCTTTGTTAACCTCTTTGTTAACCTTGTTAAAAAGATGTTTGATAATATAGATTACTCTGTGTATGGTTACCCTACCTTATCCATCATTTAGGGAGGAATATTCCTAGTGGGGGGAGACTAAAACATCCTAGGTTTTGACCCTCAAATTTTTTTTTGAATTTTGTTCTCCGCACCCAATACGACTCGTGGGTACAAGTCATATATTGGGGTATGAGTGAAATGGTCCTGTCTTATATTGATCAATATTATTTGGTGGGATAGTTTAGGTCATTGGAATGGGTACAACTTAGGTGTATGATTCGTAAGGGCTTAGTATGAGTCGTATCTGAGACTCATATGGTGGGTAATGTTTGAACCTTTTGGTATCTTATTTGCCAAAGATACGGGTTATGAGTATGGATTGTATGCTATAGTTATGACTTGGTTGGATGAGTCGTATACTGGATAGTGTCTGATCAAAGGTTAAAGCTTGGATATGAGTGGTGGGTACCGATCGTACAGGAGTATATGACTCGTATGGGTCAGTCGTATCCTTATGAGGGGATTTTTAAATGATTTAAGTGGGGGTATTCTAGAAATTTCCCTACTTAACCTAATTAGGACCCACAACTACTAATACACTTAGAAGGTTATTTACCCTATTATTCTATTCATTCATACTTAGAAACTATTCCAAAACACTCTATAATTTTGTCTAGAGCTTAGGGCAAGAAGGCTAGGGTTTCATCATGAGGATTGCTTTGGGGCTTGTCTTGGTGATTTCCTTCCATTAATTCTTTGGTCTAAGGTATGATTCTCTTTTCTCATTGTAATTTCAACAAAATACATGATTTATATGATTGATTTCATGGTTTTACTATTTTATGTTTATGGCTTTCAACTATTATTTGGGGGTTTTGATATTAAATGCTTGGTTATGGTTCCCTATGATTTTAATTATGACTTTATATGCATTAATGGTAGTTTTGATAATTGGATTGTATGGTAATGGTTTAATGGTCTTTGAAATTAGTTTTAATTATATTATGCCCCCAAGGTGTTTGATAAAATGCTTGTAAAGATATATTCATTGCATTGACTTCTTTTAATAGAACTCTTGTATGTTTTAAACTTGGTAAAGGAACTTTTCATGGTTTAAATGGTTTGTAAATGCTAAAGTCTAAATGGTTATTCTTGTGGAGAACATGGGAGTCTCACAAGTAGTTTAATGTGGTATATGGAAGGGAACTTGAAAGTCCCCTTAACCTAAATAGTTTGACTATGGATATTACTTGCAAGTATGGGGTGGTATGACGATACCACTAATAGTGGCCTTGGTTAATAAAATTGTAAATTGATTAGGTTGGTTATTGGGAAACAATTTTAATTAGGCATTAATGGCGGCGTGTGTAGCAAAGCCATGGAAGGTAGCGGTCCCGGGGGGGACAAAAACTGGAAAATTCATATTTGCCGATATGAGGATTTATCTTAGTGGACTGTGTTCATGATGTCACACTATTGGGGTATGTACTAATCATCCCATAAGATGCTTCCCTAGTCATATGGCTACATATATTAGGGACTTTCAATGGGGGAAGCTGAACCCATATCACCCATGGGTGGTTTAGGATGACCAAGCTACATAACCCAGGTAAAGGTTTCCAAGGCATGCTAAACCCGGTTTCCTTTCTCAAAACTTATATAAATGGTTGTATTTATTATGGATGGTTTTACTTGGTTTTAATGGGAATTACTTTTCCTTATACTGAGATTCATGCTAGCGGTCACTTGATAATCCCGTCTACTAGCGGCAATATACCCATGCTATGCAGGAATCAGCCATTTTACTCCTCCTATTTAGCACACAGATTATCAGTATTTGGACTGAAGTGGTGACCTTCCATCCTTTTGGAAGACATTATTTCATGTTATGGATTTCTTTAGACACTTTTCTTTTATTTTGGATATTGGTTTTGGCCATGGTTGGGGGCATGTATCAATCAAATTTGTTTACACTTTTGGATAGAGGATTAGTGATACTTTAGGGGGTTGGTATGGGCAGGATCGATATTGGTATTTTTCTTAGCATCGACAATGGTGTTGAGGCTTACACCCTTAGACGATATTATGGGTTGTTCTATCATATTACATTTTGGGGTCAATTATATTATGTTTTGGTATACTTTTGGTAATGGCCTGGTTTATGGCCTATGGTTTGGTTTGGAGTGGTTGGGAAGTTGGTGTGATACGGTTGGACTAGGTTGGGTTGGTCATGGTTGTATCCGTATACCAGAGTCTTGATGATAACATTTATGCTATCTTCTTATATGTTTGAAATTCATCCCATCAAAGGATGGATAAAGATGGATGAGTTGGTAACATGGGCTGATCTCAGATCTTGGTTGGAATTGGGATGCCTATTACGATAAGGCCCGAGATTGGGTCATGTCATATCTCGGGGTCGGGAAGACCAAAAATAAAATCCTTAAAGTTTAGGGGTCTTGAAAATGACTAATTCCCTAACACTTAGTAAAATTTTCAGGCCTTAATCCCCTTATGCATGCTACTAAAAGCTGAACAGAGCTAAGAATAGTATGAGGTATCATATTTAATTATCGAGAGAATAGAGAATTCAATAGAGAAATATATAGTAGAAATTCCTTTAAAATAGATTTTCTCTTTCTGAAATTTTATTAATGTTTGGGATACTTCTACCCTTTCAGTTTATAAACTTTTGAAGGTTTCGGAAAAAATCTTTAAAGATGTCCCATAGTAAATCTACCATTGTCCAAACCAATTAGGAATATTTTGATTTACAACATTTCCGCAATTTTTTATAAAACATGAGTGTTTCCTATTATGGTTTTCATATAGAAGAGATTTATTAAAGCTTTTAACATAATCCCAATAATTAAATTTGACTGAAATTTTTAGTTCAAGATGTAAATAATCGTTTTCTTTGAGAGTACTAATACCCCATTCTTCTGGAGTAAAAATCTTTTTGATTATAATTTTAAAAAATCTATAAACCTTTCTAATATTATTAGTTTGATAAAAATCTTTAATTTCAAGCGGCCCTGTACGAGAAAGTATTGTTTCAAAATGCATTCGATATTTATATGCAGTAGTAACATATGACGTAGTATCTAAGTATCTCTACATTAATTGTCATGGATCATCTTTCCATTTTAAATAATTTTGATACATAATTAGTATTACCTCATCTATTTCATTTTGTTCATATAATTCAATGTTTTTGTTATTATTATCTGTTAGAGCACTCGAATATGAAGGGATTTAATTTTTCCTTTTTTTATTTAATAAAATAAATATTGATACATTTGCTAATATTTCTTTAAATCTGAGGTGCTTGAAATATTTGCAGATATAAATTTTTGGCTTTATATCTAGACTAGGACATTGCCTCGGCCAATTCCTGATCTTCCTCTCCCTCTATTAGAGGAGGTTGAAAACTATGAACTTATGTTGTATAAAATAAAAGATATTAATTTAAATATTCTCTGATGATAAAGACAAGAAGAATATTATCAGATCCTTTTAGATATTGTATTTCAAAATCAAATGGAGATAATAAGGCTTGCTATCTTGCAAACATTTGCTTAGAAACATCATGTTTACCTTTTTTTATTAAATATAAATTTTCTGCTTCACAATCGATTTTTATTAAAATCTTTTGGTTATATAAATCTCCTTGAAATTTTAAAACACATTTTGCTATTGCAAGAATTTCTTTTGTAATAGTTGCATAATTCTTTTGGCTAGCATTTCATATTTTTTGAATAAAATTTAATAATATATGCTTGTTGATCATGTGGAGAATATTGTTTTAAAATTCCTACATATCCAATATTAGAAGAATTTATTTTTCTACTATTTTTTCAAATTAAGATTGGCCAATGTAAGGCATGACAGGTTATTAACCTTTGCTTCAATATTTTTGACTGCTTGAGTATTATTTGCAATCTAAGCTTTTGAATTCTTTTTTCAATCTATGATAAAAAAAAAAAAATAGATGTATCCTTAGCAAGGTTCTTTATAAAAGGACAAATATAATTTAAACTTCTCAAAAATCTTGGAAGTTATGTCTTACATATAATAACATTTGGAAATTTTGAAGCAAATTCAATGCTTCTATATATGGTTATTATTTTTCCATTGTCAATATTATGACCTAAAAATCTTAATTTTATTTGGAAAAGAGATATCTCGAGTCTAGACATTACTAACTCATTTTGTATGATAATTTTCCTGAATAAATCTAGATGTTTGAAGTATATTTCTTGTTTTTGACAAAAACAATGTATCATCAATATAAACTATTATAAAATTATTGTAAGGCACGAAAATGTCATTCATAATATTTTAAAATTCAGAGAGAGCATTTTTAATTAAAAAAAGGCATCACGTTTCATTCAAATTGACCCATACGAACATTAAAAGTAGTTTTGTATTTATCTGCTTCAGCAGTTTGAATTTGCCAATATCCAGATTTTATATCAAATTTTAAAAATATTATAGCATTGTATAATCTATCTAGTAAATCCTTTTTTGAATTTGGTATTGGATATCGAATCCATTTTAAAACTTTTTTAAAGGTTTATAATTGATAACTAATCTTGGAACCCCTCTCTTATGTTCTATCAATTTATTAACATAAAAAGCAATGCATGACTATGTTAATTGGAAGGTCTTATAAGGCCATTATTCAGTAGGGAATCTCTTTCTTGTTTTACAAAGTTCTACATATTCTGAATTCATTCTGCATATCCTTGCCTTAGTGGGAATATTATCCTTTTTAAAGTTTTATTCATATGGAAGGCTAATCACATTTTTTTTTTGTAAAAAGTCATTAGGGAGATCCTCACAAATTTCTAATGAAGACTGATTTTTCAAAAAATCCATTTTTTTTAGCTTAGGATTTTTTGAAGTCTCTTCAATTGTTAAACTATAAATTTCATTTTTTTTTAAATCAACTTGTCCATTTTTTGAAAATATTTTTTCTTGTATTAGATTTACAAATTCTGATTAGAGTGATGAACACCATACGAATTTGATTTCCTTGTTCTTAAATGTGCCAGTGACACCAGTTTCATCCCACAATGTGATAGGATATAAATGAACAATTCGTGGCATTCCTAAAATTATTTCATCACTAATATCTTTTATTAAAACAAAGGTTAATAGCATACATGATTTGCCTTGGCTAATATATGCCTAGGAAATTTTGTATTCAACTCTCATTCAGTGACCACTAGCATTTCTTAAAACATGTGTGGTTTTATAAAAATATTATAAGGTATTAAACCTTATTAAATGGAATTACAGTCTGCTCCACTATCAATGAGAGTTGAAAATTCTTTTTTAAAGATATAATTAATTAATAATGTAATTTTTGCATAAAATTTTTAGCGTCTTATAACTTCTACTATTTGAAAAAATCTTTCTTCTGACTATCTTTGAATATTTTCACCAGCAACAAGACTTTGATCATCTAAATTAGAAATCCTTTTTCATAATACCATATGATTACTTTTGAGAATAGCAATTTCCTTTTTGAGATTATCATTCTCTATATCTAGATCATGGGTTATTTGTAATGCCCCATACTATTCTTAGCTCTGTTCAGATTTAAGTTGCATACATAATGGGCTTAAGGCCTGAAAATTTCACTAGGTATTGAGGACTTAGTCATTTTCAAGACCCCTAAACTTTGAGAATTTTATTTTTGTTTTTTCCAACCCTGAGATCTTGGTTTTTGATTTGATTTATATTCAGGGATGTAAGAAGTATATTTTGAAGAAGTTTTGTAATTTGTAGAAAAGGTTTGGGGCATGTTTGGATCAAAAAATTAGTGGGTTACCGCGATAAGCCCACGATGCGGCATTAGTCCCTAACTTATGTTTACCACATCGTGGTGAGGGAATTCTATGACTGCAGTTAGACCACGTCGCGATGACGTTGTTACATCTAGTTTTTGATTTAAATTATTGAGGGGCAATTGGATGTTTTCCCCTCAACCCAATCATTCATAACACGATTTGGGCATCAGTTAGGGAATAATCTTGCCCTTCTTCTCCAATTTTCCTCTCAAGAAAACCCTATCCTTCCACCAAGAATAAGAATGAAATTCATTTCTCCCTAAGAAATCAATAATTTAGGTTTCCCAAGTTCAAGAACCTTTAAGAAAGCATCAAGAATAACATTTTTATTTCAAGTTAAAAGCTTAAGGTATGTGGGGTGTTCATTCATGGTTTCACCGATGGAGCCCAAAAAACCTTTTTTCAATTAAATAATATATTTTCCTATTATTGTTGTATTTTATATTTCTTAGCATAGATTTAAATCATATTTTCATGGTGATTTTAATTCAATTAAGCCCATGTAAGATTCCATGCAAGATTTTGAATTTCGTCATGATATGAACTTGAGTCTCCCATGCTTTATTCAAGTGAATTTCTATGTTAAACTCACAACTTTATAATTTCAGTCATGTAATCATGTTTTTTTTCTCTATTTAAAGAATTCTCATGTTTAAATTCATGATCCCTACATGTAATGACCCTTCAGGTTATTTTTTACATTCTTACTTATTTTAATCGATAGAGCTTCTCCATATCTGCTCCAAGTCATTAGTGACTTGCTGGGACTGATAGATCGGTAACCTGGCGGTTCATTTGGTTCCTTGAACTACTTCCTTAATTTAAAGTCTTTGTTGGTCCTAATTGACCACTAAGTAAAAACCTTGATAAAATAGCCTCGTGTGTGAACTCCAACTTTGTCAATGCGTCCGCAATGTCAAAAACTATGTGGTTACATATCTTATTTGTTTGAAATGGACCTCAGATGCATCTTGAGGCATTGGACAAATGTCAAAACTAAGTTCCAAGCTTCAGCCATTACTTGCAAAGACTGAGATGCCTTAACTATAAAGGATAGGATGCAACCATAGTATTGCAACCGCAGGTAAGTGGGTGGCACGATCGAGAGACCAAAGGGCTGGGTAAGCCTATTTAAAGGTTATTTCCACTAAAAATTAGGCCATTTTGTGCCTCCCTCTTAACCTACAAACCCTAATGGAGTTGAAATATTCTAAGTATTGTGAGTTGAATTGGAGCTTAACTAACTTGTGAAATTGAAGCTTGCTATAATCTAAAGTAAAATATCTTCTAGTTTGGTATTGATTTCATGATTTCTTGACTCAAAATCCCTAAATCATTGGGGCTTAATTATAGCCCCAAATTTGATTAATTGACTCAAATTTCTTAAGGGTTATTGCTCCTTAAAGGTAATTAAACAATGGGTTGGTCTTGGAAACTCATTTCCAAAGGGGAAACCCACTTGGGGGTTTGGTGTTCTTTTGAACCCATGGCACAATAGTGTCATAATAGGTATTGTCATTCTTGTTGTAATGCTTAGATTGTATTTTTTTTAAAGCTTTTCACATAGAAAAAAAGGCTCAACAAAATAAAAGAAAAATTATATTGGATTGTGAGTTTCTTGGACTCAGGGTAGGTTAGGCTTACTTGTAGTTAGATTAAGCTTGATTATAGTGTAATTTTTGATATCTTATGAGATTGGATAGGGCTTAGATCATAAATGATCGAATGGTGATAATTGAGGTTAGTTGGTTCTTATAGGTTATTGAACTTACAAGATGTGTTGCTTGACCCTTAGCCTAGAACCTTGGATAGTCTACCTATAGTCTCATGAATAGTATGATAATACAATAGTAGCTCTAATAGATATGAATAAAGTTGCTCCCTAACCTTAGGAGTATATTAACCTTTGTAGTGCTTAGTTAGGAAATGACCTTGGTGTTGGGATGACTTAGGAGGAATACTTGAAAAAGATTTCTCCGATAGGCTTAGTAAGGATTGATAAGCCCTTATATTTTGATTTAGATGACTTAGCCTAATTCAGGTAGATATTAGAATTATGATTGTGGACTTTGGTATTCTTGGAATTTAGAAGTGGGACTTAACCCACTTTAAGCTTGAACTATGAAATCCCTTAGAGACCTAGATACTATATGAATATCTAAATTATGTTGTTGAGATTATTAATGGTTAAACCCCGGTTGTTGGGTTATATATGTGGATAATAATTGGTTAATATGTATACTTGATGGATTATCTAGTGGTCATGGTATGGATACCCTTGGGAAAATGATGATTATATTTATCATATGGATACTCATGCTCATGTTTATGCTCGTGTTATATGGTAATGCATAATATCAAAGTAGGATGATATGGTTCTCTTACATCCTTATTACTTTATTATTGTGAGCTTGTATTTGTTTATTGATTTGGCTATGTACGTGTATGTGTGTTGTTTTCTTGAGAAACATGAAATGGAATTATGATGCCCGGTGATTTGAAAAATGTGTTGATATGATGATAATACTCGGTGTATCCAGAAGAGATAATGATGTATGGAGTTGCCCAGTGAATTCGAAGGATATATTGATGTTATGATATTGCCCGGTGAATCTAGAGGATATGTTGATGTGATGCTGATACCCGATAAATCCAAAAAAAATAATGATGTTATAATGATACTCGGTGAATCCAGAGGATATGTTGATATTATGTTAATACCCGGTGAATCCAGAGGATATGTTGATATTATGATTGATACCCGATGAATCCAGAGGATATGTTAATGTTATATTAATCTCGGTGAATCTGGAAGAGGTAAAGATGTTATGATGCCATATGGGGTAAATTTATATAAATGCATTGATAATTGTGAGGTTGGGCTATGTGGGGAAAAACTGCTTATGTACGTGGGACATGATTTCTCCTTTGGTAAATGGTTATTCATTCCTTTTTCTTACTCACTAAATGAGAGATGTGACACTTTTTGATCTAAATTTGATAACTAGAAGTAACTTATGGCTATTAATGGATTAAGGCTAATTGGTAAATGAGACCTTATGTAGAACCAAAGGCTTACCTAGCAAATCTATTTCACTTGGAATAATGGTTATGTTTTTGAATTTTTCCAAGTTAAGTGGATCATGCCATAACTAGTTATTTCTAATAAATGACTATGACTTGAATACTAGAAAACTAGTGAACAGGTTGGTGGACCTTACATGCTTAAAATATGGGAACTAGTCCTTAAGGTTATGACATGCCTAATGATAATAGTCTTTTATTGCATGATGAATAAATAGGCTGACTTCTAATATGTAATGTCGTGGTGGCTTAGTTGATGACTTCTATAATAAGAGTGCTCACAAGAAAATAGCCTTGTGATAGGCGAATAATTGATAGTAGTGGTAACTTATAGCTTTTCTCTATTTGGTTACTAGTAACTATAAGACTTATAACCTAGTGGCTTGTAGAAATAGAGGTTAATTAGTTTAGACGTCACATGGTGTTTAGTGACAAATTGGAGGATAAGAAATTAGATGATTATGCTATAACAATATTGGTTCTATTATGATTAAATTACGATATAGATATTGGATGTGGTTCTCGGTAATAAACCATGACGGGGTTGTGCTACTCGCGGATTCGACAAGTATGGAGTAGTTGTGTTTTATTATATTATTGGTTGATTTTTTGGTGTACTCTTCGGTGGTATGGGATGCCGTGATGAGTTCTTTGTGTTATATTTTCTTGGTGTACTCTCCAGTGGTATGGAACAGTGATGAGTTCTTGGTTGTGTTCTTTTCCATATACTTCTCAGTGGTATAGGATGTCATGGTAAGTCTTGTGTTTTATACTTTAGTGATGTGTATGTGTTGAATATGAAATAAAATTATTGATATTGGGAATTTGACTTTATGCTTCCAAAATGATACTTTTTTGATATGATGATTATGAAGTCTATTGATGTAGTATATCATGCTATTGCCTTAGTAGTATAAATATTGTTACAGTAATATTGGAGAAGATTCAGGTTCGATCCTATACCTTGAATTTAAGTTATTGTCTTAATTTATATTATAATTTAGCTCAATCGACCGATGATGCCTATTGAATACCGTGCTTTGGTACTCATACTACATTTTTGTACCTTTTTTGTGTAGACCTAGGTTATAATTGTCATTGTTGAGCTAGTTCATGCCGCATTGAATATTTGGAGACAGGGTGAGCTCTTGGAGTTTGAGTTTCCCTCTTTCCCCTTTATCTTTATTTGTCTTTTCTTTTGAGACAAACTTATGAGAGTATCTAAGACAGTTTAGACTTTGAGATTGTAAATTCCTGTTATCAAGTTCAGAAGCTCTTGTATTAATACTATCAGGTCATGGGATTTGTGTTTGAATATCAGTTGTCTTTAGTTATGAAACAGTGTTGTTTATATATTGTACCCTTAAATAGGGTCCATGTTGGATATTCTTACATTGGTAACCCATCACATTAGCTCCGATTACGGTATCGGCTTACCTACCAGTGGAATATGGTAGGTTCCATCATGACTTAGAAATTGGGTTGTTATAAATTGGTGTTAGAGCCTAGGTTTTACCGGTATTATTGGTACATGAGAAAGTGTATGATAAAGTCCTACAAATCAAAACATTGACATCTATTTTCTATATTTGGAAGGCTATAAAATATTTTTAGGAGTTCCTTACTTATTTCACACATATCGTGCTTAGAGTCTCAGTTAGTTCATAGGATATTCTATTGACTTTACTCTTTTGCAGATGCCCAGGAATCATGCTTTAGTGATACGTGAGCAGGGTCCTAAAATCCAGGCTCGTGATTTATCCCTAGTTAGGGATAAGGGTGTACCTCTCTAGGATCATATTTCTGCACCTAAGCCAGAGACTCCTTTAACTCAACCAGCAGTGGGATAGGGACCAGCCCAGGCTCCACCGGGATTTATCCCCTCTTCTTTGCTTAGGGATACTTTAGTTCAGCTGTTGGGTATTATTAATAGTTTATAATCTGCTGGAGCAGAAGTACAGCCTGCAACTGCAGCTTCTAGAGTTGAGGTTTCTCCTAGTCCAACAACTGTTTAGCCAGTTGTTACCTAGCCTGCTATGTCTACTGAGGAGCAAAAGATGTTGGGTAGGTTCTTGAGGTTGGCTTCACCTAGATTTTCTAGTGCTCCTAGAGAGGATGCATTCGAGTCTATGACTGGTTGTGAGGATAGGCTTCATGGAATAGGCATTGTTGAGATACGTGGTGCAGACTACACCACATTTTAGTTGGACTTGTCTACTAGACACAGGTGGAAGGATTTTATAAGTTCTAGACCAGTTAGATCTTCTCCTTTCTCTTGGGCTCAGTTTGCTAAGATATTCTTAGAGAAGTTTATGCCATGTACCATGTAGCCTCAGAGATCATTTGAGAGATTAGTTCTCTAGGTTGGAGCAGGGTTCTATGACGGTTTTTGAGTATGAGGCTCGATTCTATGAGTTGGCTAGGTATGCGACTTCTATATTAGATACTGAGTATGAGAGAGTTTGCTGCTTTTTAAGAGAATTGAGACTTTTTATTTGGATGGCTACTTAGAGTTTGGTTGCTGCTGGTGGGACCTTTTTTGAGGTGTTGATCATGCTGGAGTAATAGAGGACATGCAACATAAGGGTCGTGATAAGAGGCCAAAGTATCAGGGAAGATTTGGTGGCAGCCATAGTAGTTCTTGATTTAGAGGTGGTATTTCCTTATGCTGGACATCCTCTGCGTCCATCATTTTATCCTCAAGGTCAGAATAGTTGACCAGTATTGTCAACTTTTCAAGCAGCTGAATGAGGATCAATTTATTTCTAGTAGGCTTCCTAGTAGGGGCGGTGATCAATCTGTGGGCCATACTAGGCATTGTAGCTTTGCAGGATCAATTGGATTTGTAAGTTTTTATTTGTCTTGTGATTCTTTTTTTACTTGTGGACTTCCTGGTCATTTCTCTAGAGAGTACCCTAGTCGAGGGGTCATGGTTGATTCTGCCTTGGGAGCTACTCCAATTAGGGAAATTTATCTCTTAGGTAGGGTGTTGCGCGAGGTCATAGAGGTGGTTACTAGGGTGATCGAGATGGTACTCAGGTAGGTAGGGTAGGTGGTCATCCAAGTACCCAGCGAGGTTGAACGCAATATCAGTTGTATGCAGTAGCTGCTAGACCCAAGGCTGACACTGTAGATGTAGTAGTCATAGGTGCGATTTTGGTATGTCGCAAGTTTGCCCTTATTTTTTTAATCCTGGATCCACTTATTCTTATGTATCTTCTTATTATTCACCATGATTGGTTATGTCTAGTGATTTATTATCTATTCCATTATATGTATCTACTCCTGTTGATGATTCTTTAGTAGTGGATCGGGTATTCAGATCATGTGTCGTGATAGTTAGTGATGTTGATACTTATGCTGATCTTATTATTCTAAATATGTTTTATTTTTATGTGATTCTGGGCATGGACTGGTTATCCCACTATCAGGTGGTCATGGATGATTTTGCCAAGATTGTTAACTTAGCCATACCCGGTGTACCCCATTCATATAGCAGGGAGCGATTAGCCGTGAGATGATGGGGATTATTTATTATGTTTGTGCTAGAAAAATTATGTCGAGGGGTTGTGAGTCTTATCTCGCCTATGTATGTGATACTCGTGTACAGAGTCTGAAGCTTGACTTTGTTCCTATTATGTGTGAGTTTCATTATGTGTTTCCTGACGATCTGTCTGGTATCCCTCTTGACCGTGAGATTGAGTTTGCTATTGACCTTGAGCCTGGTACTCGACCTATTTCTATGGAACCTTACGTATAGCTCCTTCAAATCTTAAGGAGTTGAACTCTCAAATCTTGGATCATATTGGCAAAGGGTTCATTAGACCGAGTGTCTCCCTGTAGGGGAGCCCCTATTTCTTTTGTACAGAATAAAAATGTTTTGATACGGATGTGTATTGACTATAGACAACTTAATAAAGTGATGGTGTAGAACTTTTATCCTATGTCTCGCATTGATGATTTGTTCAATCAGCTTTAGGGCACATTTATATTCTCTAAGAAAGATTTGAGGTCCAGTTATCATCAGTTGGGATTCTGGCTGAGGACATCCCAAAAACAGTCTTTAGGACCTGTTATGGTCACTATGAGTTTTTAGAGATATCTTTTGGGATGACTAATGCCCTAGCCACATTTATGGACTTGATAAACCGTGTGTTCAAACCTTATCTAGACTCTTTTGTTATTGTGTTCATTAATGATATCCTTGTGTATTTGAGAAGTAGTGAGAAGCATGTATAACATTTGAGGATTGTGCTCCAGGTTTTAAGGGAGCATGGGCTTTTTGCCAAGATCTCTAAGTGCGAGTTTTGGCTTGAGTCAGTATCTTTTCTCAAACAAAAGGCATCTAAGGCGGATATGATAGTAGACCCGACTAAGATTTTAGCATTTTGTGATTAGGCTAGGCCTACGCCTCCAACTTAGGTTCGCAGTTTAATTAGTTTGGCTGGTTATTGTAGGTGATTTTTTGAGATCTTTGCTACCCTATCAGCCCCTATGATTAGAATGATCCAGAAGGAAGTTCCCTTTCGATAGTCCGTGGAGTGTGAGTTGAACTTTGAAAACATCAAGGATTGTCTCCCTTTAGCCCCGGTATTAGCTCTTCTAGTTGAGGGAAATGGATTTACTATGTTTTGTAATGCTTCTAGAGTTGGTCTTAGTTGTCTTTTTATGTAGAAAGGTTGTGTCATTGATTATGCTTTTAGACAACTTAAGCTGCATGAGCGCAATTATCCCACTCATAATTTGGAGTTGGCAGCGATAGTTTTTGTGCTCAAGATTTGGAGGCATTACTTGTATGGTGTGTATTGTGAGATTTTAGCCGATCATCATAGGCTTCAATATCTTATGACCCAACCAGAGCTTAATAACCGCCAGCGTAGGTAGATGGAGTTGCTAAAGGACTACGATATGTCTATCTTGTATCATTTGAGTAAGGCAAATATTGTGGCAGATCCTTTAGTTGAAAGGCATTGAGTATGGTAGTTTGGCTTGTATTTTATTTTCTCAAAGGCCCTTGGCATGAGACATCAAGTCCTTAGTCAATTAGATGGTTCAACTTAATATTTCGAATCCTGTGAGGATTTTTGCTTATGTAGAGGTAAGGTCCTCCCCTTTTGAGTAGATTTGTGACTGTCAATTCAAGGATAGTAAGCTGTGAATTCTCCATAATTGGGTGGTGAATAGTGAGCTAGGGAGATGCACTATGGATTCAGAGGGTATCTTAAGATTTTAAGGTCATATTTTTGTACCCCGACCTGATGACTTGAAGCAGTCAATTCTGCATGAGCCTCATAGTTATAGATACTCTATTCATCCCAGTACTGGCAAGATGTATAGAAATTTGAGGAAGTTGTACTGGTGGGATGGTATGAAAAGGATGTAGTAGACTTTGTAGCTCATTGCCTATGTTATCAGCAAGTTAAGGCCGTGCATCAGCATCTAGGCAAATTGACTCAGAGATTTCCTGTTCCCAACTGGAAATAGGAAAGAATTACCATGTATTTCATTAGTAGCTTGCCTCTTACTTCTCGTGGTCATAATGTTATTTGGGTTATTGTGGATTATTTGACCAAGTCGGCTTATTTTATTCTTATTCACATGACCTTCAATGCTGAGAGATTAAGCTAGATTTATCTTTGGGAGATAGTTCATTTGCATGGAGTCCCTGTGTCTATCAGATCAGATTGTGATTTCAGGAGGAGTAGGGTACTCAAGTGGATTTGAGTACAACTTTCATCTGCAGATGGATAGTCAATCTGAGTGGACTATTTAGGTGCTTGAGGACATGCTTCGAGCTTGTGTTACAAAATTTGGAGGTCAGTGGGATCAGTTTATAGCATTAACAGAGTTTGCCTACAGTAACATTTATCATTTGATTATTGAGATAGAGCCTTATGAGGCTTTATATGGTAGGCGGTGTTGTTTCCCTAATGGATGGTTTAAGACTTCTGAGGTTAGACCCTATGGTATAGATTTTTTTTAAAACTCGTTGGATATGGTCAGGGTAATTCAGGAAAAGCTCAGAGCGGCCCAGAGTAGGCAGAAGGCCTATGTCGATTGTAGACTCTGTGATTTTGAGATTCAAAGTTGGTGATCATGCATTTCTTCGTATTTTACCTATGAGAGGTGTGGTGAGATTTAGGAGGAAGGTGATGAGTGGTGAATTTATTACTCAGTTACAGTAAACATTCGTACACACTACTATGATTTGAATGTAAAGTGAGACACATATGGGGTTAAATGTACTAATTCCCATATTTTGTAGGTGTACAAGTGCTGAAAAGAAAAGAAGCAAACTCAAGCTGAAAAGGATCAAAAAGGGAATTAAAGTGCCAGAGTTGGACAAGCTGAAGCATGATCAGGAACTAGCCTTGATTCATCGCGATCGCGGGTGTTAGCCTGTGATTGCGTGAGGGTAAAAAATGGCTCAAGGGTAAAAATGTCATTCTAAACAGCCGACCCTAAATCCCATTTAAGGCTCAAAACCCCTTTATTCGAAAGTAATCATTCTACAACCCTACCTCCCATCCTTAGTGTAAGGTTTTTTGTAATTTTCTTGGAGATAAATTTGTACTAATTTGAGGTAAGAAGACATTAAAGTAACTTCCAAATGTATATTTGGCATCTTCCATTGAAGATGTATTTAAGCTTAAAGGGTTGTTTTCCTTCTCTTTATTTTTCCTATGAATAACTTTAATACACATCTTGGTTTATTTGTGTTTATTACTATTATAATTTGCTTGATCTACCTCTTAGGATTATGTTTCAATAGTAAGAAATTATGCATGGGTTGTGATCTATTTGTGTGGAATATAGTTTGTTGATGATGGGTTCTATTGTTTCTTGATTGAATAGGTTATGATTTGTGGGTGAAAGCCTCAAATGCCTACATTGGTTAAATTGACATGTAAGTTAAGTATTATTAGAAGGTCAAGCTTAGCCCTCGCTATATTGGTCCTTTTAAGATTCTCCAAGTAATTGATGAGGTGTCCTATGAGTTGGATTTATCACCATACTTCATCATTGTTCATCTAGTTTTCCAAGTTTCTATGTTACAGAAGTATATTTTTGATCCTTCTCATGTGCTTAGGTAGGACTCAGTCCAGTTAGACGATCAGTTAACCTTTGTAGAGGAGCCCATGCTTGTTTTGGCAAGTGATGTGAGGGGCTGCATACTAGGGAGATTCTGGTGGTCAAGGTTTAGTGGAGGCATCACCTAGTAGAGGAGGCTACTTGGGAGGTTGAGAGTGAGATGTGGGCCCAGTATCGTCACTTATTTTAGACTTTTGGTACATGCTTGTCTTTAACTTTTGTGGATGAAAGTTCCTTTGTAGTGGATGTTCTAATCCCCCATCAGGTCATTTTTCGTGTTCTTGCATATTTTTGCCAAAAGATCTTCTTCATAGCCGCCCCAAGTCATTAGTCACTTATTGGGGTTGATAGATCGGTTACCTGGCAGTTTGTTTGGTTCCTTGAGCCTCTTTTTCAATTTAAAGTCTTCTTTGGTCCAATTGACCACTAAGCTAAAACCTTGGTAAACAACCTTGTGTATGAAATATGACTTCGCCAACGCATCTGAAACATCAAAAACTATGGGGTTACATATCTTATCTGTTCGAAACATACCCGGAATACATCTCGAGGCATTGGTCGAAGGTCAAAACCAAGTTCCAAGCTTTAACCATGCCTTAATAGTCTGAGATGTCGCGACTGCGGTGCTACAACCACGGCTAAGTGGGTGGCGTAACTGCAAGACCTAAGGGCTGGGCAAGATATTTTAAAGATTGTTTCCACTAAAAATTAGGTTATTTTGTGCCTCCCTCTTAATCTACAAACCTTAATGGAGTTTGAAATCTTCTAAGTATGTCTTGTGGGTTGAATTAGAGCTCAACCAACTTGTGAAACTGAATCCTTCTACAATATAAGGTAAAATCTCTTTTAGTTTGGTATTGATTTCATAATTTCTTGACTCAAAACCCCTAAATCATTAAGACATAAGTGTAGCCCAAATTTGATTGATGGACTTAAATTCCTTGAGGGTTATAACTCCCTAAAGATATTTGAACAATGGGTTGGTCTTGGAAACTCATTTCTAAAGGTGAAACCCACTTAGGAGTTTGGTGTCCTTTTGAACCCATGGTACAATGGATCCATAATGGGCATTGACATTGTTGTTCTAATACTTATATTGTATTATTGATAGCTTGAGGCTTCAACAAAAGGAAAGGAAAAACTTGTTGGCTCGGAAGTTGCTTGGAATCAAGGTAGGTCAGGCTTACTTGTAGTTAGATTGAGATTGATTGTAGTATAATTGTTGATATCTTATGACAATTGGCGGGGTTTAAATGATAAATGGTCGAATGGTGATAATTGGGATTAGTTGGTTCTTATAGGTTATTGAAATTTCAAGGTTCGATGCTTGACTTTTATCCTAGAACCTTGGAGAGTTTACTTGTATTCTCATGAATAGTTTGATAATACTCTAGTTGCGCAAATAGATGAGAATTAAGTTGCTCCCTAACCTTAGTAGTATGTTGACCTTACTAAAGCTTAGTTAGGAAATGACCTTAGTGTTGGGTTGACTTAGGAGGAATACTTGAAGAAGATTTCCTCGATAAACTTTGTAAGGATTAATAAGCCCTTAGGTTATGATTTAGATGAATTAGCCTAAATCGGGTAGATGTTAGACATGTGATGGCGGACTTTGGCATTCTTTGAATTTAGAAGTGGGACTTGACCCACCTTAAGATTGAACTATGAAATCCCCTAGAGACCTAGATACTATATGAGTGTCTAAATTACGTTGTTGAGATTATTAATGGTTAAACCTGATTGTTGGGTTTTATATTTGGATAATGGTTGGTTAATATGTATACTTAATAGATTATCCAGTGGTCATGACATCAATAGCCTTGGGAATGTGATGATTGTATATATCATATGGATACTCATGCTCATGTTATGTGGTAATGCTTAATATCAAAGTAGGATGATACATGTTCTCTTACATCCTTAATTACTCTATTAGTGTAAATTTTTATTTTCTTATGGATTTGACTATGTACGCGTATGTATGTTGTTTTCTTGAGAAATGTGAAATGACATGATGATTCTAGGTGAATCCGAAAGATGTGTTGATGTGATGTTGCTTGGTTAATCTAGAGGATATGTAGATGTCATGTTGATCCCCGGTAAATCTAAAAGAGGTGATAATGTTATAATGATACCCGGTGAATCCGGAGGATATGTTGATATTACGCTGATACCTGGTTAATTTGGAGGAATGTTGATGTTATGATTAATAGTCGGTGAATCTGGAGGATAAGTTGATATTATGTTGATACTCCATGAATATGGAACAGGTAAAGATGTTATGATGTCGTGTGGGACAAATTTACATAAATCATTAATATTTATAAGGTTGGGTCGTGTGTGGCCAAACTACTTATGTATGTGGGACATGATGTCTCCTTCGATAAATGGTTATTCATTCCTTTTCCTTATTCACTAAATGGGAGGTGTGACCCTTGTTGACCCTAATTGGTAAATAGAAGTAACTTATGGCTATTAATGAGTTAAGGCTAATTGGTATATAAAACCTTGTGCAGAACCAAAGGCTTACCTAGCAAATCTATTTAACTTGAAATAATGGTTATGTTATGTAATTTTTCCTAGTTAAGTGGAACTTGCAATAACTAGTTATTTCTAATAAATGACTACGACTTGAATACTAGAAGTCTAGTGAACTAGTTGGTGGACCTTACTTACTTAAAATATGGGAACTAGTCCTTAAGGTTATATTATGCCTAATGATAATAGGCTTAGTGTTACATGATGGATAACTAGATTGACTTCTAATATGTAATACTATGGTGGCTTAGTTGATGACTTTAATAATGAGAGTGCTAACTAGAAAATGGCCTTGTGATAGGCGAATAATTAATAGTAGTGGTAACTTGTAGCTTTTCTCTATTTGATAGCTAGTAACTATAAGACTTTTAACCTAGTGGCTATTAGAAATAGAGGTTTACTAGTTTAGACCTCACAAGTTGTTTAGTGGAAAATTGGTGGATAAGTAATTAAATGATTATGCTGTAACAATATTGGTTTTGTTGTGATTAATTTACTTTATGGATATTGGATGCAGTTCTCGATAATAAGCCATGGAGGGGTTGTGCTACCCACGGCTTCGGCAAGTGTGGAATAGTTGTGCCTTAGTATATTATTAGTGATCTTTTAGAGTACTCTCTGGTGGTATGGGACACCGTGATAAGTTCTTTGTCTTATATTCTTTTGGTGTACTCTCCAGTGGTATGGGACGCTATGACAAGTTCTTGGTTGTGTTCTTTCGCATGTACTTCCCGGCAGTATGGGACATTGTGGTAAGTCTTGTGTTTTATACTTTAGTGATATGTATGTGTTGAATATTAAATGACATGATTGATATTAGGTATGTGACTTTACGCTTCTAAAAATGATACTTATTTGGTATGATGATTATGAAGTCTATTGATATAGTACATCGTGTTATTCCCTTAGTAGTATAGATATTGGTACAGTAATATTAGTGAAGATTCAAGTTTGATCGCATACCTTGATTTTAAGTTATTGTCTTACTTTATATCATCTTTATATTACAATAAAGCTCAGTCAGCCTATGATACCTACTGATTACTCATGTTTTGATACTTATAATACACTTCTATACCTTTTTGGTGCAGACCCATGTTCTAGTGTTCGTTGTTGAGCTAGTTCATACCCTTTTTACTATTTAGAGATAGGGTGAGCTCTTGGAGTTTGAGTTTCCCTCTTTCCCCTTTATCTTTATTTGTATTTTACTTTCTAGAAAAATGTATGAGACTATCTAAGATAGTTTAGACTTTGAGATTGTAAACTTTGAGATTGTAAATTCCTATTGTCAAGTTTAGAAGTTCTTGTATTAATACCATAAGTCATGGGATTTGTGTTTTAATATCATTTGTCTTTTGTAGTGAAATGTTGTTATTAATATATTTTATCCTTATATAGGGTCCATGTTGTACGTTCTTACCAAGGTAACCCATTACATTAGCTCTGGGTTACAGTATCGGCTTACCTACCGGTGGGATGTTGTAGGTTTCATCGTGACTTAAAAATTCGATCATGACACTACATGTTTGATGGAATGTCTATGCTTATGGGTTTTGAAACAGGATCCTTCACTACATTTTTTCAGCTAGTTATTGCATTCACTGATCATTCAATGCTGGTAGGTTATGAATACCTGATACCTAAGTATTTTTAAATAAATTCAGATTATTTGAGTAATAATTCAGTTAAACTATGAATTCTATTATTTACTCAGTTGATGTAATCATGATGCGCACTATAAGTTATAAAATCATGTTCAGTCAAGCTTAGTTTAATTCAATTCCAGTGTCAGTTCAGTTGGGAGTAGGGTTTAGCACCGAGCAAACTCAGGGATGAGGGCTCACCTAATAGTAGAGGGTGTCACCCTCAGTAAAAATCCCTGAGTTACAGAACTACATAGCCAGTGTAGGTTAGATATATCTACCTACCAGTTAAGAGTTGACAAGGTGTTTACCTGCCAGTTGATCCATATAGCCAGTGTTAGTACCCATGGAATACTGACACCCTTCTAACTGGGGTTACAGGTTAGACCCCGATTAACTCAGATTAGGGCATATCAATTATATGATTCCTCCACAGTCTCAGAATAGTATTTATTGTATATTTTGTTCAGGTTTGGTGGACCAAAATATACAGATTTACAGTTATTCAGTTATACAGATTTCAATATTTTAGTTTACATATTAATATATAAATATGTATATGCTTAGTCTTGCATTCTCATATATTATAGTTTTCATGCATTCATGCTCAATTATTTAAAGTTGTTCATCTAGTCCTTATCTCATGTGCATAGTGCCCCATGCATTTCAACTAGACCTTATCTCATATACCAGTACATTCAAAGTACTGACTGTATACTCTTCTTTGTTATATGTTGTCTTATAACATAGGTTTAGAGGCTCAGTTTCCCGACCGCTCCTAGACAACTCAGCGTACCCAGTAACAGTAGTGGTGGGTCCTCATCCATCGAGGATATGATTTCTTATACCAATTATTCCAGTAGTTCTTTGTATTCAGTCAGTCGGAGTTAGTTGGGGGCTCATCCCATCAACTTCTCAGTAAATTAGAGGCTTTTTAGAAAAACAGTTAGACAGTCAGTCAGTTACTTTCAAATTTTATTAGTTATCTCAGGCACGGCAGTACTACATAATCAATATTTTTAGTTTTTTCATTATTTATCAGCTCATCTTCTGCATATGTTATATTATTATTCAGTGCCCATGGTAGGTACCAGCTCATAGGCTAGCTTGTGGTTACTTATAATTGTAAGAATAGTTTTCATGGCTAAAGGTTAGCTTTGAGTCATGATAAAACTTTGTATCAGAGACTAAGGTTTTACAGTGTCCTAGGGTGTCTGAAAGTCGCGTTGAGTAGTCTTGTGCATTGAAGTGCGCTAGACTTATGGACAAGAGGCTAGGAGACATTTTAGGATAATGTTTCCCTTTATTCAGTATTCATGTCATGCGAATGAGCATGGGATCTAGTTAAACTCTCTTTATAACTCATCCTTCATTCTGTTTATAGACCATGCCTCTTAGAATAAATAATGAAAGAAGGAATGGGGACCAGCCTGTACCTCCACCTATTCAGGTTGATCCCTGAATGAACATGTCTCTCACGCTGAGTTCAGAGCTATTTTTACTACCTTAGCTCATTCAATAACTGGTCAACACAATCAACGAGCTATTGCCCTAGCAAATCCAGTGGCAAATACAACTTCAACTAGTATTTGAGATTTCACCCGAATGAATCCCTCTTTGTTTTTAAGATCTAAGTCTAAAGAAGATCCGCAGGAAATTCTTGATATGGTTTAAAAGATTACAGATATTATGAGAATCACTACGAGTAAGAGTGCATAGTCGGTTGCATATTAGTTGCACTATGTATCTCACACCTAGTTTAAGTAGTAAAAGAAGGACCGTGGTGTTGATTTAGGGACTGTTGAGTGGGAGGAATTTTCCACATCTTTTCTAGACAAGTTCTTTCCATTAGAGTTGAGAGAGGCTAAAATTCAAGAATTTATTAATTTGAAGCAGGTCAGCATGAGTCTGTGAAGGAGTACTCGCTTAAGTTTACTTAGTTTGTGAGGTATGCTCCTAATATGGTTGCAGAAAATAGGTCTATAATGAGTATGTTCATATCAAGTGTAGCTGATAGTGTGGGTAAAAAGTGTAGGATTTCCATGTTGATAAAGGATATAGACTTATCTAGACTTCTGGTATTTGCTCAGCAGATTGAGGAAAAGAAGCTTAAGGAGAAAAAAGTGAGAATAAGAGGGCCAGAACCGATAGTTTTAACTTTTCTTAGCCAAGATCGAAAGGTGGTAACTGTTCTCAGTTTTGACAAAAGTTTTAAGCCCTAGCTCCATCTTCATATAGTGTGGTAATGCCTAAGTTCAAGAAAGATAGTCGGGATAGGAAGCCAGGCTCTAAGTCCCTGGGTAGTGGGAACAGTGGTCGTACTAATCCGCTCTGTGGGAAATTTAGCAGGCATCATCAGGGTAGGTGTAGAGATGGCAGAGATGTGTGTTTTGGATGTGGCAAGCTAGGCCATAGATTCAGTGATTGCCCAAAGGCTGGTCAGCAGGGTCAGTCAAACTGTCCTCCAGTTTCAACCGATCTCTTAAATTAGTAGGGAGCTATTTCCAGCATAACCAGTGGGCAGCGTCAGAATAGGTTGTATGCCCTTCAAATCCAGCTGGATTTGGAAAATTCTCCTATGTAGTTATAGGTACATTGCAGATCTTTCATCTCCATGTTTATAATTTATTAGGCCCCTGAGTTTCACTTTCCTTTGTAATCCCCTAGTTAGTATTCAATTTTGGTGTCAGTCCAAAATCTTTAGTAGAACTTTTTTCAGTGTCTACCCCAGTGGTAAATCTATTATTTCTAGACTGGATACATAAATTACCCGATCACACTATCTCATAAAGTTACCTCAGTTGATCTTGTGGAGTTATAGATGGCTGATTTTGATGTCATTCTCAAAATGGATTAGCTCCACTCATGTTATGCCTCAGTTGATTGTAGAAATAGTCGTTCAATTTTAGTTTCCCAATGAGCAGTCGTTGAATAGAGGGGTAGTGCCTCAGTGTTTAGGGGTTATATCGTCTCTTACCTTAAGGCAAGAACAATGATATCTAAAGGGTGTGTTTACCATTTTGTTCGAGTCAAGGACTCTATTTCTAAGACTCCAAGTCTTAAGTCAGTTTTAGTAGTAAGGGAATTTCTATATGTGTTCCCTGAAGATCTTCCTAGAGTTCCTTTCGAAAGGGAAATTGACTTCAGAATATATGTCCTTCCAGATAACCTGCCTATATCTATTCCTCCCTACAGAATGACTCCAGCTAAGCTTAGGAAATTGAAAGAACAGTTGAAGGATCTCTTAGATAAAGGATTCATCAGGCCTAGTATTTCCGCATGGGGCACTCCACTTTTGTTCGTGCATAAAAAAGACGGTTCTTTTAAAATATGCATTGATTACCATTAGTTGAACAAAGTCACAATCAAGAATAAGTATCCAATCCTCATGATTAATGACTTATTCGAACAACTTCAGGGTGTCAGTTACTTTTCTAAGATAGACCTCAGATCCGACTATCATCAACACAGAGTCAGAGAATGTGACATTCCAAAGATTACTTTTAAAGCTCAATATGGTCACTTTAAATTCCTAGTTATGTCTTTTGGACTAACGAATGCTCCTACATTTTTCATGGACTTGATGAATAGATTTTTCAAGTAGTACTTAGACATGTTTTTCATTGTCTTCATTGATGATATTATTGTCTATTCTCGTAGTGAAAAGATCATGCAGACCATTTGACAATTTTACTACAGACCCTTAGAACTCATTAGTTGCTCACCAAGTTTAGTAAGTTTGAGTTTTGGCTAAGATCTGTAGATTTCCTTAGCCATATTATCTCCGGTAATGGAATTTGAGTTCACCCTCAAAAGACTGAAGTAGTGAGAAAATGGTCTAGACCCATTTCTCTGTCAGATATTAAGAGTTTCTTGGGTTTGGCTTGCTATTAGAGATGATTTGTTGAAGGGCTCTCTTCTATTACATCTCCCATGTCTCTATTGACTTAGAAGAATGTCAAATTTTAGTGGTCAAATTCATGTGAGAAGAGTTTTCAGGAGTTTAAGACTCGACTCACATCAGCCCCAGTATTGACTTTGCCAGATGGTTCAGATGGGTTTGTAGTTTACGATGATACTTCCAGAGTTGGTCTTGGTTGTGTATTGATGCAGATAGGTAAGGTCATAGCCTATGGTAGAATGGTATGATGAAGGATACCGCAGCGTTTGTGGCTAAGTATTCAATTGTCAGTAGGTTAAATTTGAACACCAGAGGCCTAATAGTGCATTTCAAGAGTTTAGCACCCTACTTAGAAGTGAGAAGTGGTGAACCTTGATATTTTTATAGGATTACCTCATAGACGTCATCATCATGATTTGATATGGGTCATTATTGATAGAATGACCAAATCAACTTATTTTTTTCTAGTTCATACTTCCTACTCAACTGGGGATTATGCTAGGCTTTATATTAGAGAGTTGGTTAAGTTGTATAGGATTCCGTTGTCTATCATATCAGATAGAGGTACTTAATTTACCTCTCACTTTTGGAAGGATTTTTATAGGGGTCTTGGTACCCAAGTTAATCTCAGTACAACTTTTCATCCTCAAACAAATGGTCAGGAGAGAGGACTCTTCAGACCTTAGAAGACATGTTGAGAGCATGTGTTATAGATTTTAAAGGTAGTTGGGATGACCATTTACCTTTGATTAAGTTTACTTATAATAACAGTTATCACTCTAGTATTCAGATGGCTCCATTTAAGGATCTCTATGGAAAGAGATGTAGGTCTCGTGCTGGTTGGTTTACAGCTTGTGGGGCTACTTTGATAGGGACAAATTCAGTGTTTGATGCGATGAAGAAAGTTCAATTGATTCAAGATAGGCTGAAGATAGCCCAACGCCATAAGAAATCTTATGAAATTATGAGGAGGAGAGACCTTGAGTTTGTTGTTGGTAATTTAGTCTATTTGAAAATCTCGCCCATGAAGTGAGTAAAGTGATTTGGAAAGAAGGGTAAACTCAGTACCTGATATATTGGTCCTTATAGAATCTTAAACCATTTTGGGAAGGTAGCTTATAAGCTAGAGTTTCTTATAGATTTGGCATTATTGCATCCGGTATTCTATATTTTTTTGTTAAAGAAATGTATTGCCGATTCAGATATTGTTATTCCATTAGAAAGTATAGGTGTTCAGGATAGCTTTTCTTTTGAAAAAGTTCCAATTGAGATCCTAGACCATTAGATTCGTAGGCTAAGGAATAAATAATTTCCCTTGGTTAAAGTTCTATGGCAGAGTCAGTCTATTGAGGGAGCTACTAAGGAAAAAGAAGCATATATACGTACCAAGTATCCTAATATTTTCTTCGCAAACTCAGACTCAGTTTAAGCTAACAATTTTTCCAAGATTTACTCTTTCCCATTCCCAGTTCTATTTATATAATCCTTCTCATGTCATTTTATGTATTCACAAAATCAGTTCAGTTCATGTATCATGTTTTAGACTCAATTATGTAATAATATTCCCAGAAATGTATGTTTAGTATGTGATATCAGTTGCCTTAGTTCAGTACTTTTAGTCTAACCAGTCTCATTCGAGGATGAATGTTCCCATGGGGGAGATATCGTAATACCCCATACTATTCTTAGCACTATTCAGCTTTCAGTTGCATGCATAAAGGGCTTAAGACCTACAAATTTCATTAAGTGTTAGGGACTTAGTCATTTTAAGACCCCTAAACTTTGAGGATTTTATTTTTATTTTTTCTGATCTCGAGTTGTTGGTTTTTGAGTTAATTCATGTTCAAGGATGTAAAAATTATGCCTCAGAGAATTTTCAGATCTTTTGGACAAGGTTTGGGGTTTGTTTGGATCACGAAACTAGTGGGTTACCGCGATAAGCCCGCGATGCGACATTAGTCCCAAACTCATGTTTACTGTATTGCGATGATGTTGTTACATCCAGTTTTTAATTTAAATGGATGAGGGGCAATTGGGTCTTTTCCCCCTTAACCCAATCATTCATAAAATGACTTGGGCATCAGTTAAGGTGTAATTTTTCCCTTCTTCTCTAATTTTCCTCTCAAGAAAACCATATCTTTCCCCTAGGAATAAGAATTCAATTCTTTTCACCCCAAGAAATCAACAATTCAAGTTTCCCAAGTTCAAGAACCTTCAAGAAAGCATCAAGAATAGTATTTTTCCTTTTAAGTTAAAAGGTTAAGGTATGTGGGGTGTTCATTCATGGGTTCTTTTCACCCATGGATCCCAAAAACCCTCTTTTCAGTTGAAGAATGGATTTTTCTATTATTATGGTATTTTATATTGCTTAAGATGGATTTAAATCATGTTTTCATAGAAATTTTAATACAATTCAGCCCATATATGATTCCATGTAAGATTTTGAATTTCCTCATGCTATGAATTTGAGTCTCCATTTGTTATTCAAGTAAATTTCCATGTTAAATCCCCAACTTAATGATTTCAGTCATGTAATCACATTGTTTTCCCCTATTTAAAGCATTCACATATTTAAATTCATGATCCCTACATGTTTGATGGAATGTATATTCTTATGGGTTTTGAACCATGATTCTTCACTACAAATTTTCAGCTTGTTATTGCATTCGTTAATTATTCAATCCTGGCGGGTTAGGAATACTGGTACCTAAGTATTTTTACTTGAATTAAGATCATTTTATTAATGATTCAGTTAAACCACGAATTCTATTATATACTAAGTTAATGTAATCATGATGAGCACTATAAGTTATGAAATCATGTTCAGTCAAGCTTAGTTCAGTTCAGTTCTAGTGTTAGTACAGTTGGGAATGGGATTTATCACCAAGAGAACTTAGGGATGAGGGATCACCTGATACTTAAGGGTGTGACCCTTAATAATAATCCCTGAGTTATAGAACTACATAGCTAACGTAGGTTCGAGATACCTACCATCTAGTTTATGGTTCAAAAGGTATTTACCTACCAGTTAAGGGTGAAACATATCTCAGTAGAGCACCTTACGTTTGAGGATGACTCATCAGTCCTTCGAGATACCAGTTTAATGGATCCATACAGCCAGTGTTAGTACCCGTAGAACGGTACTGACACCATTCAAACTGGGTTACAGGTTGGACCCCAATTAGCTTAAATTGGGGCATCTCGATTATATGATACCTCCCACAGTCTTAGTACAGTATTCAATGTATATTTAGTTTAGGTTTGCTTGACCAAAGCATACAAATTTACAGTTATTTAGTTATACAAATTTCAGTCTTTTAGTTATAGTATATTTCAAAAATATGTATATACTTGGTCTTGTATCCTCAGATATGACAGTTGTCTTGCATTCATGCTTAGTTATTTTATGTTGTTCAGTTAGTCCTTATCTCATGTGCACAGTACCCCATGTATTTTAGATAGACCTCATCTCATATACTAGTATATTTAAAGCACTGACCGCATACTCTTCTTTACGTTATGTTGTCTTATAACATAGGTTCAGAGGCCTAGTTTCCTGACCGCTCCTAGACAACTCAACATACCCAACAACAGTAGTGGTGAGTCCTCATCCATCGAGAACATGATTGCTTATTCCTGTTATTTCAGTAATTCTTTAATTCAGTTAGTTAGAGTTAGTTAGAGGCATGTCCCATCAACTACTAAGTTAGCTAGAGGCTCTTTAGATAAATAGTTAGGCAATAAGCCAGTTACTTTAAGATTTTATCAGTTATCTCAAACACTGCAATATTATGTATTTTAGTATTTTCAATTTTTCAGTTGTTTATCAGCTTAGGTTCCTCATATGTTATATCACTGCCATTTTATTTAGTGCTCACAACAGGTATCAGCTCATGGGTTAGCTTGTTGTCACTTGTGACCATAAGCACTATTGTCGCGGATAGGGGGTAGTCTTGGGTTGTGATATTATCACAGGAGTATTTGTTACTCTCTCCTTTTCTTTAAGAAGTCTTTGAACTTCTGTTATAGTATAGGGCCACTTCTAGGAAGAAATTTCCCATTCTTTTGTTGGAAAACTAGTAAAAGGTTTTTCCATCTGATCTATTATTTGGGATCTCAATATTTGATCTTTGATCATTTCAATGAATTTTGTTATCTTATCATTTTCAAGGACATTAACTTCTAAATCCTGGAATTAGAGTAAAATTTAAAAAAATCATCTTCACTCTTGTTATCACAAGATTGTCCTATATAATAGGGTATACACTCATTTTCAGAGGTCATATAATCTTCATTCTGAAGAACTCTCAAGTCTTCAGCAGTAGATGAATCCTCATTATCACTTTAACCCTGACTTGAATTTCTTGGGAAATAATTTAATTGAATTTTGCCGAAGGATTGTTTCATCTCATTATCTACGTTAAGGTTTTTAATTTTATCCTTCACTTTGCTATCTCTGATATAATGACCTATCCTACCACATTTGTGACAAACATTAGACTTGTTGGATTTTTAATATTTTCTTGGTTTAATATTTTCTTCCTTCTAAACTTTTTCTCTGCTCTCTTATTTTTCTTATTATTAAAATATTTTCCCTTTTGAGCCTATAAGACTCTTTAGAACTCTTAAGAATGTCAATGGGGAATTTTTCACAAAATTCACTCAATTGTTGTATTTAATTAAGACGATATCTTTTGATATATTTATTTGATCTAATCTCACTACATAAGAATAACCTTTCTTGAGTACAAATATTAATCAATTTCCTATATGTATACTCATAATAATTTACACTAGTTGCGGATCCTCTAAGAGCTTTTCTAACTCATTCAGCAAATAGTATTGATAAACCATCTATAAATTTAGACTTTCAGTGAGAATTATTACTCTATGGTAATTCCATGACTCTTGATAGAAATACATCTTTGTATCATCTAAAAGATGTGAGAGTCTTTCATCTTATGTTTTGAAGCATGGTTCTAACAGTCTCACTATTATTTGAAGCAAGGCTCTAATAGTCTCACTATTATCAGACCATCTTTCTGAAAAGTATTTCATAGTATTAAGGACTAAAGTATAAACTGCATTTTGAACTGGTTGACCATTTTCTGTCTTAATAGATTATAATATTCTAAAACACTGATCTAAAGTTAGATAGTTATCCCACCAAACTTTTAGCTGACTAGTAAATCATGCAATAATTATTTCTTTTATTGTTATATCATTTTTTATATGAACTTTGCAAATTGTATTGTACATAAACATTCAATGTACAACAGTTGAAATTGGTTTCTTAGTATAACCATCTATGTTCAATTCATAGATTTCAATTCTATTACAACTATTAGAGATGATTATCTCTTGTTCTTCCAATAATACATCTTGGGGAGTGAGACTAGGATAGTATACATCCTTTGGATCTGTTTTCTAGCATGTCTTTCTAAGATTTTATGAATCTCACTAAGGACCTTATTATTAAATTCAAAAGTATCATGACTTCTTGAAGGGCTAATTTTTAATCCATTAAATTTTTCTTCTAATAACTTCTCTAAATCTTCTAAATTCTTTTTGTATTTTAATCTAAAGTCTTTGATATCAGGTGGAGGTTGGATACTAGTAGTAGTAATAGAGACTTCAATTCAGACCATATTTTATCAATTCCATCATATATAGAAATAATTTATTCACCCAATATGTTCTTGTAAATATTAGCATAATTATGTTGTTTAATCATAGTATTAACATGCTGAGTAGTAATAATAGCAGTAATAATGTCCATTTTCAAGTAATTTTGCAAATGTAGTAAAATAAACTATTTTATCATCCTTTTCAATTCGAAAGTATTGTTAGGGAAGAAAACCTAACTTGGTGATTTGTCCATTACTAAATTTATGATCTTTTTCTAACCTAGAAATATAACTATCAACATATCTTTCCATGAACCATTGAACAAAAGAAATTATTTTATCATGAGAAGAAAGATCTTTATAAAATTCTTCTTGAAATAATTTTTTTCATTTTAATTAAAATTTGTAAAAAAATCAATTTCTAGAAAGGTTCCACCTGGGTTTAAAGAACTCATTTGAGATTCCTTTTTATAGTGATCCTGGACTAAAATGAATTTTGTTTTGATTCATTTCAAACCTGTAAGAAAATCCATTTCGGATCCAGTTGGATCCATATCGGGATAGCATTAGCTATATTATCCCTGTCTAGTCTAATATTACTAACTCTATTATTTTCTCTAATTTGAGAAGTGGAGGCTCTAGATGGAGAATTCACAATATAATTGATTGGAGAGATATAAGAAGAAGTTGACCTAGTTAATCTAGCTGTAATACTAAGATTATAAGCAACATTTATTAGAGGTGAGGAATCAGAAAATTAATTTTAACAGTACCATCTGCGGTTTGTTCAACCTCCATAATTTCACTTTTCATATTATTTTGAGGGGGGAGCTTCCTAAAACTCCATTCTTTGGGAAAATCAAGTTCATCCCACTAATAAGTCTTCTGGTATAAATTTTGACCTATAAAAATTAGTTTCTATCAAAATAGTTTTATTTTTAAAATCCATAATTTTACATATAGGATTTAAAGTTTATAAAGGTTTATAATAAATCCTATGACATATACATATAACTTCAGTTCCTGACATATAATTATAACTATGTAATTTAATAATTAATACAAAAGTATTTAGAGAATTTTCATCATTCAAAGATATTTGCAAATTAGAATAAGCATTAAAATATACAGGGACATAAGCTATGCTTATTTAAACAATCCCTATAAAAGACTTTTACCAATTTTAGGTTCTACCATTTCTTAAAACCACTATAAAGCTTTTAGGCAAACCTCTTAAAGTAAGAGGTTTATATACAACTTGTATTAATCAAATATGCATGAATGTATGAGTTTCTTATAAGAAACCAAATTATTTTTAGATAATAATCTAACAGTATCATGGTCATCATCAATTGTAATAGCTTCAGCTGTTTTTACAACCTGTTTAAGACCCAATGTTTCAAAAGTTTCCATTTGGTATATATGTTTGGGTTATATTTTAGAAATTGTCCATTTATTCAGAAGGTCTAAATATTGTGGCATGTTATGTTCTTCTTTTCTACTATTTTTAACAGTAGTCTATTTTTTCATGATATTCATGATCAAAATTGTGTTGAACGTATAACAAAAATCACTACCAATATCCCATGGCTTTGACGCCATAATAAGAATCAGATCACTTTAATGTTAACCAATACTCCTGTGGAAATCCATGATCTAAAGATAGTGTTTGATTATCTCAAAAAGAAAATTGTTATTCTCCAAAGTAATCATATGGTATTATACAAAAGGATTTCTAATTTAGAAGATCAAAGTTTTGTTACTGGTGAAAATATTTCAAGTCATCCACAAGAAGGATTTCTTCAAACAATAGAAGTTATAATACACCAACAATTTTACGCAAAAATTACATTATTAATTGATTATAAGTTTAAAAAATAATTTACAGGTCTCATTGATAGTGGGGTAGGCTGTAATTGCAAATAAAAAGATTTAATACCTTCGAGATATTTTTATAAAACAAGTCATGTTCTAAGAAACACTAGTAGCCATATAATGGAAGTTGAATATAAAACTTCCAAGGAAAATCATGTATGCCAGGAACCTTTGTTTCGATAAAATATATTAGCGACAAAATCATTTTAAGAGTGCCATGGATTGTTCATCTATATCCTATCACATGATGGGATGAACATGGTGTCACCGGCACATTTAATAACAAGAAAACAAAATTCGAATGGTGTTCACCACCCTATTCAAGATTTTAAAATCTAATACAAGAAAACATATTTTCAAAAAGTAGACAAGTTGATTTTTAAAAATAAAATTTATAGTTTAACAATTAAAGAGACTTTAAAAAATCCTAAGTTAAATGAATAAAATAAACTTTTGAAAAAATCAGTTTTCATTAGAAATTTGTGGGGATCACCCTAATGTCTTTTCACAAAGAAAAAAACATGTGGTTAGCCATCCATATGTAGAAAACTTTAAATAGGATAATATTCCCACTAAGGCAAAGCCATGCCAAATGAATGCAGAATATGTAGAACTTTGTGAAAAAGAAATTGATTCCCTATTGAATAAAGGACTTATAAAACCTTTCAAATTATTGTGGTCAATGTACTGCTTTTTATGTTAATAAATAGGCATAATAGGAGAGAACGATTCAAAGATTAGTTATGAACTATAAATCTCTCAACAAAGTTTAAAATGGATTTGATATCTAATGTGTATATATATACAAAAGGATCATTGGAGGTTGCTTATGTGGCATGCCTCAATAATCAAAAAACCTATTTATCTATTTTGTCAGATTTTTGACTTTCTTCTCTTATTTTAATATATTAAATCAATAAATTAGTGTTTAATGCAATTAAATGCGCACTAACAGCTGGGAATCCAATTATTTAAAAATAAGGGAAAGAGATAACTCTTTTGTGAATTTTGATCGTCAATAGAGAGATGATGGTGGAGGGTTGGTTTTTCTTTGCCGGGGGTATGGCGGTGTGTTCAGAGGGGGCTAGCCTGTGGTAACTTTCGGAGCACCGATGGGCTCTCGCAGCCAGTGAAGCCTTAAGCGTGATTTTAGATTCAGTTGGGCCTCCGATTACTATTGCTGATTGGGAAAATGGAGGGTAAAGTGTTGCTGGGTGGTGTTAATGGAGTTTTTCAGCAAGAGTCGCTGGCGCGAGCTCAGACACAGTTGGGTCTCTAATTACTATTGCTGCTTGGGAAAATGGAGGGTAAAGTGTTGCTGGGTGGTGTTAATTGAGTTTTTCAGCGAGAGTCGTCGGCGATAGCCTTCAATGGATTTTTCGATAGTTAATGGAGAGATTCTTCCATTTCCTTCCCTTTTTCATTCAATTCAATTACGGCTAAATTTTAGTTTTCTTTGCTTAGGATTAAAATCAAAATTAGATTCCTTTAATTATCGATTTGAAAGACATCAACATCATCCCACAAAAATTTTAATTTTTCAAGCATGGTTTGCTAAGGTTGTGACAAGAAATATGGTGTCTTTAGGTATGAAATTCTTGTGGTTTCTGAAAATTTTTCACTTTCTTTCCTTGTAAGTGTTATTGAGTACGTGTACATGTATGTATTTGTGTTGGAAAAACAAAATAGGTGGAGCTCTGGATCTGTGTTTTGCTGACCCTCTTTGGATGGCTACCTTGTATGGTCTATACGGTTTAGGTCCTCACCAAGTAATCTACCCATGGTAAATTTTCTCAACTTTACCTCTTTGACTTCCATTCTGTTATTTTAATTGAATACGTTAATAATTGTCACTACCATTTTTTAAAGTATGTTTTATCTTTCCAAACATGTGGCTTATATATGTTGCTTATGTAGTCTAACCCACTTTCTTACGAACTTCTACCTGCATTGCATTGGTAGAGTTTTCGATCTAGGGTTGCTTGCATTATGTGATTAGATATGTTGTTATGTGATTATTAGAGTATTATCAATCGAAGAATTACTCGTATAATGTGGTTAGATAGGTTGTTGTGTGAGTATTTGAGCATGATCCATCAATAAGTATGATCCATCATCGAAGAATTGTAATTATGAGTCTGTTGAATTGACCTTTGTAATGAGAAAAGAAATTATTGAATAAATTGAATAATATAGAAAAGAATTTTGAAAATTTTGTCCATTAGAGTCAGCATACAATAAACCCTTGTAGTCCCTGTGCATATCAAAAGCCCCTTTTCTTTTATTTGTTCTCTATAAGAGTCTTTAAGAGGTAAGGTTTTGGCATGCTCTACCCTCCGCATCCCAGACTCCATATTATGGGACTACACATGGTATGTTGTAGTGCATAAGAGAGTTTTCTAAATGGTAAGAGCAATACACGAGATCAACAGGTTGAGAATTTGGGGCTAGAATGGAGCAAAATAGGCGAGAAAGGGGGTGGGTGGGTCGGTGATGACCTGAGTAGGAGGGCTCTAACAAAGGGATTCTGAAATTGTGCATGCAGCTGTTGAAATTGGGAAAGAGGTGGTTGGGGTAGTTTAGGATTTCAAAAAGGGATTTTGAAATTGTGCATGCATCTGTTGATTACTCTGCTTTAGAAATTTACTGTACTAGGGTAGCATACAGTACTGTAATTTCTAGCATGCCTAAATTAGTTTATGATTCAAATTGAATCAGTGATTTCCCTTTGCCTTATCTATTAAGTTTGTTTGAATTACAGGAGGCTATAACTAAGGATAATCCACATATAGTAGCTGGGACTACATCCAGATGCCCAAACTCTGGCAATAACAACAGTTCCAATTCAGACCTCATATTTCATGAAGATCAAAATAACGCAGATGAGGGATAAATAATTGTGATGATGTGTCAAACTATGATGATGATGATAACTATTTGTTTTACGAAAATGATGATAATGATGAATGTGATTACTTGAGTATGCAGGCATAATTTGATAATGTTGATTTGTCTGCTGGTGTTGAGGCAATGGTGTCTTGGTTAAATGAAACTGCTTCCAGTTCAAAAGTGTCTTCCTAAGTTAGCTTTTCAAGTCATCTAGCAAGTGGTCAGACGTCAAATCCTATAAATTTTGAGCATGTAAGTAGTAACTTTCCTCAGGTCTCTTCTTCAAGAAGTACTCTGGTGTCTGGATGGTCAAATTCTATGGAAAGAAAGAGGCAACTGAAGATGAACTCATGAAAAAGTATCAAAGTTTTAAGCATTTCGATGTGGTAGAAGACTTTTCAAATCATCATTACACTAACTTGGGCTTCCAGGGACAACCTGTATGTAAGGGAATTTCTTGTACCGGGCAGATTATTTTCTGCTATTTTAGCTGTTTGTTAAATCACAAATGTGACTTTACTAACCTCTGTTGTTACTTTTTGAACAGCCACCTAAGGCCTGGAGTAAGAAGGTTCAAGATTAGTGAAAAATATTGGAAAATGATTTACCTGGTGAGTCCGATGCTGCTAGTCACTCATTATTTATTTTTCTGTTGGTTTCATGTTTCTTATCTTGTCTTGGTAAATGTATCAATGTTGGTTTCCTGATGTAGAAGTCTTGTGAAGCTGGTTTATTCTCTCTGTCTAACCTCCACTTGCTGGTTGTAATGGTAAATGCAGCAATTGGCTCATGTGATATCTGTGGTTCCTTAAAAAATATGTGTGGTTTCAGGTGAAATCCATTGCAAGTATTTTTGACACATCGATTTGTCATAAATAAATGGTAGAATTGATATCCTTGCTCTCCCAGATCCCTCCCTGCCCCAAAACTCACCCCACAAACCTCAACTCTCTTATCAGCTAATAAATTTAGGATTGTATCCTCTTTCTGGCATGTTGCACCATCTGTTTTATCTAGAATTATTGAAAAATTATGTCAATTAACTTTATGGGATATCCTCTCATTGCTAGATTTCTCTAAATCATTATCTGATCTGTTTTTAGATTAATGTTGAAGTCATACTCTCTCTTACTTTCATATATAATATATGGAAGGGTCTGCGAAGCAAAGAAGGATCTCCTTAGGGCTGTCATCATTGAATCACAAGGCACTCCATACCATGATGGTCTCTTTGTCTTTGATGTCCTGTTCCCGCAAAATTATCCTGGTGTGCCAACAGTAAGTATTGGGGCGTTCTTGTTTTTTTTCTTTACTTTGTAATATTGAAATACAAATATATTTATTTACTTATTTTCCCTTTTCATTAGATGGTTTACTATTATTTTGGCGGTTTGAGACTAAATCCTAACTTGTATAATTATGAGAAAGTTTGTCTCGGGCTTCTTAACACTTGGAGTGGTAAAGGTAATGAGAAGTGGTTGCCCAAGACATCGACCATGTTGCAAGTTTTGGTTTCGATACAAGCTCTAATTTTGAATGCAAACCCTTTCTTTGATAAGCCTGGATATGAAACTTCATATGCTGGATGCGAAGGAAAGAGGAGATCTCACGCTTGCCATGAAGATGCTTTTGTTCTGTCTTTGAAAAGAATGACATATACATTGAGGAGGCCACCAAAGGTTATGATCGTGTATCCTGGTTCCAACTTCTACTTCATTCAAATATTCTGTCAAAAGTAACGTTCAATTTTACTGTAACTGTAGTCCAAGAATGTCTTGCATTGTATTGAATGCAGTCCTTTTCTTTAAGATAAAATAATCAATATATATATATATATATATATATATAAAGGAAAAGTATTGTCAATCCTATGTGGCATATCTTAGAAGCCTTTAATGCTATTTATCTTTTTTGGGGTTTTTTTGAAATTTTTTTTTCTTTTTTTTTCATTAATCAATAAATTTTTTTAATAATCAAAATAAATGAATCAATTACTACCCCTTCATTTATTTTTATTCTTTAATATAGAAATTTAATATTTCTTTATCATTATTCTCATGACCTTTAATGACCATAACTCCTAAATTATATTGATAGTCATGTTCATGATATCTTTGATATTCCATATTGTTGCCTTATAAATAGATGTATTATAAGTCTTTTTTCCTCCATTATCAAAACTAAGGATATTTCATTCACTATATATTTTTTTGAACTTTTATATATTCTTTAAAAAATATCATTTGTATACCTTCTAAAATGTCCTTCTTATTGTTTTCTTTTGGGTATGCTATTGTTTTTTCTTCTTGTACATGTATTGTTCCTTTAACATTTTAATTGATTTACTAAACTCATACATGAGATTACATTAAATTTGTTGTTAATATTATCTTATATTGTTTGTAACTTTTAAGCAAGAACATGTATAATTTAAATCTATTTTCTTATAATTTTTTCATAATATATTAATTTTTGTGATGTATTATTTTTTACAGGAATAAGAAGAAGATCATATAGTGAACGGATGAAGTAAAGATGAAATGATGACTATGTGAAGATTTGAGGAGGACATAAGAATCACTTGAGATGAATATCTTTTTTTAAAAAAAATTATATATATTCTTTTTTGCTTTCTCTAAATAGTTTAACTTACTACATAATTTGTTCACTTTTATTTGTCGTTATACTAAAAATAGATATAACGAAGAAATATAGACAAGATGACATGACACCATAATTTTCAAATTTTTTTTATATAATCTACTAAATAAATAAATTATTAAAAATTTCATAAAATAAATCAAAACTATCCTTAAAATATATCTTTTGCAATAGAACCCAATTCACCATTTGCTTAAGACAATTCACATAAGAGAAATTATACAACATAATCGTAATGATAATTAATTTCTTTTTATGTACTATGTAGTTTTAACTGTAAAATTAACATCAATGAAAAAAAGCGAAGGTAATAAAGAATAAATAATTATAATGAATGACTAGAATAGTAACAAAAAAAGAGAAATGATCTTTTATTTTTTTCTCATTCATAAGACTATAATTGTACACACATATATCATTATGTTAAGTTATAATTAGACTTTGTCAATTTTTATTGTGATACTTTTTCTTCTTATTTCTTAAAATTGTATTTTAAAAACATAATGACGACAAGAATAGGATGATAGATAAGACAAAATATAATGCTGAAACACAGAAATGACCTCCTTTTATTTTTTACTTTCTTTCATATGACTATAGTTGTACACACGTATTTCATTATGTTAAGTTGTGATTAGATTTTGTAAATTTTTATTGTGATATTTCTTGCAACATTCTAAAATGAACATTATGTGCTTGATGTTATTGTTTTTTACATGTGAGTGCATTCCTAATTTCTAAATTCGATATTGAGGTTAAAAACTATCGTTAGAAGAATTTTGAAGAACGAAAATTTAATAACTTCAAGAACTTCGAGAGTTTGAATTAATTTATTTTACGTTATTTTAGATTTTTACGCTCCTTTTTTGCTTTTATTTTTTTGGTGTTTGAAGAAAAAAATTATTTTTAAACATTTATTTTCAGGTCAGAAAAGTATAAAAATAAGCTCAAAGTAAAAAAAAATGAATATGTCCAACTTATAACTTTAGCACTTAGTTTATTGGATATTTTAAAAAAATGAAAAAAAAAATCCAACGCCCTCTTTGTCAAGCATTAAATTAAAAAAATTGACAATAAAATAGGGTATTTGAGAAAAAAAATAAAAGAAATTAAAATATTATTCACAATTTTTTGTTTTGAAAAAAGAAGAAGAAGACAAATAGCATATGAGGTCATAAATTTATATTTATGTAATTATATAACCTCTTTAAAGTTATATAAAAAACATCTCTTTTAGTTCAGATAATAATTAATTATTTTTATATTTTAATCAAATACATAATTTATTTTTCCGCTAATTTTTGGATTTTTTTATTTTCTAAGTAATTAATGTAAAAATTGATTCCTTAATTATTAAAATTAGTAATTTACTATCCTTTTCATATTTCTCATTATAATTATTGGTAGTTACAACTCAACATTAAAAAGATGTACTTACAATTAAGTTGATGTATATTATAATCATGTGGTGTACCCCTTCAAATTCTTTATGATAAAGTATTAGTGCAAGCACCTATTTTTGTACTTCTTAAATTTCATTATTAGTTAATTGGTGAATTTTTTAATTTTTAATTTTTAATTATTTTTCAATCTTGAAATTAATTAGAAATTAATGCTGCCACATTTTCACATATCAATTATGACAGTTTCTTATTCATGAAAAATAATGCAATTCTTGTAATTTTAGTATAATTGCTGAGAAATGCAAATGACTAGAGGAAACGGTAATTGACATATTTATTTTTTTAAATAATAATAATAAGTAAATTAAATTTGAAGGAATTATCCAAAAAAAAAAGAAGAAAAATAAAATAATTTATTGGCCAAATAGAGATGTCACATCACTTTTCTAATGCCTAGCTTCATATATGTATTGATGGTGAGAATTGAAAGTTTGAGTTTCCAAATATAAGTTTAATATATTTTTTGAAATTCAGAGAATATGAATCCTAATAATATCTAAGAATCCTGATAATTTATTTTGTAGTGTCTTTTAAAATTATTTTTAAAATTTTATTGCTTTAGCATTATATTTAAACATTATATACACACATATACAAAATCAAAATACTATTTTTAATATTTGAAATTTTAATTACAATTCTTATATTTATTGTGTTTTGATATATTATTTGTATATGTTAAATAAAAATTTTATTAAAAATATAAATTTATATCATTTGCATAGAGATAGATAAAATCAAGTATCCCTAAAAGCTAATAAATTTTCAAAAAGTGAAAACTTTAAATAAACTACACAACTAATTATCAATAATGTTATGAATTTAAAGTATTAACTTTCATTTTTTGAATTTGAAAAATAAAAGAAACCTTAACGTATTCATTGCACTTGAATAATAGTAAAAATTATATTTTTATTTAATAAAATAGTTTATCACCGCGCGAAGCGCGGCCGATTCCACTAGTACCTAATAAAAAGGATTTAATAGACATATTGTACAATGCTATAATATTTTCAAAATTTGACTTAAAATCAGGATATTGGCAAATTCAAATTGTTGAAGCGAATAAATACAAAATTATTTTCAATGTTTCTATAGTTCAATTTTAATGGAATGTGATGCCGTTTGAACTAAAAAATGCTCCCTCTAAATTTCAAAATATTATGATTGATATTTTCATATCTTACAACAATTTTATAATAGTTTATATTGATGATATATTATTTTTTTCAAAAATTATGGAAATACACTTCAAACATCTAGATTTATTCAAGAAAATTATTATACAAAATGGGTTAGTAATATCTAAATCAAGATGTCTCTTTTCCAAATAAAAGTAAGATTTTTAGGTAATAGTATTGACAATGTGAAAATAATTCTCATAAATAGAAGCATTGAATTTGCTTCAATACTTTCGGATGTTAGTACGGATATGGCACAACTTCAAAGATTTTTAGAAGTTTAAGTTACATTTCTCCTTTTATAAAGGACCTTGTTAAGGATGCATTTATTTTATATGATAGACTGAAAAAGAAACCAAATGCTTGGACTGCAGATCATACTCAAGCAGTTAAAAATACTAAAGTAAAGATTAATAACCTACCGTGTCTTATATTGACCAATCGTAATTGGGAAAAAGTAGTAGAAACAAATGCTTCTGATATTGGATATGGAGGAATTTTAAAACATTATTCTCCTCAAGATCGACAAGCATATATTATTCAATTTTATTCAAAAAATGAAATGATAGCCAAAAGAATTATGCAACTATAGCAAATAAAATTCCTTCAATAGTAAAAGGTGTTTTAAAATTTCAAGGAGATTTATGTAAACAAAAGTTTTTAATCAAAACTGATTGTCAAACAACAAAATCCATATTTAATAAAGATTGTAAATATGATGTTTCTAAACAAATCATCATCATCATCATCATTGTTGTTGTTGTTATTTTTTTTTTTTTTTTTTTTTTTTTTTTTTTTATTATTATTATTATTATTATTATTATTATTATTATTATTACAACATTTCTTAAAATTTGTATCCCTAATTTATGGACGCCTAATTTATTTCAAATTATTATTATCGTCTCTTTTTAATGATATATTATGTGAGAATAATGATTTGTAGAGTTGGTTAATTTTGTTAGTATTGTTATTATATAATATTATATTTATTAAATAATTTTGAACATATTAATTGAATTTATAACATGTTTAAGCATTTTTAGCATGTTTAACCAATTTTTCGGCATTTTATAACTAATTTAAGCATAAATTTTATTTTTTAGTATGTTCCTTTAATCTTCTGCATTATTTATTATTTTTTCAATTTAATAAATTATTTTCCAACATATCTAAATTTATGTTTCAACATTTAAATTTATGTTTCAGCATTTCCAATTTACTTTCCACCCTTTAAACAATTTCTCTGCACATTTTTTATATTCTTTTGCACTTCTAATAATTTTATGCACGTTTAAAATAATTTTTTGCAATTTTGAATAATATTTTCACATTTAATTAGTTTTTTTGAAAAGTAAATTAATTTTTTGCATAGTTAATTTTTTTTTTGCACAATTAAATAATTTTTTTCACAGTTGATTAATTTTCTGCACGGTGTAAGTAATTTTTTGTAAAGTTCATTGATTTTTTTCACGGTCTAAATAATTTTTTCACAGTTTAATTGATCTTCTACGGAATTTGATGAGCGTTTTGAACTGTTTAAATAATTTTCTGCACCCTTTAGTTAATTTTGCATATTTGAATAAATTTCACACATTAAATAATTTCTGCACACTCTAAATAATTTTCTGAACATTTAAATTTAATTTTCAGCATAATTAATTTAATTTTAACGCTTTAATTTAATTTTCAACATCGACTAATATTCTTCGCCTAGAATTTATGTCTATAAAATTAATAAATTTTAATATGTTAACTAACCTACAACACTAGATATCATGTCTATAGAACTTATTTAATTGATTTTCAGCATTTTAATCAATTGTGCGTCATCTAAATACCATGCCTACAGGTTTAAGTTATATAAAAATGAATAATTATTTTTAGCATGCTAATCATTTATATCAACTTGAATTAATTCAGAGGCGTTCATGAAACCGATATGTGCTATTTGTCAAGTTTCTTTTATTTTGGTTGACGCTAATCCCGCGTCTAATTAGGTAGCCTAAGTTTCTTTTATGTCTAGACCCTTATCCAAAATAAATCGCCCAATGCATTTTAGACATTAAGTTGAGATGGGTAGACATTTTGGGAAATGTTAGTTTTATCAATATCTTTATTGCGCTTCTAGGCGTAACAACATAATAACAAAACTAGGTGGGTAGAAAGTCGAAAATGATGAATATTGAATCGAGTAGAATTCGACAATGTGACATACGATATTGTCGCTCATTAATAAGTCGGGTACTGATCCGAATACGATAAAATTAACCCCTTATCCAAATCTTCTGAATCAAATTTTCTCTTCTTTATTTGGAGTGTTTTAATTATTTCGAATAGTTTAGGTTTATTCTTTAAGTGAATCTTGCTATATAAATTGTGTCCCTTCTATCTTCTCACTTATCTAATATTTTATTTCAATTTTTTTTATATATACTATTTTCCTTAATCTCTTATCACTTAAGTAATTTATAAAATAATTGACCTTTTCTTATCATATAAGACTCCCACGTAATATATGAATTTGACAAGGACCCACATTTGTGGACCTCAAAAAATTCTTGACATCTTTCTTTCTAGGTACCCTGAATCCTTATTCAATTTCTGATGCATAGGCAAAATAAATTTCAATTAGTCTAGAATGGTGTCCTAATGCACCTTAATTTGTTAGGTGGCAAATATTCTCTTTTAAATCATTCTTAAGAGAGTTGTCACGTTGAATTTCTCTTTTCGCGAGAAAAATGGACCATGACAGCATGACGACTCTGTTGGGGTCACTTAAATTCTAACCATTATGAATTTTTGTGTTATGTGAGATTTTATTCTTTCTTTCTATTTGTCAGAATTTTATTTTGATGTTTGTGTTTTTTCGTAACTACCCTATTCCTTTTTTCTTTATTGGTTGTTTTGGACATTTTTATTTGTCATTTCTACTTTTTGATCCCCTTCCTTTTTTCTTTATTTGTTTTACTAAATAACTCATGTCATCTATTTTCCTTTTCTCTTTTATTTGTCTATGTGTTGTATCTTATTTTCCGATATCTTCTTAATTGCACATTTATTTATTTTCTTTATACAGTTCAATGTGTTACTACTTTTCATAATGTGTTATGTGTTACTGCTTTATATAACTGACATTCCGCTCATATCTACCTCCACTTAGAACCTCTTTTTTTTTTTTTTAAGAACGATTGCGTGGTTTCACAGGCGTTCAATTTTTAAATATACTTATGAAAAGTCTCGTGAATCGGTTGGTCGACGGTACATCGACAGTCATGAGCTTTTCTGCTCTCAATTTTCCGCTTGAGGGAACTTTGTCAAGAAACCGCTCTTATTCATATATCTCGACAACTTATTCCTTTACTAAGAAATATCCATCCCAAAGCCTAGGATGCCTTGTTAAGAAAAGTCTTGCCCTAAGTTCTAAGGGATTTCATAATTCCGAAAAGAACGCTTTCATAACTTATGTGCCTTATAAGACATTAATTTTTCTAATCTATCACTTCTTTAAACTTGATTTATGATACCTTTCCTTATTTTCTTTATTTTTTTCTTATCAAATTTTTCTTATTGATAAATTATTTCTCATATAAGTTTCTTGCTTAATTTATTTTTCTCTCAATGTCATTTTTCTCATTCCCTCTATTTGTCTGAATTTGTATTTTTTTTTGTAGGTTTTGCTTCTCTTAGTACCTATCCATTTTTCTTCCATACCAACCTTCTTCCTTTCTCCTCCTTTTATAAAATATCCTCGTGTTAAAAAAGGGTGAAAACTAAAACATTGTTTGAATTATTCAAATCAATTTTTGCAATCTTTTAAATTCTGAATTGTTTCATACTAAATGTTTCAGTTGAACTAACTCTTCCAACTTTTTTAAAAAAGTTTCATATACTTCAACCCTCCCGCTTTTTCAAATTAAAATTTCATTACGCCTAATTTTTTCAATATTATATTATTATTACTAGTTCACCCCATCGCTTTAAGTAGGAACTTAGTATTTAGATTTTGCTTAGAGCCTATATTTATCTTTTGATATCAATTCACTTCTCAAGCTTAAGTTCTAACCCACCTATTCAACCTAAAGTCTTCTTTGATAAGGTATCTCATATTTTCATACTCTTTCTTTTCTTATTAGGTATAGTGACTCTTTTTTTGTTCAATTTGCTCTTTTTATTTAAAGTTTGTCAAGAATTTGAATATCGACTCAATTGAAAATATACAATATGACAAATATACTAAATAAGCCAAAAAAAAAACCATCCTTCTTTCTTCTCATCTAATGTAAACAATTATTTGGACTATATCTCTTCATTCTCGCCTTACTCACACGCCCTCTCAACAGTTGCCTTTAACACGCACCACTCTTGAAAGTGAGAAAGCCGATTTAGATGCATGTCGGCAAAAGCTTCATGACATAGAAAAAAGGTTGGATCAGAATCTATGTTACAAAGGAATTCACGACTTGAGGTATGAGAAATTGAAAAATAATAATATTACTAGCTTATTTATTATAATCTAAATTCAAAAAATATATTTTTAATTTTTTTATTATTTAAAAATAAGTAAATAAATAAATAAACATATCCTAGAATGTAACTTTATATTTTGAACTATTTTCTAATGAAACCTACTAAAAATAAAATAAGTGCTAAAATAAATATTAGAAAAATATAAATATTTAATATTGAAAAATAAGTTAAAATTTGAAAGGGTTAAAAATCATATGTCTACTGACTATTTAGATTTGTTTTTTGCTATAGTTGGGGGCACGTCCTAACATTTTATTGAAATACAGTTTTGATTTGTGTCTTTGTTGGATTACTGTAGACTTGGGTGGTGTTGGCTGGTGGTTGGTTGTTGATCATAGATGTATTAATTGTTCTTGAATATATCTTATTATATGTTTGTAATTCATCCGACATTGAGAATGTTGTGTTTATTTAGGTAGTGTATGGGGTGGTCTCCGATCCACATAGGACTTGAGATACCCATTACGACTAGGTCGTGGTTCAAGTTGTGACAAGAACACTGATATAAAGTTACATAGTTATCCCACCAATCTTTTAGTTGATCAGTAAATCTTGCAATAATCATTTCTGCAGTAGTTCTATCACTATTTTTTTGAACATTGCAAATTGTATTGTACATCAAAATTCGATGTATTATGGATATTTTTCTCTTAGTATAACCATATATGTTCCATTCATAGATTTTATTTCCATTATAACTATTAGAGACTATCATCTCCTGTTCTTTGATTGAGACTCCAACTCTTGAGTTTACTTGAAATAAATTGAAAATAAGAATTAGAAAAATTGAAGATGACGAAATAATAGAAACATAGAAATTAAGAGAAAACATGACATTCAAGAATACATCAAACATGAAAATTAAATTAATGAGTGAGTTGAGATGATATTCTAATGTCACAAACTCTCGGTCCTGAGCCGATAGAACGAATACCCAAAAATAACTTGACACCATTTATCTAAATCTTTCAAAAGGTGACAAGATATATTGCATATATTAATAAAAACATGTCATCGATCCCAATAATACATCATCTACAAAGACGAGGTATAACCAAAAGAGCTTAGAACAAACTTTGAGTTTTGTGCTCTTATGTAACCCAATCTTAATTAATGATCCTAAAATTCATCATTTTGGGAAAAATACAGAGCATTATATAGAGAGAGTAGAGAGAGTGGGGGCAATCCTTAGAATGCATCAAACAAGGAGGAATTTAAACTTTTTTATACGATATCTTTATTGCAAAACAAACTACTACTTTCTTACTTATAAAGCACAAGTTCTATGAAGTACTAAATTTAAAATTTGAACAATAATAGTTGATATTCCCTTAAAACATAATCAGCCAAAGGAAATTCCTGTGACTTGGCTAAATCAACTCCTAAACATTTTTTGGGTCAACCTATAGCAAAGCATACTTAGAAGAAACTTGAAAGATGGACAACCCCCTTAGTCACGAACAAAAAAAAACTAAGTGGTTCATATATTCCTTAATCAACAAAAAATAACAAGCATACACACCAACAAAGTGCCTAAGGGAAAACAGAATTATAACGCGCGACATAGTCTTCTATATCTTCACCAACTCATATTTCAATAATAAATAAAAATAAGGAGCGGAGGGAGGGGGGTCTCATGTCTAGATTCACATACATTGAAACCACAAAAACTTAAAATGAACCCATATTTGATCCGTGGGTAGTCAACTATAATACCAAAACGAGATAAGCAACACATATACACAAAAACATATTCAAGCAGAGAAAACACAGGAAATAGGGTGATTTTCACTTTATTTTGCATTGCAATGTCTCAATATGAATTAGGAGGAAACCAAATTCAAACTCAATTTCTAGGTGAAAAGAATATGTAACAAGGAGAAAATTAAGAATTCGTGCACAAAATAATGAAGCACATAAGTATATGACCACAAATTTACCACCTTAAGTCTCTACACAAAGAAGTCATTTTTATGAGATGGAACTTCTTAGTCACTGACAAATTTATGTTGTAATTCTCTTAGAGAATTTCATGATAAATAAGGATACTAACATATTGTACACACTTAAATGGCTAGAGATATAACTAAGAAACTACTACTATATTCAGAACATTCAAAACTAGCGGCACAATAACCTTCAAATGGTCATCTATAGATATTTAAGATTATAAATTCCCGATAAATGTACCATCAATTATAAACACAATCACAATAAATGGGAATCTTTTTGCATCAAGTTTAAAAATCACAAATAATTTAACAAAATTGTTGCCCATATTAAAAGTAACCTCAACTTCAAGGAATTATTTAAGCTAAGTCTCAAGTTACAAACACTTTACGAGCACATCATCCAAGGTAAATCAAACCAAATGACCAGAAACTATTACACATTTTTGTACCAGAACTAAGGCTAATTCCAAACCAAATAAGAAGAACTTAGTGAAAGAAAATTACATGCAATAAAGTAAAGGAGGAAGGAGTATAATTGGTTGTTGTGCGGCAAGCTAGGGGATAAATATCAAATTCCAGCGAGATCACAATCTCCTCAACTTGAACTCGAATTTGAATAAAAAAGAAGAGATTTTTGAAGAACTTTGAATATGTGAAGTATTTGTACCATATTTTGAATTTAAAACTCGTATTTTTTAATGTCTATAACTTGTCTTTTGACTGATGAAATTGGTGGTATTAATAGGCAAATCCGGACTTCAAAGTCCGAATTCCAAACTAAAATTTCATGCAAGCCATGGCTAAAAAAGAAGGGGCTTTGAATTCAATAACTGAAAGAGACTACACATATCTTCCAATTTTTGGACAATTCTTGGACCTTTAATATGATTTTGAGATCAAAATTGAGTCTTGCACTGATTTGGGACCTGTTTCATTGTTGTGAAGGGATTCACATATTGGAAAGATAAAAGTGGAGAATCGCGCGCAGCTAGGCCAGAGATGGCACTGACTAAGGCTTCAATTTGTATGGAGAGAGAGGAAGAAGAAATGAGAGAAGATGAAGGAATTTTTTTGGCTGTTGCACTGGTACTATTTTAGGGAATATGAAAGGGAAGTAAAAAAGAGGCTTTGGGAAGAGAAACACGTGTTTTGATTTTGGGGGAGAGAGATAGACATGTTTAGCGTTGGCAATCTTGGCGTTGGCATTGGACGACTTGAATTGTTCCAAATTAAAAAATGATAATAAATAGACAATATATATATATATATATATATATATATATATGTATGTATGTATATATAAAGCTTGAAAATCCATTTCCCTCGGAATAAAAGGATTCAATGGCTAATATGAGTTATGTTTTGATCGGGTTTTATCTTGAAATGGTGGGATTTTTTGGTTTGAATTTGATAAATAAATTGCGCTATCAAATGTAAATTTGTAAAAATCTCAAATAATAAATAACATAAATTCCATATTTTAGCTAGTTAATTACATTTCCTTTCGAATTTGTTATTTAGTTTTTCTCTTCAAATCAATAAACAACATAAATCCCAAATTTTTGCTAATTAATTACATTCTTTCCTGTATTTGTTATTTTGTATTTCTCCCTCACGAATTATAAATGTTCATATACATTCTTCCATGTTATTATAAATTATAACCTATGTATATGAGTTAACCGTTTTAACGACATTTAAGGAAAGAAATCAATCTAATGATTATTCAAGAGAGTACCTTATTAATGTGTATTTTTTAATGTATCCCTTAATTATGTAAATTTTTTCAAAATTATACTCCTAAAAGGAAATTTACCACATAAATTACCTATAAAATTTTAGAACCAAAGAAAAAAGACGCTAATAAAATAAAGGGACATAAAAAATTTTAAAATGGAAAAAAGGACTCGTATAAAGAAAACATGACAACAGTAATAGTATAAAATATATTTTTATACATAACATGCTTATGTACAATGTAACTATGGTGAAACATAATTGTAGTAATGTAATACCCTGAATTCTTGGTCGTTGAGAATTTCTAAAATTTTATTCTCACTGCTAAGACTACAGCTCCCTTTACGAGTCATAGGGATTCTTGACGAGTCTTATGGACCCAATTGTATCCTGGCTAGTATATTGGCCTAGAGTTTCTTTCCTGACTATGACTTAAACCCTACTTGTCGTAGGTTCTCATAATAAGTCGTATGGTATCTTCCATAACCAAACTAGTGTGATGCCCAAATTGTTTCTGCTTTGACAATGACTGGTCCAAGTGAGTCGTAATTACTAAGTACGAGTCATCTAGTAAAACTCATAGAAAAGTCAGTGTTGGTATCCTATATATTTTCTAGCCTACGAATAGACGATAAGAGTCGTATGATGGACCTACGAGTCGTAAGGGCACCCGTAAAGACTTGTGGTGATTTATCAGTCTTCTCATTAAGGGCATTCTGGTCAATCCCCCTTTTCCCTTACTTAGATCCCTCGATCATAAATCACTTTAAGGGGTTATTTATCATTCATAACACAATAAAAAAATACTATCAAACTCTCTAAATTCTCTCAAGCAAGATACTTAGGGTTTCTAAGAAGTTTATTAATTAGAGCTCTCAAGGAAAAATTCTCTCCATAACTCTTGATATTTTAGTCATGTTACTCTTCTCCAATTATTACTTTATGAGAATCATATATTTAAATAGTTTAATTGGATGGTTTTGAATGTGTGTTTTTATGTGGTTGTGGGTTTTGATATGGTTGATTCTTAAATTATTTTCTCATGATTTATTATGCACTGTTAATGCATTATTGGTGGTTTTGAACTTATGGGGTGCATGGAAATGGTGAATTAACTAAAGGGTCATGATTTTCCCCAAAATTGATAATTTGAAATTGAAATTGGTTTTAATAATTATGTTCCCTCAACCTACTTGTGTAAATGGCTTCGGATTATAAAACTGCCAATTGATTTGACTTACCCACCTATGATATTACATTTTATTAATGATTAAACAATGAATGTAAACTTTAAAAGCTTTGTTGGATAAGATTTAATTTAATGAACAAAGGGTGTCGACGCATTTCCCTAAGTTAATGTGATTGTTATGGCATAGAGATAAGCTTGCAAATGTAAGGGTATGATGATACCCATGGTGTGTATTAATGGTTGGTTCATTAATTAATAAATGGGTTATGCAAAAATTGATTTAAATTGGGCTTAATGGGGGGTTATGTAGCAAAGCTGTGAAGGTGTGGGTCTTGGATGACTTATACTGGAAACTCATTTTTACCAATATATGGTTTGGTCTTGATGAGTGTGTGCATAGTTTACACTATTGATATATTTTTATCATGGATTGACGTGGGGTAACTGAATTCCATGGTATTTCTTGATACCTCCGATTTGCGCGGCTAACATGAACTGGGCCCCTTTCAGCAGGGGAAGCTGAACATATATAGCGCATGGGTTCCTGTTTATAATGGTTAAGCTACATATCCAGGATAAAGTTTTACTTTATGTTAAGCCTTGTTCCCTTTCCCCACATGACATGTATATATGTATATATATATATATATATATATATATATATATATGATTATGTGCATTGGCTTGAACAATTTTTAAAATATGATTCATGGAATTATGTTATCCCTACCCCTGAGTTATGTGCTTGTTCTCAACCCACTTACCATTTTTAAATATTATATCCCCATGCGATGCAGGCATCGAAGATACATCTTTTCCTACGTAGTGTTAGGTGGATTGACTTGGTTTGTCGATAATTGGTAATGAAGTAGTGAGTTTCCATTCTCCAAATGACCTGGTCATTTCATTAATTTCCTTTAATATACTAGAATTAAAGAGTTTATATTAACATTATCATTGTACTCTTCATTGTCAGAGTTAGGCAATATCCCGATAGTTTATTGATTTTGGTTTTGCTAGAAGTCTTTATGGATATTACTGTGGACATGGGTGATGTTGGTTGGTTGTTTTTGGTTGGTTACTGGGTATTGGTTATAGATATGTCTTAAATTCTTTGAGTTTATCTTATGTTATCTTGTTATATGTTTAGAATTCCTCCACTGTTGTTGGTATTGTACTCTGTTAGGCTAGGTCCAGGGGTGGTTTCTATTCCTTGTTGGACTTGTGATACCCGTCACAGCCTGACCTTAGTTCGGATTAAGACAAAATTGGTATTAGATCCATGTTTGGTGTCATTAGGTATGTAAAAATTTGTGTCAAGTAGAATATCTTTTATAGGTATGTAAAATGCTATACTTATAAGTAAGAGTCCATGAGGCATTTAGGAATGTTCCCTTTCTTGTGATCTACTATCGGGATGTAGAGTCTAAGGTCTTCAAATCTCCTCTAATTCTCATTTCCTTACTTTTCAGATTATGCCTCCCAGAAGATCTGATGTTCGTGGAAACTCTTTGTCCTGCTTAAGGACAATGTGGATGGGGCTCATCCTACTTAAGGAGTTCAGACCCGATCTAGGGTCAGTGCTTCTGATTCCCCTAGTAGAGTTCCATCAGTTCCCATTGATATTTCTTCCGCTAGCAACACTCCTACTTGGTTATCTCCAATAGATATTACCAATTCTAAGTTTTATTGTTTTATTCATCTGTTGACCCAATTAGTGACATCTTAATCACGCTAGTAGAGTTCTGTTAGTGCTGTTGTGAGTTCTTCTAAAGCCACTAGAGTTGGACAATTTATGCGGTTGAATCCTCCGACCTTTATTGGTTCTAAGATTGAGGAAGATCCTCAAGAGTTTGTAGATGAGATGGAATTCACTGCATACCAGCTGAAAGATGTGACGCATCAGTGGTATGAGGAGTGAGATCAGTCTAGGGGAGATAATACGGAGTTGGTTTTATGGGAGGATTTCTCTAGTGCTTTTCTTGACCATTTTTTCCTCGGGAGTTGCGGAAGGTGAAGGCAAAGAAGTTTGTAAATTTGAAGTAACGCAAGATAGCTGTGAAGTAGTATGCATTGAAGTTTCATCAGTTGTCCCATTTTTCTCCTGAGCTAGTATTTAATATGAGGGCTAAGGTGAGGAAATTTGCTTTAGGTTTTTCACAAGACTTAGTTTTGGACTGTAAGGTCACCTTAATAAACAGTAACCTAGATATCTCTAGGAATATGGTGTATATTCAATAAATGGTGGATGAAAAGAAGAAACATGTTGAGGTAAGTGAAAGATCGAGTAAAAGGTTTTTGTATTCAGATCAGGGTGGAGGTCAACATCATAGTGGTGGAGATAGTAGGAAATGGTCTAAGAAGAAGTGTGGGAATTCTGGTTCCTATTCTACGGCTAGTGTTCCATATCATAAGCCTTTCGCTGATCACCATTTTCAGAGCAATAGTAGATTTATGACATAGGGTGCCTAATCTTAAGCCAGTGGGCTCAATCAAATCCATCATATCCACCTTGCTATTTCTGTGGTCAGGTGCATCCTGACTTTTATAACGAGGGGAGGAATTAATTATATCAGATTATACTCAAAACTAATAATATGGTGAATTTATGGTGAAATCACATGACATTAGATTTAACCTAACAAGAAATCACCCAAGGATTACCACTCTCTTATGTTTTATACTTTATAATAGATATATTCTTTTTAGACTTGAGTTTCATCAATACTCTTGCATTCTAAATTTCTAGACATCTATAGTTTAATTACTTGTTTTAAAATGTTACTCAATCTGTTGAAAATTTATTCTCACTTATTTTCTAATTGAATTTCAATTTTATTCTCATTTTTGTCGTATATAGAAAATACAATTTTTTTTCAATTTTACCATGAGAATTAATTGCGTATTTTTCAAACTAATTCGAAGATACAATAGTAAACATTAATTAATAGGGGTACTATGGTGAAATAGGCATGTCAATAATTATTGTCGTAATAACTATGCCTAGTCTAAATGTAACAAGTAAAGTGAAAAGAGGGAATATCTACTGTAAGTAAATTTGATGAAAGAACAGGAAAAAAAGTAGAACTTAACTATTGGGTTTGTGTTAATTATGTCTAGAATTTTTCCCTTCTATAATTAGGAAAATGAAAATCCCTATTGGTCCGATAGACCCATTGTCCTAATAGATTTGGGAAAGGAAATATAGTCCTTGTATGATTAAGAGAAATTTTTCCTTATGGGTTTGGGACTACTTGGATTCGATAAATAGTGGATGAAGTTGGAGATTCTAAATCATTATACGATTCCTCTATAGCGAAAACCGACTCTACTTTCACTTGGAGGATTAGGCCTATCCAAACCTCCATCACGACCATAATGTTGAGGTCATGATGCCACCTACTTTTTTTAGTAGGTAAGACAAAATCCCACTAAAGTAAGGAAACACAATAAAAAGGAAATAAACTCACAAATGTGGACTTATAGAATAAGACCAGCCATAACATATACTAGATGAAAATTTGAACATATATATATATATATATATATATATATATACACACATAAACACACACACAAACACACACACAATTTTCATGTAGTACATGTTATGAATTTGAGGCTGATTTCAAACATCATCTTATATTAGTTTTCTTTTATTTATCTTACGAAGATAGATTTATGTATTCCTATTATAGTGAATTGTATTAGATACTTCTTACATGGTTGACATTTAAATCTTGAGGATTTTGTGTTTTTATATATATATATATATATATATATATAAAATCCCCAAGATTTAAGTGTCACAGATTTAAGGAGAATCTAATACAACTCACAATAATAGGAATACATAAGTCTTTCTCCGTAAGATCAATAAATAAAACTAATATATGATCATGTTCGAAAATCAGTCTCAAACTTTGAAGCTCACTTGTACCCTTATATGTCCTGGCTGATGGCATGGCATGAGCTGAACTGTCGTGAGTCGTACTCGATCTAGGATACTAAACGAAAGGGCATAGTGGGGATAAATATGGTCCAATTGTACTCATTAGGTAAGATAGTCCAACTGTTAAAAGTAGAAAATAATAAAAGTAAAATACACTATGATCACGCCACCCACTATTGATAAGTTCCTAAAAGGTAACTCACTACGTCTCCACTAATAGTTCTAAACTACTTTAGAGGGCAACTGTACATAATTTTTATATATATAAACATACATACATCATACATATATATATATATACATATATATATATATATATACATATATATACATATACATACATACATATATATACACATACATACATACATATATATACACATACATATATATATATATACATATATATATATATACATATATATATATATATATATATATATGAAATAAATTACACATCAACATGTACAAAAAAGATACCCAAAAGATGAAAATGCAATGCAATGATGTAGTATGGTGGAACTCACGTGTACACCTTCCAAGATTCAGAAGATAGGACCCATTGGGGGGGGGGGGTTAGAAACCCATATATATTAAAAATCTCAATAAACCTTGCCAATAAATGAACTCAACCTAGGCTTTCTGATATCATATCACCTTGCTGGCAATGACCATGACCAAGAGTTTTATAAAGGGAATTCCTTTTTTAATTTTAAAATTGGAGCATCTCAGTTCTATTAAGTCGTCATGAACATTTATAAATTATAGGAGGATATATTTCTCCCAAAAAATAAGTAAGAGGATAAAAATTAATCAATACAGGTACGAATCAACTTAGAATCTACTCCATTTAATAATGAATCATGATATAAGCCATAATAGGGTACAAGTGGTATGAATAATCATGTAAGAGATCGGGGATATCATTTAAAATCGCTTATTCAAGTAATAATTAGGTGAAAAAGACAATTAAATACAAAAATAAGGCCTATATTATCTAATCAAGTACCAACTAGGGTGATAGAATAATATGGCAAATAATGAATCAGTAGGCCTGTATCATATAATAATGTCCCTGCAAAAGCATTACAATATTTACAACATCACAAGTCAACAATAAAATGCACATAAGTCCCCATAAGGCAACATAAGAAAATATAATAATTTATGAATATGATCCCCAAGTCTAATTCCATAAAACAGACCATGCCTTAAACTTTTATTAACTACCAAACCTAGTTTGAAGGAAATTAAGAATAACCTACCTCTAAATGCCAAAATGCTAGAATACAATCATTCAATGCGGAGCCGTATCGCTCTCGAATGGTCTCAACACAAGATAAAACTACCGAAAACATCATCTATGCGTAAAAAAAGCTATTGTACCCATCTTAGTTATTTTTGAAATGGGTCCAAAATTAGTTTGAAAATGAATTCAAAAGTGAAAGGGGTAATATTGGAATTTTATTTTTGAAACATGTTCCCTAATATTATGGGGGTCGATAATTAAAAATTCAGGTGAAAATAAGTTTAAGACAAGCCTCAAATCAAAGAAAAATTAATATTAAAAGCTTTACCGGAAAAACTTCCAAAAAATTCATCTTGAAATAAAAGTTTTGAAGCTATTTTCCAGATAAAATCATTGGAAATTAGTGAGAGTAAGAGTTTTAGAGCTTATCCAAGCACGAGTGGTGATGAAAATCCTTAAAATTGACTTTTACCATATCTTTAAGATTAAAAATAGTGAAAAATCAAGAAATAGACTTTGTATAATGTTTAGTAAACAATACGTTATGATCGTAGCACCAGCCTCACAATCACAAGGGTCTATGTTTAATTGGACATATAATTAAACATAGCATTCACAGGCAGCGCCTTGCATCTGTGAAGGCAGATAATCTGTACTGTTATTTTTGTGACAATACAGTCATATTGCTAACTAAGGGAAATAAATCCGACTTTGACAAATAATTGTTTACAAATGCAGTCCCACCATAATATTCGTGATGAGAAGTGTTTTTCTTTATTAGAATAGCGACCAGGGTCTTGTGATGCAAAGAAGGCTTTGGCTATGTGTCTGATACATAAACTCAGAAAAAAATTGATATTTCTAAATTCTTTGAGCAGACCCTTGGGATTTGTTTGAGACCCCACAAAAATAACCAATATATGCTACAAGGATATTATCCAAACTCAATGGTAGTGTTGGATTTTAAAAAATGAGTCATTTACAATGAATTAGTCCCCAAAACCCTATTTAGGCATTTTCACTTAATTTTGGATGGAGGGTGGAAATGCAAAATAAGGGTTTGAAACCCAAATCAACTCAACTACTAACCCAAAATGATTTTCTAGATTTGATGGAACTCTCAAATCACCAGCTGGCATCCAAAACTAGAAATGTTTTCCAAGGTAAAACTAATGGCTTTTAAAGCCTCTAAGAGCCTCAAAATCTCTCAAATTGCTCTGGAATGTATCAGGAATTGTGCCAACCACCCATATACATCCTAATCCATAGGTAATAACTATGAAGAAGGTAAAAGTGGTCAAAAAAATTTAAAAGGAAAGCATCATATATTCGTTTGTTACTTTAGCCACAACAATAACACTAGTCAATACTCAAACTAAAAAGTAAATAACGTACCTGAAATGTTAAAAAGCTGAGTTATCTACTCCTTATATAAGACTCGACCTCCCATGTTGCCTACTTATTAGGATGATGTCTCCACTAGATATTCACTAAATTGATAAACTTAGACCTCAATTTATTATTCTAACTATCCAGGATAGCAATATGCTCCCCCTCAAAGGATAAATCATCGTACAAAACAATGGAATCCAATCATATAAGATGATTATTATATATACAGTACCTTTTCTAAAAGGTGAGATATAAATAACAAGATAAACAACCAATAGATTTTAGAGGAAAAACTAGACTATACAACATATCACCAAACTTCTTAATGATCTCCAAAAGGGAATTGTACTTTAGACTTAACTTTCCTTCCTTCTTGAATCTCATCACAACTTTATGGGTGAGACCTTCTACAAAACTTGATCTCCAATTATGTATGATATATCAATGGCTCAACTTCGGCATAACTTTTCTCCCTAATTTGGGAAGCCAATATCCTTTGCTGAATCAGTTGAACATGATCTATCAAATCCTTTAATAAATTATAACCCAAGGTGTCACCTAAAATGAGTCAAACCATGCCATAGAGGGTCTATACTTCCACCCATATAATGCCTTGGAAAGAGCCATCCATATGTTGTAAGTGAACACCTACCAGGGGCAAGTACTACTACTAATGACCTCCAAAATCCTTGACACATGCTCGAATCATGATTATAGCACTTGAATAGTCCTCTCAGACTAACCATCAAAGGATAAAATTTATGCTCAAATTAAGTTGAGTACCTAACTCACTCTTAATAGTACTTGAAAAACCTAAGGTAAACCGCATACCTCTATTAGATATAATAGATATATGGACACCATGTAATCAAACAATCTCTCTAATGTAGATCTTGGCTGGCTTCTCCATATTATAATTCACCTTCATAAGCTTCAAATAGGTTGATTAAGTTATTTGATCCCCAATTACCCAAATAGAGTAAAACTTATCAGAATTTAGAGGAAGTCCATAAATGAAATTTATGTTATACCATTCCCACATCCATTAGGGAATAGGCATCCTCTACATAGTACAACCCAGTCGATGATGCTCATGTTTCACGTATTTTCAATTCAAACACCTAGCCATTAAATCTACAATATCCTTCTTCATACCACCCTAACAATTATGTTTCTTCAGATCATGATACATTTTTCCCTCCCCTTGTTGAATGGAATATCAAGAACAATGAGCATCCTCCAAAATCATTCTAAACCATCTACTAACTCTCAACACAAAAATTCAGCCACTAATCCTAAAAAACCATTAGAATCAAGAGATGTTGACTTATCCTTTCCATTCAACACCTAATTATGAATCACCCTCAATCTACTATCATCAAAGTAATGAGCATAAATTTACCCCATAAAAGAAAATCTAGCCTCAACAAAGGCTCACACATGTTCAACTATAAAAATATCAAGACTAACCAGTAGGTTATCTAAAGACTGAGGTTCCAAGTCCAAAGGTCGCTCATGGGTCAGAAGATGAGCTATACTTCCCATACTTGTCACCTTTAAGCTCAAGGCATCCATAACTATATTAGCCTTGCTCGATTAGTAAAGAATACTGATATCATAATCATTGATAAACTCAAACTAATTTTGTTACCTTATATTAATATCTCACTAGGTGAAGAAATACTAAAGGCTATGATGAATAGAGAAACTATCATAATGGACTCCGTACAAGTAATGTTGCCATAATTTCATCACAAACACAACTGCTACCAACTCTAAATAATAGGTAGGGTAATTCTTTTATTCGGTCTTCTATTGATGATTAAAGTAATCATTCATCTTACCCTCCTACATCAAAGTAACATCAAATTAAATTCTAGAAGAATCACAAAAAATCGTAAATTCCATGCCCTCTATAGGAAAAGTTCAGATAGGTGACGAAGTCAATAATTCCTAAGCTTTTAAAATTTTTCCGCACAAGAATCTAACCAATGAAACTTTGAAACTCGATCGGAGAAGTAGCTATAGCCCTGTGATGAATCACGCTATCTTGGCCGGATCGGCCATAATACCATCCTTAGTCACTATATGCCCCAAAAGGAGAAATAATATAAACAAAACATACACTTGGAAAACATAGCATAGAACTTCTCATCACACAATCTCTGAAGTATAGTCTCAAGTGTCTTACATGATTATCCTTATTATATAAATAGAATCACAAAGGATTTGAAATACGATCCAAATACATAGTTAATCAACAACATGAACATTGCAGGGGCATGAATAACAGAAAGTACATGACTAAAAACTCACATCTCATCTGAAAAGCTATCTTTGAAACATACAAAACTCTAATCATCAACTGGTGAACCTGTATCTCTATTCATTCATTGAAAACACTGAATCACCCGGTAGTTGGTGAAATAAATCATCAATGTGATGAAGAGGATACTAGTTCTTACAAATAACCTTATTTAAATAGTGATAGTCAATTCACAAACACATGGAACCATCCTTATCTTCATAAACAAAAGATGAGCACAACAAGGATACACACTAGATTTAATGAAACCTTTACTCAAAAAGTCCTATAGGTATTCCTTTAGCTCATTTGGGCATCATATAAGGAAGAATGCAAATGGACTTGTTTCTTATATTAACATCAATAGCATAGTCAATCTAACAATCTTATGGTGTACCAGACAAATTTGTAAGGAATACATCTTGAAACTCTCTAACAACTCAGATAAAATTAAAAAAAGTGATAAAGCAATATTAGTATTATGAATATATGTCAAATAAGAAAGATACCTTTTTTCTACCATATGAAGAGCATGTAAAATAATATAACTCCGTCCTACTTAAATTAAGAGTACCCTTCCATGAAAACCTTAGGAAAATGGTAGAGATAAGGTCAAGGTCTTGGAAATAATAATAAATAGCATTATAGGGAGCTAAACAATCCATACCCAAGATAACATCAAAGTTAACCATATATTGGACAATCAACTCTACCCAAGTCTCACACCTTATGAAGGTCACTACACAAGATAAGTACACCTGATCCACTATAAAATACTCCCTTACTAGAGTAGAAATATGATGAGGCACAACAAGGGTTTCATACAAAATATCTAAATAGGAAACAAAGTAGGTAGACACATTAGAGAATATTGACCAGGGGTAAAGTTACACAGAAGTAGAATGATGAAAAATTAAGGAGATAGTTGTTATAACTACATCAGAGGCCTTCGTCTTAAGTCTCCGAAGTATAGCAAAAAAATATCCATGCCTAATCCCTGACTGAGAAACCATACGTCCACCATTATCTCTCTAATCTCTATCTGGAGCACCTCTAGTACCATTACTTCCACTATATTAACTACCTATAAAAACAAAATTAGGAGTAACTCAAAACTGAAGCTGAGAACATTACTAGGTAGGACCCAATACACGATGAGGGATGTTCCTTACGTAACTTCAAATATCATAGCATATAAAAAACATTTTTCAACTCATATCAGATTAAGAAAGCGTGGAAGACCGAGAATGACCATGCCTCGAAGAACAAAAATTAGAGCCCCACTTACATGACATAAACCCTAGCCACCCAGAGCTATAAAAACTATAGATCTTCTATCTGAACCATGTAATCCTGGATGAACTAGTCTACCATGATAATCAAGAGAACCTCTACTGGTTAGATCCCTACCTTGGGATGCATATTCACTAAACTCGCCCTATTGGTGAATCATCTTATTATTGTGAATACTTTAAATACCAAAATGAATAAACTGAATCAACTAGACATACTCCATAATACACTAGAGAAAAATCCCCAGACACTAACATCTAGTCTATAGCAAACTAATACTGACCCTGTAGACCCTTAGTAAAGTTTTGAATCCTCTTAAACTCGGTGCATATACTAGCTACCAAATATATTTAAAATGCATGAAAACATGCCTCATACTAAACAATTGTCAAGAAGACTTATTCCCTGTTATCAAACTCATATCTAAGAGAGTAAGGAACTAAGTTCACTAAAAAAGCTTGAGAAAACTAAGTCCATGTCATAGAAAAAAAACCCAGTAGTCTACAAAAAGAAATTGGCCTTCATTATTGACTAGCCATATCAATTAATTGATATGTAGTAAAAAAATTGCATAGAATTAAAAGGATAAAAAATTATGCAAGGTCTCTTGATAGTCATGCTAAAACTCTTAGGCATCCTCTACAATAGCACTATACACTTTGGAAGAGCCAAGCAAATGAATCTCTCAAAACTCTTCTAATCATCAGAGACTTCATAAGGCCTAAAGGAAAAGGAAGAACAATGACCCTAGTATGTAGTGAATCAACAAGTGGGAAAATCACAAAAGATGGTTGTACCTTATAGTAAAAATACCATAACTGGGAACCCATCCATGTAGCATAATACCTTTTGAAGACTGAGAAATACCTGATACTCTCTAAGGAACACCAGTCTGGGGAGCGCTATCTTGAATAGAAAATAGAAAGGAAATAAATCATGAGTGTGAGACATCTTGAATGATGTTAGGCTATAACATATACTAAATGAAAATTTTAAACAAATATGCATATAAATTCTTCAAGATGTATGTCTCACTGTTAGGAGAAACAAATACATAATAATAGAAATACATAAGTTTATCTATGAAAGATAAATAAAGATAACTAAGATAAGATGAAGTCCGAAAGTCATCCTCAACCTCTGAAGTTCATTGATACCTTACAATTTACTTATGATAGAAGGAGCTCAACTGCTACGAGTTATACTCCAACTAGGATTTGTACCAAAAGAGAATAATAGGGATGACTACGAACCACTTGTACTTAATAAATATTGTAGGCCTATGAGAAAAGTAAAAAATAATACAAGTAAAATATACTATGATCACGTAACCTAAAATTATAAAAGTTCCTAAATGACATGTCATAGAGTCTCTACTAAAGGTTCAAAGACATAGGAATCAAAATGGGCAACATTAAACACACATAAAAATATGTATATATGTATATATATGGGAGATAAAGTACACATTAACAAGTATAAGAAGGAAATATAAAAAAAATGAATTGTATATAATGCAATGCAATGATGTAGTATGGTAGAACTTACATCTATACCTTCCAAGTCTAAGTGCTTTGGACATGATCCATGAGGGGTGAGAAACCTACATTATTTTATTATGTCATCAAACCTTTCTTGGAACTAACCTTCGCATAGGTTTTCCAATATCATACAATCTATCTTGCCAGTAATGACCTCAACCAAGGGTTTTATAAAGAGAATTCTCATTTTTCTTTCAAAATTAGAGTGTCCTTGTGGTATCAAGTCATCATAAGCATTAATAAATTATATGATGATATAACGCTCACAACCAATAAGTATAAATATAAATATTTATTCAATACAAATATGAATGAGATCAAAAGCTACTCCATATGACAATGAATCGTGCTATAAGCCCTAATAGGGTATCACTTGTATGAATAATCAACTTAGACATCATGAATATCATTTAAAATTCTTCATTTAGGTGAAAAGGAATTTAAATGCAAATAATCTCATAATATCTAATCAAGCTCCCAAATAAGTGGTACAAAAATAATAATGATTCATAGGTAGGCCTAAATCATCAAATAAAGACCCCACTTGGGCATCACAACATTTACCATTTCTCAAGTTAATAATAAAATGCACATGAGCATACAGGCAACGCAATAAAATATAATTATCTCAAAATACAATCCCCAAGTCTAATTCCCTAACCCATGCATGCTTTATAAAATTACTAACTACCACACCAAATCAGTCGGAAGTTAAGCCATAACCTACCTCGAAGTGTAAAAATCCAAGCATAGAATCATTTAGGAGGGTCCCTATCATTCTTCAATGGTCTTATCATAAGATAAAACTATAAAAAATATCAAAAACGTGTTGAAAGAAGCTAATGATACCCATGTTAGCTATTTTTTATATAGGTCCCAAAATTTTTTGAAAAACGAGTAAAAAAAATAGGATACAAAGGAATTTTATTTTATAAACATTTTCCCAGATTGTAGAAGTCTATGGTTGAAAATACATGCGAAAAAGAGTTAAACCCAAGGCTTAATTTGAAGAAAAAATCAATTAATGATTTACCGGTAAATACTCCAAATCAATTTAAAATCAAGGTTTTGAAGTTATTTTTATGAATAAATTGATGAAATTTAATAGAAATAGGAGTTTGGAGTTTTCCCAAGCATAAACGATAAAGATAACACTTATAATCGACCTTTACCAAAGAATTAAAGTTAAAAAATCATAAAAAAAACTTTATGAAGTAGATAATTTATATTATTCAGTGAATAGTACTGCGCGATCGCAGCCTAAGCCTTAAAATTATGAGGGTTAATGTGGACTTGGTTCAATAATTGGGCATCACAAGTTTCCAAATACTCTTGATGAAACCTCAAGATTTGTTTAGGACCTCATAGAAATAAATCATCTATGCTACTATGCTACTTTTAATGTCCAAGACTCAATGGCAATGTCAGGTATTTTAAAAGAAGTTGTTTACAATAAATTAGCGCCCAGGTCCCTATTTAGGCATTTTCACTAGTTTTCAAATGGAAGGTAAAGATGTAAAATAAAGGTACAAAACCCAAATCAACCCCACGAGTAACCTAAAATTTATATTTTGGATCTAATCGAACTATCCAAATAACCATCCAAGTCCCCAAACTACAAAGATTGACAAAGTTCAAACTAATGGCTTTTAAAGCCTCTATGATTATAAAACTCTCTCAAATCACTCCTCAATGCATTGGAGATCGTGCCAACCATCTTCATACCTCATAATTCCCATATGAAAACTTCGAGTATATGAAAAATGGTAAAAATACTTAAAAAAAGTTTGATAAATTAGTTTTTTTCAACCTTGTGAAATATTTGTATTATTTTTCTTATCTATTTTATTTATTTGTGATTGCATTGTAATGAAACCATAAAATTTCAGCAATAAGTAATATCAGAGCTAGATTAGGGTTTCTACACATAATAAAGAGTTAAAATGTCTCTATTATCTATAATAAAGTATGAAATAATGAAATTAGATGGAAGATTTTGCTTCAACTGTGGAAGATTAGAATGAGATCTTCCTTGGTTTTACATCGATTATGGAAGGCAATTGAAATGGACTTTTCAAAATATTTAAAATAATCATAAAAAGCAGATCTAGAGGATATGGTTTTGATTGCAATCTTCATGAGCATTGTAGATAAAGTTCTTCGATAAATTGTTGAAGACAAAATCCACAAAATTCTAATGATTAATAAAAGAGGTTTTAGTATAGAAGACTTAGGGGTAAAGGACTTGTGAATAGGGGAAGAACACAAAATGAAGACTTTAATAGAAAAAGTCTTATCTCCAGATAGAAATCTTGATAAAGGATGTAGAACTTCTATGATCATAGGGAGTAGGGTCCCTACAAAAGAAATTATCCTACACTAAAAAAGAAATAAAGTTGATTTCACAAAAAATATTATTGACATTAGTAGTAAATATAATGATAGTGACAATGCATTGGAAGTTTATATTTTGTGTTCTGATCATAGACACAATACCTGGGTTTTTGATTCTGGTGCTACCTGTGTCTACTAAAGAATAGGTTTGCAACATACAAACACTCGAGTTGGATAGTCTTCCTGGGTGATGATAATTCATTAGCGGTAGAGGAGATAAATAACATAAAATTGAGAATGTTTGATGACATTATTATAAATATTGAGTGTTGGCAGTTCACTGAATGAAGAGGAATTTGATTTTTATTTTGAATTTGGATGATCAAGGTTATAAGTTTCACTATTGGAATGGAATACTTTAAGTGTGCAAAGGCTCCATTGTACTCATGAAGGGTAAGCTTTATTCTAGACTATATTATCTTCAAGTGAGTGTAGTTATAGGGGAAACAATTATAGATTCAATGAAGAGTGATCTAAATAATACTCAATTGCCTGCTCTCTATCCACAATCATTGGAAAACCCTAAACCTAGCCTGTTAACTAATTTTATAACCAGTGAGGCCATTGATCAGCAACCACAAGGCTAGAGAAAATTACTCCATTGTGTCCCAGTAACATTTTCCCTTACTATACTATCAAAATTCACCCAAAATTCACCTAAATATGCATATGAAAGCAATAGTGAGAATTGTAATGATAAAGTAGTAAACGATAATATTATTTTTTTATTTGATGAAGGCTACAACTAGAAACAATGAGCAACCAAAAAGGGAATTAAGACTTATCCTATTCTAATTAACGCAATGTAATTTGTTAATGGAATACCTAGAGTTTCATTAATGTAGGAGGAAGTTGATGTTTCCCAAAGCTATGCCTCAAATGAAAACTAAAACGGTAGTAGGAAAATATAGTAATCCAACTCAGGTTAGGTCCAAATTCCAAGGGAATATGTTGAATTATATCTCTCATTTTTTGGAATCAACAAAAAGTACCGAAAGTAAATTGGGGGGGGGTTGTAGTTGCAATATTGAACAAGTAACAAAACTCAAATTCATTTGTAATCAGTCAAAAATGAGTACTAATACTATGTTCCCCCTAGATTCTCAACTCAATAGGATTATTTTACTTTGTTGAACAAACACGATACCTTGGATATGGAATCTGAAAAGTTATGTACCATCATCTGTCTTGTGGACTCACTGATAGATTTTATCCTTTACTTCTTGAGTCTCAAGATTTCACAATACTAACCCTTATCCTAGATCCCAGTTAACTATTACCATTCGTGTATCAAGCTATTAGATAAAAGAAAATTGTGTCAAGTAGATAATGCTGATTAGCCTTGATCCACAATTATTTTCAAATTATTGTTGTACTTATCTTTTCCTAATCCCGACTCCTCTTGTGAAGTAAGTAGTGATATACTAGGTGGGATACTAATGTTTGCAACCACTAAGAAATCTATTAAACCTAAAATGACCGACATACTTTAAAGAATAAGGTTCAAGACAACCTAGCACTTTCCCTACTTTATCAATCCTCCAGGGTTCCCACAACCCTAAGTATGGACTTTTCCTGTTTATTGTTGTGATACGATCAACAAATTTCATAATTGAAAACATTCAAATAGTATCATAGTAATTAATGAATAAAACCCAAAGTCTTCAACTGAATAATTATCCAAAACCAGTACAAAACAATCCCAAGATAAAAATTGAATCTTGGAAATAAATATATGTTTCTAAGTATCAAAAGTGCATAAACTATCTAAAATATGTCAAAAGGGTATATACAGAGTATAAGAAAAACCTAGGAAAATATTCCCAATAAAAAAGGAAAGTCAAAGTCAGTGGCAACATAGTGGGACACCTACGGGCCATAAGTGGCACTTACGAATCATACGAGGTCCCACGTAGTTGCCCTGACCTCCCAAGAACTCCTGAAAATTTTTGGACTTTTCTTTTCTGAGACCTATGGTAGAACCTACAAATCATAGGTAGCACCTACGGGCCGTAGGTGCCCTCTGTATGCGACAAGGTCTTCTTTTTTGAACTTCTGAGTCTTTGGATCTCATTTTTGTCACATACATTTGCACCTACGCCTGTATGTAGTACATACGGGTCGTAGGTGCCCACTTCAGTGGTCTGAAACTTTAACTTTCACTCCTTTATTTTCCAGAATACTTCCAAAACCTAATTTACTACAGAACATAACACAAAACGCATCATATCTTACAAAACAACCTAAGTTACTTGTGTACTTCCATCGTTTTAAGCACTTAAAGTTCAATGCATTCATATTACATCAACATTCTTAACTTAGAACATTTTTATATCCTTAGGCAACACAACAACACAAAATAAATAATGACGCTTAACTAGGAGAACTTTAACCTATCTAAAGAAGTCAATCAACACTTTAAGCTCAAGAATATTATCCCTTCCATTTTAAAACTTTCAAAACCAACTGTAGGTATATATGAAGAGAAAAAATGTGAAACAGGGGAATCAAGATATGACATTACATTAGAAACAAACAACGATAGATATGTACAAGTTACACTAAGCAAGCAAGTAAGCAATAAGCAATAAAACCCATGCGCCCTCACAACAAAGAAGTCCCACTCACTCATATGAACTAAAGCATATCAATGCAGGGATAGTCAAGGGACACTCATACTCAAAAGATAAGTTCCAACAATGCACCTTATATACCATATGGTTGCCCTTATTTTCTTTACCTTAGCTTTCATACAATCAAGTTAGTATCACTATAGGGCATTATTTGGCTTATAATGTAGGCTTTTTGGATGGTATGGTACATATGGATATATTATATTGATTAAGACTCCTTGGAGCTACACTTAATTTAGGGTCCACTTATCAATCAATTTCCTTTTAATTCCACTCTTATTGCTCCCTTTTTATTCTTCTATTGAACATTCACATTGGGTGTGGTTTCTTTTTTTCTATTTACTTTTTTTATTTTATTTGTTTTTATCCTTCCTTTTTATTTTATATCACACCCGGCCCTACTATTTTTTCTCTTATTTTACCCTTCTTCATACCCACTTCACATTACGCACCCCTATGATAGTCACCCTTCACTTAGGCAATTTTCCTTAGTTGAGGTGCTTAATTTCCATGGATGAACAAGATCAAAATAGGTTTATTGTAACACAAATGGGAAGGTGAAATGTGTAACAAGAAAAATAATCTACACAGGCTCAAAATCAAGATCAAGGAATAATTATTGACACATGGAAGGTTGTGATATGTAATTGTGATGATGAAAAACTAAATAGCAAAGAACTAGGTCACTGGATTTCTAAAGTACATTATAGTTGGCACATGATATCTACACAATTTTGTCTTCTTGTGTAACAAACGTGCATGTACTATTTTGTTCTAACTTGGATAGCTGGTCCAATGATTTTTCAGCCCTAATCATCACTCTACTATAAAAGGGAAGAGACACTGCTTCATCAAATAGTTTTTTCAAAAATCAAAGTATGAAGAGAGGCAACAAAACCTCTATTTCAAGATTGCTCAAGCATTACTTATGTTTTATCTTTGTAGTATGCGTAATGAATGAGTGAGTGTTCTTGAGTGTTAATTTATAAATGAACTACTCATGTCATAAGAGTAGTTCTTTTGTTTGTTGAGAGAGGTGCTTAGGTATAGTTACCTAAGTCTAATACTAATTAGAGTTATTCAATAGATAAGGACCTTGGTAGAGTTACAAAGATTAGATTATAGAACTATGTCTACAAGCGAAAGGAGCCTAGAGGTAGGATAAAATCTAGACTGTAATTGGGAGGTTAATTGTAGTGGATTTCCTTGGTACTTGTGAGTGCAATTCATGTTTTTTACCTTCCTGGGTTTCCACATAAAATCCTTGTGTTTTTACTCTTCCTACATTGTCTCTTACTTCCTGGTTATTTTAAGGGACCTGGTCCCTAACTGTGTGGTACAACCCCTAAGGGTTTCAATAATTGGTATCAGAGCCAGGTCACTCTAAAAGGATCACACCTAGAGTGTTCTGGTTATTATGTCTACTCCACAAAACCTGGAATAAGGGTAATCTACCACTAGACCACCTAGATTTAATAGACAATATAGTGGGTGGTGGAAAAGCAAGATTTACTTCATTATGGCTAAAGATAATGAACTAATGGACATAATCCTTTATGGACCTCATGTTCCTCTTAAAGAAGTCAAAGTATGAGAAGTAACTAGAATGGTTATTAAAAGTAGGAGAGACTATGATGATGAAGATACAAAGAAAATTAAGAAGAATTACAAGGCCAAAAATTTGCTAGTTTGTGGTATAGGGTCTAATAAATATAATAGGATCTCAGCTTGTGAATATGCCAAAGAGATCAGGGATTGCTTGAGAATGCTCATGTAAGCACCACTGATGTGAAAGATTCAAAAGTAGACAAGATGACCACTCAATATGAAACCTTTACCACAAAGGAAGGAGAAACAATTCAAGAAATGAATACGAGGTTTACCTCTATCATGAATGAGCTTCACTACTTAGGTGAAGCGATTCCCTTGAACAAGAAAGTGAGAAAAATTATTAGTATTCTTCCCAAGTTATGGTAAAGTAAGGTGGATGCCATAAGTAAAGCCAAAAACCTAAAAACCCTCATCATGGATGAACTAATTTGAAACTTACTTACCCATAAACTCAAGAAGCAGAAAGGGATAGAGAAAAATGATGAAAAAAGTGAGAAATAACTAGTATTGAAAACTTCCAAACACAATCTAATTAAAGATGACACTGAGATTGCTTATTTGGCAAAAAGAATCGCTAGTTCCATGAAGAAGAGTCCAGTTCCAAAGAAGAGGAAGAAACATCAAAAGAGAAGGCATTGTTGAAGTTTTTCTCAAATATGGAAGTCTTGAGAATTTCACTAAGGACTATGACATGTAAAAAATGGATTATCAAAATTATCTCAAGACTACTGGTGACAAAGGAAAGATCAGGGACCAGGTCCCTGACAATTAAAGAAGGAAGGCTACAGCTGATTCTGCAGTAAAACATGCTCTGACAGCATGGGATAATTCATCCACTGATTCAGGTGATAATGTGAAGACGGGAGATATATCTATGCTAGTAGTGGAAGAGGTTCAGTTATCTATGATTCATTGTTTGCCCTCAACTCATACATCGAAGATGAAAAATAAAAAGAGGTAAGCCTTCTAAACATTAAGGATATTCTATATAATTACAATGCTAGGAAGATATAAAGGCTTGGAAGTGTGCTGACTGACTTTGTATGTGAACTAAATACTTGAAAGAATGCCATATAATATAATTTATAGAATAAAGAGCATGATTTCATTCACTTTAACTGTTAAAATTTCTAAAACTGAAGAGTTGTTAACAAAGATAAACTCTAAAAATTCGAGTCTAACGGATAATTTGAAAAAAGTAAATAGTGTTGATGGTAAGGCAAAGAAGGAAGCCTCAAGCTATGAGATTGACATTTAGGATAAATTGAAATCTTCACAAAACCACCATATGTCAACACTTCACAGGAATGAAGAATTAAAGAGGGACTTGGTCCGCATTAAAGAAGAATTGAAGAAGTCTCTTAAGTGGACTACTTACTCACTAATCCTATCTTACTTGCCTAGTCAAGGTGTTAATGATCGTAGAGGTCTAAGATACCAAGGAAAATTCCAACCTAGTGAGTCCAAAGGAAAGGTTGTTCATGACGATAAACGCAAAAGGCACAAACTTCTGTGCACTCACTTTGGAAAAGATGGATATTTGAAGGAAAAATGTTAGTACAGGATTAGGGCTAAATTTAAGAGTACTGAATAGAATCACCAAAAAAATGAACATTATAAGGATTGAAAGTTTCTTAAATGGTCAAAAAAAATTGCACACTACCTAGTTAGACAAAGAAATATTTAATCAAACCATTGTTCTCTTATGAGGAACTCAAACTCAAATGGGTCCCCAATTATAAAAAATGATTGTAAGTACAAGAGGGATAAAGGGTCTGTATTCAGAAAAATCTTTTTGTTATTGCTTAAGGCTATGAATGGAAGGTCTGATTGTATTCTCTTTCCTAAGACACTTTAAGGCAAAGGTGTATTATGTGATTAGTATTCCTATCCCAAGGATGAGCTCGTATATGTGAAAGAAGCTAGCATGTTCAAAGCAAGGTTAAAGGAACACTGGATATTTGAAGAATGCCAATTCTATGACCAGATCCTTAGACCTAAGTCCAGAACATGTCGCGATATCATATGGTGTAATGAATCTATCAAGATGATGCTGGGATTGATTAGACTAACCTAACCTACTATTAAATAAATCAGTGTCTCCTTATAAAATTGGCAATGTACAAGAGGCATGCATCCTTGGTAAATTAGTACTTGTTGGTCTATCAGACCATACCATTACAATTACAAACCTATGAGGACAACTTTTGAGGTGGACAAATGTGACAGGCACAAAGTTGAAGATTCTCACAAACTAGAGAGAGACCTAGACCTATACTTAGGTTAGTATCTTTTATGTGCAAATTTTGTTTGTTCTGCTAAGAAAAAGCTGTGTCCTCTTAGTCCTTATGTCAAAATAAAGTTGTCTAATTCTAAAATGGAAGGTGAGCCACCTAAAATCTGATATTGATCATATATTGTTCCCCCAGAAACACCTTACTTATGCTTATTATTCCTTAAATATATCTGCACCTACTTCTTCTCATATCAAAAAAGAAAAAGTCCAAAATTCCAAATAGCCCTTCTAAAAGAATGAACTTTTTAATTGATGGAATTCTTCTATTTTCATATCCTTTAAACCATCCTAAAAAATATCCTTCTCCTACTATTCAAAATCTTAACTCCTTCATCAATCAGCTTGTTAATGAAGAATCTTTCTCAAATCTTCAAGCATGTTCTAATAGTGTTGTAGTGGATGAAACCTGGGTTACTAAAAGTCTTATTTTTTTGTGAAAAAGACCATGAAAGAGCATAGTTGATAACAAGAAAACAACTATCAGTAAATACCAAAAATTTCTTGAAACTTATCTAGAAGTTTTATAGAGAAAGATCTAACTCTTGAGGGACCTGGTCCTAAGAAGAAAAAAAGTAGTTGAAAAAAATCTGTGATCACTTACACTAGAAGAAAGAATGGAGAGAAAAATAAGGTTGTATCTAAGATAGAAAGACACTTAAAGAATAAAAATGTTTTAACTGGAAGAATTTTTAATTCAAACGTGCTAGCAGAACCTAGAATGATGGAACTTATTATACTGGTTAAGCATCAAGGGTGGATGCATCTCATAAAAGGACCTATTCATACTATTTTTAATGAAATTATCAGGGAGTTCTATTTCACTTTGTAATTCTTAGATGATGGGATAATTCTGACTACGTAGGTCCAAGGTAAGGAAATAAAGCTTAATGAGGAAACACCGGAAATAATTTTGGAAGTTCCTATATATAGGGTGAGAGCTGTGTCCAAGCAGCTTCCTTCAGCAAAATTCTTAGCAAATTCATCCTAGGTGAAAGGAAAATATGTGGCTGCAGTGAATAGGAACTCACTCAAGAGTGAGTTTCAATTGATATTTAACTTTGTGAAGAAGGTAATCCTACCCAAGTCACAAAAGAGAAACATTGTGTCTGCCACTATCTTATATGTGATGGAATTCCTTAGTAGCTTTGAATTCATTAATATACATGCATTGATCATAGAACACATTCATAAAGTGGTTGTTGGAAAGAATTGAAAGCATGGATTTCCATAAGGATTTTGGATGAACAATGTACTTAATCATTATAGCATTGTATATGATTCTGAACCCCAAGGATCTGTGGTTCAAATGCATGATATAAAAACACTAGTCAAGACTAAATGTATCAAAATAGGTAGCATTTATCAAAGGGAGATCAGCAAGGAAATAAAGAAACTGAAGTTGAATCTAGCTACCATGGATGAAGAAATCAACAGCTTTAGGAGATCATTCTGTATCTTTCAAATGAAAGCCCATATAGCAAAGAAATGCTTAGAGATGAGAATTATGAACTAAATAAGAGGGATTCAATCTTAAATGATGATGTCCTTAGGTCAAATGCATAGATAGACACCTCAACAAGAACATGACCCTTTTCTTCCAAAATCTTTTTCCCTGTCCTTCACTTGTTAATCATTCTTAATTCCTATGGATTTTTCTTTAAGAACATTTAATTTACGTACTACAATGATTCTATCCTACTTATGAATGAATATTTTCTTTGTATGTTTCATTTTTTCTCTTTAAGTTACCAAGTTATTCATCATGTTAGTGTTGCTCCAATGACCATGAGTTAACTAATTTGTGCTTAATTTACTCTTAGCTTACAGTTCTTACTTTTTAATGATGCCAAAAGGGGGAATACTAACTTAATATGTAATGACCTAGTGCATGTGTGTGCTCACATAGTTTAGAAGTATAGCAACATAGTGATAGAGAAAAGTGTTAAAATGCATATAAAGGTGTATAACCATAGGGGAAGTAGGCAAATGAACCATATGAAGGTGTATAATAAAATGGGGAGGGGAAGAAGAATTTTTTCTACAAAACGACAACAAGGGACCAGGTCCTATGTTGCATAATGGTGCTGAAGAAAGCGTTATTATAGGGGGAACATTCATCTTCAGGTGGTAATCAAACTGATTAAATGTGATGAATATGCATTGATGTTCAAATTGTATGGTTTTGTTTTTCATCATAAAAAAAAGGAAAATTTCTAGATATAGTTTTGAGGACGAGCAGCTAACGTACAAGGGACCAGGTCCCTGGATGTGCAAAGTACAGTATAACTAGCATACTATATCTACACAATTTTGTCCGCTTGTGTAACAAATTTTTAGGTGCAATTTTCTACTAACATGGATAGCTGGTCGAATGATCTTTCAGCCGTAATCATCACTTTTCTATAAAAAGTAAGTGGCACCTCTTCATCAAATATTTTTGCAAACATCAAAGAGTGAAGAGAGGCAAGGAAAACTCCATTTCAAGATTTCTTAAGCACTACTCATTTTCTTATCTTTGTTGCATCCTTTATGAGTGAGTGAGTGTTCTTGAGTGCTGATTTGTAAATGAACTACTCATGGCATAAGAGTAGTGATTTTTTTAGAGTGGTGCTTTGGTAGAGTTACCTAGGTATAAGACTGACTAAAGTTAATCAGTCGAGTGTGTCCTCATTAGAGTTACCAAGATGATCTTATAGTAGAGTGGCTACACGTAAAAGAACCCTAGAGGTAGGCTAAAATATATACTTTAATTAGGAGGTTTATTATAGTGGATTTCTTTGGTACTTGTAAGGGAAAATCATAGTTTTCCCCTTCCTGGGTTTCCATATAAAAACCTTGTGTTTTTACTCTACCTACACTGTCTCTAACTTTCTGGTTAATTATTGTGTACTTTGCTTGTGTTTGATTTTAAGGGACCTGGTCCCTCTCTTTTTGGTGCAACCCCCAATGGTTTCAACAAAGTTCATTTAGAATAAATGTTGATTAATATAAAAAATTACTTAGGATTATTTCCAAACCGACCATCTGTTGAGTGGTGAATTTATCACTCATTTCCACTATATATTCAACACATTACTATCATTTGAATGTCTAAGTGAGACATATGGTTAAATGCACTAATTCCTATATTTTGAGGGTATACATGTTTTGAGAAGAAAAAAAGCAACTTTAAGCTAAAAAAGGATCAAGAAAGGAATAGAAGTGCATGAGCTAGAAAAGCTTAAAAAGGGAGCGATCAGTTACCGCAATCGTGGGATGAGGTCTGCGATTACAACGAGTCAAGCTAGTCAACCAATGGCGATTGCTATCAATACTTCATGATTACAATAGGTACGATTATAATCAAGCCTCAATGATTGTATGAGAGAGAAAAAAGACCCTGGGGCACCCCAAATTCCATTTAAGGCTTAATATCCATTCATTCTAGGGAATAATCATTATAAAAACCCTACCTCCCATCCTTAGTTGAGGGTTTTTGTAATTTCTTAGAGCTTGGAGCTAAATTTGTACTAATATTGATCTAAGAAGGCATTAGAGTGACTTCTAAGTGGAGAATTAGCAAACCCATTGAGAATTCATTAAAACTCAAAGTGTGGTTTGCATTTTCTTTATTTTTGATGAATCAATTTAAGGTAGATTTTGGTTTATTATAATTATGAGTGGCTAGTTCTTCCTCTTGGGATTATGTTAGAATAGTGTGAATTAATTGTGGGTTGTGATTCATTTGTGTATATGCTAATGTTTTGGTGTTGGGTTCTACTATTGCTTTAGAAAATTGATTGGCATTTATGGATGAAAGCTCTAAATACGCAAAATTAGTTTGTGGATGAAAACCCCAAGCTCTTGAAAGCCTAAACCATCCTTAAAAAAGGGGTTTGGGTGAACTTTAGGAACCCTCATTATCCTTAAAAGAGGTATGAGGGAACAAAGGAAATAGTAGATAAGTATTGGGTTTAGTTTGCTAATTTCACCATCTAAGAGATAAGGGTGAATATAAGCTTGACTAACCCTTGGGTATCATCCTAGAAATAAGGGTAGCTAAATGAGGTATTGGTTGGCTTTAATTGACACACTCATTAGGTACTTGAAAGGGTCAATGAGTGAAATCTTTAAGGTTTTGTTTCAGTACCAGACGTAAGGACTTTAAACCTAACCTACCACATCATCACAATTAGAATTTTCACCAAATCCTCACGTACCCATGCATAACTTACACCTAGGATAGCTTAATCCCAAGATTTATTCCTAATTAATTACACCCTAATTAATTTTAGTCTCAAACTAGTCCCTTAGAATCCCGAGGATTACTTTCATATTAGAAAACATTAAAAAAACCCAAACCATCTTGTACCATAGGTTTAAACTTAGAAAGCAACTTTTATTTTGAATTCACTGAATCGTCACTCATATTATTTCTCGTGCATTCGACCCCGACTCTTACTTGGGTAAATATATTGACAAGGACTATCTTGCACTTAAATTAATGTGTAAGTTGAGCATTATAAAAAATAGAGCCGTTGTCTAGGAACAATTTGGTGTATTGAGTTAGTTTGGAGTTTTAGCTTACTTGCTTAAATTCAAACTTGTAAATATGTGTTTGTGATTTTCTTTTGTTTGTTGTGTTAGGTAGATTTTTTGTTTTTATTTACTTTGGTCCATGGCATGTTGGGATATTTATGACTTTGGTAGTTAGAAATCCTATCTTGATGATGCATGTCCATATTGTGATGGACCACACTTTTGAAGATATTATAGACATGCTCCCTGGAGAGAGATGGATTCACCGTCTCGATCTTATTAGGAGTATGTTCTTTATGTGGTGGTCATGATAGACATCAGAGTGACTGTCCAAATTCTCCCTCCCCCCATTATTCTAACCCAATTGCTAGTCCTTCTTATGAGTTTGATAGGTCTCGTAATCCAATAAGGGAAGAACAACAAGCCAAGTTCAATAGTTTTGAAGCAATGCTTCAAATTATTTTGGAATGGGTAAATGTAATTGGGGAAAATGTGCAAGACATATATCAATCCATGAGGGAATGTAAAGACTAGATTGCTAAGATAGTGGAAATTCGAAAGGAAACAGATCTTATAAACACCATCACCTTGCCCACATCCCAAGAGGAGGTGAATCAAGAAGAGAAACCAAGCTATATGATCAATGATAATCTTGGTAGAGAAGAATCCTCAAAGAATTTCCAACCAATCAAACAATATATTTTTAAAGATGCAAAAGTGATGAAATGGTGCTTGAATCGAAAGGAGAAGCCAAGCAAATCTCTTATGAAGACTCTATCCCATCTCGGGGAGAGAATACTAAAAGGGATGTTATTTTAGAATTAGGGGATGTACCTCATTCGAACCATTTTTCAATATTGTGCTTGGTGGATTTGATTAAAATCTATCCACCCAAGCAAATGATATATTTTAGGGAGAAGGAGCACTATCCCTACGTTTTGGAGTTTGACGTCAATAAAGAGCAAATGGAAACCCCACCATCAAAGGCCAAGGAAATCAACTTCCAATGTATAACTAGTGGTCTGCTGATGCCCTCATAGATACCCAATGAGCCCAGTCAAAATCTTAATGCCAAGTTGGGTAAAATATTTAAATCTTCAAAGTGGCATATTAGAAGTAGTTTCATTGCACTTTTACCTTTCCCCCTTATGCCATGAAGATGTATTGATCAAATGTTTGGGTAATGATTCAAATCCTCTAAGTGGAGACATAAATGATGGTTAAAGAGGAATCATGCCATGACATTAAACCAAGTTCTTTATCGGAGGCAACCCATTCTTTTCATATTTACATTATTTAGTTTTGAATAAGTCACATAATTTTGATTCTTTGTAGGTTCTTTGGATAGACTAGAAGCAAAAAATTGGGAGAAACCAAGCTTAGAAGTGTAGTATCCATGAACGAAAACATGGAAAAATAGAGGATCAAATAGCCTCAGTTACTACGATCGCACCAACCATGCCTCAATTGCACCATTATGCCAACTTTCAACATGGTTATCAATGTTGTTTCAGAGAGACCTTTAACCCTTCTTATGATTTTGTATTATGTAGTGAGGTCACTAAAAGTCTTTTTATTGGGTATGTGTGTGGCCCAGTCCTTTTGTGATTACACATTGGCTTGCAATACTTGAATTTAGTACACACGAAGCATGGAAATCTTGTGAATTAATTGCTTTCAGTTTTAGTTATCTATTTTTTTCAATAATGATGTTGGGCGAGACTTTGCCTATGTTAGATTGAGTAACAACATTCTCAAGAGAAACTCATCGAGATTGTTTCTTGAGCCACAGATGCAGGGGAAGTTTGAGTACCTATAGCATTAATGCAATAAACACAATGGAAGTCTGAGTACCTGTGGCATTTCAATTTATGGATCAAATTCATACAATTGGTGAAGTATGAGTAACCATATGGTTGGTTTTCCTATTTGATGCAAAAATATGAGACCAAGGCTTGGGTTGTTGCCATGGTTAGAAAATTATACATGGTACAAATGTAAAGCAAACACCCCCCTCTATCCAAAATTTTTCAAAAGATAAAGGGCATGGACGTGAGCGGCATTGTAACAATTTTTTTTCTCTTTTTGGGACACCAAATTTTTGACTTGTGAAAATTTTTAGTTACTCTATTTTTATCTATAGCAGGAGGGGCGATTGTGCCTCCTTGGATAATTAGCATTCCATGTGTAGTGATCTTATTTTTCTAAATCTCTTACGTACTTGTACCATCTAAAAATTTCCCCATTAGTCTCTCAAGTCTATTTTATATTGTACTTTGTTGGGAAGATGATCTTTGTCCATCTTTGCGATATTGGAAGTCTACTTTAGCCTAAAAAGCCTACCAGTACATAGATGTTTCCCCTAGACACCCACTTTGAGACTTTGGACCTTTCTTTTGCAAACACATTGCAAGTTGTGAGCCTTTTAATTCTTATCCCTCTTTTGGACCCTATCCTCCTTGGACTTAAAAATGTAAATTAAGGCTAAAAGCTTAAGTTGGGAGTGGTTAATATTAGAAGAGGTAACTTCAGGCCACGAGAACGTATGTTAGTGCCTAAGAGCTAAAATTTGAGATCAAATGAATAGGAAAAAGAAGGGACCTAGGAAAGGAAAGAAAAGGATGAAATGCACATGAAAAACATGCGAATAAAAAATGCTTTCCAAAATATGGGTGAATCAAGGTAGTAAAAGTAGGCATATATTTAAAGAGTGAAAACAAAAGAAATGGACCATGGTCAAAAGTTTGATAAAAAAGTATAATGTAGATGTTCAATGAGGGTATAGTTATTTTGATTACAAATAATATACTAACCTGCCCCGATCCTACATTTTTAGATCAAAAGGCTCTTTAAGATCTCCAACCAAGTGCATTCAATATAGTAGCAATTTAAAAATAGGGAAAAGACTATGGCATGGTACTTGTAAACATCGAGAGTTTTTGAGAGAGAAAGAGTTTCATACTTAAATTCCTTGTTGCATATTTGATAACTTGGTGAGTGGAATTTTCCTTCTTGTAAGGAGGCATAAAATTAAGTTAAGGTGGGTGATTTTGTCATCTCCCAAAAAATGAGGGAAAATAAGTATAATGTAGTTGAGATCAAACAGGATTCATTTCTTGAGCATTAGTGATTTTTGCCTGATTGCTCTTTGAAGTCTTTTACATCCTTAAAAATTATGTGTTATGTTGAGGGGTGTCGTGAATATTTTCTTGCCTATGTTTGAAGAGCTATTTATGGTAGTAATCAAGTTGAAGTCATCATGATTATTTCATTTATCTAATTTTGGCATAAAAGTGCATTGTCTCATGGTAAAAGGTAGTGTTGCTTAAGGACAAGAAGAGCTTTAAGTTGGGGGTGTTGATGAGTGGTGAATTTACCACTCATTTGCACTCAACATTAATGCACACTACTATGATTTGATTGTCTAAGTGAGACATATTTGTTGTTAAATGCACTAATTCCCATATTTTGTAGGTATATAAGTACTGAGAAGACAAAAAGCAACTTTGAGCTAAAAAAGTATCAAAAAGGGAATAGAAGTGCAAGAGCTGGACAAGCTAAAAAAGTGAGCAGAATTTGGCCTTCAGATACCGTGATCGTGGTATAAGGACCGCGATCTCAACCAATCAAGCTAGTTAACAAATGGCGATCGCGATTAGTCCTTTATGATCACAGTAATTACAATTGCGATGAAGCCTCCACGATTGTGTGGGAGTGAAAAATAACCCTTGGGCAAAAATATCATTTGTCTAGCTGACCCCAAATCCCATTTTAGGCTCAATACCCATTTATTTTAGGGAATAATCATTTGAGAAAACCTACCTCCCATCCTTAGTTAAGGGCTTTTGTAATTTCTTGGAGCTTAGAGCAAAATTTGTACTAATATTGAGCTAAGAAGACGTTAGAGTGACTTCTAAGTGGAGAATTGGCGAATCCCATTGAGTATTCATTGAAAATCAAAGTATGGTTTGTATTCTCTTTATTTTTGGCAAATTAATTTAATTGATATTTTTGTTTTATTTTTGTTTACTATCATTATGAGAGGCTAGTTATTCCTCTTGGGATCATATTAGAATAGGGTGCATTTATGTATGGGTTGTCATTCATTTGTGTATATGCTAATGTGTTGGTGTTGGGTTCTACTATTTCTTGGGTAAATTTATTGGGATTTATGGGTGAAATCTCTAAATACCCAAAATGATTTTATGGGTTTAAACCCCAAGCTCTTGAAAGTCTAAAACATCCTTGAAAGAGGGGTTTAAGTGAACTTTAAGTACTCTTATCATCCTTAAAAGAGGGCTGTGGAAATCAAGGCAATAGTAGACAATTATTGGACTTAGTTTGCTAATTTTCACCATCTTAGACATAAGGGTGAATATGAGGTTGACTATCCTTTTGGTACCATCCTACAAATAAGGGCACCTAATTGATGTATTATGTGGCTTTAATTAACATACTCGTTAGGTACTCAAAAGGGTTAGTGACTGACATCTTTGAGGTTTTATTTAAGAACTAGCCTCGAGGACTTTAAACCTAGCCGACCACATTATCAAAGATTAGAATTTGCACCAAATCATCACGAACCCATACATAACTTTCCCCTAAGATATCATAATTCCAAGATCCGTGCCTAATTAATTACACTCTAATTATTCTTAGTCTCCAATTAGTCCCTTAGAAGCCTAAGAATTACTTTCACAATAGAAAACATTGAAAACTTCCAAACCATCTTGTACCATAGGTTTGAACTTAGCAAGAAACGTTTTTTCAAATTTACCAATCATCACACACATTATTCCTCATGGATTTGACCTCGACTCATATTTGGTTAAATATACTGATAATGACTACCTTGCACTTAAATTGACATGTAAGATAGGTAAAAGGTTCAATTCCTCAAAGTGTTGAGATAAAAGATTCATTGTCATGTCACCACTTCTATCTACCTTCACCTTAGAAGATTTGAATCTTCTGTCCCTCTACTGCTCAACTATAGTGAGCAAAAATTGGACAGAGATTCAAATCTTCTAAGTGGAAACACAAATGACAGTTGGAGGTGCAGTTTGCCACAAAAGATGGGAAGAAACCCATCATGCCACAAAGTGGCACGTATTCTTTAATTTATGCATGATAGAGTTGATTCTATTTTAGTTTTTCCATAATACATGAAATTGTAGTACTATGAGAAACGTTGATTGAAATTGAAAAAGGAAAATATAAAATTATCATATTTTGAATTGAATAGGGGAGTGTAGGGGACCTAAAATTGGTCTCGAATACTGCGATTGTGGCTTGTGTCATCATGATTATGGTAGCCGAGTGTCTGCAATCATGGTAGAATTAGTTTAAAAAGACCATCGAACTTCCTTTCCTCTCCCACGCCTCTTTTTTAAATCCCTCATAATTCTCGAAGGTTTAAGTATTTATTGAGAGTCCTAGAATGCATTTTAGTCCATGTTCATCCTATAACTCAGTAAGTGATCTAAAATCCCTCATATTTAAATTTATTTGGGCTTGGAACTTATAGTTTAGGAGAATTAATAGTGTTTTCGAAGATAAATCCATATTTGTATGTGATTATTGTGGAGGTTAGATGTTGTAGTTGGTGTACAAATCAATAGGGAAGTCATGGATACCTAAATTTGGGCTTAAAAATGATAGAATTTAAGTGTAGACCATGTGCCTAATTTGATGAACCAATGAATTTCATAGTGGTTTCATTATGCTTTGAGGTTATAATCTAGCATTTAGGGTATTCGTTTCATAAACATGAAAATCAATGAGTCAATTGGGACTAAATTTGGGATTAAAAGATGGATTTTTAGAAGTTACTGTAGAAACTGGGACCGCGATCGCAGAACTGTAATCATGGTCTATGGTCCATAATATGGATCTACAATCACGGTTAATGGTCTACAATCTCAATAATTGTATACAGTGTTCAGCAGAGTACAAGAATTTTGCATGCCCATTTCTTACCCCAAAACCCACTATACCATTGTCACTTGAGCTTATCTTATTAATCTAGCATAGTTTTGGTATTAAAATGCTAATAGTGGTTTGGATTATGATTTGTACAGGTACTCAACATGGTAGACTATGGCCACATTTGTTTCATTGCTCCAGAATACCACAACTAGTATTATAATAACCTCCCAAGGACCAAACTACTCCCTGAGAGAGGTACCTATATAGACAGGGTACCCAAAATATTTGCTATCTTTTTTGATAGGATTGGTAATACCAGGTGGATATGCTTTGCCTTAGACTCCTATAAGGATAATAAGAACTGGTTAATGGAGTTCTATACCAATCTTAGTGTAAGCACCCTCTCAAACCCGGTGATGTTGATTAGGAGGAAGAAGATGCACTTTGGTGTTGCATAGGTAAACAAAGTATATGTCCTCATAGATGCAGATATGGATGAATTCCAAGAAAAGGGTTTTGCGATAGGGATCTGGATGGATAGAATTCGATACCTTGATAGAGAGATTTCCTAGGCTTCCACCAAAAGAAGGGTCTCTATGAACGACTGATGGTTGGTATATTTATGCTTTCTAGCATCACTATTCATTCCTTTTTAGCCTTTTTTGAGGATGATTCAAGAGCTATATGGGTTGATAAATAGATAAATATGTATCAAAGTGCTAAATCATGTGTTTATAATGTTTAAAGGGATTTCCAAACAAGTTTGTACCTAAAAGATTCAATTAGAGTTCAACCCGGTAAACTTGTATTACTAGCTTGAGCTAGGTGTTTGTCTAGTTGATTTCGGTGGATTATATAGTGTTGAAAATTTTTCAAATGGTTTTAAAAGATTATAGTGAGTATAATAACTTGTTTTTAGTAGGTAAATTTCAATTTGAATGAGTGTACAACTAGAAAAATAAGTAAAAGATCAATGCGAACTAGCTTAGCTTAGCTCTTATTTTTATTCATTGTTATGGATGTAATATGTATTTTTGTCTTAATTCGTGTGGTGTTATGATTTATGAGGATTTTTTAGCTAAATATGATGATATTTTAACGTTAAAGAAGCTTGGAAATCACAGGAAAGATGCCACAAGACAAGGGATGAAAGGAGGAAAGACCAACAGTTAACAAAAATTCAGAGGACAAATTCCAATAGCATCATGCTATTAGCATTCACCGTATACTCTATTTCCATAGAATAGTGGGTGTGACACATGACCCCATTCCATAGGAATAGAGGGTGCGATGCACGCTCCACTCCATACCTGGGCGTTTCATGCTAATTCGACTCAAACATGGACTTGGCTTGCCTTTATGCTATATATTCATTTTGTATCACATTTTTACATATATTTTTACATATTTTGAAGATCAAGTGGATGATACAACTTAAAAATCAGGTGTTTATTAATTTTATTTAGTTCATACACATCTTTAATCATTAATTACAACTGTGTGATTACGATTATGACTATATGTGGCTAAACACCCCCTTTCTGGGGTTGAAGCCAAGAACATGAGTAATATATCTATGTATTAAGTTTTTTTGCTTTAATTATCATTATGGGTTGTTTGTTTGTTCTTGATTTAACTATTTTAAGGATTCATAACCCTGAGAATACATCTATTGTCAACCTTGTGAACTCAGGAGAGGGAATAGGGCGATAGAACATGGGAATAAGTAGACTATGGTTCTTGTTCCTTTATAAAATAAGAAATTTGAATTAGTATTTAGGATAGGGATGTACATAGATGCCTTACTTGATTCATATTCAGGATTGTATTTGTTAAGAACTTAAGTGAATTGTTACATCCCAGCTCAATGATGTTGTTGTAAGGTTCAACTTAGGCAAACGATTAGAGGTTGGGAAACCATAATCGTGCAATTAACCTTACGAATCAACAATCAAGATAAGAAAGTTAACGAATCAAGTCCAATAGAATAATATGATTGTTCATAGTGCTTCAACCCTTGGTTTTCTCTTATTAATTGTCTCAAGACCTTTACTTTTCGCATTGTTTACTTTTCTTGTTTACAATATCCATTCTCTATTTGGTTACTCTCGCATCAGTTGAATCTAAATTGTGAATTGAAATTAAATCATTGTCGAATCAAGTCTTTGTAGGATTGTTATTTGGCTTTCTTAAAGGTCACTATATTACTTGGTAGACCATGTACTCTTGCATGTGAGCTGTCAAGTTTTTGGCGCCATTGTCGGGGACTTGTTATTTTTCTATTGTTTTATTTTAGTTTTACTTTTAAAATTTATTTGGTGCTTTTATGCTTTGTCTTGATTTTGTTATTGCAGGAAATATGTTTTTAGGTTGATAAGCTGGCAAGGGAACGGGAGATGGTAGAACCAAGTCCTGAACCCGTGCAAGACTTTTATAACGTAGGAGCGAAGCAATCCTTCTCCCCAAAATTCAAAAAATCCAAGAAGACAAAGAGAATACTGCTCTAATGGAGGAAGAACAAGCAACCAGAAGGCCAGTTAGGGAAGTGACAATCCCTCTTCCGACGAACTTGACTTGCTTAATTCAAAGACAGGCAACTGGGGGGAATTTTAAGTTAAAACACAATATGGTGCATTTTCTTATTAGTAGTGGACAATTTGTAGGGCTTTCACATGAGTATCCATAAGTCCAATTGCAGACCTTCATCAAGCTTACTGATACATTCACTCCTACTGGGGAGAGTCCAGATTATGTGAGGCTAACATTGTTTCCCCATTCACTTTTAAGGGAAGCTAAAAGGTGGTTAAATGCAGAACCAACCAATTCAATCACATCATGGGATGACTTAGCCAGGAAGTTACTCATGATATTCTTCCCATCAGGCAAGACAGTGAGACTTTATAGTAAGATAGTGAGTGATGTGGGGTGTATTTATGCATTCTAGCGCTACTAGTCTAGACTATTTCACTTTGTTTTGAGGATGATTCTTATTATATATGTGTTAATAATGATATAATGATAATTTATGTGGCTAATTATATGTTTATATAGTTTAATGGTGTTTTCTCATGAGTTTTTAATTCAATTTGAGCATTTACAGTTCAACCGAAAAAACTAGTGTTACTAGGTTGAGCTAGGTGGTTGTCTAGTCTATAGTGTAGGATTATAATATGTTTTAATGAGTTCCTAAGGTTATTTTTATGATATGTGAAACATCTTGTTGGTGATGTTCAAGGGTCAATGGGATCAAGACAAGAGTCAAAACAATAAGCTTAAGCTCAATGTGAATTTAGCCTATGCTTAGCTCATGTTTCTAGTTCATTGTCTTAGATGTTATATTGTTTTTATCTCTAAGTTGTTGTATTTAATGCAATAGGGTTATTTTTAAATGGATTATGATGATATATGAAGTATGTACAAGCTTCAAATCAAGTGGAAACAACTCAAAAAGGCTCAAAATGGTTCAACAAAAGTACAATATAAAAATTGAAGCAATTTGGACCCCTGAAATGTATGGGGCATGTGTTGACTGTAGGAGTGTCTAATGGATGTGTGAAAAATGCTAATTTATTCAGAATAGGTCCAAGTTTTTGACCAACTGGCGCATGAAGCTTATAATATGGTCTAAGGAGGCTCCGTGATGCGGTGAAATCGTGATGAGATACTGGAATTTGATAGATTTTTAACAATTGTGATTTGGCTTGTCAACATGACATGGTGATGCCCGAAATTGGGATAATTCATACCAACTAAAAGAAAACAACATGGAAACCCAATCCAATTCAGTTTATGATTTGTATACTATGAATATAATGTCTAAAACTCCATTTTAAACATATAGGAACACCCTAGATCACTTGGTACATCATTAGAGGATACCCCAACTTATTTTTAGGTTTTATCATTCTTTCAATTAGTTTTTTGTATGGTTTGTATCATTACTCCAAAGGTTTGGATGCTGAATATTTCCATTCAAGGCTAAACCCTCTTTCCGGGGTTAAAGCCAAGAACATGAGTATTATTGTTTTGGGTTAATTTCGTTGGATTTTCTTATCATATTTGGTTGTTTCTTTATTCTTGTTTTAATTATTTTATTGATTGATCACCTATAATATATATATATTGTGGACCTTTTGATTCTGGAGAGGTAATAGGGAGATAAAACATGGGAATAAACAAAGTTTTGATTTTTATTCTTTTATAAATTAAAAAATTAAACTTGGCATCTAGCATAGGGATGTCATTCTATGCCTTACTTGATTCGAAAATAGGATGATAGCCTTAATCAACTTAATTGGATTGTTACATCCCTGCTCAATGATATAGTTGTAATGTCCATATTAGGTAAAAGATTAGTGGTTGGGAAACCATGATCAAGCAATTAACCCGACGAAACAACAACCAACATAAGCAAGTTAATGGATAAAATTCAATAATATAGTATGATTGTTCAAAGTGCATTAACCCTGGTCTTTACTCTATTGATTGTTCCAAGAATTTTACTTTATGCATTGGTTTATTTTTAGTTTAAAATTCAAAAACTCTCTTGTTAGATTTTTCTCAATTGTTGAACTAGATTAGGATAGTCAACGAGCACAATTCCCAGAGAGATCGATACTTGGGCTCTCTTGAAGCCATTTTACTACTTGATAAGACCACATACACTTGCATGTGTGCTTGGGGGCTGTCAATTCTTTGGCGTCATTGACGGAGACTTGTAACTAAACAACTATCTTATTTTTATTTTTTTTTATATTGAGTTGTAAATAGTTTTTGTTTAGTTTCTTTTTATTTTCTGTTATTTCTCTTTTTATCACACTTCTTGATATGTTAGCTTGGGATAGATGGTTTTTAAGTGATGACGATTCTTGTTGTTTTTTTGGGGGACCATGTCAAGTATTTTTTTGTCCAGATTTTGATAGAAGTGCATGGACAGGAATTTCACAATATGATACGGACACTGTTCTATCTGTGGAGCAGACTACAACTTGGTGTTTGTTTGTGGTCAAAGTGATCATACTGCAGCTATGTGTGTTGTCAATCCCGATTCAATTTTTTTTGTGGCCTATGCTAAAAGGAAAAATTAAATAAACTACTACAATTGAATGGGACTGAATAAGTCACAAATTCAATCATGGAACAACCAGCAACAGTTTTAGCAGCAACAACTAAGCATACTGTCCACAACTCAAACAAGCAATTTAGAAGAGATGATGAAACAACTTTTAACATCTCAAGTACAGTTGTTAGTGGACTTGAAGAACCATTAGAAGGCTACAAAGCAATTATATAATCAGCTGGAGATAGATGCAAAATTGATTTTCCAACTAGTTGTAGACACAGGTGTTGATAATTTGAGGAAGTCTGAATACTCGAAAACCAAAGCTAGTGAATAGGTTGAGGAGAGAAGACTACCACCATGTCTACAGATGCTAAGAAAATAAAAACATGAGAAGGATACGAGCCCATCTATGGAACAAACACAAGAATCGCAGCCACTCAGCTGTGATCTTTCTTTTAAGACTAAAATTGAGAAGGTGAGTATGAATGAATGTGTTGTGGATAATATAAATATTGAAGTAGATTTGTTAGGCCGCAATAAAAGAACTTTTTCTACATTGTGTTTAGATGATGTCTTGTCCGTGGAATAATTCAAAATAAAGGAAGAGTGTGGAGATGAGGAACAAGAATCCTATATTCTTGATTTTACACCGGATAAGTAATATAAAAACACACCTCACTTCAAGGATGAGTGGTTTACGATGCACATTCCTTTATTTTTGTACCACCTCCCTATGATTGAGGCAAAAAGATTGATATGATATTGGGGGTGAAATTTATATCCTTAAGGTGGAGGAAAAAGATGATTGGGTCGTGCCACGATACTAAATTAGGCACTTCTTGGGAGGCAACCCAAGTAAAGTTAAGAAGGTATGTTTTATTTCAGTTTTTAGTTTTTTTTACTTCACTTAGTTTTAGTTTTTATTGACTCATAGGTTGATGGGAAGTCTGAGTATCAAAAATTTGAGCAAAGAAATATAGCAAAAATTGAGTGTGGGGTCCCACCGACCTTTTTAATGCAAAAAGATGCTACTAGCTAAGCCTAAAGGCCTCAGGAAGTATTTTTATCTATTACTTTTAAGTTCACTTTGGGGTCAAAGTAGATCTTTAAGTGTGGGGTGAGGAAATTCCTAAATTTTGGCTTAATTTAAAATTTAATTTTTTTGGTGTAAGATATTTTTGTTGATGCTATTTTTTATAACGTGGTGCAAGTGTTTTGTCTGGTAAAACCATGTTGAATAAGTGAATTACTACTTTTGAGACCCATAGGCTCAGATTTGTGACTCTTGTATTAGGTGGTTTAAATTGGAATTCATGATATTGTTGGTTAAGAGTCAATGATGATCCTATTGAGTTGAGCTTGTGCCATATGCATATGAGGTTTTGTATATTCCTTATTTCATATGATGTCTAGAACTTTCTCGGTGTGTGTGGAAAGCAAAATAAAGAGTGTGGGTTTAGGAGATGATTTTGGCATTTCTTTGATATCCTAGTTTTATGATTTCTATTTTTCCTACCCTTTGTGCATTATCCTAGTTAAACCCCTTTGAACCTTTATCTTTTATATTTGGTAGCCTCATATGTAGTGTAACGACCCAAGACTAAGCCCTAGTCATTAAAAGCTGCTTACGGTCCTGAGGGACAACAAGCTAACCCATGAGCTGGTAATTGCTGTGAGCACTGAATAATATAATCATGAATGCAGAAGAATAACTAAAATGCGTTAAGGTTTTAATAATTAAACGACTACTGAGTTATGAATCTGGCATAATAATAAAATCTGAATGAACTTAATAGCTAACTGTAGTATCTTAAAAGCCTCTAAACTAAATATTGTGAGTTTATGGGACAGGCTCCAACTAACTCCACTAACTTCTGAGATAAAGACATGAACTAATATAATTTGTCCTCGGATAATGAGGAGTCACCACTGCTACTGTACTGTTGATGATCAAAGTGACTAAGTGTTATCTGGGAACTGAACATCAACACTTATGATATGATACATCAAAGCACAAAAGAAAGGTATGTGATTATTACTTTGAATGTACGGGTATGCTAAATGAGGTAGGCTGATATACATGGTCTCATGAATAGGAATAATAATAATTTACTGGACATGTATATAAAGCATGGAGTACTGAGTAAGGAGCATAGAATCTGTAGTTACTAAAAATGCATGAAAATTTGTAAATACTAAGGATGCATGACCAAGCATATAACATGAACTAACTAAAATCTATAAACTAAAACACTGAAATAACTAAAATTTTTATGCTTTGGTTAAACAACACTAAGACTGAATAACTGAGTTAGGACTGTAACTAAGACTGTGGGAGGTATAATCTTACCAACATTCCCCAATTTGAACTAATCATGGTCCAACCTATAACCCCAGTTGGAAGGGTGCTAAAGACCGTACCACGTGTACTAACAATGGATGTGTGGATCTGCTAAACTGATATAATGTCCAAAAGACTAAGGGTGTCAAGCCTGAACTAACGGGTGACCCCTGCGAGATAGTCAAGTCTAATCTGATAGGTGACTACTCATATCCTACGCTGGCTACATAGTTTTGGAGTATAAGGACTGCTACTAATGACTCTACCTATCTAAAGAGGAAGCTTTCATCCCTGCACTTGGTCAGTGCTAAATCCTACTTCCAACTTAAAAACACTGAGATACTAAACTGTTTTGAGTTGAATGGATAATATCTGACTATTCTGATACTACTCATAATATAATCTGAATACTATTCTTTAATATACTGAGACTAGACTAAATAAACAACTATGATTTTCAGGTATTCAATTCCTCCAGGACTCAAAACAATAATACTAAAAAGACACTAAAGTTTGAAGACTAAAACATGAGGGCTCTAATTAAATAAATCACTCTGATTGGCATTTTATCAAATACTTGTAGTTCGCGGTTCAAAGCAATCATAGGAATTTGCTAAAACATATAGAAATAGCATGAATCTAATATTATATAGAAAAATCAATCTTTTTTTCTATAAATGATGATATTAAAACACGGGGAATTGAAAATAAAAATAATTTCACGGTAACATGGTATAAAATCAATAGTACATAGAGATTCATGGATAAAATCATAATTTAGAATCAAATAAACTTGAAAATATGATGGTTTTGTAATTAAACAGATACTTCGATTCCTTGGATGAAAGGAATAGATGGAGAGTTCTTGAGATTTGACCTTGACTCTTGAAGGTTAGGGTTTTGCTACTAGAGAGAATGTTCTTGATTTTGGGGAAAATTGATTTGACTAATGCCCAATGAGGTTATTTGGGACTTAATTTCTTGTTTGGGGCTGACTGGAACAAGGAAAAAGTACTTTAAAGACCTTGAATTTAAAATGTGGAACTGATTAAAAATCCAAATTTTTTGGGCTGGCACGACGCTGCGCTATCGTACCGTGTAAGTGGAATCGGACAACTGGGAAACTAGTTTGTAGTGCGACGTGGGGAAATGGCGGGCCTTCACTGATTGAGACATAGAAGTTCACCGCGATGCGGTGGTTTCACTCTTCGACATTGGAAATGGACAATTGTCAAGTTGACCTATGGCACCACTTGCCACGGTTGTGGATCCTAACTGGAATTTTGCCAAATGGGAGATTGGCCAGCTCCGCAATGCGCTAAAGGTTAAAATGAAGGTGTTTAATGACTGAAACTTAAGATCGCCATAACTTCTTACCCGGTTATTGGATTTCGGTAAATTTTATATCATTGGAAAGCTAATTGAATTTCCTGTACAATAGCAAGCTCTAAACTGAAAAATAATAGGTGTTTCAAAAATTTAGTATATGAATACTCATGTATTAGGACATAGATTATGCTAGGGAAATACGGGGTGTTATAATATCTCCCCCTTGGGATCATTAGTCCCCAAATGAAGCTAGTTAAGATGAAAAACTGATGGACTAAGCTTACACACTGAATATTCATGTTTGAGGCATGAAACGCATGATTGAACTAATTCTTGAATGAACGACTGACATGAACAGGATGTGCAGCTGAAACTGAGAATGAAAAAGTAAAAAATAATAAGAAGATTGGTACCTTATACTGAATTAGGATTTGTGGAGAAAAGATGAGGGTACTTGGTCCGTATATCTTCTTTTACTTCCCAAGTAGCTCCCTCAACAGACTGATTGTTCGAAAGAACTTTAACTAGAGGAACTTCTTTGTTCCTTAGTCTGTGAATTTGATGATCAATAATTTTGACTCGGACTTCCTCAAAGGAAAGACTGTTCTGTAAATCTACAATTTCTAAGGGAACAACAACTGCTTGATAACCAATACACTTTTTCAATAATAAGACATGGAATACTGGGTGTACTGAGGCTAAATTTGAAGGCAACTCAAGCTTATAAACTACCTTTCCAAAATAACTGAGGATTCTAAAGGGATCAACATATCGTGGACTGAGTTTTCCCTTCTTGTTGAATCTCTTTACTCTCTTTATGGGAGAGATTTTAAAGTGCACCAAATCACCAACCTCAAACTCGAGATCATTTCTCGTTACATTAGCATATGATTTTTGTTGGCTCTCGGCAACGCTAAGCCTTTTTCTAATAAACTGAACCTTCTCTAAGGCAGGCATCAAACGACCAGTCAAGCCCTACTACTGTAGCCTCACCTAATTCAAACCAACAAATTGGAGATCTATATCTCCTACCACACAGAGCCTTAAATGGAGCCATACAAATACTGGAATGATAGCTATTATTATATGCAAAAAAATTCAAAAGCAAATGGTCATCCCAACTACCCTTGAAATCAACAACGCATGCTCTTAGCATATCCTCAAGAGTATGAATGGTCCATTATGCTTGGCTATTTTTTTGAGGGTGGAAAGAGGTGCTGAGATGGACTTGGGTACTAAGACCCTTTTGGAATACCTTCTAGAAATAAGAGGAAAACTGGGTACCTCAATCTGAGATAATAAATAAGGGAACACCGTGCAACCTAAGCAAATCTCTGAGATAAAGATTGGCATATTCCTCGGCTGAATAAGAGGTATGGACTGGCAAAAAATAGGCCGATTTGGTCATCTTGTCTACGATAATACAAATAGACTTATGGTAATGATGGGTACAAGGCAAACATATCACAAAGTCTATGTTCACTTCCTCCTATTTCCACATGGCAATACTGAACTCCTGCATGGACCCACTAGGGTTCTAGTGCTCCACCTTAACTTGTTGACATGTAGAGAACTTAGCTATAAACTCTGTAATATCTCTCTTTATCCCACTTCACCAATAGGTTTCTCAAAAATTGATGTACATCTTAGTGGCTCCTGTATGAATAGAGTAACGTGCACCATTCTCTTCTGTAAGAATTCATTGCCTCAAATAATCTACTTAGGCACACACAATCTATCCTGAAAGCATAATACACCACCTCTCCCTTGGGAGAAAACCTCATCATCAACATGATTTAGTTTGGGTCATTGTAGATAAAATGACCAAGTTAGCCTATTTCCTTCCAGTCCATACCTTTTATTTAGTTGAGCATCACGCCAAACTCTATATTAGGGAGTTGGTCAGATTACACAGTATTCCATTATCTATCATCTCAGACAGTGGTACCTAGTTCACCTCTTACTTTTGGAAAGAATTCCAAAAGGGTCTTCGTACCCTAGATCATGTCGGTACAACTTTTCATCCTCAGATAGATGGTCAAGCAGAAAGGACCATTCAGACTCTTGAATATATGCTAAGGGCGTGTGCAATTGATTTCAAGGGAAGTTGGGATGACCACTTTCATTTTATTGAGTTTGCATACAACAATAGCTATCATTCCAGTCATAAAATGTCTCCGTTCGAAGCTCTTTATGGTAGAAGGTGTAGATCTCTAATTGGGTGGTTTGAAGTTAGTGAGGCCTTAGTCATAGGGCCGACTTAGTATTCGACGCCTTAGAGAAACTCCATTTAATAAGAGAAAGATTCTGGGCTGCTCAGAGCTGACAGAAGTCGTATGCTGACATTCGTTGAAAGTATCTTGAGTTTGACGTTGATGACTATGTCTATCTAAAGATCTCCCCCATAAAGGGAGTGAATCGGTTCAGCAAGAAGGGAAAGCTCAGTTCCCGATATGTCGGTCCCTTCAAGATTCTCAGTCTGTTAGGCAAGGTAGCTTATGAGCCCAAATTGCTTTCAGATCTAGCCTTAGTTCATCCAGTCTTTCATGTCTCTTTGATCAAGAAGTGTATAGGTGATCTATCAGTCGTAGTCCCTATTCAGAGCATTGACAGTCAGAATAGTCTTTTCTGTGAGAAAATTCCACTCAAAATTCTAGACTATTAGACTCGTAGACTAAGGAACAAAGAAGTCCCTCTAGTCAAAGTTCTTTGGCGAAATCAGTCAATTGAGAGAGCTACTTGGGAAGTAGAAGCATACATACGTACCAAGAATCCTCACCTCTTCTCCGCCAATCCAGATCAAGCTCAAGGTAACAGTTCTCCTTAAGCTTATTCAGTTTCCCGTTCAATATCTATACAACTTGGTATTTTAGTTCATGCTCACATTTCATCACAAATATGGTATCAAGTACCATTGCATATTCAGTCATGCATTCTTGTATCAGTCTAGTGTATAATCATGCATCAAATATGCATTCTCATTGGAAGAACTCAGTTATCAAAAATCTCACTGATGCATTCATGAATCAGTTAGTCATACATCAGATATACATGTCCAGCATGATATGTTTAGCTTATCAGTCATGTCCATCATGAGATCATGTTCCAGTAGTGTATGTATTGCACGTACTCCAGTTTATTATCTATCCCTATTTTTGTCAGTCTCATTTGAGGAAGAATGTTTCCAAGGGGGAGATATTGTAATACCCCTTATATTTCTAAACGGGAAAATGAATCATTATTCCAACACATATAACCTCCTATCCAATGATTCATATTAGAGTAAATGAATTAGGATGAGTATCCTAGTTATAATAAAGCTTATGATGTATTAATCATGTTCATAAGAGTCACTTTGAGTAAGCCAAGCTAAGAACTTTTGAATCGACCAAGTTTTCGTGTGTTATTTCACATAGATCATCTTTGAATGAGTATAAATTTGTCTATAGATGGTATTTTGGCAGTTTTATCTCCTCCAAATTGTAGATAATTGAATAAGCTTTCCTTCGATACCAAATTTGCCTAAAATGGACCCCCGGTAAAGAAGTTATGGCGATTTAAAGTTTCAGCAGAGTCATTTCAGTTAGTGGCGCATCGCGCCATAGCCCAACATGACGTTTTTCAATTTCCAATGTCTCTCCGCAATTCGACCATATTAAGGTGAGTTTCCAGGTCACAAAAAAGGGGCAACGCAATATCTCTGCATCGCACCAGAGACCCAAATTGGGTAATTTTCATAGAAATTAAATGATGCATCTAGAGAGGTATTTCGATTATCTTTCCACCCCTATATATATATATTCCATAAACACGGAATTAAGCCCTTTCACCAAAACATACTCTTTCTCTCAAAATCCTCTCAAGAACACATTACTATTTTCAATTGGGGATTCAAGTTCAAGCAATTTCTCCATCAATCATCAAGAATCTTTAATCTAAGGTACTCGTAGTGTTCATCTATGGATCCATTTTGTTCATGGAGCTCAAGAAGCATGTTTTAAATATTATATTGTGATTGTCTTGCTATGATATGACTATTTACATGTTAAGGATTGTTGTTTAAGTTTCAAGATGATATCTAAAGGTGTTTTCATGAAGTATATGTGTTCGTTAGTTGAAATCTATGAACTTTATGTAGTTTAAAATGAGGAAATTCATGAAAACACACCTAATCTAAAAGAATGCATGCAAAGTGTTTGATAAAAGTCCTAGGATGCTAGAATTCATGTCCCATGATTTGATAGTTCTTAAATGACAAGTCCATGCTCTATGCTTTATGATTTCACATAAATTTCACGTGATTGATATGCATCGTAGCTGTGATATAGATTGAGCATGATATTTAAGACATACAAGTATACACATATTGTATGAATTTCCCTTCCATACGTAAGATGTTGAGAACTAAGCTTAGTGTGTAATCCCCTACTTATGATATGGTAAATTCTGGAATCTATTTTATGATCAAGTCAGTTATGTGTGTCAGTTTCCTTCCATCGAGTTCTGGGAGTACTAGTACCTAAAAAATATAGCTGTGTGCCTAGATCCATGTAACATTATCACGATAATCTCAGTCAAGCCATGATCTATAGAACTCAGTCAGTCATGTGACTCAGGAAATCTTAGAAATCTCATGATCTCAATAAATACTGAGATAGTAGTACTATTTTGTCAGTCAACGGAAGTCAGTTACTCAGTCCATGTACAACTAGTTAATTATGTTCAGTCTCTTTAGATTGGAGTAGAAGTTAGCACCGAGTAAAGCAAAGGATGGGAACTCACCTACCAGTTTAGGGTGTAATTCTTATTAGTTATCCTTGTATTCTAGAACTACGTAGCCAGCGTAGGTTAACACATCTTAACCTGCCAGATTAGGGTTGATGAGGTGTCTTAACCTTTCAGTTTAGGGTTCCCACCATTCTCATTTGAGTACTTGCTAGCTAAGGGTCACTCACAGCTGTCCTTACTAGTGGTGCGGTATTGACACCCTTCCAGTCGAGGCAGAGATTGGACCCCAACCTAGAGATATGCATTATTGGGGTATGTCGGTTAAGAAACTACCTCCCAAAGTTTTAGTCCTAGTCTTAGTAAAAGAAATCAGATAGTTCTTCAGATTTCAGTATTAGTCATGTTAGATAACAGTAAACTATGTATTAGCATACAGATCCAGATATTATGTATCATAATTTTAGTTAATATGTATGCATGTTTGTACTCTTAGGTTCATATCATTTAGTCAGTTAGCATTGTTCATGCATGTAAACACTTTTCCATTTAGCCTACCTTACTTGTATTCAGTACTCCAAGTCGTACTGACGCATTTATGCTATGGTGCTTTCTTTCAAGTTATACCATTGGTTTCGAGACACGAGTTCCAGATCAGCAGTATCATTCAAGTCGCAGAGTTGCAGAGAGTCCTGATCCATTTGAGAATGATATTTCATTCATTATTTCAGTTCAGTTTTGCTAGACGGAGTTAGTTGGAGACATTCTCTTTCAATTCATTATTTCAGATAGTATTTAGAGGCTTTTAGATTTAGTTCAAATTTAAGATTCAGCTTTCAATTGTTTTGGGTATTTGTTACCCTATATGGGTGTTATTATTTATCAGATATTTCATTTGGTTGACCCTTATGGCCTATTTTTCATGTTTTCCGCATTCTACAAGTATATTGTGCAGTGTACAGGTACAAATATCAGTCATGGGTTAGCTTGTGGGGGTCCCTCGAGGTCATAAGCATCATGTATCATTTCTGGTACTAGATTTGGGGCGTTACACTCACTTAACTCTAAAGGAATAAATCTATCCAAGAAAGTCATGGCAAACTCTTCCCATTCTATAGGCCCTGCATCAACACCTCAATCAACTTTACACTGCTTAAACCAAGTATGGGCTATATCCTGGAATTGATATGTAGCTAACTTGGCACACTGACTGGACGTCACCCCTATAGTATCTATTACCTTCTAAACCATATCTAAGAATTCCTATAGATCATCTTCAGACTTGGGACCCATGAATGTAAGAGGGTTCATCCGGGTGAAATCCCAAATTTTGATTGCAGTAGTATTGGCCACTGGGTTGGTCAGAATAGTAGCTAGTTGTTTATTTTGTGCTTCTACGGAGTTTGCTAGAGAAGTAAATGCACCCCTGAATTCTTCATGAGAGACATTCTCGTCTAGAGGATCCACCTAGATGGGTTGAGGGGCTGGTTGAGTTTCTGTTCTTCTTTCGTTCTTCTTGGGAGGTATGTTCTGTAAATAGAAGGAGAAAATGGATTATACTGAGAGTTTTACTTAAGCTCATGCTCAATTGCATGACATGATTACTTAAAGAAGGAAAACTCTTTTTCCTGAACACCTTGTAGTCTCTCATCCAAAAGTGTGGCGCGCTACACACCCATGGACAAGACTCTACTCGATGAAACTTTCAAACTTCCTAGGACATTTTAAAACCTTAGACTCTAATACCAAGTTTGTAACGACCTTAGACAACACCCTAGTTTTTACACGGTGCTTATGGTCCCAAGGGACCATAATCTAACCCATGAGTTGGTACCTGCTGTGAGCACTGAATAATATAATCATGAATGTAGAAGAATAACTGAAATACCATAAGGTTTTAATAATGAAATGACTACTGAGTTATGAATATGGCATAATACTAAAATCTGAATAATCTAAATAGCTAACTGTAGTGTCTGAAAAGCCTCTAAACTAAATACTGTGAGTTGATGGGACAGGCCCCAACTAACTCTACTAACTACTGAGATAAAGACATAAAGTAATATAATTTGTCCTCGAATGATGAGAATTCACCACTGCTACCGTACTGCTGGTGATCTAATGATTAAGTATAATCCGAGAACTGAGCGTCAACACCAATGATATGATACATCATAGTGAAAAAGAAAGGTATGCGATCAGTACTTTGAATGTACTAGTATGCTAAATGAGGTAGGCTTATATGCATAGTCTCATGAATAGGAATAATAATTTACTGGACATGCGTGTAATGCATGGAGTACTGAGTAAAGAACATTGAATCTATAGATATTGAAAATACATAAAAATCTGTAAATACTGAGGATGCATGACCAACCATATAAAATGAAATACTGAAATAACTTAAATCTGTATGCTTTTGTCAAATAATACTAAGACTGAATAACTGAGATGGGACTGTACCTAAGACTATATCTGAGACTATGGGAGGTATCATCTAACAAACATTCCCCAATTTGAGCTTATTGGGGTCCAACCTATAACCCAAGTTGGAAGGGTGTTAATACCGTTCCATGGGTACTATCAATGGATATGTGGATCCAATAAACTAATATAATGTCCAAAGGACTAAGAGTGTCAAGCCTAAAATAATGGGTGACCCCTGCGAGATAGTCAAGCCTAATATGATAGGTGGATACTCATATCCTACGCTGGATACGTAGTTTTGGAGTATAGGGATTGCTACTGATGACTTTGCCTATCTGACGGGGAAGCTGCCATCCCTGTACATGCTCGGTGCTAAATCCTACTCCCCACTAAAAGATACCGAGATACTAGACTGTTCTGAGTTGAATAACTGATATCTAACTATTCTGATAATGCTCATAATATAATCTGAAGACTATTTTATAATATACTGAGACTATACAAAATTAATAGTAATGGTTTTCGGTTATTCAATACCCAAAACTTAAAATAATAATACCAAAAAGAAACTAAAGCTTGAAGACTAAAACCTGAATGCTCTAATTATATAAATCACTCTTGTAAGAATTTTATCAAACACTTGTAGTTCATGGTTCAAAGAAATCATAGAAATGTCCTAAAACATATAGAAATAGCATGAATCCGATATAATAGAGCTAAATCATGGTTTTTTCAATAAATGATGATATTAATACATGGAGAATCGAATAATAACAACAATTTCTTGGTAACAAGGCATAAAATCAATAGTACATGGAGATTCATGGATGAAATCATAATTTAAAATCAAATATACATGAATAGATGATGGTTTTGTAATTAAAATGGATACTTGGACTCCATGGAAGAAAGAAATCCATGGATGAACATCTATCATACATGGGATGATAAATTTAGAAGGATTGATGGAGAGTTCTTGAGATTTGACCTTGATTCTTGAAGGTTAGGGTTTTGCTACTTGAAAGAATGTTCTTAATTTTGGGGAAAAATTGATTTGAATAATGCCCAGTTAGGTTATTAGGGAATTAATTTCATGTTTAGGGTAGACTAGGACAAGGGAAAAATACTTCAAAGCCCTTGCAACGCGGCGATATCACGCCGTGTCACTGGAATCGTACAACTGGGAAATTGGTTTGTGGAGCGACATGGGGAAATCATGACCCTTCACTGATTGGGACCTAGAAGTTCACCGCAACTTGGTGGTATCGTGCTTTAACACGAAATGGACAATTGTCAAGTTGACCTATGGTGCAATGTGCCAAGATCGCAGACACTCACTGAAATTTTTCCAAATAGGAGATTGGCCTACTCCGTGATGCGCTAAAGGTTAAAATGACGGTATTTAATGATTGAAACTTACATTGCCATAACTTCTTACCCGGTTATCAAATTTGGGCAAATTTTATATCGTTGGAAAGCTAATTAAATTTCCTACTGAAAAATAATGAGTTTTTAACAAATTTCATATATGAATACTCATGTATTGGGATATAGATTATGCTAGAAAAATATAGGGTGTTACAATATCTCCCCTTTGGGATCTTTCATCCCCAAATGAAGTTGGTTAAGATGAAGAAGTTGATGCATTAAGCTTACATACTTAATATGCATGTCTTAGGCATGGGATCCATGATTAAACTAAAATATTATGAGTGTTTCAAAAATTTCATATATGAATACTCATGTATTGGGACTTAGATTATGCTAGGGAAATATGAGGTGTTAAATGTAGCCTAATCCCTTCTTTGATAAACCAAAATTTGATCCAAAAATATCCTAAGTTCTTTAATAAACAATTATTGATTTAGTAAGGAGTTTGAGAAATTAAAGAAGAAAAAAGTGAAATTGATGCCCCAAGGTAATAGTTATTGGTGCTTATATTTGATGTATTTTGGTTGGGAGTGATGTAAATTGTTTTACAAATATTATCATGGTTGTGAAAAAGAAAAAAAAATTGAACCTTTAAGGAATAGACAATACGCCACATATGTTTGTGAAAATGCTTAAAAGAGATAGGGCAAAATAAAATAATGGGGTAGACAAAAATGGTGTAATTTGGTTGTTGGAGATTGGTTTTAAATGTATACTGTAGTGTATTAAAGCACTTAGAGATGTTAGTCACTATTCCAAAATAGTTCCTACCGTCCCTTAGCCTACATTACAACCCCCCAAAAAAAACTAATTGATCCTAAGCTTTACATTTGACTATTAGTGAAGCACTACACTAAGGGAAAGCCTATGGTCATTGTGTGTAACTTTCGAATTCTTTGTAAGAGTGAGTGTAATTTGATTCTTGTACCCATTGTGTTACAAAATGCTTTTATGTGACCGATTATGGATAACTCTATTATTGTGAGGGGTATACGTTTGATGAATATGGGTGATTTATTTGATGTCTTTGATCGAATGATAGGAATGAGTTTGCAAAGTAAGGTGAGTCAATTCTTGAGGCTAGGATGTTTTTGTGTAGTGTTCATGAGCTTTCAATTGTGTATAAAATGCTTAATGTTGTAAACTTGCCTTCCATGTCGTCATTGTAGTTCTAGCTTGAATTTCATACATGTAGTAGAATTTCAGAGTCTCTTCAGCTCATTGTTTTTATAGTTAAGAGTTTTTCGAGGATGAACAAGGCTTTATGTGTGGGGTGGTGATGTTGGATGTATTTATGCATTCAAGAGCTACTATTCAAGCTATTTTGCCTTGTTTCGACGATGATTCTTATGATATATGTGTTGATATTGATAAAAATAAGCATTTATGTATCCAAGTATGTGTCTACAATGTTTAATGGTGTTTTCACATGAGTTTTGATTCAATTTGAGCATTTAGAGTTCAACCAAGAAAACTACTGTTACTAGCTTGAGCTAGCTAATCGTCTAGTCTACTGTGTTGGGTTATAATATGCTTAAATGAGTTCTTAAGGTTGTTTTTATTTATTTATATGTGAAACAACTTTTTGGTGATGTTCAAGGGTCAATTGGATCAAGACGAGAATCAAAACAATAAGTTTAATCTAAATGTAAATTTACCCTATTCTTAGCTCGTGTTTCTAGTTCACCGTCTTTGTTATTGTATTGTTTTGAGCTATAAAGTGTTGTGTTTAATTCCATATGATGATTTTTGAATGTATTATGATGATTGATGAAGGATATACAAGCATTAAATCAAGTGGAAAAAACTCAAAAAGTCTCGAAATGGCTCAACGAAAGCACAATACAAAAATTGATGCAATTTGGACCCCTGAAATGTTTGGGACGTGTGTGGACTATAGGAGTGGCCAATGGATGCGTGTAAAATACCAATGGAGTCATAAGAGGCCTATGTTTTTGACTAACTTGGGAGTGTAGATTATAATGGGGTCTAGAGAGGATCCATGAAGTGGTAAAATCGCGATAAGATACTGGATATTGACACATTTTTGGACAATTGTGAACTGGCATGTCATCGCGATGGGGTGATACCCGAAATCGGGATAATTCAGCCTAGCTGAAAGAAAACAGCATGGAAACCCAATCCAAATTTGCTTATGACTTCTATACTTTAAATATAACGTCCCAAACTCCATTTTAAACATCTTGAAACACCCAAGATCACTTAGGACATCATTGGAGTCTACCACAAAATATTTTTAGGTTTTATCATTCTTTAATGTAGTTTTTTGAATGGTTTGCATCATCACTCCAAGGGATTTGATGATGAATATTTCCATTCAAGGCTAAACCTTCTTTCTAGGGTTAAATCCAAGAACATGAGTACTATTGTTTTGGATAAATTTTGTTGGATTTTCTTATCATTTTTGGTTGTTTGTTTATTCTTTTTTTTTTTAATTATTTTATGGATTCATCACCCCTAAAATATATATATATTGTTAACCTTTTGATCTCGTGAGAGGTAATAGGGAGATAGAACATGGGAATAAACAAACTATTGGTTTAATTCTTTTATAAAATAAAAAATTAAACTTAGCATCTAGGATAGGGATGTACTTAGATTCCTTACTTAATTCAAAACAAGAATGATAACTTTTATTAACTTAATTGGATTATTACATCCCCTCTCAACGACGTAGTTTTAATGTCCATATATGCAAAAGATTAGTGGTTGGGAAACCATGAGCATGAAATTAACCCAACGATCAACAACCAAGAAAAGCAAGTTAACGAATGAAATTCATTAACATAGTATGATAGTTCAAAGTACTTTAACCCTGGGCATTACTCCATTAATTGTTCCGAGACTTTTACTTTACGCTTTAGCTTAGTTTAATTTTAGTTTAAAATTATAAAACTCTTTTATTTACTTTTTCTCAATTGTTGAACTAGAATTGGAAAGTCGGCGAATGCAAGTCACTGAAAGATCGATACTTGGGCTTTGTTGAAGCCACTTTACTACTTGATAAGACCATGTACACTGTATGTGCACTGTCAATTTTTTGGCACCGTTGTCGGAGACTTGTAACTAGGCAACTATCTTCTTTTTAGATTTTCTATATTGAGTTGTAAATAGTTTTTGTTTAGTTTTTTTTTATTATCTTTTATTTCTCTAATTATCACACTTCTTGATATGTCAGCTTGGGATAGATGGTTTTTGACATATGACAATTCTTGTTGTTTTTGTGGGGGACCACATCAAATGGCTTTTTTTTTTCTAGATTTTGATGGAAGTGTGTGGATGGGGCTTTCATAATATGATACAGACACTATTCTATCTGAGGGACAGACTGCAACTTGATGTTTGGCTTATGGTCAAAGTATTCATACTGCAGCTATGTGTGTTGTCAATCCCGATTCAATATTGTTTATGGGCTAAGCTAAAAGTCAAAATTATATAAACTACTACATTGAGACGGGGAAGAATCAATCATAAATTCAATTATGGAACAACCATCATCAACAACTAAACATTCAAGCCATAACTCAAACGAGCAATTTAGAAGAGATGATAAAGAACTTTTAGCGTCTCAAGTACAATTGTTGGCAGACTTGAAGAATCACTAGGAGGCTGCAAATAAATTTTATAATAAGCTGGACATAGATGCAAAATTGAATTGCGAACTATTTGTAGACAAAGTTGCTGATAATTTGAGGAAGTGTGAGTACTTGGAAACCAAAGTTATTAAGAAGGTTGAGGACAGACCACCACCACCATGTCTACAGATGCTAAGAAAAGAAAAAAACAAGGAGAATACAAGTCAATCTATGGAACAAACACAAGAATCACAGCTACTCAGCTATCATTTTACTTTTGAGAATAAAATTGAGAAGGTAAATATAAGTGAAGGTGTTGTTAATAGTGCAAATTTTAAAGTAGGATTTGTTGGGCCATACTGAAAGCACTTTTCTACATTATGTGCACAAGATGTCTTGTCTATGGAACATTTAAAACAGTGTGAAGATAGGGAACAAGAATCCTATATTCTTAATTTTACACCAGATCAGCAACATAAAAACACACCTTTCTATAAGGCCAAGTGGTTTACTGTGCACATTTCATTACTTGGTTCATTAATTCTTGTACCACCTCCTTATGATCAAGGCAAAAAGGTGGATGTGATATTGGGGGTAAAATTTATATAGTCAAGGAGGAGGAAAATAATTATTGGGTCATGCCGCGACACTAAATTGGGTGCTTCTTGGGAGGCAACCTAAGTAAATTTAAGTAGGTATGTTTTTATTATACTCCACATAGTTTTTGTTTTTTTAAGTCATATGTTGGTGGGAAGTCCGAGTAACAGAAATTCGAGCTAAGAAGCATAACAAAAACTGAGTGTGGGATACCAAGGACCTCTTTGATGCAAAAAGATGCTACTAGCTAGGCCTAGAGGCCTAGGGATTATTTCTATCTCTTAATTTTAAGTTCACTTTGGGGACAAAGTATATTTTTAAGCGTGGGGTGGCAAAATTCCTAAATTTTGCTTTAATTTTTTTTTTGTTTAACATATTCTTGTTGATGCTATTTTTGATTACATGGTGCAAGTGTTTTGTTTGGTAAAAGCATGTTGAATGAGTGAATTACTACTTTTGAGACTTTTACACTTATGCTTGTGACTCTTGTATTAGGTGACTTAAATTGAAACTCATGATATTGTTGGTTAAGAGTCTATAATGATCCTATTGTGTTAAGTATGTGCCATGTGCGTGTGAGGTTTTGTATATTCCTTGTTACATGTGATGTCCAGAACTTTCCAGGTGTGTGTGTAAAGCTAAATGAAGAGTGTGGGTTTAGGAGATGATCTTGGCATTTATTTGATAACCTTGCTTTATACCTTCTATTTTTCCTACCCTTTGTGCATTATCCTAGTTAAACCCCTTTGAACCTTTAGCTTTTTTATTTGGTAGCCTCATATGTCGCCTAATCTCTTCTTTGATAGACCATAGTTTGATCCAAAAATCTCCTAAGTGCTTTAATAAAAAAAATTTATTTAGTAAGGAGTTTCAGAAATTTAAGATGAAAATGGCGAAATTGATTCCCCGAGATAATAGTTATTGGTGCTCATATTTGATGTGTTGCGGTTGGAATTGTTGTAAATGTTTTTAGAAATATTCCCATGGTTGTGAAAAAGAAAAAAAATTGAATCTTGAATTAATAGATTCTTATGATATATGTTTTGATAATGATATAAATGAGCATTTGTGTGTCAAATTATGGGCTTACAATGTTTAATGGTGTTTCCACATGAGTTTTGATTCAATTTGAGAATTAAAAGGTCAACCGAGAAAACTAGTATTACTAGCTTGAGCTAGGTGGTTGTCTTGTCTTTTGTGCTGAGATCTAATATGTTTTAATGAGTTCTTAAGGTTGTTTTTATTTATTTATAAGTCAAACAACTTTATGGTGATGTTGAAGGGTCAATTGGATGAAGACAAGAGTCGTAACAATAAGTTTAATCTTAATGTGAATTTAGCCTATGCTTAGCTCGTGTTTCTAGTTCACCATCTGGGATGTTGTGTTATTTTGAGCTCTAAATTATTGTGTTTAATTTTTTTTAATGCTTTTATAATGGATTATGATGATACATGAAGGATATACAAGCTTCAAATCAAGCGTAAACAACTCAAAAAGGCTCAGAATCGCTCAACGAAAGCACAATACAAAAATTGATGCAATTTAGACCCCTGAAATGTATGGGACGTTTGTGGACTATAGGAGTCTCCAATGGATGCGTGCAAAATACCGCTGGATTCAGAAGAGGCCCATGTTTTTGACCAACTACCGAGTGTATCTTATAATGCAGTCTAGAGAGGCTCCATGAAGTGGTGAAATAGCTACGAGATACTGGATTTTGACAGATTTTTTGGCAATTGTGAACTGGCATGTCACCGCAATGTAGTGATGCCTGAAATCGGGATATACATCCTATTTGAAATAAAACAGCATGGAAACCCAATCCAAGTTGGTTTATGACTTCTATACTATAAATATAATGACCCAAACTCCATTTTAAAAATCTTTGAATTCCCTAGATCACTTGGGACATCATTGGAGGCTACCACAACTTCTTTTTAGGTTTTATCATTCTTTAATTTAGTTTTTGTATGGTTTGTATCATCACTCCAAGGGATTATTTTTATTCATGGCTAAACCCTCTTTCCGGGATTAAACCAAAGAACATGAGTACAATTGTTTTGGATTAATTTTGTTGGATTTGCTTATCATATTTGGTTATTTGTTGATTCTTGTTTTAATTATTATATGGATTGTTCACCCATAAAATACATATATTGTTGACCTTTTGATCTTGGGAGAGGTAATAGGGAGAAAGAACATGGGATTAACAAAGTTTGGGTTTTTATTCTTTTATAAAATAAGAAAATAAACATAGTGTCTAAGACAGGGATGTACTTAGATGCCTTACTTGATTCAAATGTAGGATGATAGCTTTAAGTAACGTGGTTGGATTATTATATCTCCTCTCACCAATATAGTTGTAATGTCTATATTAGATAAAAAATTAGAGGTTGGGAAACAATGATGATGAAATTAAGCCTATGAATCAGCAACGAAGATAAGCAAGTAAACGAATGAAATTCAATAACCTAGTATGGTTGTTCTAAGTACTTTAACCCAGGTCTTTACTCCATTGATTATTCCAAGACTTTTACTTTACGCATTAGTTTTGTTTATTATTAGTTTAAAATTCTAAAACTATCTTGTTTACTTTTTCTCAATTGTTAAACTACAATTGGATAGTCTGCAAACGTAAATCCCTGAGAGATCGATACTTGGGCTTTTTTGAAGCCACTTTACTACATGATAAGACCACGTATACTTGCATATGTGTTTGGGTGTTGTGAAATTTTTGGCGCCGTCGCCGAGGACTTGTAACTAGGCAACTATCTTATTTTTAGTTTTTTCTATATTGAGTTGTAAATAGTTTTTGTTTAGTTTCTTTTTATTTTCTTTCATTTCACTTTTTATCATATTTCTTGATATATCAGCATGGGATATATGGTATCAAGTAATAATGATTCTTGTTGTTTATTTAGGGGACCAGATCAAGCGACTTTTTGTTGAGGTTTTGATGGAAGTCTATGGATGGGACTTTTATAATATGAAGCAGACACTATTCTATATGTGGAGCAGACTGCAACTTGGTGTTTGGTTTGTGGTCAAAGTAGTCATATTGCAGCTATGTGTGTTGTCAATCCTGATTTAATGTTGATTATGGGCTATTCTGAAAGGTAAAATTATATAAACTACTACAATCGAACGTGTCACAAATTCAATTATGGAACAACCAGCAGCAGTTCAGTAGCAACAACTAAACATACAGGCCAGAAATCAAACTAGCGATTTCGAAGAGATGATAAAACAACTTTTAGCATCTCAATTACACTTGTTTGTAGACTTAAAGAACCATTTGGAGGATGTAAAGCAATTGTATAATTAGATGGACATAGACACAGAATTAACTTCCCAACCAGTTGCAGACAAAATTGATGATAATTTGAGGAATTCTGAGTACTTGAAAACCAAAGCTATTGAAAGGGTTGAGGAGATACCACTACCACCATGTCTACCAATGCTAAGGAAAAAAATATGAGGGGATACAAGCCAATCAGTGGAACAAACACAAGAATTGCAGCTACTCTGCTATCATCTTTCTTTTAAGACTAAAATTGAGAAGGTGAAAATGAGCGAAGATGTTGTTGATAGTATAAACTTTGAAGTAAGATTTGTTGGGCAATACTTAAAGCACTCTTCTACATTATGTTTAGATGATGTCTTGTCTGTGGAACCATTTAAAATAGTGGAAGAGTGTGAAGATTGTAATACCCTATACCTCTACTTACCTTGAAATCATCCAAAGAATGTTAGAAACTTACTTTGAAATATGAATCCATTTTTGTACATATAGAATTTTTAATATTTTCACTTTTTATCATGTGGGAAATTGAATTAGCTTTCCAACGATACCAATTTCGTCAAAATCCGACATCAGAAGAGAAAGATATGGATGGAATATAGAAGGCAGTCAAAACTACCTAGGTGCGACGATGAGAGCCGATAGGCCATCAAGCTAGCGATGAATTTTTGCCCACGTCGTTGCAGTGAGGTAGTGAGACCACCTTTTTCCTAAGAGAAATGGCTCAGGTTGACGGACCATCAAGCTAGTGATACAACATTGCCCAAGCCGTCATAAGAGAGGTAGTGAACCCCTATTCTGTCTAGGAGCAACGGTCAGGACAGACGGACCATCGACCCAGTGATGGACCATCACACCCACTGTCATATATTCTATTCAGCTATTTTAAAGTTATTTTTAAAACGGTATTTGGGCCTTTTTCCACCCGTTTTAACCCCTAATAATATTAGATCAAGGCTCATAAGTTCATTATTCATTCATAACATCAAATTAGGGTTTCCTTTCAAACATAATTACCAAGAGCAAGATCCAAATCCTTCTTCAATAAACAAAGAGATTTAAATTCTTCAAGTCCAAGAACTTCAAGAAACTCATATCCCAGGTATGTCATGTGATGATTCATGGGTTTCTTTCACCCATGAAGCTCAAGAATCTCTTTTCAAAATCTAAGATTTGTGTATGTATAAATGTTCATGATATAAATTGAAATGAAATTCATGTTCATGATGTTGTGGGGTTTAGATTCATGTTTGAAATTATATATTCCAATTATTTACCCTAGGATGTGATGATTTTCATAATAATCATGATATGTCCTTAAATTTACACGTTGATGGAAGTATACATGACTTTTAGATGTGTTGATGATTGTATAACCAAAGCATGCTTCCCATGTGTTTGATTAAATGCTTATGTGAAGGAAAAGTGCCATTCTAGTATGATAATATGAAATCCCCATTCATGTACAGGTTCATGCATGTTAAGTGTTTGATGAAATGTCTTAGACAATGAATTATGGATATATGTGTAGCCATTGTGGTGCTTTAGCACTTTTACTTCATAAAATCCCCATCTTATTATATTATGGATTGAAGATATTGGTCATGTATTCAAGAAAGTCATGCTTTATCAGCTTCATACTATTGAGTCCTGGGGGTACTTGTACCTGACAATTAGCTATGTGCCTAGAGTCAGAGTTATGTTTTCTAGATACTCTTAGTTGAACCATGTTCATAGAAATTCAGTCAGCCATGTGACTCAGGAAATCTCAGTAAACTCAGTATTCTCAGAAACCTCATAAAATTAGTAATCTCAGTAGTATTTTGTCAGTCAACAGAACTCAATTTACTCAGTCTAGTTAGTTCAGTTAATCATGTTCAGTGTCTATCTAGATGGGAGTAGAAATTAGCACCGAGAAAACCCAAGGATGGGTACCTACCTATTATATGAGGGTGTGATTCTTAGAAGTAATCTTTATGTTCCAGAACTGCATAGACAACGTAGGTTAACACATCATAACCTATTATATGAGGGAAAATGAGGTGGATTAACCTATTATATGAGGGTTCCCACTGTTCTCACTACAGTTACTTGTTATATGAGGGTTACTCACAGATTTTCTTTGCAAGTGGCCCAGTATTGAGATTCTTCCAATTGGGGTTACAAATTGGACCCCAACTCAGCCATAATGACGTATTAAGGGTATGTCGGTTAGATGACTACTTCCCATAATTTCTATTACAGATCAGGACTGCCAAATATAGTAATTCAGTCTCAGTAATAAAACTCAGATAGTTTTAAAAAATTTATGACTGTTAGACACAGTCAACTCAGAACAGTATGGAACTTAGCTAGTTCCATCAAAACCTAGACTGTCAGATACAGTCGCACAGTATCAGTTATTTTAGTTAGACAGATATCATTATCTCATGTTATCAGTATTAAGGCTCAGTAATCACGTTATCGCGAACTTCAAGGTTAATGGGCAGCGCGTGAAGCATTATATGGGAAATATTAAGTAATTCAAAATATGTATTAATGTAGACCTTGGCTAAGTCTAAGTAGCCAAGGTAACTTAGTCTTGCATTAATAATAAATCAAACACTTCTTGGGAGGCAACCCAAGGTATATGGTATTTTTAATATGATGACACTAACGCCTAGTGCATCCTATATATATCCTTATTCTTTTTCTTTGTATTATTTATACACACTGGGATAGTGCATAGTCTTTTAGTTGGGGGAGGCGTCTACCATAGCCACCATCGGTTTTTATTGTCATGCTTCTTTTCCTATAGGTCATAGTATGGTTGTAGAATTGGAATATCTTGGTTAAATTTGTATTGTATTGTATTTGGTTTCTATATTACTTTTTTGGGTAATTAGGAGATTTTTGAGCATGTAGGGCAGTTGACATGTTTTTTATTGATTTTGAGTAAAAATGGTACCCCTTAAAATATTTGGTTTAGAACTATGTGAATTTATATATGTGTGACCATTTTGGATCTTGTTATGGCATTACATTAGGGACATGACAATCATTGCTAACTTATGCATGAGTCAAATAGATAATAGCTTATCAGCTAACTCTATGCTATGTGTAGTATCCATTAATCCCGATTTTTTATCCTTATAGCCTATTTTTCAAGATACACCTTTCACCTTCCTATTTGTGTTACAATGAACCTATTTTAGCCCTTGTCCTCCTTGGACGTTGTGCACTAAACTCAAGAAAATCCCCTAAGTTGAGGTGGTCTTTCATAGGGGTTCATAGTGTAAAGTGGGTATGAATAAGGGTAAAATAAGAGAAAAGATAGTATGATTGGGTGTGGTAGTAAAAGAAAAAGGAAAAAAGAGACAACAAATGTGAAAAAGAATGAATAAAATAAATCACAACCTAAATATGCATTAAATAATAAAATGGAGAAATAAGGGTGCAATAAAAGGAAATTGATTAGAGTGTGGACTCTAAAGTTAGTGTAGTATAAAGGAGGCTTAGACACTTGATATATCCATATATACCAAACCATCCCCCAAGGTTTACATTACAAGCTGAATAAAGTCCTATAGTTATCCTAACTTAACTATCTGAAAATTGAGGTAATGAAAATAAGGGCAAGCCTATTGTATTTGATACACATTGGTGGAAATTCTCATTTGAGTTTGAGTGTCTCTTGTTTGTCCCCACATTGGCATGTATTATTCATATGAGTGAGTGGGACTTCGTAGTTATCAGGGCACATGGGTTGAATTGCTAGTTGTTTACTTGTTTAGATAGTTTAAGTTGTATATATGCATGTTTGTTTGTTGCTAATGTAATCACCATACCTTGGTTCAATTTTGTAACGTTGTTGTGCTTCATGTTTACATAAAATTGATTTTAAATTATTTATATAGGAGGGGGTAATGCGTTTGAGCTTAAAGAGATGTTTGACTGCCTTATATAACATAGATTTTCCAAAATAAGCAACAGGTTTTTATTTTGTCTTGTTGTGTTGCTGGAGGACATGCAATGTTCTAAGTTGAGGGTGTTCATGTGCTATAGATTTAAAACACTTTTGACACTTAAAGTGATCAAAATATGCAAGTTTCTTATGATATGATATGTTTTGGGCATGATTTTTTAAAAATTAGGTTTTGGATGCTAAATGAAAGACAAAAATGAAAATTAAAGTTTTGGGAAACTTATCGAGGAATTCTAGGCAAAGCTGCTACTTACCGAGCGTAGGTGGCAAAAGAAGGTTTCAAAACTTGAAGTCTAGAGGCTCAGAAATAGGAAAAGAAAAACTCTAAAACTTATTAAAGGCACCTACTATCTATAGGTTCCATTTACGGTCCATAGGTGACCTTTGTAAATGTCATAGGGACAAGTCCAAAGGTTTTCAAGAGCTATGTAGGTGGTTTTGAACTTACCAAGGACAACCTATGGTCCATGGGTGGCCACTGATCTCAAATTTCCTTTTTCATTCAAATTTTATTTTTTGGGTTTCCATGTATCCTATAAATACCGTTTTGATGTTTTTTAGATAGTTGACACACACTTAACACTTAAAAACATATATGTGATCACAGGATTTGATTTTGAATTTGTGATTACTTTGTTGTTGATTTTTGTGATGAATTTAGTCACAAACTTTGGGCTTTATAAATTTTTTATTATTGTTCAATTTGTTTCAATTATGAATTCTTTCGCTCGTTTCACAAGCATTAGCGGCTAAATCCCTTAGCTAGGGTTATGGGAACCCTAGAATATAACCAAATTAGGGGAAATGCTATGTTGTTCTGAACCAGTATACTTGCATGTATTGTATTATCTTTAGTTTAATAGATGTCTTAGCGGTTGCAAATGGTAAGATCCTAGCTAGAATATCACTGCTTACTTGACAAAAGGTCTAGTGACCACGAAAAGATCATTATAATAGTAATTTGGAGATTAATTATCGATCTAGGAAAATTAGTATTATCTATGTAAGATGGTTATCTATCCTGAAATAACTAGAGACTCAAAAGGTAATTGTTAATTGGGATCTAGGATATGGCCTAGTAATGCGACATCTTGTGACTGAAAAGGTAAAGGATGATATTCATCAATAAGTCCACAATAAAGTTGATAATACATAACTTATTTGATTCTTCATGCAAGGTACTAGACTAGTTTGATAAAGAAAGATAATCCTACTGAGTTGAGAAGCCAGGGGAACACATACCAAGTGTTCATCTGCAACTGATTGCAACAAAAGTTGAATTCCTTGATGTGTTTGAGATCATTACTACAAACCCCTTTTTACTTTCAGTTTTGCCTGTTGACTTTAGTAGATAAGAGATATAATTCAAATTCTTCCTTTTGGGTTCGACCCCAACCTAGTTTGGTTACTTTATCATTCAGTTGGAGGTGTAGTTTCAGCATTGATAAAATAGCTACCTCAAACTTATGTTGTCACCCCTCCTCAGACTGGGTGTCCTGTGTGGCTGCTGCTAGAAGTTACTCATACTCCACCTCATCTTTCTCCTCCTCCTCTCTCCCTAGATTAGAGAGAGTATGTTGGTGACGTCCTAGCTGATTTCATCCTTTGACTAGGTACTAGTGTACTAATATGTGGGTGAGCTCTATGCCAAGTAGAACATTATGCAATTGGTATGGCCAAAGTAGCTTTAATAATATTATTTATCCGTAGCGCATCTCTGGGCTCTAGTCTGTGGTTGCATCACTCTAGTAGGGATGTCTAGTTAGGGCAACAAGGTACTCATCCACCAAGCCACTACTCGCGATAGATTTTTCCCATCACCTTGAAGGTCCTGCCTTTTTCTTTGAAACATTTTGTACCATGAGTATCTAAAAAACTAAGTGCTAAAATCCAAAAGATATTGGAGGACTAAACAACTGTAGAATAACTCAAAATTTGAAACTTTGAATTTTCCTATAATTTTACATCCCGATAACCTGTACACAGTCGAAATAAGAACAATATTTGCACGTGAAACTAGAATAAAGTTTTTAAGTCAAATGCGATAAACAAGACTGGGGATTCCTCAACATTTTAAACGTCTACTTCCATTTAGTGCATGATCATCAAGTTTAATTTTAGAAAAATGCACCACTTTAAGATTTTTAGGCTAATTTAAGGATCCTACAAAAAAGTTTGTTGACTTATAAATAATTTGCATGAAAATAGACATATCACTCACTTAATGTTAGTTCAGCACAAGATAATACAATTAGGAGCCACGAATGATACGTTTTTATCTGAAGAACTGGAAGTGAAATATGAAGAGATAATGTGAAACCCTTGCTTTAATGAGAAATTAGTGCGCTTGGACAAGATGTTAGTAAGAGCAAGTAGCATTTTATCCTTTTATCAAGTGTGAGGAAGTGGAGAAATTTAAATTTGAGAGGGAAGAAGGAAGTTTTGAGGTTTGAGGGATTAATATCGGGTTAACGGGGATTAAGGGATTCTTTCTACTGGGCGGACTGGCACCCGTAACCGAGGAGGCCCGGGAGAACCAGCTCATAACCTTATACTTCCCATGCATACCTCTATGACAACCCGAAATTCAAAAAACATCATGTCGCATATAAAGGGAAATAATCACCTGTATAAGCTCGGGCACACATATATATGTATATACAATACTAGGCCGTTGGAGCCATCACGTCTACTAACAAAACACCACCTTGACTGTACATTAGGTCTACAAAGCCTCTAAATAATACACAGAGTTTAACTAAGGTCGGGACACACTCCGACATATAACTAACTTCTATACAATACCAAAAGTGACTGGATATGACACGGAAAGCCCCAAAGCAAACTGGAGCTCACCAAAAGCAGCTGGATATCCTGGCTCCTACTTGTGCGGTGTATGAGCTGAGGTACCTGTGTCTGTAGCATGAAATGCAGGTCCCCGTGGGGGACGTCAGTATAAAATATGTACTGAGTATGTAAAGCTGTAGATAATCACATATGATATAGGAGCTCAATAGAAATCAAAAACAAGTGAATAAATCGTAATAGGAGTGGACCACACTTACTAAAACTTCTGACAACCTGTACATTGTATTTATTCAATTACTTTACCTTCGTTCTTATCATCTTTGTAATCATTACTATATGGTACTATGACCATTAGGCTGCCTATAGTACATATCAACTGGGATTGACCCATGATAGGCTAATGCCCTTGGGATACCACCCATAAACACATAAATAGGGATCGATCCATGATAGGCTTATGCCCCTGGGATACCACCTGATAAGAGAGAACTTCCATCACTTAGTTCAATTAATCTTTGAGATTGTTATTTCGGTTGCCACAGCATTTTTGATACTTTGAAACAATGATACATCAATAAGAGACATATAAATAGACCATAAATGTAATAACAATGAAGTAAGAACTCATTGGCACATCAATGAAGTGTTTTGGAGTCATCAATGCCATAACAATGAAGTAGAAACTTATTGGTATATCAATGAAATGTTTTGGAGTCCTTAATAGCACATGGATCTTGTTTGAGTAACCGGATACCTTCTGACATTCATTAGTGCAATAAACATGTAATATTTGGAAACCAAGTAAGTATTGGATTGTCTTGACATCTTGTAGGGTGGAAATAAGTTCATTGGTAATGTAGGACATCATACAAAACCATTATGGATCACATATTACTGAATAACTTTGGAAACTTTCTTAATAGAACAATTGTTCACTTTCATGCCAAAGATATGGTATAGAGTATGCTTTACATACCTGACTGTCAACCTTCAATACTAGTCCCAAATGGACTTCTCGTCTTTCCGGATTACTTATCTACAATGAACATATATAGCATTCTAGTATTAGCCACCAAATGTCATAATTCAATTATTTGAATTCACCAAACTAGTGGTTAAGTAGTAAGCCTTAATTACACCATAAAGGGTGTCACTTTAACCTTATTATACTCCAATTACATTCGCATGCCATGCATTTTCATACAACATCCTCCAATATCAAGTTTGGATTCATTTATCCTTCCAACCAATCCATTAAACCAAATTGAGCCATAGACATAAATAATCATCAATTCAATAGTATATCACCATATCCACCTTCCATAACTCAATTACCGTATCCACCTTCCATAACCCAATTACCATATCCACCTTCCATGATTCAATACAACCAAACCATGCAAAATAGTCCATAACCCTATTTCCATCACCTTTCAATAACAACCAATACATATAATCCTCTATCACACCTATACATATGGAAAAGAACAAGGCAAACAATATTCATACCATAAAATTTACCTCTTGATTATGCAATCCTATTTGCACAAATAATAGGTGCCGTTCAAAGCTCTCAAGATGACAAACGTAGTTATCGGATTACTTTGGAATTTCTATGGTTGAATCAAAAGTAATTTAAAGGTCAAGTTTGGCTAGGGTTTGTTCTTTCTCTATGATTGATGATTAAAATGAGTTTTTGAACTCATATACATGTATATATACACATATTCCCGTCCATAATATAATAGGGAATGACCAAAATGCCTTTAAAATTTAAATAATGTCAAATCTGTCCTTTGGTGGACTATTTTGATAAGCTAAAGTTGATCGACCATAACTCTTTTCTCTGATATCATATTTGGGTGAAATTGGTATCGTTGGAAAGATAATTCAAAGGGATTTCATTTCTTACAAATTAGACCACCCAGTTCTTCCTGTACAAGGAGTTATGGTCATTTGAAGTTGACCCTGAAAATCTGTTTTAAGAGGCTGAAGTAAAACAAGTATAACTCCTTACTCAGACGTTGGATTTTGATGAAACTAATTGTATTGGAAATAAGACTCAAAGATATTTATTTTAATAGGTCGCATCTCTCCCAGCTCATTATATTAAGGGAGTTATGATCGTTCGAAGTTGACCCAAAAAATTGGCTGGCCTCAGTAGTTTGTGTGCAGGAAATTTTCCTGCACATTTACTATTCCCAAATATCCCCGCCATCGTTTTATAGTTTCGAACGTGCTCGATTATATCCGAAACCTATCCGTTTTTGGAAATATTTATATCGTTGGAAAGATTATTCAATAACCTTCGGATGGAACCATCGACGAGCAAATTCCGGTATAAATAAAATAAAAAAATTAATTCCATATTAATAAGACCAATACACGTACTTGAATACGCCAATACATGTACTTGAATACGGGGTGTTACATCTATCCTTCTATTAACCATATTAAACTATTTGGGGGATTCCCATGTACACCACAAGTATAATCAATTTCATAGCCACTATGGCTTTACCATTTAATCCTTCAAAACCATGTACACCATTCCAAACCATTTATGACCATGCCAAAAATTTAAAGAGTTTAAATCATTTAAACCATTTAAACTATGTAAAACAATCCAAATCTATTTAGGGTTCAATTGCCAAACCATACCATGCAAGGGTTCCAATGAAAGTTCAATAATATAGTGAAAACATTCTTTAATGCATTTTATCAAACATGTGAGGCCATACCTTTAACATGACCAAACAAATTCATAAACCAACATAATTAGGATTACTCAAGAACTATTTGTTAAACCATAACCAACAACTACCAACATATGCAAACCATTACCAAAAACATGTAAAAACATAGTTGAAACTAATACCGAAGCATATGCATCAACACCCTCAATGTATATTTTGAAAACCACCATTCATGATTTATAAATAAATGTTTAAAACACAATACACATGCCTTTAGAAAGAACTAAAAATGAGGGGAAAAGTCCATGCCTTATACAAGAAGATTTCAAAGAAAAACATGACTCTTGAGTCCCTTTGAAGAACACTTAAGAAACCCTAGCCTCCAATTTTCAAGAATCAGTTTAAGAGAGTATTTGGAGTGTTTACATCCTTTAATAAGTGTTATGAGAGGCCACCAAGGGTTATATAGCATGCGTACATAAGGTATGTGAATTAGGAAATGTTCGGACTACCCTTGACTTAAAATTAAAATAAACCATGCCTAGGGGTACAACTCACCTATACCATCTGTATCCTACGGTATGTGTTACCCCAAATCGTACCTAAGACCTTACCAAGACCCTACCTACTAGTTTCTATAAGACTAAAACCTCTCTAACTCATACTTGATGGTACAAGTAGTATACTAAATATACCCATAAACCATATGTAACACCCCAAAAATGGTCTTCAGATGTCACACGGTGCTTGGGCCCACAAGTTACCCCAAGCTAACCCTTCTACTGGCATAACTCATAAGTATCGAAATAAAATGCATAAATCTAAATGAAATAAGCGAAAGATAACTCTTTTCTAAATCTGATCAATACCAAACTAAATTAAAATAATTACAACTATGCTTTTACAAAGAAAATTGGAATAAAAAACCTTACTCTACTGATTGTTTATGAAGCCTCTATAAGTATTGAATATAGGTAGTTGGAACATGAGCCCTAACTATCCCCAATCAATACGAATGAATAAAGAAAAAAAATAAATTATTGCTTAAACAATATAACTGACTTGAGCCCTTGAATCAAGAGGACTCATTATTTGCTGACTAGAATCTACAACTGTCAGAATATGGTATGTGTGATACAACTCATACCTACATTATGAGATAATGTAGCACATAAACATATGTGTGGATCAGTAATATGAGGATGTACTAAGTATATGGGGGTGAAATGCATAAGTAAAACATTATCTCATTATCATAACTTGTAAAACAATGTATGCTAAATGTAAATGACTAACATAAGCTGGAATATCTGAAATACTGATAGTAATCATGAGAAACAAAACACACTTGGAAATCTAGTAAGCCATAACATTTGTTTCTAAAAGTTGTGTTATTACTCTGTCTTTAAATCATAATGTCTAAGTGTAGAAAGGACTCACTTCTACGTCTTAAATTCTAAAGCTGAAATCCATAACTCTTATCTTTCTATAAAGCATAATCAGAGTAAAATGGTGAGCCTTTACACTTAGTTTTCTAAAAAACTGGGAAATCCTCTATCTTAGAGCTTAAGAATCTTAAATCCATAACTTCCAAAACATATTCTTTTATCTTAAAGCTTCAAATCAATAGAATATTAAAGAGTGGGGGACATCTGTTGGGTGGTTCTTCTAACCGACATACACCGTGTAAACATCCATGGAGTCCCACTTCTATCCACTGTTAGATAGGCCTATTCTACCTCTACCATTGGAATAAAACTTCTAACTTAGTGATCATAATCTGAGTCATCCACGTAGAAGTAGGGATAATCCAAATCCTATAATGGCACATAGTTTTGGGGTATGAAACCTTGAAATCCTACCCAACTCGATGCTAAATACTAATCCCATTATTGTACTCAAAATCTTAAGAAATCCACTTTAAAAATAGCACAAGGGTTTTCAAGAAATCCAATTATGCTTTTCTTTATTTAAATCTCAAGTTATCTGAACAAAGTGAATTCTTGTCTTAGATTAGGACCAAAAGGTCAAATCTTTTTTGAAATCTGTGAATAATCTTATTTGAGGGTGCTCATGGCTGAAATAATCTCGAAATAACAATCTTAAATTGGGGCTTAACGACCCATGCATCAATCTCATGTTACAATGTCTTAAAATTCATGATTGATAATATAAACACTCATAATTCATCATAAAATCTAGAAATTACTGCATAATCCATAGAAATATAAATATTATCATGTAATTCAACTTCTAAATCATGGGATATCTCATAATCTTGCAAATAATGATAATGGGTATAAACCTTAATTTTAATTTCATGGAAAATCTCATAAATTACAGTAAATTTGTAATTAAAGTAAAGTTTTGGGCACAAGGATGAAAAAATTATCCTTGTTCAAACCCCACATACTTTGGATGATGAACTAGATGAACAAACTTGCTTTTGGGATTCTATTTATCCTCTTGAACGATGATTCTTGGTGTTCTTGAATTGTAAACTTTGAATCTTGAACTGATTTCAAAAAAGAATAGTGGAATCTTTGGGATTCTTGAAGTTGAATGATGAAGCTTAGGGTTTTGGTTGACAGAATTTTTATGAACATAAGCATAGAATGCTTGTAATAGGGTTAAATCTTGTGTTTGGATGGATTTTGGGGCTTGGTAATTGTCCAAAGTACCCTTTTTAACTTCTAAATAAAACTGGAAAAACGACCAAAAATCTCAATTTACTGGGCCACTGGAATGTGCCACTATCGCGGTGGCTCACTGGAAAAAGGGCGAACAAAAACTGGGTGTTCACCGCGATACGCCACAATTGCGGTGCCCCTTGGATTGCCATCTTGGCCACTGACGTGATACACCAACATCGTGGAGTCTCACTGGAATGGGACAATTGGAAAAAATGGGCTTCTCTGCAATGCGAGGCTTTCGTAGAGGGTAACTAGAATTTGAAAATTGCGTATTTTGCCTTCTTTGCAATGCGCCAACTACCCAGGTGGCATACTGTCAACTTAAAAAAGCCATAACTCCTTCACTAGGTGTCGAATTTGGGAGAATTTTGTATCGATGGAAAGCTTATTCAATATTATTCATTTTGGAAGCTATCCTTTAACATTCTAGGAACACATTTAAATTAGAAAAGTTTGAGGTATTACAATATCTCCTTCTTGGAAACATTTGTCCTTGAATGTGGCTAATTAGGCTAAAATCACTGAGGAATCTAAGGCTATAAGCTATCTTGCACAACTAAAATAAACTATATGACTGAATCGTAATGTAGTGGGGTACTGAACTGATCTGTGAGTGCATGAACTTTCATGAGAATAGTTATATGGCTGAGATTAAAACGAGAGCATCAACTTATGACTAACCATTACTTTAGACTGGATTTGATTTCATGAGGAAAGAATGAGAGGTTTATGACATGAAAACTCAGGGTATTACAATATCTCCCCTTTGGGATCGTTCGTCCCTGAATGATACTAATTTGGTTAAAATACTAGGAAAAGACTGAGATGATAGGCTGAATACTTATGAACTAAATCATGACTTAATATATGAATCTGGAACCATTGCATGATGCGTATAATGAAATGACCATACTCACAAAATTTCTGGTAGTAAGATTAGTCCAAATCAGAAGATAGAAAAACTATAGAGATTTGTTTGTCTGACTGTTAGGCTAGATTTATGGCTACACTGACTGAATCAAACTAAATGCTCATACCCAGATGGAGTACTTCTTCAACACTTTTCTAAGAAACTCTAACAATATTAGGGAGTAAAGGACTCTAGGCATGATCTGAAAAAGACCTCTGAATAAGAGATTACAACATCGCCACCACTCTATTGCATGAAACATAGACCCATTAATTATACACTGGGATAGGATTGAATTGCTAGGCCTTAAGCAATGCAACTTCTTATTTTCAAGCGTAGCAACACTTGTCAAACACTCCCTCAACTATACTATTCCCTTCAGATACCATACTCTCTTGATTCAACTTATAATACTTATATGGCATTGATAAATCCTTATACTAAAGTCTAAACTGAACTAAATCCTCTCATCATGGTCAAGCCTAACTCGCAATCACATAGTACTGCACATAACCTCATAATACTAGCCTGAACCATGAACTCAATACCCCAAGCATTGTCACACAACTACCTACTCTAGGATGACTCTTCTTATCACTTTAACAACTAAATTAAACCTCTTACTAGCAATCCATTAATGCACCACACACATATCCTCTTATACACCAACATGACGTTCAAGCTTATTTTCATATCCACATATGTACATCTAAACAAATACCCATAAGAGCATCTCTCCTATATTCTCTAGTACCACAATAAATACAACCTCCATGCACCATTCAATTCTTAAGATGATACACATAAAAGTTTCTCAACTAACCGAGTCATACACAAAAAAATAAACTTCACCTCAAAAATTCTTTCAAACTTATAGAATTACATAAAACTAGCTTACAACAATCTTCCCAAATATAACTCATTTAATATCTCCCATCCACACAATTGGTCATCATCACTATCTTGACCAGGGAAAGGTCATTGAAAAGTTAAAATACCAGGGCCCAAAACATGAAGGGATACTAAGCATAACTTGACACTTTACTGAGGCCTGAGAAATAGAGTATTCACAGCATGGATTTATTAAAGAGATCTAATTTGAGGACGTACATGATATAAATCTAAATTTTGCTGATAGTTAAGAGTGTTGCATTAGTACTGGAACTGAACATATTGTAAGGCATGAATTTTTAGTTCATAACATATGGAATGTGATTCCAACTGTTGAATGAACTGGAACTCCTCTTACTAGGAACTGAGAGAGTACATGACTCTCTATTATAGGCATAAACATGAGATACGGTAAGGAAACTAACACATAAGGCATAAGTAAATATCGAGCTAGGTGAAGTCCGAAACTTTGCATTGAGATGATAATGGGTCAAGCATCATCATCTCTTACTGAACTATTATATACTACACTGGCATTACTTATTTGAATCTGAAAGTCTGACTTGGTTACACATTCTATCATCTCCCCCTTTGGCTTTAAGCTATCAATCTAAGTTTGTGAACTATAAAATAAACTTTAATTTAAACTGCATTCACTTTACTCTTGAGTCTGGGGTATATTCCATACATTAAAAACTAAATTTACCCTGAAGGACTGTATCTTAACGTGTAACACCCAATGCTAAAACCTCCATCGGAGATACTACTCTATCTTTCTATAGATCAATAGTCATTATATAACATCTTGAGCAATTAATAACTTATAAGGGTCATGGGTATAACCATATCCCGAGGTCACACCATCTAGAGCTTTCAAATCTTATTTCTTTTTGCTCAATCTTCAAGGATTCAAGCTTAGATCCTACTTAACATAGATATAATAAACCTTTAATAAACCAAACTACTCTTGTCATAGCTTACTAATATCACATCTCTAAACTTGTATTTCTAAACCATGAGATTCAAGATCAAATCAAAAAGGCTCAACATCATCAACCTATAGATCCTTAACACAGCTATTAAGAACATCATATATTTATATATAACTAGTCGCCTTCCACTTAGCAACCCAACGAAACTACTAAAACTAACCACTCACAATACGTAATAACTTTAGAAAATAATGCAACCCAATATCACTTTGGGCATAGTTCTTTATCATACATACAACAATATACTTAATTATGAACAACTGAACTTCATCATACATACAACAATATACTTAATTATGAACAACTGAACTCAAACACTTGCACATACTGTTCAAGCCTACTAGATCACTTTCATACAACTAGCATCACTAACCAACCTTGATTACAATCAACTGTTCAAAATTAATTCTAGTGTTAAACATAATTTAACCCACCATCTTGCATACAATTCTCACCTGAAAACTATAAAATAAAACATCAAGAAACACTAGCCCACTAGAATCTCATCACAACAATAATCGATCAGAATCATATGGTCTATCTTATCATAATCCAGTAATACATCCTCCTTCTACACATCATTACTATCTACCCTTCTATACACCTTAATTACTATCATAGCTCAAAGAGTTTCAACTAAACTCTTTTTTGTAATCTCAAGGAAAGCCTAAAATTAACGATACTAAACCACCAAACACTTCATTAACATCCTATACATTTCAAACACAATAGTTACCATCCACCTTGATGACCATCAACTATTCAAACTTAATGTCTAGTGTTAAACATAATTTAACCTGCCATCTTACAAACAATTCTCACTTGAAATCTATACAATAAAACATTAAGAAATACTAACCCACTAGAATCTCATAACAACAATAATCTATAATAATCATATGGTTTATCTTATCATAATCCATTAATACATCCTCCTTCTACACATCATTACTATCTATCCTTCTATACACCTAAATTACTATCATAGCTCTATGAGTTTCAACTAAACTCCTTTTTGTAAACTCAAGTGAACCCTAAATTAATGATACTAAACCACCAAACACTACATTAATATACTGTACCTTTCTAACACAGTAGTTACCATCAATAACTCCTTCCATGCTTCAAGAAAATAACAATTCACCTTAACTAATAACTCCTTCTCTTCCTTCTACTAAACTAATAGAAAAAAACATATCACCTTAACACAACTCGCTAACATGCACAAGTTTATCTCTATACTTTGAATCAATTGTCATTCCAATTTTCTTGTTACAAGTCTTTTATACCCACACACCAACTATAATAGGGTTCTACTACTCATAAATCATGACATTGAAGTTTATACTATCCCTTGAATGCATACTATATTTAACAGTCCAATTATCTTTACTCACGAGTACTATCTGTACTAAAGGAATAATGAGGAACCTGAATGCATATCTAATTCGTTCTCAACTGAACAACTCTTAAGAATGAGAATATAAAATTTCAAATCAAGGGACTTAACACACTAGGCCGCTCCTTTTAAGCCCTTTGAGTTACTTCTAAAACATCTACTAGTAAATCTGAGAGCATTATCTGGGAAGGAACTAGAACTTTTTTATCATGTTATATCAAGAATAATACATATATAAGGAATTTTAGGGCATGATCTAGAGTAAGAAAGAAAGAAAACTTGTTTAAATACCTCGTAGCCTCTTGAAGAAAAATACAGATGTCTCCGTACCATTTTACAAGACTCTACTAGAGACAGCTTAACAAACACCATAGTTTACTTGAACATTGTGCTTTGATACCAAGTTTGTAATGCCCTAAAAATAGTCCTGAGATGTCACACGGTGCTTGGGACCATAAGTGACCCCAAGCTAACCCTCCTACTGGCATAACTCATAAGCAACTGAATAAAATACATAAATTTGAATTAAATAACTTGAAGATAACTCTTTTCTGAATCTGATAAATACCAAACGAAATTAAAATAATCACAACTCTGCTTTTACAAACAAAATTGGTATCAATTACTTTACTATACTACCTGTCTATGAAGCCAATACTAGTATAGACTATAGGTAGCCAGGACATGACCCCCAACTATCCTAAATCAATACGACTGAATAAAGAAAAAAACTAAAGTATTGATCAAACTATATAATTAACTCAGGCCCTTGAATCAAGAGGACTCATTACCTGCTGGCTGGAATCTGGAACTGTCTGAATATGGTATGCATGCTACAACTCATACATGCATTATCAGAAAATGTAGCTCATAGACATATGTGTGGATCAGTATATATGTGGATCAATATTTTGAGGATGTACTAAGTATATGGGGGTGAAATGCATAAGCAAAATATCATCTCATCATCATAAGTTGGAAAACCATGCATGCTAAATGTAAATGACTCACATAAGCTGGAATATCTGAAATACTGAAAATAATAATCATGAGAAACAAATCATACTTTTAAATCTAGTGAGCCATAATATTTAGTTCTAAAAGTTATGCTATAACTCTATTTTTAAAACATGCTGTCTAAGTGTAGAAAGGACTCACTTCTAAGTCGTAAATTTGAAAGTTGAAATCCGTAACTCTTATCTTTCTATAAAGTATAATATGAGTAAAACAGTGAGCCTTTACACTTAGTTTTCTAAAAATATAGGAAATACTTTATCTTAGAGCTTAAGAATCTTAAAGCCATAACTTCCAAAACATATGCTTTTATCTTAAAACTTTAAATTAATAGACTGTTTAAGAGTGGGGTCATTTGTTTGGAGGTTCTTCTAACCGACATACACCATGTGAGCATCCTTAAAGTCCTACGTCTGGACCCCGTTAGGTAGGGCTGTTCTACCCTTGCCAACCAAATAAAACTTCTATCTTAGTTATCATAATCTGAGTCATCCACATAGAATTGGGAATAATCTGAATCCTATGGTGGAACGTGTTCTGGGGTATGAAACCTTGGAATCATACCTAACTCGGTGCTAAATACTACTCCTATTTTTATACTCAAAATCTTAAGAAATCCACTTCAAAAATAGCACAAGGGTTTGCAAGAAATCCAATTATGTTTTTCTTTTTTTAAATCTCATGTTATTTGAACAAAGTGGATTCTTTTCTTAGCTTAGGACAAAAGGTCAAATCTTTGTCAAATCTTTGAATTATCTTATCTGAGGGTGCTCATGGCACAAATAATCTCGAAATAACAATCTTAAATTGAGGCTTATCGACCCATGCATCAATCTAATGTTGAAACATCTTAAAATTCATGCTTGATAATATAAACACTCATAATTCATCATAAAGTCAGGAAATTACTACATAATGCCTAGAAATATAAATATAATCATGTAATTCAACTTCTAAATCATGGGAAATCTCATCATCTAGCAAAAAATGATAATGGGTATAAACCCTAACTTTAATTTCATGGGAAATCTCATAAATTTCAGTAAATTTATAATTAAAGCAAAGTTTTGGGCACAAGGACGAAAGAATTATTCATGTTCAAACCCCACATAGAATAAATATTATTCATTTCGGAAGCTATCTCTTAACATTCTAGGAACGAATTTATGCTAGAAAAGTTTGGGGTATTACAATATCTCCCCCTTTGGAACATTTGTCCTCGAATGTGGCTAATTAGGTTGAAATTACAACGTAGTAGGCTGCTAAACTGATCTGTGAGTGCATGAATGTTCATGAGAATACCTATATGGCTGAGATCAAAACTAGAGCGTCAACTTTTGACTAACCATTACTTTAGGATGGATCTAATTTCATGAGAAAAGAATGAGAGGTTTATGACATGAAAACTCAGGGTATTACACTGTACCTTGGGAAGATTCCACCAGGCAACTAAAACAAGAACCATACGACTTGCCTTGAACCACTCGTATGTTCCTATATGACTTATACCAATATGATTCGTATCTTGGGAAGTAGCTACACCAAACACACTATCTAGTGTATGGGTGAACAACCAAGCCTCCCCCTAACTCCTATCCAAGAGTATAATAGGTACCTTTGAGTCGTACCAAGCCTAGTAAGTCCAAAACCAAGGAAATTTTGCAAGGTTCCAAGACTTGGGGTATTTCAATCTCCCTCACTAGGATCATTCGTCCTCGAATGATGGATAAAGGTATAACAAGTACTAGATATCAAATTAACATACATAAAGCTTTCCTTTAACCAAAAATAAAAGACAAGGACATAGACAAAGACGAGAGATCATGACATAACCCAGAAAGAATTTACACCTCAAAACCTTCATTCCGATATCTAACTAAGTTAGAAAATAAAGATGCAAGAGGAACCATTCCTCTTCTTTAACCAAGTTAGAGAACAAAAATACGTGGTGAAGAGCATACACCTTACGCATGAATTTCAGAACCAATAACCAATGAAAACACTTGGACTCCATGTCCCCTTTCGCATTCCAAATGACTTTCTCAAACTTTTTGTTCCACCGTGGAACCTTTACTGAAGCCACACCTTTTGTTCACAACCAGCTAAATTTTCTATCCAAGATCCTCATCGGGACCTCCCTAAAGAACAAGGAATCTTAGATACCAATACCACCCAAAAAAACCAACAAACCAAGGACCATCTACACCTTACCCTAATGTAAACTCATAGAATACCAGCTGAATAGATTTATGTAAGGGAAAGTCCAATAACTTAGAATTTAACAAGAAACACCACTACGAGAGCTTTATTCTTGCTATACACCACCTTCATGCTCAACCCTATCCAAAACTAAAAGGAGTTAAATTAGGCCGCAGGGCTTTACTCCTTACAACTATCTTGAAACACCACTCCACTTCCGTCACCATTATATTTTGGAAACCATGAGTAAAGGACATGGATAAACCATGTCCAACCACTATAACCAAAATCCCTAACCTATAATTGAACACCCAAAATCATACAACTATTAAGCCATGAAAATATTTCATTAGACCATGCCTTACCAGATATCTCAGGTATCCAACACAAGTTATTGGTATATCTACCAAGCACAACATTTTAGCCTACTGCTTATGTACCCACGATATGATCTATTCATCACAAGATCTAGAAACCTCTATTATTTCTATATTGATTTTCCACCACATATTCCTTTCCTAACCATTCATCATGACAAAAACCTAACCTCATTTTCCAAAACCTTAAATTTTAGTAGTTACCCTAGACTCTCCCCCACTTGGGGACTTCTATATTCCCTATTTCAACACATTACCATACTTCCCAAACCACTACTATCCTAATATAAGAAGATTCATTCAAGAAATTAAATTATAAGAGTTATCCGTGCCTTCCAAGGCAAGATCCTAGAGATGAGACAGGACTCTATAGGTACTCAGTACTTCACAACAACCACCTAGACCATCATGAAGAAACATCTTGATCAAACCATAATATAAGAGGAGTCAGGGCTTTATTATGGTCTGCGTGCCCATTGTGTCCTGTATTGTCTCTTAGATCTTTCCATGAGAGGCATAGATAACTCTATATTCCCCATTTCAACACATTACCATACTTCCCAAACAACCACTATCCTAATATATGGAGATAGGACACCCAAAGAAAGATAACCACACATACCGTGAGTAACCACTGCTGGAGCCAAAGGTAGTAGCCAATACTCTATTTTCCTAAGTGGAAACCCTTATGTGATATCCCCATCACATGAGACCAAACTAACCAAAACTAAAAGATTGATTCCTTCCTCTCTCACAACAACCATAGTGCAACCAACCATAATATTTTTAAATAAAATGGGATAATGCGGAATGAGCCCCATTGGCCTGAGATTGGGAATCTCATCCCCTTGAAGAATTTACCAATCTGAAAACACCTGGAGCTAAATTGAATATCGGTAGGAAACATAAGACATAAAATAGGAGTTAGGACTCACCCAAATCTTTCTTTTTTGACTATTTACTTCCATACCCTCGGCCTCCTCTTTTCTTCAAAAAATTGAGACCCCTTACCTTGCCCATTTACTAACCTTCCCCATATTTATTTTGATGAGTTGTGATTTTTACAGTCATTCTAACTAAATATTTATGCAGATTATCTAGTTTTGAATGAATGAATGAGACATTTGGGTGATAAAATACACTAATTTCTACTCTTTGCAGGCATAGAGTTGAGATGATCGAAAGATGTAGATTGGAGCTGAAAATGATACAAAGGGAGAAAAGAAGAATACAACTGAAGACCAGGACTATATCAACCTTAGTTATCATGATTGGGATTCTCAATCCATGGTCGCGGTCAGTCATGATAGTTTGAGCAATGCAGTTACGGCACACAATAGTGGTCATATAGATGCAGTCACTGATATTCTTGAGTAATTATGACTCTATGGGAATATACCCACGGGAAGATCTATAAATACACTTAGATGAATCCTAATACATATTTAAAAAAAACTTTCTTCTTTGGGCATTGATTACCTTTAACTAATTTTGATTTGAGAAGAAGAAACCCTAATTGCGCAAGTGTGTAACTACTCTTGGATGCTTAATTTCTTAGTAATTTTTTGAAGATTGAATGTTTTGGATAATTCTCTTTATATATTACTCTTTACATTCTTTGTGTGTAGCTAAGTAATTTAGTCTTGGGATTATGTTGAACTATAGGGTAATTTTGTGTGTGTGTGTGTGTATTTTTATGTTTGCATGGCTGTTAGTTGTGGAGTATGGATTCCACCATAACTTGAGCTTATAGGTTGGGATTTGATGGGTGAAAACACCAAATCTCTAAATATCTTGGATGGGTGAAAACCCCAAACTCTAGAAACCATTTATCATCCTCAAAATATGGATGAAGGTGAACATTAGGTAACCATAACATCCTCAAAAGAGGGTTATAGGTGGACAAGGCAATGGTGGACAATTGAGACTATGGTTTACTACATTTTGCAATCTTTATATAAGTGTTTTGGGAGTGTAAATCATTTCAAGAGCATCATCCTAGAGATGGGGAAGCTTGATTGAGGTTTTGGGTGATTATGAAAAATCGCACACTTGTTAGGTGTACGGAAGAACCAACAGGTGAAATCATTGTGGTTTTGTTGAAAGATTAATCCTAATGATCTTAGACCTAGCCTATACTTTAGTTAACAACTACATTTTATGATAAACCAACATTAACCCACATGAATTAACTTTAGGTAGACATAATCCCAAGATCTCATCTAATTTTCAATTTATAGTAAAAGTTTCATTAACCAAGAGCTTGTTAAAGTTTGTTGTGAAGAGTTTCCAAACAAATAACCCTATTTTATTTTACATGTCGTGTTTTTTATCATTCCGTGTAAACTTGTAGTAACTAGGAAACCAAAAAAATTTAAATCTTATAATTCATTCTTTGTGGATTCAACTCCAACACTAGTTGGGGTATTTGACAAAAATTGCCTCACTCCTTTTTCATAGGAGTGAGATGAGTGTTATCGAAAGGGCATCACTGTCGGGGAGTGAAATATAGATTTCACTTGTGCGGTGTGATTCTTACTTGGGAATACCCAAAGTGAGATATAATTTTCATTATTTGTTATTTTAATTTCTTATTTTAGGTGATCGAAGTGTTAACAGAACAATGAGTGATAGGGCAGGCAACATGGGCCCCTTTGATGTCCCTCTAGATGAGGAGGGCCTAGTAACTGAAGTAGGGAAAACAAGCATTATCTATATCCCACCAAATAATGGGCACAGATTCATCCACGTGACTAGCATCATGCTTCACATATTTGAAATAAAATGATTTTATGAAGGTCAAGCCTTTGAGGACCCGAAGGTCCATTTGAAGAATTTTGTTGAAGTGTGTGCACTATTCAATATAGCACACATTAATCAATATTGTATTCTTCTTTGGCTTTTACTATTTTCATTAATAGGTGAGGTAGTTTATGGCTTTGCTCATTTCCACCTGGATCAATTACTTCTTGGGATGAGCTTACTAAGGTGTTTCTTGATAGATATTTCCCGTCATAAAAAATGCTTCAAAAGTGATACAAGATTATATATTTTTGGAAAATGAATGGAGTATCATTTTTTGAACCTTGGAAGAGGTTTAATGATAAGCTTTCTCAATGCCTAAATCATGATGTTTGGGAGAAAATGCTTCTTGATATCTTCTACTGTGCCTTTGATCCATTAAAAAAAAAGTGGTAGATAATAGGACAGGTGGTTCCCTAATGAAGTTGCACCACCACACGGCCTTTTTATTGATTAGAGAAGTTTCTAAGTGATATCGGTGTTGGAATACCTGAGAAACCAAAGCTCCCAAGATTCCTTCTACCACTTCCAAGGTCGACATTGTACAAAGAAAGCAGAATGAAGAAAAGGAGGTGAATATGGAAAAAGTGATGACACAACTAAAACTCTTCACAAAGCTTGTTATGGGCGCACCCGCGAATATGATCTACACCGTAGCATCAAAATCTTATGAAGATGATGAGGCAAGGAAGTTGGATGAGGAAATCCTCTATTTGGCTAACTACTCGGGGGATTCTCGCCCCGCCTATCAAAGGCAAGGTAGGATCAATGTTGGATGGACTGTGAGAGATATAAAGATTTAAGGGATCAAGAACGTGACTATGAACTTTATGTTCCGCCTCATGGTTGGAAAAAAGCCAAAAATTTAAATATCTTCAAACCTGAAAAGTTCAAGACCAAGTATATATTGGCAAGGCTCTTGATTAGAGAGGAAGGTACGGACAAAATGGTTCGCTAATTGAAGGGAGATTTTTCCTAACTTTCTCAAATAGTGGTGTCTCACTCTTCCTATATCAAGCAATTGGAGACCCAAGTTGTGAAAATCTCCACAAAATTAAATATGAGACCTAGATGTGGACTTCCAAGTTACACAATTGCTAACCCAAAGAATGATGCGTAAGTCTAGGAAATTGTCATAATGAGTGGGAAAACACTTGATGAACTCATTAGGGGAAACTTGAGAAATTTTTTTACCAAAGCTAAGACCAAGGAGGTGCAGCCTCAAGAAAGAGAAACAAATGACAAAAAAATAGTTTAATTTGAAAAGCCACAAGATGAAGAAAGACCAACCATCCAAGTTCCTCCCACATTTCCTCAACAATTTCATAAGAAATAGGAAAATAACAAATTGAGGAAGTTCATGGAAAAACTTAGCAACCTATCAATAAATATCCCATTGCGAAAAGCTATCCAAGAGATCTTGTGATATGTTAAGTTGATAAGCAAGTTGATATTGAGGAAGAAACTTATTAAAGGTTATACTATTAAGGTCACTCATGGGTGTAGTGCTATCATGGATAGCAAGGATGTAGAAAAGAAACATGACCATGGAGCATTCACCATTCCTTGAACAATTGGGATGCATGAATTTAAAAAAGCTCTATATGACCTTAGTGCAAATGTCAACTTATGTCCTTTTGTCATACACAAGAAACTTAGTTAGGAAACCTCATCGCCAACTTCTATGCAACTCTTGATGGTAGACCGGTCTATAAAAAGGCCGGTGGGTATATTGCTTGACGTCTTTGTGAAAGTGGACAAGTTCATTCTCTCAGCAGATTTCATGGTATTGGATTATCAAATGGATTAAGAGGTGCCTATCATTATTGGTCTTCTTTTCTTAGACATCGAGAGAGACATTTTTGATCTAGAGATATGGAAGGTAAAATTTAGAGTTCCATAGGATAAGGTTTCTTTCAAAATTTGCAAGTCAAAAAAGCAAACCGAAGAGTTACAAGTAGTATTTATGGTGGATGTATAAAATAAAAATATGAATGTGGAGAAGTTTGAAGACCAACCTAGAGAATGAAGGAAAGAAGATATTGTTCCACGATGATAACAAGGGGATAGGTGGGAGGCAACCCCCAAATGCCACGAGAGTGGCTCATATCCTTTTTGTTATATTTTTGTAGGGTAGATATTATCTTTTGAATATCAATAAGTAATGCATTTATAGAACTATGGAGTGCATATGATGAGCTTGAAAAGTGGAGAAATGTGTCAAAATTGAGTAAAATGCTGAATAGGGGAAAATAGGGGTGCCAAATTTCTCTCAGTTACCGCGACCACGGTCCCTAAGTTTGATCACAGTCAAGCAAGTGGCCGTGATCACACTCCCTTGACCCCGGTTACGGCCACTTCAATTATTTAACCCCTCCATCACATCCCTCACACTCCCATAAAATATTGTTCTCTATAATTTGGGCTAATTTCTGGCCAAGTTTGTGAGCTCTCAAGTAACATCATTGCATCCCTCCTACATCAAAACTTTGGTAAGAGTCATGAATCTGTGCTTTTATTCATGAGAATAGGCCCTAGAATTCTTAATTAAAAGTGGGCCAAAAGTTTTGATTGGTATGTTTTCTATGTCATCTTACTTGATATTAGTGAGATGTTGGATGCTTGAACAAGGTGTGCATACAAGTGGGAAATCTTAAGTACCCAAGTATTTTTTTTAATATGTAGATAAATAAGATGTGCACACCAAGTGTTTGATTATTTGCCCAAATGAACTTTCACTAATGATATTTTTTTTATAAAGGGCACATCCATCCACCTGTAGCATTGTTCAAATGATCTTCATATGCAACCATATTGTAGAAAATGCTAGTAGCCTAAAATTGTAAAAATCTAAACATACATAGATGACATTGGAACAACCTTCAAGTATCATGACTACAGTCATAAACCATGATTGTGGAAATGTACATGCGGTCCTGAATCATGATTGCGGTAACTGAGGACCATTTCCTGCCATGCCAAAAATCTTGCACTTCCAATTTTTAGTCAAGCAACAGCAAAAATGAAGTCCAATGAACTCTGGTGATCAAAGTTACATAACTTGAATGATTAGAATACCATCGAAAAAATAAAATATGTGGCTTAGTACTTTCAGGATGACTTCATGGATAAGTATGATCATATCTAATTCATGGAACTTGAGTGCCACACGCATTACTACTTTTATCTTCCAAGGAAAAAGCTACTCCTCGGGAGAGAAATTTGCTTGGAAAATGCACTAGAGAAACTACCGGCACTTCATGACAAACTTAAATCCATAGGGTGGAGGTGCTTCACCCTGAATCTATGCATTGAAAAAGAGAAATGTGTTCATAAATTTTATGCAAAAATTAGTGAAGTCTCTTTTTTGAACCCATTCAATATAACTGTCAATATTCGGGAAAAAACGGTAAAAGTTGGGGCTAAACACATAAATGATGTTTATGGGCTCAAGCATGCTGACATGAGTGACTTCAAAGAGAAGGGGTGTAAATTATGGAGTTGGTTGGCACAACGACTATGCCCTAGAAAGCAAGTCTCGTGAACCAAGACGAAAAGCAATATTTCCAAGAACGACTTTATGTTTGAGGCTCAAATTGGGTAGGACATCATCTGTAGCCTACCTTCTCTTTGTACCCACATAACAACAGTCACCAAACTACATTTTAGGATGGTTGCATATATTATAAACAACATCTCTCTATATTTTGGTCAACTCATGGTTAATGAAACAGATTATTTCAAGAACCAAGGCAGTACATATCTATTCTTCCACTCTTTGATTATAGAGCTTAGAAAAAGTGTGGGGGTGGAAGAGTATGCTAGTGATACATGGGTACAACCTAATTCCCCTATTTACCCCTTGATAATTAGAGGAAAAGGCACAGCTAGAAAAAATAAGAAAAGAAAGATCGACTTGGAAAAGTTAAGATGTAGCAAACCTGAGTCTTATTGGCGAACCACCCTGGCACCTCTTGAGGAGATTGGAGTAAATATTTCCACTATCAAAGAGCTTTTGTCTAGTTTTCCCCAAGGACTAGGAGAGCCTTCTACCACTTATCATTCTTAAGTGTCATGTAAAAATTATGAGAAGCATAAGAAGAACCAAAAGAAGCAAGAATATACCATTGATAAGCTGGAAAATTCCAACTCCTCTTTGGCAGAGTCTCATAGAGACCTCCAGATCGCACATAAAAAACTAGTTACAAGGGATAAGAAGAGGGTCATATTCTTTATCAGGATACGGAAGGACGTTAAGAGACTATGGAATATCATAAGACCCAAAGATAGACTTCCTTATTCTTAGATGGATAGTGATGATTAAAGCCCTGCCTAGTGGTCAGATCTTGAAGAAGATGGTGATAATACAAAGTACGACAGTGATAACAATCCTGATGTAGTTTTAGGGAGCACCCTTATCTCTTTACCATTGAGAATTTATGTAGTGGGGACACTACTACCATTTTAGTTAGGGGTGTCCCCTTATTTCTATTGATTTAATTTTGGTCTGTATTATTGATATTTTTATATACATTTTTGCTCTTTTGGATGATTCTTATTTTTATTATTATTTGGTTTGCAATATTTGGGCACTCTTATGGTGTGCACATTTGCATGGATTAGTTACATTGTTCTTAGTTTACTATTTCAGTTTAAATTTTAATAGATGAGCCATTCCATCATGTTTGGGTTTCTAGCTATAGGTGCAGGGGAAGTTCGAGTACCCATGGCATCGAGGCCATAAAATGCAAGGGAAGTCTGAGTACCTGTAGCATTAATGATCTGGGATGGCATTAATATTCATTAGTGAAGTCTGAGTAACCATATGGTGGGTCTCCCGTACTATTATTTGAAATGTTAGACAATAGCTTAGATGGTTTCCATGATTAGCAAATTATGTGTGGTGTGAATACAAAATCAAATAACCCTCCTCATTCGAAAATATTACAAAATTCGAAAGCATGGATGTGAGCAACTTTTTGATGAAATTTTTCCATCTTTCTATAATTCCAAAAGTATATTTGTAAAAATAGTGAATACTCTATAATTGTCTCTAGTGGGTAGAACAATTGAAATCCCTGACAACAATCTCGTGCCATGTGTGTGAGGTTAATTGTCTTTATCTCATATGTACTTGTACTATCTAAAACTTTCCCCATTAATCATTCAAAGCTAATGATTGTGCTTGGTTGGTAAAATGGTTATAGGCCATCTTGTGATTTTGGAAGCCCTCAATAGCCTAAAAATCCTACCCATGCATAAGTATCCATAGTACCCACTTTGATCCTTTGGATCTTTCTTTGGCAAACACATTACAACCCGTGACCCATCTTTTTTATCGTTCTTTTCAACAACGCCCTCCTTGAACATGAAAATGTGACTTGTGGAAAAAAGCTTAAGTTGGGAGGTGCTAAAGGTTGATGGAAGAAGGTGTAAGGCCACAAAGTTGTTAGTAAAATACCTTATGATCTTGAACCGTTAAAATAAATACATAGAAAATAAATGAGTCTGCCAAAGGAATGAAGTGCGCATAAGTTGCAAGAAGAAGAAATGAAAGAAAATTGGTGCACAAAGGAAGCTATAAGTAGGCATTATAAAAGAAATAAATTTAAGAAGAGTGGCCCTTAGCCAAGAAAGAGAATTGAAAAAGTATGATGTGAATGTTCAAGGAAGGGTGTATCCATGTTTTTCCCAAATGATATCCTACTCTAACCTTAAACCTACATTTAAAGAACGAAAATCCCTTTGTGATTCCCAACCAAGTGTGGTCATTGTAGTGATGACTGAAAATAGGGGTAAGCCTATGGGTACTTGTTAACAAGGAGAATTTCTTGATATAGTTAGTGTTTGCACTTAAAATTCCTTGTTACGTTCTTGGTAACTAGATGTGTAAATTTTTTTTTCTCATGAGGAGGCATGTGAACTAGTTGAGGTGGGTGATTTTTTCATCTTCTACACATTGAGATAAACGGAGGTATAGCACGATTGTATTCAACATGTGAGTCACCTCTAGAGAGTTAGTAGTTGTTACATGGTTGCTCCCCAAGTCTATTTCATCCTTCAGTTTTCTATTTTATGATGAGAAGAGTCATTAAAAGCCTATTTTCCCATGTGTCAAAAGATTTTGGTGGTAGCAATCAAGTACAAGTCATCATGATCATTAAGGAATAGCACGAGGGCATACATATGAATTGTCTCATAATATGGGGTGGTGTTGCTTAAGGACAAACAAGGACTTAAGTTGGGGGTGTTGACGAGTGGTGATTTTTTCACTCATTCTCAGCAAACATTGGTGTACATTAACTTGTTTTGAATGAATGAATGAGAAATATTGGTGAGAAAATGCACAAATATCTACTCTTTTCAGGCATAGAGTTTAGGAGATCAAAAGATAGGGATTGGAGCTAAAAATACTAAAAAGGGAGCAAAGAAGAGTGCAACTGAAGACCTGGACTACATCAGCCTAAGTTACTGCAACCGTAGTCCTTAATCCACGGTCACGGTCAGTCATGATGGTCAGATTAATGTGGTCACAACACATAACCTCGGTTGCATGGATGCGATCGTAGATAGTCTTGCGTGATCGCAGCTTGCGGGAATATGCCAAAAGTTAGATCTGTAAATGCACTTAGACGAATCCCAAGCCATATTTAAGTAACGAACTTTTATTCTTTCGGCATTGCTTACCTCATAACTAATTTTAATTTGAAAAGAAGAAATCCTAATTAGGTAAGTGTGTAACTACTCTTGGAGGCTTAATTTCTTATCGATTTTATGAAGACTGAATGTTTTGGATAATCCTCATGGTATATTTCTCTTTACTTTCTTCATGAGTAACTAAGTAATATAGTCTTGGGATTAGTTCAACTAGAGCGCAATTGTGTATGGGTATTGTTGTGTTTGCATATATATTAGTTATTAACTATGAATTCAACCATTGCTTGAGCTTATAGGTTGGGATTTGATGGGTGAAAACCTAAAATATCCAAATAGGTTTGATGGGTGTAAACCCCAAACTCTAGAAACCCTTTATTATCCTTGAAAAAGGGATGAAGGTAAACATTAGGTAAACCATAGCATCCTTTTCAAATCTTAGAAATAAGTTTATTGGGAGTGTAAATCATGTCAAGAGCATCATCCTAGAAATAGGGATGGTTGATTGAGGTTTTGGCTGATTATGAAAAATTTCACACTTGTTAGTTTCTCAAAAGGACCAACGGGTGAAATTATTGTGGCTTTGTTGAAGATTGACCGCAATGATCTTCGACCTAGCCTATCCTTTAGTTAACAACTAAATTTCATGATTAATTAACATCAACCCATTTGCATTACATTTAGGTAGACATAATCATACGATCTTCTCAAATCTTTAATTCAATGTAAAAGTTTCATTTACTAAGAGCTTGTTAAAGTTTGTTGTGAAGAGTTTCCAAACAAATGCCCCCATTTTATTTTACATGCCTTGTTCATTAGCATTTGGGTAAAATTGTACTAACTAGGACACCTATAAGATTTAAAGCATATAATTCGCTTCTTGTGGATTTGACCCCAACTCTAGTTGGGTTGTTTGACAATGACTGCCTCACCCCTTAATCATGGGAGTGATTTGAGCGTTATCATCTCTTCATACAACTAGGACATGTCTAGAATGAAATAGTTGTAACTATTTAGGTCAATATATTGTTAGAATGATGAAACTCATCATTAGTAACCTCTCCTTATGGTAACTTAGTACAAGTATTACCTTGCGAGATAAGGTCAGTGGAGACCGGTGGGACTCCACGGGGAAAAGCAGAAGCTGCGGCCTTTGGTTAAGTCTATGCCCCATTAGTTGGACTTGATCCATCCAGGATAACCTCAACTAGGAGAGGAACATTTCCATGAATTTTAGATTATTGACTAGACTTGATTCAAAGAGTAAACCAAGGAAGATTCAGAGAAAAGTGCAAGACCTTAGGCTCTAAATACAAAAAATTGAATAACCAAAAAAGTAGAACATTCCTATATGCCTCGTAGCCTCTTGATTATAAGTGTGGTGCACAAAACACCCATAAGAAAGACTCTACTTGACACAACTATATGGATAACACATGACACTGATACCTAAAGCTCTAATACCAACTTGACACAACCTGAACCTAGGCCTTGTCGTAATGGGCAATCCCAAGCCAAACCAGGTCTGGGAACCACCCCTTACCCAACCTAACCACAAAACACATACCTTGAGTTAGCTGAAATTTAATCATAAGAAAAGATAGCATATAAAACCATTTGATGACTCTAGGATAATCCTATCTCCATGACCAACCTAACCATGTCCAACCACTAAATAACAAACCCAAACCAATGTGGAAACCATAATCCAATACCATGACAATAAGCCAATGTATGTATATATATGAAAAATAACCTACCCATACCATACCTAACACAACAGTTGTCCATACAAAGCCTCTAGACAAACCAAGGAGTACCTAGTCAGGACATGTCCTCGACCATAGCAAAAGATCAAAGTCTATGAAAGAAAAGAAATATGTAAATTAACCCATGACATGAAATAGATGCCTTTTGAACTAAGAATAATCACCACTTCAATCCAACATCGTATGTCACCGAATTTGATCACTAAGCTGGAGAACTAGAATGGTCGGTCCCTGTATAATGTGGGTATACAGCCGCTCGATGATGGGTTAGTGGGTGAACACTAGCATGCACTGAGGATAATGATAAAATAATGCCATTTATATAACCAAGTAAAACCATCCATTGGCGTACAACCATACATATAAATATAACCATGCTGGGAAAGGGAATCGGGTTTAGCATGCCATTAAAACCTTTACCTAAGTTGTGTAGCTTTGCTGTCCTAAATCACCCATAGGATATAGGGGTTCAACTCCCTCTACTGAAAGGTCCCTAGTGTGTGTATCCATACGACCAGGGAAGAAAACATGGGAGGACTAGTACCTACCCCAAAATACAGTTTGACATATTGCACACGATCACCAAGACCAATCCTTATATTAGCAAATATAAGTTTCTAGTTTTCCCCCGTATCTCTACCTTCCACTGTTTTGATACACACCCATCATTATTTCCTAATTAAAACCATTATCTAACAACCGACCAATCCATTAACCATTTTTTAACCAATGCCATTAGTAGTGGTATCTTCATACAGGCTATATTTGCCAGTACTATCCATAGCTAACCATGTATTGGTGTAATGGATTCAATGTACCCTTACATTAACCATATTAAACAACTTGGGAGATTCCCATGTACCTTAGAAGCATAACCAATTTTGTAGCGACCAAGGATTTACCATTTAATCTTTCCAAACTATGTAAGCCATTTATAACACTAAAATAATTCTAAAATATTTATGACCATGCGAAACATTTAAGTTACAAAATTTAAACCATTTAAACCATGCAAAACCATCTAAATCCATTTAGGGTTCCATTCTTTTAGGAATTTTATGAAGCATGTTGAGGGCATACCTTTACCAAGACCAAACTAGTGCATAAACGACTATAATTAGGGTTACACAAGACCCATTTGTTTAACCATAACAAACAAGTACGTATATATTCAAACCATTACCAAAAATATGTTAAAACATAGTTTAAACCAATACCAAACCATATGCATCTAGTCCCTCAACATATTTTTCAAAAATGACCATTCATGATTCATAAATTAATGTTTAAAAAACAATACACATGCCTACAAAAGGGACTTACAATTAGGGAAGGGGAACATGCCTCATACAAGAAGATTTGGTAGAAAAACACGACAGTTGAGCCCCTTTGAAGAGCACTTGAGAAACCCTAGTCGACAATCTTTAAGAATGAATTTGAGAGAGTATTTGGAGTGTTTACGTCCTTTAATAAGTTTTATGAGAGGCCACCAAGGGTTATATAATGTGAAAACATAAGGTCTTTGAAGTAGAAAATGTCTGGACTACCCTTGACGTAAATTAAAACAAACCAAATCTAAGGGTACGACTAACCTATAACATCCGTATCCTAGGGAAGACCTTTACAAGACCCTACCTACTGGTTTCTATATAAATCACAGCTTCCTAACTCATACCTAATAGTGTGGGCGGTATACCAGATCGTACCCACCAACCGTACCTTAGGAAGATTCCACAAGACAACTCAAACAAGGACCATAGAACTTGCCTTGCACCACTTTTATGTTCTGATATAACTCATACAAAGATGACTCTTATCTTAGTTAGTAGATAAACAAAACACACTACCTAGAGTACCAGTGAACCACCAATCTTCCCCCAAACTCGTATCCAAGGGTACGGTTGGTACCCTTGAGTCATACCAAGCCTAGTATGTCAAAAACCAAGGAAATTTTGAAATGGTCCAGGACTTATAGTGTTTTAATCTTCAAGCCTAGCCACGTTCTTCCTTTTTACTAATTGTTTCATAAACCTAACATACACAGGAACCTGCTCCAAATTCTTAAGGAAAGGGATGTTCAAGCTCAAATCTTTTAGTATATCAATGAATTTATTGAGTTTTCTTTCTCCTTCTATTTTAGTCTTTGAGGAATAGGTAGGGCGGAGTGAAATTTGCTTCACTATAGGCTTATATACCTTGACCTTTACCTTTATCATTATTAATATTACCATCAAATCATATAATCATGTACAACTCCACGACAGATGTGTCCTCAACCATAATACTATCATTCTTCGTCACATCAACAACAGGCAAAGGAGGATTAATAGTAGACTTACCACTCCGAGTGTTGATAGAAAGATAATGACCATCGTTCTTTAGATTTTAAACTGTGTGGCTCAAAGAGGTATATGGCTACCTCTTATTCAAAGTAGCATACGTCTTCCCAAATTATTGTTGTAACTACTTAATCGCTGTTGTATGAGGCTCAGCCTTCTAGGGAAGACCTGAGGTATCAGCCTTAATCTTCTGAAGGCATATTTCCTAATTTTCTTGACCCTTCGCTAGTTTGAAAAACATTACCTCCATTTTAGATTTGGTATCATAATTTCCCAATGGAGCATACCTGCTTCTTTTCTCTTCGTAGTTATACATTCTTTTTCAGTCACTATCATGAATCCTACTATGATCTCTGTATCTACCATCCTCATAGTTCTGACCTTGGTTTCCTTTCTCCTTGGCTCAGAAAACTGCCAATTCTCAATCAAGATACTTATCTTTTGCCTCTAAAATAGACACATATGATATAGAGGTTGCACTCTATGAACCTACCACATTTCTTTTCTCAAATTTCACTATTGCCAATTTGTTTGACAAAACCATAATATCAATTCTAATTTGCACAAACTCTTATGACATAAAATCATCACCCACTCTGTGGTTGCTAGAATCCCCAATGTTATAATTGCCAATACCCCTTTCTAACTCCCAAGTATGACACCCTCAGTTGGTGAGAGAGATCTGGTCTAGAATAATAGGTGCTACTTCCCATCACAAGCACATGAAAGATCCTCTAGTTATTGTATCTTTTATGGCTCTGCAAATATTTTTTAGTGCTCTATAAAATATCTCAAGCATATTTGTTCTTTAAATGCGATGATTGGTAACATGCTTATCTTTTCATAAATTGAAACCATGCCTCATTCATCAATTTAGAATGTAGATTTTGAATGTTGTATATCTCATATTTGAACAATAATATTTTGGAAGAAAAAAAATAAATAGTCCAAGAATTGCCTATGCAACTCATTCCAAATGGTAATTAAGCCTCAAGGATGTTCCCTCAACCACAATGAAGCTTCTCAAGTCAATGAAAATAGGAATAACCTGAGCCTGAGTTTCTTTTGATCTAACATTGGTATGATCTAAAAAGTGAAAATCCTAATAAAATTAGCAAGATACATATTTGCGTCATTTGTAAACAAACCCAAAAATATACCTTTTAAGTTTAAAAGATCGATCATGGTGCTAGTTATGTCAAACTTGACACCTTATGACAGAGTAGAAGCAATAATGGTTGTTGTCCTGGTCAGTTCAATGTATCCCATATCCTCATTATCAATATATGGATGTAGGTACTGGTATTCTGGTAGCACTTGTGCTCGAAAACCTCTAACTCTATTTTGATTACCGTCGAGTGCTACTCAACGGTCAACTGCTAGTCTCTACCTTGCAAGCTCTATCTCCTAAGATATATGATGGGCCTTAACATCCCTTTTGTGACTAAATATTCCATCTACTAAAAATTTCTCTATTTTCTAATCAACAATGTCCTAAACTCCTACCAGAGGAGGTAGAGGAATATCATTAGGATTATGTCGACGCACTTCAAGATGGCATTTATGTACTGGTTTTGTTATCATATGATTTGGTTATAAGATTTTCTCTAGGTTTGGATTCAGTAAGAGTAAGGGAATACCTTTACCCTGGTGTTAGGTATTCACCAGTGGACACCCAACTACAAATAGAAAACAAAAAACCTACCAAACTTTAGCAACTTTAATCAACAACTCAACAATGTATTACCTAACAATGGTGCCAACTTTTTGATGTCTCCCAAAGCTATGCTCAAATAGAGACTTAAGATGTCGAAGCAAAATATATTAACCCAAGACAAATCCCAACGGAATACATGGAAATGTATTTCTCGTTTAGTGAAATTAATGGGCAGTACTAAAAGTAAATGGGGGGTTTGCAGTTACAATCTTGAACAAGTTACAAAACTCTATTTAGGTCATAATAAGTCAGAACTGAACACTAGGACTGTGTTCCCCCTATCTTACCAGCTCAGTAGGTTTATTATGCTTTGTTGAACCAACCTGATGTCTTACATGTAGCATCTGTTAAGTTATGTACCATCAACTATCGTGTGGACTCATTGACAGATTTTATCTTATACCTTTTGAGTCTTAGGATATTACTAACCCTTATCCTATATCATAGTTAGCTGTTACCTTTTGAGTTTCAAGTTATTAAATGAAAGATAACCATCTTAAGTAGATGATGTTTATTAGCCTTGATCAAAATTAATCTTCAAATTATTGTTGTGATTATCTTTTTCTAATTCCTACTCCTCTTGTGAAGTAAGTAGTGATATACTAGGTAGGATTAGAATGATTTTAACCACTAAGAAATCTATTAAACTAAAGATAACCACAATATATGCAAGAATGTTGGTTCAGGACAACTTAGCACTTCCCTAACTTTGTCAATCTGCCAGTAGTCTCACAACCCTAGCTAAGGGCTTTAGCCTTTCATTGATGTGAAATGATCAACGAAGTGCATAATTTAATGCTTTCAAATAGTATCACAATAATAAATGAATAAATCCAAAAGTCTTCAACTAAATAATCAAATTACAAAAATCAATACAAAGCAATCCCAAGATCAAAATCGAATCCTAGAAACAAATATATGTTTTTAAGTATCAAGAGTGCATAAACTTACTAAAAATATCAAAAGGGGTAATTAGAGTACAAGAAACTCTAGGTGACCTAGCCTTCAAACAACTACTAAAACTCCTTGGACTTTGCTTTTCTAAGACCTACACTAGTACCTAAGGACTATGGGTGTCACAAACGGGTCGTACGTTCCATCCATTAGTGACAAGGTCTTCTTTTTTGCACTTCTGTCTTTATTTCTCAATTTTTGATACATATGTTTGCACCTACTCACCGTAAATAGTGCATATAGGTCGTAGGTACCCACTTTAGTAGTCTAAAGCATCAAATTTAAATACTTTGTTCTAGAATATTTCCAAAACCTGATTTCCTTCAAAGCATAACACACAATACGTTATATCTAACATAACAACCTGAATAACTTGAATATTTTCGTCCTTTTAAGAATTAAAATTATTAGGAATTCGTAGAATATTAGAGGTTCAAAAGATAAACATCATGGAGGAGTTACAATTTGTAATTGTTTAAAAATTCTCATATGGATGGCTAGAATTAAATGATTTGAGAACAAAAATCCTAAATAGTGTAAAACAAAAGGATCCTGTAAGATTGGGTTGCTATGAAATAAACACATATTGATGTAGTTAAACCAAATAGAAGATAATGTGAATTTGTAGTCTAAAAATGTCTATTGTGTTAATGAAAGAGATTACTTAGCAATCAAATAAGGCCTTTCATATGTGATAGCTAATTTAAGCCTGAAGAAGAGACTATACAAGATATGACCTGCATATTATTCCTAAACCTATTGCCAACGTTTTTGTTAAGAAAGTAGTATTTTCATTAGCATCAGCTGTGGGAAAGACTATTCATCTAGATATGGCTAAAATTAATAAAAAAAAGACCTAGTTGTACAAAGGTAAATGCACAAGTAGACCTGGCAAAAGAATTATAAAAGAATAGAGAAATTGAAGTGATGAACAATGTTATAGGGGAAACAACGGTTGAAAGCATCAATATTTATTATTTCATTCTCTCTATGCATTGAAAAATAGTAACTTAGCTGGGCATAATAAAGTGGATTACAGATAATTAGACTTAAAATTGAGTGTCAAATTTAAGTAAAAGAAGAAAGAGTCTTATAGACAAGAACAAGGAAAAGAAAAAGTAAATAAAAGTGCTAATGAACAAAGTCACCATATTAGGGGAAGATCAACTGCTTTAAGATAGAACTCCACAAGAGGGAAATTCAAGATTCAATCAAATAATCGTTTATGTAATACAGTAATATAGGCATAATATGCCAATAAAAACATCCATACTAGCAATGGATTTTAAGTATTGTAGGATAAGGCAGAACAAAAAATAGGGGTGGAGATGTGGATTAACCTTCTACATGTAATTACGAACACAAAAAGGTCCAAAAGAAAATAAAACAACAAAACACTAACAAAAAAAGAAAGAAATACAACTACACAATAGTAAAATTATAGAAACACAATCAGAATAGATAGATATAAATCATTACTTGTAGGAAAAAAAGATGTTATGTTGATTTAGAAATACGCTAAAACCTATGGGGAAATAAAACAACAATTAGAAGGTGTTAAAAAGTAGAGGGGTGGTAATATGGCAATAAAAATAATCACATAATGATAATGCTATACATTAATAACTCAAGAAGTATCTCTAATAAAAAAATAAATAGTAATCATGCCAAATGTGGTTGTAACAGGAATAAGAGCTAGTTGAAGCTCTTGCACATGTAAATTTCATGTTCCTCTACAAGTAGATGAATCTAAGGTACTAAAAAGTAGATAAATAGAGGGTACTAAAAAAAACATCAATCATGCAATATAGAGGTGCAATTATTAACAAGAAAAGCCTGTCAAGAATAAGATATGACAGAAACAAGTATAGATTCCCAAACAGATAGAGTGCATAAATAAAATCTCTTGTAGAAGTACTACATGAAATACTTACATATCATATCATAGAGGCAGAGAAACCAATTAATATTTAGAAAAGTGAATAAAATATAGAGGATAATGAAGAAAAAAATAAAAACATAGAACAAATGTGTAATGAAGTGGATGTCTCTCCCAGAAGAAAATAGAGATGAAGAAGGACAAAATCAAAGTTGAAGGTTATAATACTTCAAGAATGGTTATTAAAAGGAGTGGAAAAGCAAATAATAAATGAAGATCAAAACTCTATTTTTGAATATAAGGTTTGTTAGATAACAACTTTCTTCTCACATAGTTCAGATGCTTCATAGACATCATAATTTTACTTTTTTCACTTTTATGGGCAATTTTATGACCATATATAGATAAAAAGATATAAAAGGATATTAGGTATGAGGTTTTAAAATTATAGTAAAATTGATAGATTTGGTTGTTTTTATGGAGACTATTAATGTTGAGGTGCTAGCTGATTTAGAGCTGCAACATTTTATTCAATTATTCTTTTTTGATTGTCAACAATCAATTACTACTACTATCGATGCTAAATGTTATGCTAATGATATACTACAACTATGGTATAACATATAATCTCTGAGTCATAACATAAGGCTTTTTCTATGATGGGTTAAGATTCTAATGTCATCAAGAATGAAGAAGGAAAAATTAGAGGGCATCCAGTGTATCCTAATAAGGTGGAGGACTTTGTATTTATACCAATTCTTGTAATTTAATTAATATGAATCATAAGGGAAGATGTTTTACACGGTGAAATAGTAGACTTGATGAAGTATGTATTTTCAAAAGGATAAAGAAATTATTTTTAATGGGCTTTTCTTGAGATGATGAGGAGTGTAAAAATAGAGCATTTGGCCAGAACAGGATCAAATTATGCCCCTCAACTACTTTATTGTGGATTTCTATTGTACACTTAAGTAAACCATTTAGAATGAAGTTATGGTTTATAAAAAGAATATTTTCAAGAGGTGGTGGCACAAAATTAGGTCTCAAGAAAAGATTTTTTATAAGTTTGAAGAAGATGATGAAGTAGACTAAATAAGCATCACTTTCCTGGAGTAGAAAGAAGAATAGATACATTTTCACACAGTTAAAATTAGATGAAAGATTGTTAGAGTGAATAAAGAGTTACTTGAGGAGGCCACAACAGCTGCTAACATAACATTTCTTCAAAAGGCAAATGATGAACTAAATAATACTTGCTTTATGAAGTTAGGTTTTGGAGGAAGAATGTTAGAATTCAATGGTTCACAAAAAGAAACTAGACTACAAAATTCTTTTATTATTTGGTAACTAATAGAAGGAGGAGATCGAGTATTAAATTTTTTTATAAGAATGATGGATCTTGAGTTGAGGGAGATGAACAAATTACTGCCGGGGCTATTGATTTTTATCAGTACCAGTTAACTAGTGCTATGGATCATAGGGAACTAGATTAATTAAGAAAGTTCCTTTCTTAATAACCAAAGAGGATAATTTCTTGTTAAATCAAGATTCCACATAGAAGGTAATAAAAAAGATTGTTTTTTTACTTGAATGGAGATTGTGATAGTGTACCAGATGCGTTCATAGGCCATTTTTACCAAAGTTGTTAGAATATAGTTGGAATTGATATAATTGTGGTTGTTAATGTTTTTTTTAGGTTTCACTCTTTTCAAATCTATTACTCATACTAATTTGGCTTTATTTTCTAAAATCGATAAGGTTGTATATTTTTATGACTTAAGACGTATTACTTTGAGCAATTTTTTAAATTTAATTATTTCATGGATTTTGTTTGACAGACTTGAGGGTGTGCTACCAAAGACTATCTTATTAAGTCAAACTAATTTTTTGAATGGTAGGAGTATTATAGAGAATGTATTATGGCATAAGAGATTATTGCATGCATTAGTAAGAGATGACTGCTACAAATGTCATTATTAAAATAGATATGGAAAAATCTTATGATAGGGTGGACTGGAAATTTCTAATAAAGGTGTTTGAAGAAATAGGCTTCAATGAAGGGGTGACTAATAAAGTATAGCTATTGGTTGAAAATGATAGGTACTCTATCCAAATTAATGGACAAGAACATAGGATTTTCCATTCTACAAGGGCAACTTTTTTTATCTTATCTTCTGAAGTTCATTCTAGGGGTCTTATCGATTAATTTTAATATAACTATTTCAGGGGTTATGGCATGCCAAAATAGAAATAAAATATTAGTTATCTTGCTTCTGTAAATGAAATAATCATTTTTGCTGCAACCGATAAACCTTCATTAGAGCTAATTATGAAGACATTGACGACTATAAAAGCATTTGGGCAGATGATTAACAAATACAAGAATACTTTTAATGTGTATAATAAGGTAGTACATGTTGATACTCAGGTGGAAGAGCATTGCACTAGTATCTCTGAAGGAAAATGTGTTTTGACGTATTTAGAATGTTCAATAGGACATGCTAGAAAAATAAAAAGTCACTTTACGGAGATATTGAAGAATGTTTAGAATAAATTACAACTCAGGAAATGTGAACTATTATCATTGGCTTAAATCTATGTTGATTAATAATGTTTTGTAGAGAATTCTCATTTATCTACCATCATTCCTCCTAAATGTGTTGCTATAACCTTCAGAGAGTTTTGTCAGATTATTATGGAATTTTAGAGAAGTAGGAAGATACAAATATTTTGTTTCATGGACATGGATTTGTTAACCTAAAGCTTAAGATGGACTAGGGTTCACTTCTCTTTTTGATTTTTCAGAAGCCTTGTTTGCAAAGTTGTAGTGGATTTTCGAAACAAAAAAGTCCATATGGTCAAATTTTTATAGGGAATAAATATTGCAAGAAATTTAGAAATCAAGTTTTTGAGCGAAGAGATCATTCCCAAACAGAGAAGTTTGTGTGAAAAGCTAGAAACTCTTTGATCAGGAAATATAGGGGATCCAAATAGTGGTCACACTAGCATCTAATTTAACTACTCAAATCAGTTGGGTTCTTTATAGTTTTATCTTCCTACTAATTATCATATTAATCATGAATTTAAATATGTTAAAAAAATTTATGGGATAGGGAAGGTGGAATGTGGACCCACTTATTAATTAATACTAGAGAAGGTTAGTAATCACATTATTAATTTAATTCATGTAGAATAAGTTGAAAAATGGGCTAAGCCTTGGTAAATGTTAAATAGTTCTGGTAAATTCTCTATTAGTAGTGCCTGGTCGGTGTGAGACCACTATGAAAGAGGTGCTTAAACTTTTTTTTCTTTGAAGACTATCCAAAAATAAGATCGCAGTTAGAAAATTTATTTTATGATTTGGGTCAACAAAGAGACTATTTGTTGCTGCTATGAGATAGAAACCTTAGAGACATATGAGAACCTACTAGTTCAGTGTCCAATAGTTGCAGCTCTGTGGAAAATCATTCATTAAAACTGAATGTATTGCTGGTCCATTTTTACAATAGAAAATACCATATTTAAATGGTGGCAGGCTTCTTGTACTGCTAAACTTAAGCCTTTACATAAGGCTGCCTCTGCTTTTATAATATGACAACTATGAAAAAATAGGTGTTCTATCAACCATGGTGGAATGATGATTATTCAATATATGGGAATGAAAGTCAACAATAATCTTTACTATATGATAATTGTTAGATATCCTTGGTTAAAGAATGTAACAAGAAGATGGCCAATGATAGTGAGGTTTTATCAAGAGTACATCATTGATTACAAAGTGGTCAGGTGGAATGGTCCTAATGCAAATGTATACAAATGTAATTTTGATGATGCCTTTAGAAATTCGGGAACCACTGTTTGTGCCTACTGCGTAATAAATCAGACAGGGGAATTAAATTATACAGAAGTAGAGAATTTCGGAGTTGTATCCTCTATTAAATCTGAAACTGTTGCTTAATAGAAGGGACAAAATTTTGTTTACTAAAGAATTTTATTCCAGTAATATGAGACACATTTTTCTATCACTAAAGAAGATATTTGATGGTATTGGAGAGTTCTTATGGTATATTTCCATGGAAGGAAGGAAAAACAATCACTTTAGGTCTAATGGGAAAGTGGACGCGAAACATACATGGATAGAGCGCCAACAAGCTAACAATTTTTTTTAACAATGTTTTTGGTTTAACAAAAGCTCAATTGCACATCATTATATGAAATTCCACAAAAAAAAAAGATAATCATTCACATAGAGAAAAGTCAATTTTTTAATCAAAGAGTTATGAAATGCCAAAAAGGAATTCGACATAGAATAATCAAAATAAGGTATTAATTCAAGAGCTGGAAAAGTTGCACATTGATTAGTAATCCAATAAAATGATTACCACAAAAGTCAATTCATATGAATAACAAAAATAACATTGTTGCACCAGACTGAATGTATCTACTGTTGGTAAGGATTACCTGATCGATAAGTAGGTTTAGTGAAGAATGGCAAATTTTTAACTCATTTATATCCAAATTCTTACACACTATAATTGTTTAAGAGCATAAATGAGACTAATTCTCCATTTAAATGCATTAATGTCTAGTTTTTATGATATTGTAGCAAATATGAGAAAGATGAATTAAGACCAAGATGGAAGAGAAGGAAAGTAGATAAGAGGAGGAAAATTTGAAGATCAGACGATCCTACGGTGCCGCGATTGCACTACGAAGGTCGCGATCGTTATGTGAAGTCAAGTCAAACTTCAAAAATCATAATATGACTATCGTAATTGCGAGATTCATGAACGCTATTACGAGATGGCAATGATGGTAGAGAGAAAATGTTTAAGGATAGAAATGAAATTTCACGAAGCTAGATCGCAAAGCACAAAATGGAAAAACCTTTTCTCAATTGGGACATCATTCATTCAATATTCAATTTTGGATCATGGAGAAAAAAACACTCTAATTTTGAGTTGAGAGAATAATTTGATAATTTTAGTCCAAGTGATTCAAGTTGTAAATTGAGATTGAAGCTTGGGTTTAATCTTATTTGGATTATTATGAAGGAAGTGCATGCCAATTTGGATATATTTTCTCTTTAATTTCATGAGTAACTACTCTTATATCGTAAGGTTATGTTTTATTATGTGTTGTGTTAATTGTTTATCCAAAAAATTTGTTATTTGTTGTGAGTTTTTCTTTTACTCTATAGTTGAATTGAGAATTATGGGTGAAAATCCCAATTTCCTCCGATACCATATCATTCATGATAGAGGGATAATGGTGAAGAGTTATTGCAAACAACACCTTGAAAGAGCTTATTTATTATGATTAGCTTAAAAATAAGCGCGTTAAGTGAATTAGCTATGTTCATAAGAATCATCTTTGATATATACATGCTAAGTTGAGGATATGGATTGGTAATCTTGTAATAATCATGAGTTGTTTGAAAGAATCCATGAGTGAAATTTAGTATTTTTTCTAATGATTAACCCTTGGAACCTAAATCTAGCCTACCTACAACCTTTGCCAAACTTAGACTAACTCTTGATTGCCTATGCATGAATACTACCTTTGATAATATAACCCCCAAGATCTCTCTTAACAATTATATCAATTTATTATTAGTGTGCTTTCATAATTTTGTTCAACCAAATTCAATGTTCAAACCCCCAATTTACATTCATCTTTTGTTTTAGTCTTGCATTGTGGGTTACCACATACTTAAATCTCAACACACATAGGTGTTGAAATCTAGATTGCACTCCTTGAGGATTTGAATCCAACTCAGGTTGGGTTTATACTGAGAATGACCAGCTTACATCAAAATGATGGTGTAAGTTAAGCATTATGAAAAATGACATCGTTGTTGTGGAGTGAAGCTTAGTTTTCACTAATGTGGTTTTGTTAGTAAACATCATTTACTCATACTGTTTTTGTTAACCTTTCTTGACGTTTTTATTTTTATGTGATTTTCATAGTTATCATGACACCATGAGCCACAATGGTTTCAACAAAGGCTCATTATATAGACCCCTTGAGATGAGGATCATCTTAATAATATAGAGCGTATGAGTTAAATATTCATCCCACAGACTGAGTGAAATGGGGTATTCTATGTCATAAGTGTGATGCTCCGCATGTTACAAATGAAAGTTCTATTCGGGGGTCAAGCACACTAAGATCCAAACTTACATTTGAAAAACTTCTTTGAGGTGTGTTAAACATTTGATATTTCTCATATTAGTCAAGAGTCTATTCGGTTGAGGCTTTTTCCATTCTCCTTAATGGGTGAAGCGGTTTTATAGTTGAGATCTCTACCTCCCGAGTCTTTTATGTCTTGGTTTGAACTTACAAAGGCCATATTTGATAAATATTTTTATCCATCTATAATGCTACAACTAAGAGATGAAATGAAAAATTTTTGTCAACTTACTGGCGAGCCCATATATGAGCTATGGCAAAGGTTCAATGACAAACTCATGCAATGCCCAAAACATAAAGTGATAGAAAATATGATTTTTCAAATATTTTTTAGGGCAGTGAACAAACTTAACAATATGATGGTCTACAATGCATCTGGTGGTTCTCTTTTGAAGTTGTCATATGGTGTTGTGGCAAGTCTACTTAAGCAAGTTAGTAATCATATTCGGGGATGGAACACCCGGGACTCCAAAGTATCCATAGGGTCTCCCTTCACATCTTATGTAAACAAAGATAAAATAAAGAAGGATAAGGAAAAGATGAAAATATGGGTAAAGTAAGACCCAAGTGGATTAACTCACCAAGCACGTGATGGGAGAACCTTCTAATGTGGTTAATGTCGCTTCCTCTCAAAGTGACAAAGTTATGAGGAGGATGAATCGATGGCACTCAATGAAAAGATAATGTTCTTGGCGAACTATTCAGAGGTTTCCCACTCTGCCTACTAAAGGTAAGGCAGGAATAAAGACTGAAATAATCGAAATCGGGATTGGGATTGGCTCAAAAGAAAAATAGATAGAAACCAAGATTTAAGAAACAATAAGAGAGGATGTGATAGATATTTTCCCCCTCATGATCGTGTTAAGGACAAGGAACCAATCTTGATACATCTAGAAAAATTCAAAACCAAAGATGTCCTTACTCGTATTTTGATGCATGCTAATGGCACTGACAAAATGGTAAGGGAAATGAAAAGTAACTTCTCTCAATTAAATCAAACTCTCATATCTCATTTGTCTTTCATTAAGAAATGAGAAATTAAAGTTGGCAAAATTTCATCCCAACTCAATGCTAGGAAAAAAGGTCTACCTAGTGACATTATGGTCAATCCAAAGAAGGATGCCCATGTTATGGAAATTGTCACTAGGAGTGGTCAAAATCTTGGTTAAAATATGGTTGAGGTTGATGAGAAGTCCCTTGATGAAAAATAAATTTCAAAAATAAAGAGGACCAAAAATCCAAACGATGATACCACAAAGTCTAATGACGTAGATGATGTGGAGCCAATGACAGTTGAGAAGAAAAGTAATGAGAAGGAGATTCCTAATTGGATTGATGGTGGTGACAAAAAGGTTGTCGAATATTAAAGTGTTCCATTTCCCCAAATGAAAATTCCTCCAACCGTTCCACAAAGGTTGAAGAAGAAAAATGACAGGGCCAAGTTCACAAAGTCCCTTGCAAAACTTAGAAATCTCTCAATCAATATCCCATTGTTTTAAGCTCTTCAAGAGATCCCAAGGCATGCTAAGTCCATGGTGAACTTAATGTCAGAAAAATGGCTTGTGGATTATGAGACCATTAAGTAACCCTTATTTTTAGTTCTATCATGTCAAATGCTATGGTAGAGAAAAGGAAGACCTGAGTGCATTTACAATCCCTTGTACCATTGGGAATAAAAAAATTTAACAGGTATTTTGTGAAATTGGGGGTAGTATCAACTAGATGCTATATGTTGTGTATCAAAGGCTAGAGTTGGGTGCTCCTACACGCACTATCATAGGACTCTAGATGATAGATAGTTGAATTAAAAAATAGTGAGAATATTTTATGATGTGTTGGTTAAGGTTGATAGGTTCATTTTTCTGGTGGATTTTGTAGTCCTCGATTGGGATATCAATCATGAGATATCAATTATAATTAAAAGACCTTTTTTATGAATGGAGAGAGGTCTACTTGGAGTGGAGTGTAGAGATATAAATTTTTAGGTACATGATGATGAAGTCTATTTTTGTGTGCGCAAAACAAAAAAGCAACCAATGGAATTACAAGTGGTGTTTGTGATTGACATTGATGATGAGGAAATGTATCATGGATAAGCACACCGAAAATATCCAACTTGATGATGGTTGAACATCATGGCACAATGTTAAATTAGGCACTAAAAGGGAGGCAAACCATTATTTCCATGTATTTGGCCTGTATCCTTCGCATTCTAAATTATTACTATTTTTTCATTTTTTTTAGATTAATACATTCAATTGTATCTCTCTAAAGGAGCATTTGAGAAATTGGAAAACAATTGGTAAAGTGGAATTGAGTAAGGTGGACTGGCTAAAAACAACCAATGTGAACTTGGTCTTGGAAGTCGCGATCACGGTTACTATATCGCAATCACAAACCAAAGATGGAGACAAACAAAAATTAAGCCTCAGGTCCCGCGATTGTATTTATCCTATGGCGATCATATTTATGATGGATTAATTGTGATCGCATAAATAACTATTGTAAAATAGGAACCGTCTTCAAAATAGTTCCCACACTCGATTCACTTTAAGATACCAAAATATTCATCTATTTAAATCAATGCTATAAGGATCTTAAGTTCTAGGAATCCACTTTTACATCCTATCATCCAGTATTTCCTCTTAATCTAATTTCTTATGCTTAATTATAGGACTTAGAATGCATGATTGGGTCAACAGCCTAAATCTACGAATTGTGTACTCAATTAGTGTATAAATTGATATCTTTGGGGGGGGATGTTGTTGTGGTGTGTGCACATCACTAGAGATGTCTTAAGTAAGTTAATTATTCAAACTTAGGATTAGTTGTATGTGCACACGTTTGGTAAAATACCCAAATGAGTTCCTTGATATATTTTCCATGTTTAAGGGGCATAATTAGGTATTTAGGTATTGTGTTTCATGTTATTAGTGTCATTTTCTTGTTATGAACACAAATTGGTATTGAAAATTAGAATTTTTTAGTTGAAGTAAGTTTAGGCCAACAGTCTTAGGTACCACGATTTCGGTCACCACACTATGTTAGCAGTAGCGCAGTCGCAGTCCAGCAGCCCTTGATTGCAGCATCTAAGAGATATCTGGCAGATATGTCTAAAATCTTGAATTTTCATTTTAAGCAAAATTATGACCCAGGAAATATTTCTTTAGCTTAAATAAGTCACATAGCATTGTTTTCACATGATGATATTTTTTGTTAATGTTTTGTATTATTTTCAGGTTTTTAGAGCTTAAGATGGCTAAATATAATCAAATCCGCTTTATGGCCGCTGAGTGTCATACAATCTATTATAAGGACCTCTCTAGGGTGAAGTAACTCCATGAGTGGGGAATATCAATAAAGTAGGTGCCTGAACAACTCCTGGCTTTCTATGAGAGGTTGGTATCCACAAGTTGGAGATATTATACCCGGATCTATGCTAGGACAAAGAGCAAAAGGTCATGGAATTCTATGGAAATCTTAGCATATAGGTCATCTCTGAAAAAATTATGAGAATCTAGGGAAAGTGGTTCATTTCGAGGTTGAACATATCAATGAAGTCTATGGGTTGTCGGATGATGATATAACATAGTTTGAGGACAAAAACTGTGCCCTAGGAAGCTGGTTAGTTTAGAAACTATTCCCAGGAAAGGAATTCATATGAGATGCAATAGAAATAGGTATAGCTGGAATGAGTTCACAGCTGAGGCTCAGATCTGGTTGGCTATCATATGTTGTGCTTCGCCGTGCACCAATATGACTTATATCCTTATTATGAGAGATCAGATGGTATCTTTCTTCTTAGGCAATATTCCTTTGAGTATTGGTCAATTTATGCTTCCTGGTATAAGGCATTACAAGAATAGAGGCAGCCCAATACTCTGGTTTCCATCCTTGATCAATTAATTAGGCAAGAGGGTCAAAGTTTAAAAGTATTGGGAGACAACTGGATATCCCCAAAGACACCATTTATCCATTTAATATATGTGTCTTGGGTGATTATTCAAAGAGCAAAAAAAGGGAGATCAACTTAGGTAATTTGGCAGATTATGATATTGACTCTTGCAGTACATCAACAGCTAGGCCATTTGAGAAGCTCTTAAGTAAGATGAGAGAAATTTTAGAGCTTGTATTTTGGTTACCAATAGTAGAGGGAGAACCTTTAACCACTCTTCACTATTATGTTGCACAGACTAAATATGATAGGTTTCTAGTAGATTAGAAAGTGTGAAGAGCCACCATCTCCAGACATGAGCGACTTTACTCTTTCCTTGCACAGTTACATTGAGAGCTATAGGATTCTAAGGAGGAAGGAGCAGAAGAGAGATAAAATTTTCACCTATATATCAAAAAGGGTGAAGGATAGGTGGAAGGTCATGAATCAATGGGAAAGGTATCCTTCTTGAGAGAAATTTTGATGATAAGGTCCTTCCCATATGGTCAGATGATGATGATGTTGAGGATGATGGTGAGGATGATGCGAAGACAGAGAGTGATGATAGTACTTGATGCAATTTCAGGGAGCCCCTTAAACACTTTTCATGCTTTCCTATTTTGTAGCGAGGATACTATAAACACTTTAGTTAGGGGTGCCCATTTCTATATTTATTTAACATTTGATTCTTGGTTCTATATTATTTAGATGCTTATTTGGATACCTAAGGTTTTATTTGGATGATTTAATTTCGAATTTTTTGTATGATTTGATTTGGTAGTACTTTTGGGCATTTTGATGATACCCACGATTTATGGATTATTCACTTTTATTTGTCATTTAAATTTTTATTATTTCTTTTTGGATATTGAAGTTGGAAAATTCATTACTTATGATAGACTGAGTGACAACATTCGTTAGGGAAAATCATCATGTTCGGGGTTCTGAGCTATAAATGCAGGGAAAGTCTGAGTACATGTGGCATTATAGATTTTAGATTTCCATTATTTCTTTGGTGAAGTTGATTAGTCATATGGTTTTCCCTTATGAGATCCCAAATATGAGAGGACGGCTTTATTTTGTTCCAATAATAGTTAATCTTGCTCTTCCAAATTCGAAGCGTGCACCCCCTCCCCTCTCCGTCAAAAAACCATATTATGAAAATCAAGGGCATGGACATGACTAATTTTGTAACAACACTTTACCTTTTTTTGTGACTCCAAATTCTTTAGTAGGTGGTGTGTAGTAATTAACACCTTTTTAATCAAAAAGGAGATGCAATTCATCCTCCTAGAAAAGTTTGTATGCCATGTGCGGTGAGCTTAGTTGATTGATTCTCATGCATACTTGTGTCATCTAGAACTTTACCCATTGGTCTTTCAAAGCTAATATTAATTACACATTGTTGGAGGAATGATCTTAGGCCTTCTTTGTGATCGTGGAAACTACATTAGCCCAGAAAGCCTACCTATGGTAGAATGGAATCCCTAGTATCTCTTTTTGAGCCTTTGGACCTTTCTATGGCAACCGTATTACAAAACTTGATCCATTTGAACTTTATTCCATATTTGAAACCCTACCCTTCTAGAACTTAAAAAAATACAATTTCAGGCTAAGATCCTAAGTTAGGGGTGTTAAATCTTAGAAGAAGGGACACAGTATTGTAAGTGAGTTCCTAAAAGCTAATAATGAAGATAAATGAATGAGAAAAAGAAAGGGAGATGATATTACATAAAGTAAATAAATGAGAAGAAAATTCTTTCAAACTATAGGTGAACCAATGTGGTAAAGGAGGGAACATGTGTAAATTAGGAATGAATGAAGTGGCCTATGACCCACAGTTTGATTTAATAGTGTTTTACGATGAATTCAAGGAGGGTGTAGTCACTTTTATCCCAAATGTTTATCCTAGCCTCCCCGAACATACATTACAAGTTTGAAAAACCCTTCGAGATATTAAACTAAGTGTTTTTGAGTTAATAGCGATTGAAAATAATGGCAAGTATATGTCATGAAATTTGTGTGTACTGAGAAATTCATTGTGCGAGTGAGTTCTTACACATTTTTCCCTTGTTGAATGATAAAAATTATGGTGTGTTAGGTCTTTCTTTCATGAGAATGAATATAAACAAACTAAGGTTTGTGAAGTTGTCATATTTAAAACATGAGGGAAATGAGTGTAGTTAAGTTAAAAATGATAGACAGTCACATTTTGAGAGTTAGTAGTTGTTTATTGATCATTCTTAAAAGTCTTTTACATCCTTGAAAATGTTATTGATTTTGAGGGGTGTTGCACGAATAGTTCTACCCATGATTGGTGTCTAATTGTTAGTGCTCATAAAGTTTGGTATCGTGGTGATCACTTGGTTGTAATAGTGAGATTATAAGTGGAATAGTCTCTTGTAGTATGTAGTAGTTTTGCTTGAGTACAAGGAAAGTTTAAAGTTGGGGTATTGATGTGTGGCAAATTTTGGTAATACCCAAAAGTTTTCTAACTAATTTAATCCCAAGAATGTCTAGTATTATCTTCTAAATTGAATGATGTTTATTCCATGGGGAATTTTTAAGATTTCCACTTTTTGTTATGTGGGAAATTCAATAAGATTTCAATCGATATAAGATTCGCCTAAATCCGATAATCGGGTATGAAGTTATGACTATTTCATGTTCTCATCATAAAACAACGCCATATTAGTCAGTGGCATGCCGCGCCACAAGAGAAAATGGCATTTGTCAAATTCCAGTAGTGGTCCACGATAGTGGCACGTCACACCAAACTTCTAGTTCACAAATAAAGTGGCAACGAGATGGCTCCGCATTGCGCCATTCCCCTATTTTCCAATTGTCTAATTCTAGTGACACGGCGCGATAGCACCGCGTCATGCTAGGGGTCCAGTTAGGGAAATTTTCACCAATTTAAAAGATGCGTCCTGGGTTAAAAGGGTCAATTTCCCACCCCTTTTTAGGCCCTTTAACACTAGATTCATCTATTTGGAACCCGAAATAAACTAGTTTATCTCAATTTTCTGTCAATAACAAGCTAGGCTTTCAGTCGGGGATTCAATTTCAAGAAAGTCTCTTTGTCAATCTTCGCTAAACGAAGAACTAAGGTTTTTTTTGTGTTGATTTATGGATTCCTTTCATCCATAGAGCTTAAGAACCCTACTTCAAATTGCAAATTGTGATATTTGTGTTGTGGGTTGATTGTAACCATGTTTATCTTGTTATATGATTCCCAAGTTGGAATATTTATGTGTTTTTCATGAAACTACATTAGCAAGTGAATAAAATCCATAAATTGATTTATTTATAATGTGTCAATTTGATTATTAAGCCTATGCTCTATGGGTGCATGCAAGGTGTTTGATAAAATGCCTAAGAAGATAAAAATTATGCACTATAGCTAAATTGTGATCCAAAATGACTTTCATGTTATTCTTATGTATTGAAATTTGTTTGTTAGATTTCTCATGAGTTAGATTTATGAAATTATGCTATGTATACATGTTATCTTATTCACGTACCAAGCTATGAAAATCAAATGCCCATGAAATATCTCCAATTATTGTATTATGGATTGTTGATGATTGGTTATGCGTTCAAGAATGTCATGCCTTGTTAGTTTCCTTCCATCATGTCCTGGGGGTACTTGTACCCGAAAAATATATTTGTGTGCCTAGAGTCAGTGACACATTTCATGATATCCTCATTCAAGCCATGATCTATAGAACTCAGTTAGCCATGTGACTCAGGAAATCTCAGTAATTCAATAATATCAGTACTATTCTGTCAGTCAACGGAATTTAATTAATTCAGTTTAGTAATTCATGTTCAATTTCCATTCAGATAGGAGTAGGAGTTAGCACCGAGTAAACCCAAGGATGGGAACTCACCTATTATATAAGGGTGTGATTCTTAGAAGAAATCTTTGCATTCCAAAACTACGTAGCCAGTATAGGTTGAGATATCATAGCTAGCTATATGAGGGTAGATAAGGTAGCTTAACCAATTATATGAGGATTTGCACCATTCTCACTAGAGTTACCTGTTATATGAGGGTTACTCACAAATTGTCCTTACCAGTGGTGCGGTATTAACACCCTCCCAATTGGGGTTACAGATTGGACCCCAAATCAGCCATAATTTCATATTAGGGGTATTTCAATTAGATAACTACTCCGCACAGTTTCAGTTACAGAATTTAGGACTGTCAGATATAGCCAACTCAAAATAGTACGGAACTCATCTAGTTCTATTATATTTAGGATTGTCAGATACAATCACTCATGTAATTAGTTATAACAGTTATCAGAACTTAATTATCAGTCATGGTGTTATCAGTAAACTATGTTATCACGATCTCAGATATAGTTACTATGTGTTCATGCATGTATTTTGACGTTCATATTTTTCAGGGAGACAGTATTGTTCATGCATATGAACCCCATGCATTTAGCCTACCTCACATACATACAAGTACATTCAAAGTACTAACGTATTTGCATTATGGTATTTTATACCATGTGTTCTGAAGCATAAGCTCATGAGCATCAGTAGATTTCAGATATCAGTAGTCAGTTAGTAGTGAGTCCTCATCCCTTGAAGACATGATTATTTATTTATTATCTTATTAATTAATTTATTAGTTGGAGTTAGTTGGGGACCTGTCCCATCAACTCCTTATTCAGATAGTTCAGTCAGTCAGAGGCTTTTCAGACTAGTGTGTTCAGACAGTTATTTCAGTGTTTTGGGTAATCCATACCCCATCCATATGTTATGATTCATCAGTTATGTTACAGATTTGAACCTTTATAACACCCCCAGATCCCATCCTGAGGCGTCACACGGTGCTTATAGACCCGAAGGACCATAAAATAACCTTTTTTGGATATCTATACATGTACACTGCATAATATCTAAAAAAATTGTGAAAACTTGCCATAAGGTTCAACACATCTATACATACTCAAAGCTGAAAATAGAATACTAATACATCCGTCTAAAAAGCCTCTAACTGTCTGAACTATGGAGTTGATGGGACATGTCCCCAACTAACTCCGTCAACAGAAAATAGTAGTAAACTAAGACTCATCCTCGAAAGAAGAGGACTCACTGCTACTGCTGCTGACTCGGACCAAATTACTGAGGATAAACTGGATCCTGTTCCTCTAAACATATGGTGTCAAATAAAACACCATAGCGCAAATGCGTCAGTACAAAAATATACCGAGTATGTAGATAGGGTAGGCTCATGCAAGGGTTCATGCATGCGCAATATCTAAACTGAATAATCATAAATACGCCAAATGAGAACACATACGTGAATGCACAGAACATGAACACAATTATCATAACTCTAGATACTGAAATTCAGATACTACTTTACTGCCGACTGAACTCACTACTGACACAGAAATACTGAATCACTGACTGATCTGATACTGATAATTGAGGATCTGGATGTGCTTACACCAATGACTGAATTCTTAGACTTACTACTTTCGAATGACATGATTAGAGATCAACCTTTTAAACAGGTGATTTCGGAAGCTATATCAATGATAAGAAATATGATTATATCTTAATCTGACAACAAGAATACTCAATAGAAATCTGAAACTGTGATCAGTACTATCTTCCGGCATATCTCTGAATATGATATCAAATAACTGTATGTGAGACCAAGTCTATCTGATAGGATAGTCCATAAATCAATGGAACTATCTGAGTTCCTCACAATGATAGATGACTATATTTGACAGTCCTAATATCTAAAGACTGATTCTGAAATTGAGACTGAATCTGAAACTGAAACTGTGGGAAGTAGTCACTTAATCGATATGCCCCGACCTACCATAAGTGGGGTCCAACTTGTGCCCCAGTTGGAAGGGTGTCATTACCGCGCCACTAGTAAAGATAACTCTATGCGACCCTCAGCTAGCAGGTCCTCAAATGATAATGGTGGAGCACTTATCTAGCAGGTTAAGACACCTCATCTACCCTCATCTAGAAGGTATGATGTCTCTTATCCACCCTTAACTAATAGGTATAATGTCTTGACCTACGCTGGCTACGTAGTTTTGGAGCACAAGGATTACTTCTAACAATCACACCCTCTACTATTAGGTGAGATCCCATCCTTGAGCTCGCTCTATGCTAGTTTCTACTCCTAACTGAAAGAGTAAAAACTGAATTCTTAACTGAACACTGGCTAAACTGTATCTGACACTAATAACATTATACTATTAGGTGAGATCCCATCTTTGAGCTCGCTCGGTGCTAGTTTTCACTCCCAACTGAAAGACTCAAAACTGAATTCTCAACTGAACACTGGCTAAACTGTATCTGACGCTAATCATTTTACTCAAAAGGTCTGACTGAGTTATGCTGAGATCACTTGGTTTCATATCTGACGGAAAAGATATCGAATCATTGTATATGACTGACGATACAGAGCTTGAATAGATTACTCGAATCTCTTCTAAGATTAGTATTGAATGACTTGAATACTATTAGAACTGAGCTAATTATAGGTCTGAGGCTAGATTACTAGCGATACAGAGATTACAGAGAAAACTGAGATTACTGACCTTTATTAAGCTTTGCACTTGTTTGAGGATACAGAGTTCTATAGTTCACTAAGTTCTGAAAATCATGGCTCAATTGGAATTATCGAGAAACTAACACGGGCTCTAGAAAATAGCTCTATTTTCGGGTATAAATATCCCCAGGACTTGACAACATAAAAGTAATACATAATCATTCTTCATCACAAATTATTCATGCATCATCAAGGTCATCCATTCATCACTACAATCATTTATTCATCATTAAAAACATTCATTCATCATTACAATCATTCATGTATTATCACAATCATTAAAGAATCACTTCAAGTAGTTGAGCATCATAACATACTTTCTCTCTCAAGATGCATAGGACATCGCATTAAGCATTTAGCAAACATAGACCTCTACTCATCATCACAACCACTAAAGGTTCACTCCAAACCTTTGAGGATCATAAACATTAGTTCACTGTCATATACTAGCACAGGGAAGACATGTTATTAGATTATACCCCATTCAATGAGATCTTACATCAAGTACTTCATACCAATATTGGTCTTGTCATGTATTTGGAAATCACTTGATTTGGGGGAAACTTTATACTAATATGTCACTATTTACTTGCTAACCACTTGACATGTATTAAAAGCTTAGCATATATCAACAGAGCATAAAATCGGGGAATTTACAACCATCATATCTTGACTTGTTCACTAGGGTCTTTCAAAAACCATTAGACATGAATGATTTTACACCTACTAAGGGATTTCATGCTATCTTGGCATATTTCAATCACTAAGGCATGCATGGACTAGCTCACAATTTTGGGTTTCCTATTCAACATACTATAGTGGCCCTTATGCTTCACCTAAGCTCTTTATCAAACCTATGGAGAGCGTTATTCACTTATTCAATAATTTGTACACCCAAAAGTAATGAACACATCACATGGAAAAACAACTTCCAGAGGGTCTATCACAAACATCACATGAATTCCACATACTAGGGTCAAAACTCATAAATCAAAACTTAACAACACATTAAACATCCTTTTCAACTCATACAAATCATTAAAAACTCATAAACATAAAAATCTTTTAGTTTTAAAAATGGTTCTTGAGCTTGTAGGATAAAAGGGACCCAAGAATCAACATCTACATACCTTAACCTTTGAAATTGGATACCTTTAGTGCTTGAAACTTTATCCACACTTGAAATAAATAAATTCTTAAAGCCTACACTATGAGAAACTTGATTCTTGAAGAAAGCTTGAAGATTTATGGATGAATTTTTGGAGGATTAAGGTTCTTGAATTGAAACCTTAGATATTCTCTCTTTAGATAATTGGAAGAGAAATGGAGAAATTAGGGTTTGAATGAGGGTTCTTCATATTTAAAGAGGCTAAAAAAGTGGGAAATAACCAAAATACCCTTGCAAAAATGCCCTTGAATTGCTGGGAAAAATGTTCTTAACGCCATCCGTGATAGGCCATCAGGTCCGTGATAGGTCGTCAAGAATGGTCATCACAAAAGGGGTACAATTCTTGATTTTCTACCAAGGGATGATGACGTTGTTAGAATTGTCATCAAAGTGTGACGACATCATCAAAAAGATCGTCAGAAACATAATAGCCCGTTAGAAACTTCGTCACCATTTTCCAGCTTGACATGCTGGAGTAAAATGGGTATAACACTTTGCTCCGATATATGATTTAAGCAACATTGGTATTTTTGAAAATATAATTCTAATATATTTCATTTGATTTATATAAATCCACCCAGTTCTTCATATACAATGAGTTATAGTCGATTAAAGTTGACCTAAATTTTGACGGTTATTAAAACTTGAACGATCAGAAAGTTTTCAACTCGTCCATAAGTTAGGGGACCTCTATGATCTTAATTCATGCTCAAATAGATTTCCAAATGATTAAAAATATTTCATACTTGGAAGGATATTTTCAAAACATTTTGATTAGGATTTTTGCTTTACCAAATACGCTTTAAGGCTCAGACTGGAAGAGGATTTTGCGGGGCATTACAACCTTATGGCCTTTCAGTTCATGTTTCCACATTTATATAGTATATCATGCAGTATACAGGTACAAATCTCAATCATGGGTTAGCTTGTGGTCCTTCGAGGTCATGAGCACTGTGTAGCATTTCGGGTACCAGATTTGGGGTATTACAATTTGTCACTCATTTACATCCAAATTCTTGCACACTATAATGATTTAAGTGTATAAATAAGACTAATCTCCATTTAAATGCATTAACATCTATTTTTTGTGATCTTTTAGGAAATATGACGAAGATGAATTCAGATCAAGCTGGAAGACAATGAACGCGGAAAAGGAAAAAAAAGTTGAAGTTCAAACAAGACACAGGTGCCATGATCATACTCTGAGAGTCGCAATCTCTATGGGAAGTCAAGTAAAACTTTAGTGATCATAACATGGCTACCGCTATCATTGGAGTCGTGAAAACAATCAAGAGATGGCAATCACTGTAGAGCGAAATAGTTAAAAAGGAAGAAATATAATTTTAAAGAGCTTGATCTCAATGAATAAAATGGAAAAACCCTTTAAAAATTTGGGTATCCTTGATTCAATTTTTAGTATTAGAGCTTGGACAAAAATACACTCTAATTTTTATTTAAGGGACCAATTTGTTGATTTTAGTCCAAGAGATTCTAGTTGTAAATTGACATTGAATCTTGGGTTTACTCTTATTTTGATTATTATGGAGAAATTTCATGCCAATTTGGGTATATATCCTTTCTTCAATTTCATGAGTATCTAATATTATATAATTGGGTTATGCTTTATTAGGTAGTGAATTATGAGTGGGTGTTGATTGTTAGTCCAAATGATTGGTTAAATACTGTGGGTTTTTCTCTTACATTATAGTTAAATTGAGAATTATGGGTAAAAATCCCAATTGCCTTGGATCCCACATCATGCTTTAAAGAGGGATGTAGATAAAGAGCCATTCTAAACAACACCGTGAAATAGCTTGTTTGTTAGATCTATCTAAGAAATAAGGCTGTTAAGTAAATTAACTATGTTTACAAGCATCATTGTAGAAATAGGGATACTAAGTTGAGGTTATAGATTGGTAAGATTGTAAAAGTCATGATGTGTTCGAATAAATCCATGAGTGAAATTTAGTATTTTATCGAAAGATTAACACTGAGACCCTAAATCTAGCCTACCCAAAACACATAGCCAAACTTGGACTAACTGTTGATTTCCCATGAATTAACACCACTTAGGTGAACATAACCCCAAGATCTATCTTAATTTGATGAATTTAACAATTGTATCGATCTCTTATAATTGTGATTTCGTAATTATGTTCAACAAAATTAAACATTCAAACCCCCCAATTTACTTTCATGTTTTTTAGTCTTGTATTGCGGGTTACCATATAGTTAAATCTCAACTTGCATAGGTGTTGAAACCTAGCTTGCACTCCTCTAGGATTTAACCCTGACTCTTGTTGGATTTATATTGACGGCGACCGCCTTGCATCAAAATGATGGTGTAAGTTGAGAGTTATCATTGAACTGAGTATTTGCAGGCATTAACAATGGTAATAACTTGTTATCAAAGTTAGCTTATTGAAACTATTAAAATTAGTTCAACCTCGTTATGATTGGGTATCAGTTTAGAAAGGATAGGAAAAGGAAGGACTTATCCTAATGAAACAAAGTCAAATGTATGAAAGAGGAGTTGAAAATGTCTTCCTTAAGTATCTATTTCATGGAATTTTGAGATATTATAATTCCTAAGGTTTGGATAAATGGTATAAATGTACTATTAGGCAACCTTTAATTTTTTTTAGTAATTCAGCTCACTTGTGGAACTTGTGACTTGGTCATACGAGTGACAACAAATTGTCTTTATTGAACAAACTATACTTGTTGGATGGGTACAAAAATCAAGTTTTGAATTTTTAAGAGAATTGTGAGTTAAATAAGAAAACAAATCTGATGTTTAGTGTAAAGGAAGAGCACAATACCAAAGACAATTAATGTTATATACATTGGGACATATCTAGTCAAAACATAATTCCCTCTAAAAGTGGTGCCAAGTACTTAATGACTTTATTAATGATTAATCAAGAATGATATGCGGGTATTTTCTTATGATGACCTAATATGTGAAATCCTCTATTTTTATGTGTTATTTACTATATTCCCTTTTCCATAGTTTTTATATATTGATTATGATATAGTGGGATGGTTGAAACGGTTTCCAATGCCTTCGAGAATGATTTAAGAGAGTTTGAGACTCCAATAGGCTATAAAAGTCATAAGTTTGACTTTGGTCAACATCTTGTATTTTAAGTGACGGATGGCTATTTAGATTGTTCCATTAGATCCAGAATATTAAATTTAGGTTAGTAGAAAGGTTTGTTTGAGTTTACCATCTTCATTTTGCATTTCGACACTTACATAAAAATTAGTTGAAATAAGCTTCATAGAGATTTGGGGGTTAATTTACAGCGAATGATCCTTCATTAAAAAGCTGACACTATTATTTTGTCCAAAACATCAAAATAACCTAATAACATAGTTCTTTTGCATTCATAAGATTTAAAAAAAATTGCAAGGGTCTGATTTAAAAGTTGGATTTCTTGCTTAGTTATTATTATTGGATATCAGTTGATGAAACCACTAAAGCCGCTAATTGATTGCTAAAGTAGAAGCTACTTAAGTGGCCAAAGGGTCAGCGTAATAGCAAATAGAAGTCACCTTAAGGTCACTTAAGTGGGCTCTTTGCCACTAAAGCAAATATTGCTTGATCAATAAAGGACCTCTTAAGCGAAGGTCAACTATACGTGGCTTGGTCACTACAACAACGTCCATGTCTCTTAAGGATCGGTTAAGTAATCATTTATCCACATAAGTAGCCGTTACTGGAATTGTATATATAGTTCAGTTTCACAATTTTCTTCTATTTTTAGACATTGAATTTTTAGCCTTCAATGAATTTAATGGTTTTCTTCACCATATGACTTTGGATAAGCTCCAAACTATTATTTTAATCTATTCTTATTGATTAAATTGTTGAGAAAACTCATTAATCCCAATTTTAACATGGATTTTTGGGGTTTTATTAGTAAAGCTTAAGAATAATTTTCTTTGATTTGAACCTCATTTTCACTTAAGTTTTCAATGATAGATTTCTATAACCTTGGGGACCTTTATTTTAAAATAAATTTCCAATTTTAACCATTTTGTTTTTTATCCTATTTTTTCTAATTCATTTTGGACCCCAACTTAGATATGGCCAATATGTGTATCATTATCTTTCCTTTAATGCATAGATGTTCTATTTGTATGTTTTACCTAATTTTGAGACTATTTGAAAAGGAAATGCTTTGCATTGAATTCTTTAGTCTTAGATTTAGTCATTTCAAGGAAGGTTATAACTTACTTTATTTAAACTAGGCTGGGTAGCTAATAAATGAGTAAAGTACGCTATGGGCTAAGCAATTAGCCAAGTGAGTTTTATTTTGATATTATTTGATGTATTTTCCCCGTGAGGGTTTTATATGTTTATTGATGTTGGCTTCAGGTATCTTATGCAGTATGTTTCCCATGAGAATGCTTTATTTGACTTTCATAAGCCTTATTTGTGCATTAGTTTCCATATTCTAAATTAGATTCTTGTGTGGGGTTTTGAATATATATTAGACATTATTTCATTATTATTTGCCTTTATCATGATAGACATACCTGAGTTAAAGGCTTGATGTGAGATTTATGATGTCCTACACGACTATTATTTCTGTAGTGCCAAGTGAGAATTAATACCACGAATGATTGACATATTGAGTTGATTTTAATATCATGTATACATTTATTAAATATATTATTATCTCCATACTAATTTGGTGGTGAGCATTACATCCTCAATCATACATAGATATCTATAAAATATTGGTACAATTGAAAAACATTGATGTGAAATAGAACTAAGAAATTTATTTTATTGAAAACCATTATTCTGTGGACAATAGTCAGAGATGTAAAAAAAGACATTTTTATGGAAAATCATTGATCCATAAACTCGTCATTGAGAGGGAAGTTGATATTTGAGGTAGTATCCGATTTACGAATCCTTTATGGGTCCTATTTTGAGAGTACTGAGACATCATAGGTCTATACAAAAATCTTGAGATTACTTTCTATTATTCAACATGAATCCCATATTCATGGAAAATGGAATTTCGTGTTCTTTTATGTACTTGAAATGAAATTAGATACAGTATGCATTTAGTATGTATAAATATCTATTGGATTATAATATATACATATATATTAAAACTATTAGTGGAGATATTGTGAGCTACTATTTGTGAACTCTTTGCTTGCTTGTTACATGCTCAAAGCATCTTTCACTTGTATTATTTTCTGTTGTGCTCATTTCGCTTATCATACATACTGAGTACAAGTTGACCTTACTCAACCCTACTAAGCCTTTAGATGGAGACCCTAGTATAAGTACAAGATGTGGTAGCTAATTCATGCTCTTGGGAACTGAGATTCAAGCTAGTGGTGTACTCTAGAGTTTGAGGTAGTCTCCAAATATCTTCTTATTTTAGGTGTTTTTATTTGTCTTTTGAGAAAGGATTATGTATTCTTTTAGTATTCAGATGTTGTATTTAGATTCACTTATACTTGTGATAATTATTCTTGGTATTTTTTTGGACTTCTATTTTTGTTTGCACATGTGTTAAGTTGACTTCATTGTTAAAGTCTCAGTTGTTTAGTTTTTATTTGTAGTTTTTATTTTCTTCCAATTTTTGGAATAGTCTTACTTACTATTCCCTTATTGTGCCTCTTAATGGTGGATCAAGTGTACCAATCTTGTGTGTGACCTTTGAACGACATGAGACTTGGATAGACTTGATTATCCTAAATATGTTTGATTTTATATTATCTTAGGTATGGATTGATTAGCTCCATCTCATGATATTTTGGACTATTATACCAAGACTATGACCTTAGTGACTTTGGTTGGGCCTAGGATATATTGGAAGGTTACTTTTAATTTGGGTCCAAAGGGAGTTATATTTTATCTATATACTTAACCCATATTGGAAAAGGGATGTATGCTAAGTGGTCTTATGTTAATTATACTAGTGTTGCCTCACCACCTCCTTTGGAATGTTTTGGGTTGTTCGTGAGTTCATGGATGCGTTTTATATCGATTTTCTTATTATGCCTCCTAATTGTTGCATTAATTTTGCTATTGAGGTGGTTTTGGGAACCAAGCCAATTTCTATTTCCCTTTATAGGATATCCCAGAATGAGTTCAAGGAATTAAAGAAAAAGTTGCAGTATTTGTTAAGAGTTTCTTTAGACATAGTTTACTCCATGGGGTGATACTATCTTGTTTGTGAATAATAAGTATGGTTCTATGCACATCTATTGACTATCAGCAACTAGACAAGGTGAAGGTTAAGAACAAGAATCATTTTTCTCTCATTGATGATCTATTTGACTAGCTTCAAGGTGCTTTAGTGTTTTAAGAAATTTACATAAATTTTGGGTACCATTAGTTGAAGATTAGAACATTGGATGTACTAAAGAAAGCTATTTGAACTGGATAAGGTCATTATGAGTTTTTGGCCAATGTTTGGATTGACCAATGCCTTAGTATCATTCATGGTGTTGATGAACAGGGTATTTAAATCATATATTGACTCCTTTGGGATTGTATTTTTAAATGATATCTTGGTTTATTCCAAGAATGAGGCCGTGCGTGTGAGACACTAGAGGACTATACGTCAGAGATTATGAGATAAGAATTTATATACTTATTTCTCTCAATGTAAGTTTTGGTTTGATTATATTTCTTTATATGGACATGTAGTAACTAAGGATGTCATTATGGTTGATTTGACCTATATAGTGGATATTTTTTATTGGTCCATACCTACCTCTCCTACTAAGATTTTGAGTTTCATTAGGTTAGCAGGTAATTGTCGGTTCTATGTAGAGGGTTTTCAGGAAATATGGCTCCATTTACCAAGTTGACTCAAAATAAAGTTACCAGTTCGTGGTCAAATGCTTGTAAGGCAAGCTTTCAAATGCTCAAGGAGTTGTTGACTTCATCCCCTATCTTCACTTTGCCCAAGAAGAGTGAGGGTCTAACCATGATTTGTGATGCTTCTAGAATTGGTTTGGGTGCAATGTTAGTGAAGGAAGGTAAGGTAATACCTTATGTTTCTGTTCTGTTCAAGTCTCATGAGAAGAGCTAATAGCTTATGCTTCTCTTCAGTTAAAACCTCATGCGAATAATTACCCAACCTAATATTTAGAGTTGGTTGCCTTGTGTTTATGTAAATGTTGCGGATAAATTACTTGTGTGTAGTCCCTTGTGAGATTCTTCTTTTATCATTATAGCCTTCAGGACTTCTTCAATTAGCAAGATTTTCATATCAGACAACAGTGTTGAGTAGAGTTGCTTAAGGACTATGATCTCACTATTTTCTCATCTAGTTAAGGCAAATATGGTGGAAGATTCCTTCAGTCCTAAGTCGACTTATATGGGGTGTCTAGATTTTCTCTTGAGTGTGGAGCGACCATTGGCCTTAGAAGTTCAGTCTTTAGCTTACCATTTCATCTTACTTTAAATATTGACACACGTGCATGTATTATCCTTTATTGATTTTAATTCATTCGTGATGGAAAATTCATGACCACTATTTTAATGATGATAGCATGAGGGTAATTTAGGATACGATATTCAGCGGCGAGTTTAAGACAACATCTCTTTATTTAGATGTTCTATTGAGGATTATTGGTTGAGTTTGTGTATTGAAGGTTGATGGATGGATAGGATGCTTATATTCCAAATATTTCATTCAACTTTCGGTAGCCAAGATATAGCATGATCTTAGGCAGTAGCACTAGTGGAGTGGTATAAAGATGGATGTACAACATTTTGTTGCTCATTTTTTATTTTGTCAGCAGGCAAAGGCTGAGCATCTGACACCTAGTGGTTCACTTTAGATACTAACTATTTTTTAGTGGATGTGGGAGTGGATTACTATGTACTACGTGTGTGGGTTTCTTGTGGTGATGATCACATTTGGGTCATTATATATCTATTGACAAAATTTTCCCATTTCATCCCTATTTAGATTTACTTCACTGGCAATAGGTTAGATAGTATCTATGTTCATGATATAGTTTGTCTCCATGGGGTACCCATCTCAATTATTTCAAATAGAGAGTCATTGTTCACTTCTAACATCTGAAGGACATTTTGAGATAAGTTGCGTATTCAGGTTGACCTTAGCATAACTTTTAACTTCAACACCAACGAAATATCGAAACAGACTATCAAGTTTTTGAAGATATGGTCTATGTATATGTTATGAGTTTTGAGGTTAGTGTGAGTATGAATTATCCTTAGCAGTGTTTGCTTACGATATGGCACCATTTGAGGAGTTGTATGGTAGGCATTGTCGATCTCCAATTGATTTGTCTTTTTTGATGATAAAAGATAAATCAAAATTTAACGTTCAAGGACTACAATCCAAGGATGGCACAAACAATAATTATATCCAAGAGGAAAATCTGAGGGATTATTTGAAGCTCCTAAGGGTACAACACCATTTATGGAGGATATCTTAGACTCGGGAGTTAATTTCATCTCCAAACTTGAACAAAAAAGTAAGATCAAGGACTACAAACACTCTGATGATTATTGAAGAAGTTTGATATGTTTCGACAAATATTAATACCAATTAAGGAGTGTTTTAGAGATCCCAAGATATATAAGAAGGACCAAGGGCCACTAGAGAGGTCAAATGAGTGAGAGACGAGGCTAAAAATCAACTTGGAAGGGAACTAAAACCTTTCTATACCCAAGATGTGACTAAGGTGCGACTAACCTTCCTGAGTAGGTTAATAAAGTGGCATATATGAGCCACATGTCCCCAAGGTACACCCCATCTACTGGAGCAGATGGGAAAGCAGGATGAGTTATGTTTTTCGTTGATTTGGGTCACTTTTGGGCCAGATGATGTACTAAATAGACCAAGGCTATAAATACAAGATATATTATCTTATTTCCATTATTTTTGGATGATATTTGAGTTTCACCTTTATGGAGATTTAGTGATTGGAATAGCTTGTATTGAATATTTCCTAAAAAGGGTGGCTGTGAGGTCATTTTGATTCCCTTGTGGGCATTTGTATGAGTTAGGTGATTTCATTGGATAATATTGTAAGGTTATTGGATGTAATATATCCTCTAGTTACATTAGATTTCCTTTCTTGTTTATATCTTTTATCACTATACATCCATCTTTTACATTTTGCATTTTTTACATAATTCTTTCTTTGGTTTTCGTGTTGTTTTCTACTTTCATAGATAGTGAGTTATGATTTGGAATCAAAGCTGAGCTTGATTTTGTTCCTACAAATTCAATATTGGATCTGGTTATCTATAAAATAAAAAATAAAATAATGTATCAAAAAGCATTTTCAAGAAAAGCTCAAAAAGAGTTGTGTTTTTAGCCATATTTGTGGTTTCAACACTAGATTTGTTCCGTCTAGTTTTATTAGAACCAGAATCTTGAAGTTTTTTGCTTAATTTAGTGGATTTGAGGGGGGGGGGGGGAACGCTCTTATTCAACTTGAATTTAAAAAAAGTAGGGCTTTATAACGATAAATTGGGAGTTGGAAATGAAGGTTGAAATTGTTGAAATGATGTTCTATATGTTTAGAGGAACCTTGGTTTGAAATATGGTCGAATTTGAGAATTTTGAAATCCACCATCTTTCGTATTTTAATCATAAAGAAGATATGAATAGGTTAAAAAATCTCAAAATTTTTGTGATTATTTGAACACCAACGATGGTTCTAAATTGTTCCTACTAATAAAAGGAGCCTACATTTAAAATTTTACGGAATTCCGAGCCAAAACGAATAAGTTAATGAGTTTTGGTTCTTCAAAATAGTTCTTGATATTCTTGAGGATATTCATATCTTCAATGCGGAAGACTAAATAAAAAGGTGTTTTTGATCCACATAAGTTAAATTAAAAGCAAGAAAAGATGTACGCACAAAAGTATATCCAAAGGACCCAAGGTATAATCAAAGAGAGAGAAGCAAAGAGGGGCTACAGATAGGCAAAATTTATCCATTTTCTAGGCAATCTGCCAGGCACCTTAACACCATTTGCTCTCTATCTACTCGTGCAGGTCAATGGAAAATCAAGAGCATGTGCCCTCCTGTAGCCATATCTTATCAAAAACATCTAAAACAATTCAAAATTAGCTTTTACTCTGGTTCTAAATCTCTAATTCCATTTCTTGATTCTTAAACGCTAGTTAATGACTAATAACAGATCTATTAGTTGATTAACTAGATTGAGAGTCCATTTTATTTTTTTGTTTGTTATTGTGTGATTTTGTATTTGTTTTCATTGTTATTTAATCGTCCAAGTCCCTTTTGTTTATAATAGATTTGTTTGTCTTTCTTTCAAACTAGAATCCATTCCAGCCATGAGTAGCAATTGACACCTGGCATACTATCGAAGTGTATGCAACCTTCAATAGTAGTCTATCCCACTGTGAGCACAATCAAAGGTGTTTAAACATGAGTGATTGTGATCATATTTTTTGCTAGTGCAAACTTTGTTGTTGTCTTTGTTGAGTTTTTTAAATAGCTATATACAATGGCTTTAGATAAAGAAACTCAAACTCCAATGGAGGTGACATATTGAAAAATATATGGGAAGGAATTGGGGACATAACCCAAATTTTGGGTGTGATAAAAGTTCATTCAACCTCCATGGAGAGTAAAGTGACAAACATAGAGAAGACCCTTGACTACTTTAAGAAAATACAAGGTGTGCCAGCCTATAGACTTAACTTTGTGATCTTGGAATACGATGAGAGGAAAATGAACTCCCAAATTGAACATCAAGGTGTAGTCCTTACTTATTATGAGCTACTAGCAAACAATGCTAACCTTTGCACTTTCCTATGCCTAAAATGTCATGATATGGCTAGTAGCAAGCTGAGTGTGATTGGTGGCTTGTCTAGCGTAAGCTTTCTTGATCATTTGCCATGACCCGATTTACAAGTAATGATGGCACCTACAATAACATGCCAATAGGTAATCCAATAATTTAATACAAAGCTAAAGCAATAGGTTGATTTGGTAAGAAATGCCCAACTAGGCCAAATCAATGAACATAACATGTTCATAATTATTGTTCTACAATAAATAGATAACCAAACACGGATACCAATCCCACGACCTAGTCAAATTAGTACAAGAGAATCTAAGTACGATAGAAATAGAAGTACAACCCAAGCATCTTAAAGAGTCAAAACATCCATTTGAAATACAAAAGACTGAATCTATGATTCAAGGAAATGGGTGACTCAAAGCTCCAAGAGCTCATCCTATCTCCAAAATGTCAACACTATACGAACGTTACTCAAAACGACAACTAGTACTCGAATATTCACCAAAAGAGTACAGATTTGTAGTATGAGTACAAAAATAACGGGTACTCAATAGGCATCATAGGCCAACTGAACTAAGTTTTGATACAAAAATGATATAGTGCAAAATAAACTTATCTAAGTTAAGGTACATAATCGAACATTAATAGTCTCCATCATCACTGTATATAATAAGTGATCAACCAGAATAATAATAGCATAACACATTGCCATATAAAATATCATCGTGTATTGGAAATAAATGACTCAAAATTATAAACAATACAAGTACAATAACAAACAACCCTAGTACAAAGTTGGCGCCCAAACACAAACTAGTGCATAAAATAAAGGAACCCATAACGGCGTCCTATACCCTTGCTCTATATTCCACATTATTATCGTCATTAGCAGCGTGTTTATCCATAATCACTATCTAATGTATTTTAGTTATGCAAGGGTTGTTAACTATCTAATTAAATCTCTAACCATCGAGTGATATAGTCATTTGAAAGATAAAAAGTCCTCGAAATGCTTATTATAATAGCCAACATATCTTAATTAACCCTTATTTGAGACTAGCATTAATCACTAGGTGAATCCTCATTTTATAACTCGTTCCCACTAATTAACTAGTCTTGATTAATCACTTAATCATATAACCATTATAACACTCTAATTTTCATTACCCATTAACTGTTCCACTTGATTAGTGTTAAACACTAGTGAACTATAACTGGCACCCTAAGGTCACATCATACACTCATTACACATACAGATACATACATATAAAAGAATGCACATATATATTTTTCATACATAGGTCTAGCAGAGCATAAATCAGTTGATATGCTCATAGAAAATCAATAATCATACTTCGGCCATTTCGGGTATCATCATCTTATCAATATATCCCCCGACCTTGTCGGGCATTATCATAACTTTAATATATCCTCCGGCCTTTCCTGGAATCGTCATCACATAAATATATCCTATGGCATGGTCGGGCATCATCATCACATCAATATATAATATCATTAATAATGAACAAGCCCCACAAGGGTTGAAGTAAATGACAAGCCCCACAAGGGATAAAGTTAATGACAAGCCCCATGAGGGCTAAAGTAAAAGAGAAGTAAGGAGAATCATACCTTCATATCTCATAATTCATCGTCAACTACATAAGCCCAAATGTAAGGTAGGTCAAGATCCCACTTCTAATTTCCCAAAACACATTTCAAGTTTAACTTTAACCTGGGACTAGGCTAAGGTATCAAAATCAAGTCTTAGATATCTAAAAAGCCACAATAGTCCTAAAGTCAAGTCTTTCTCAAGCACTATTCTTAACCATCCATGGAGACTAAGGCAATTCCACTGATCTAAGAAACTAGGGCCAACATACCCTTAACATGAGTGACAAGGTCACACTCATCTAAATAAAGAAACTAGATCCTTATCGTGCTATCCATGAGACAATAAGTCCAATTAATCAAGGTTCTAGCCTACAAGTCAAGCGTTCAAACCTATGAGTTAAAATGATCTAGATGATTCAACTAATCCTAAGTGTTACAATCTTTCAGTCCTACACCTAGCCCTTTCCCAATCTAACAAGATATCACAATTATACTATAACATTTCTCAATCTAACAAGAAGTATGCCTAACCTACCTCAAATCCAAAACAACCTCATGAATCACTAAAGCTTTGTTTTCCCCTTTTAAGAAGCTTCTTCAAGGATCCAAACTATCAAAACCACAGTCTACACATTATTACAAAAATATCAATACCTATATTGTACCATTGTGCTTTGGGTCTAAAACTAACACTAAAAACCCCCAAATTGGTCCCACATATTTAAAACACATTTTCGAGATCAACCCAATATTCATACACCATTAGGGAATCATAACCCTCAAGAATGAGGTAAAAACCAATTTTGTTTGGGCTAAAATCATGTTTTCACGCTAACTGGGGATTTGGTAAAAAAATCAAGAAAGCAAATCCTTAAAATAAAGTATTCTTACCTTAAATCAATTTGTAATCACGAAAATATATATTAAACAAGTTTCTAACTCACACCTATGACTCAATTTAAAGTTAACATAATCCTAGGGTTTTTAGGTCTCAAGGAGAAGTGAAAATTGACAAATTCATGACCAAGCTGCCTATTGATAGCCTCTCCAGGCATGGAGGTACCGCGATCACCCATATTTATGTTGAGATCGACATGGCTCGATCTCCATTATCCTTGCCGCGATCGCCATGCTCTATTGGCACCAAGTTCAAAACTTGTTTTTGACCTCCAAAACTCATTCAGACTACAATTTTCGCAAATGAACTATGTAACCCCACTAAATTCGATGTTCCAAAAACATTGGGGAAATCAAATTTTCTATCGAAGCTAGTTTACATCAATTATGGGTTCCACATCCAAATCATCCAATTTTTTGAGTTCCTAACCAATAGGTTAAATGGGATTGGGTGTAATGGGACCCGAACCAGAGGTCTAACTAGCCTAAAATCGATATTCAAAGCAGATAGCACAATCAAACTTCATATTCGAGATCAATTTACTAAAGTTTTCTCTCGATGTCCATTTGGAAGTATCAAAGACTTCTAACTATGGAAAAGACTCTAATAACCAAACTAGTTGTCTGGTAGCCAAACTAGCAGCCCTAGCTAGTCATAAATCACTTGAGAAAATATGGAGAAGCTCTAACAATGGAAATATGGGGAAATATTGAAAATGAACTGAAGAGTCATTACAATATCCACTACTAAAAGAACTTTTGTCCCCAAAAGTTAAAGAAGAGACAGTACCTAAAGTCTAGAAAAGGTGGTGATACTGGGACCATATCTCACTCTGAATCTCCCAAGTGGCTTCCTCCACTGGGTGGTTTCAATACATAACCTTAACTACAGGAATCTCCCTGGTGCACAACCGACTTACATACCTAGTCAAAATCTGCACGAGCTCCTCCATAAACGTTAAATTCTCATGTAACTGGACTGAGTCCAATCTAAACACCTGAGATGGATTAGGAATATGCCACTATAACATAGAGACCTAAAAAACTAGATGAAAAATGGCAAAGTCCATAGATAAAAGTACCTCATAAGCTATCTTACCAACTTCATGGAGAATATAAAAAAGACCAACATTTTATGTAATGAGATTACCCTTCCTTCCGAACCTCATCACACCCTTCATGGGCACAACACAGAGGAATACACGGTAACTAACTCCAAATATCAAGGAAGAAATCCTATGATCTGAGTAGGACTTCTTCTTCTATGGGCTGCTCTTAGCCAATCCTGAATCACCCTGACTCTATCCAATGAGTTTAAAGCAAATTGGCACCACGAGGTCTCACCTCAGAAGTCTCAAACTATAAATCCAAAGAACGACATATACTACCACACAATACCTTATAAGGTACCATCTCAATAGTCAAATGATAGTTGTTTTATATGCAAACTACGTCAATGCAAAGTGGTAATCCCGCTTACTTCTAAAATCCATAACACAGGCTCAAAGCATATCTTCGAGCACCTGAATGACTCACTCGAACTAACCATCAATCTGTAGGTAAGAGGTTGTACTCAAATCTACATGATTACCCAACTCCTCCTTAAATGCTCTCCAAAATCTTGAAGTAAACACAGAACCATGATCTGAAATGACATAAATGGGCACCCCATAAAAATGAACTATCTCTCAAACATAGATATAGGCTAATCTCTCAGTATTAAAGGTCATCTTAATAGGAATAAAATGTGTTGAATTGGCGAAATGATATAGAATAGCCTAAGTTCCATCAAAGCAATGAGAAGTATGAGGCAACCCACTAATGAAGTCCATAGTAATTCGTGCACATTCACACTTGAGAATGGGCAACCTCTGAGTCAATCCATCAGGACACTAATGATCGACTTTTACCTACTAACAATATAGGCAACGAGCTACAAAATCTGTCACATCTCTCTTCATGTCATCCCACTAATAATATTGTCTTAAATATCTATTCATCTTGGTTGTACCGGGATAAATAGAAAATCTAAGTTGTGGGACTCATGTTTAATCGACTAAATCATGTCACCAAACTGTTGAACACAAATATGGCCCTGAGATATCAAAATACCCTTTGGATCAATAGTGTGCCCTTTAAAATCACCACTCAACACCTAATCGCATAAATAGTAAAACATTCAATCCTCATACTAATGATCATGAATCTGCTCAAATAGTGAGGACCTTACCTTCACAGAAGCTAAAATCCTCCTCAAATTAGAAATATCAAGACAAATATCAACTTTGCTAAGGACTGAATGTCCTGTGCCAAAGGCCTCTGAGAAATTGATATGCAGGACAAGCTACCCATAGTTACTACGGTGTAACTCAAAGCATTAGATGCCATATTTTACTTACCCAAATAATACGTAATGGAGGTATCACAGTCCTTGAGAAACTCCATCCATCTACGTTGTCGAGAATTTAGATCTTACTGGGTCATACAATGTTGAAGACCATGATGATCGATGAATACCTCACAATGCATCCTGTACAAATAATGCCTCCAATTTTTGTGTGCGAAAACTACCACCGCCTACTTTAAATGATGAATGGGATAGTTATGCTCTTACACTTTAAGCTATCTAAAAGCATAGATAATAACATGATCCCGCTGCATCAATACACAATAAAGACCAACACTTAAAGCATCACAGAACATAGTGAATCCCTAACCCAAAGTCGAAAGCACTAACATAGAAGATGATGTAAGAAAGACCTTAAGCTATCCAAATCTTGACTCATACACATCAAACCATCAAAAAGAAATATCAATTTGAGTCAATCTGGTCACAGGGGCTAGAAAGGTAGAAAAGCCCTAAAAAAGAACCTACAATAACTAGACAAACCAATGAATCTACGTTCGTATGTAGGAAAAGTAGGCCTAGCCTAATCATGAATCACTCAATGTTAGCAGGTCTACTATAAAACCAGCCTTAGATGCAACATGTCCAAGTAATGTCACTAACTCAAACCAAAACTCATACTTAGATAGCTTGTCATAAAGGAAATGGTCCCTCCAAGGCAGGAGAACGATCCTAAAATATTGCATATACTCCTCACGAATCCTCAAATACACAACTATATCATCAATGAATGCAATCAAAAAAATAAGTTCTGAACATATAATTTATCAAATTCATGAATGCTTCTTGGGAATTAGTAAACCAAAAAGACATTGCTAGAAACTCATAATGACTATAATGAGTCCTGTAAGAAGTATTTATGATATCCTCAGCCTAACTCATCTACTGATGATGCCAGACCTTTAATAAATCTTAAAAACTCAGTTGTACCCTAAAGTTGGTCAAAGAATTCATCAATGTGAGGTATAGGATAATGGTTCTTCATCATCACTGTATTAAGCTACATATAGTCGATGCACATATGTATGGAACCATCCTTATTCTTCATAAAAAATATGAGAGCTCCACATGGGGACACACTCGGTCTCATGAAACCCTTACCAAGAAGATCCTAAAAATAAGAGTTCAACTCCTTAAGCTCGGTAGGAGACATATGATAAGGTTCAATAGAAACACATCAAGTGTATAACTATAATACCCTACAAGATTATAGAAACATGTTTCTAACTCCTAAACACATGTTTAAATGGGTCCAAGGCATTAATTATGCACTAAGTAGAAAGGACGTAGCCATTTTAAGACCCCAATAATGTGAACATTTTTTTTGTCCTTCTAGAGTCTGAAATATTAATTTTGGAGTTTAAATATGTTTAGGGATGTTAAAAGGGTCATCTAAAAGAGTTTTCAAAATTTTTAGAAGGGGTTCAGGTTATTTTTTGACCACAGAGGCATAATGCTCCACGATAGAGGCATGTTATGGATACAAGACCTCCGCTATACATATTGTGTTATAGAGGCTAGCCTCTACGATAGCCTCTATACCACAGAGGATGGTTTTTACTGCATTTTTATTATAAGTCCAAGGGGGCATTTTGATCTTTCTCCTCATCCCAAGCACCTAATACATGAGTTAAAACCCAAATAGGGGTATTGTTTGCTTGATTATCCATCAGTTAACATACGTTAAACCTATTTCCTTTACTAAGAACATAAAATCAAGCCTCTTCTAAAGGATTCAAGCATTCAAGGTCAAAATTTCAAGATTATTCTTCAAGGATTTAAGCAATTAAGGTATGTGGGGTATTCATCAATGAGTTCCTTCCAACCATAGTATCCCGAAGTCCCTTTTTGTGCAAGTAATAAAATTTTATCCCCTTTTATGAAAATATATATCTTAATAATTAATTCAATCCATGTTTTTCTTAGTAGTTTTGAATTCAAGTCATACTAATGTGTTTCCTATGAAAATTATGTTATTACATGCTTTGAATTTAAAATCCCTATCATATTCAATTGATACCATGTAAAAATCATCAAGGTTTTAATTCGATCATGTGAACATGTTTTTTCATGAGTTTAACATATTTGTACACTCAAATTCATGGATTTATTTAGTTTATTAAAGTATACTATGTTTTGGGTCTATGAATCATTAATTGTCTTACTGGGTTATGATAATGTTATTGTATTTAATGTAATTTTAGTATCAGAGGGTTATGAACACTCGATACCTATATGCTTATACATGTTTCCATTTTTATGTAACAAGTCAGTCAGATCATTATTCTTTATCATTATATTAAGATTATTATATTCATTATGAGCAGTTATCAGTTGTGATTCCTAATTAATTTCAATAAATACCAGTGTCAGTTCAGTTAGGAGTAGGATTTAGCACTTAGTGAAACTAGGGATGAAATCTCACCTGCTAGTAGAGGACTAAGACCTTTAGTAGCAATCCCTAAATTCTAGAACTACCCAGCCAGCATAGGTTATGAGATCTCACCCACCTATAGGGGACTAACACTCTCTTAGGGGTTACCCGCCAATAGAGTACTGACATCCTAGTCCTTTGGGATACTAATTTAGTAAATTGACATTGCCAGTGCCAGTACTTATGGCAAAGTACTGACAACATTCGAATTGGTGTTATAAATCGGACCCCAATTATCTCTATTTTGGGCATATCAGTTACATGATAGCTCTAAAAGTTTTAGGGAGTACTCGAGTAATATTTGTTAAGATTTATAGAACCAAGTATCTAATTTATCATCTATTTAGTTAGTTAGATTCAAAGATTATTTTAGTACATGTTTTAATTAGTCTTTCATTCTCTTTTTATATGTTCATGCATCTATGTTTAGTATGCATATCTATTTCAAATAGTCCCTATCTGACATACTAGCACATTTAAATTACTAATTGCATACTTTCTGTTGTACTATATTGATTTCATAATATAGGTTCGAATGCTCAGTTCTATGATCTCCCATAGTTAGCTTAAACCCACTTACTAGCAGTAGTGGTGAGTCCTCATCCATCGAGGAAAAGTTATATTTAGTTATTTTCACTATTTGTTTTATTTTATCTAGTAAAAGTTAGTTGGGAGTTTGTTCTGTTAACTCAACATATCTTAGAGGGTTTTAGACTGGATACTTCAAATATTCAGATATTTAAAATTTTTAACTATCTTTTATTAGTAATTAAACATGTTGGTATTTGTTACATTTGCCACCTTAATAGTAATTATATGAGTTAAGCTTCTGCATATGACAATTTATCATTATTTTATTCATTGCTCATAGTAAGTACCAAATCATGGGTTAGCTTGGGGTCACTTATGTCCTTAAGTGCTGCATCAAAACTAGGGGGTAGTCGCATGTCATGAAAAAACCTTATTTGATATCCTATAGTTTTAACGGGTCCTAGAGTTCCTAAAATCTGTGTTGAGTAAAGTCTTGTTCTTGAATATAGAATTATCTACGCCTATAGGCAAGAGGCTACGAAACATTTAAGAAAAGTGTACCTTCTTTCATTGTTCATATCGTGTGAAAAAGAATGAGCTATAATGAACTACCTTTTAAAATTTTCCTTTATCCTTTTATAGAAAATGACTCCCAAAAAAACTACAAAAAGAGAAATAGGGATCATCGTGTACCACCACTTATTTAGGAAGATCACCTGAATGATCATGTTTTCCACACTAATTTTAGGGCCGCTTTCATAGCTTTAGCCCATTCTATGTCTACTAAGAATAACCTCCAGGATATTTCCCCATCCGATCCAGTGATAAATTTAATTGTAACTAGTATCTGAGACTTCACTCAGGCGAATCCTTCATTATTTTTGGGATCTAAGTCTAAGAAGGGTCCATATGAGTTTTTGAATGGTGTATAAAAATTGACCGACATCATGGATGTTACTCTAAGTGAGGGTGTTGATTTAGGTATATATTTTTACTAGGGAATAACATATTCTTGGTTAAATCAATTGAAGGAGAATAAAGGTGTTGAGGCAGGGCTTATAGAGTAGGAGGAGTTTGCCATGACCTTTTTAGATAGGTTTTTCACAATATAGTTGAGGGAGGCCAAGGTTTGGGTGTTCATTAATCTGAAACAGAGTAAAATGAGTGTGAAGAAGTACTCACTTAAGTTACTAACTTGGCGAGGTATGCTTGGACTATGGTAGCTAATTCTAGGTTTGGGATTTGTAAGTTTGTGTCAGGAGTTTCTGAGAAAGTGGTTAAGGTATGTAGGATAACTATGTTCATCAAGGAGAAAGATCTCTGTAGGTTGATGGTCCATACTCAATTGATTTAGTAGGAGAAGCATAAGGAAAATCAAAGAGGGAATAAGAGGGCTAAAAAAGTTAGCTTTAACTTTTCTTAGCCATATTTGGGAGGTGGTAGTAATTCTCAATTCTACCAGAAATCTTTTGCTTCATCCCCATATTGAGCTAGTATGCCAGTGCCTATGTTCAGGAAGGACAATAGGGATAGGGTACCAGGCTTAAAGTTTTTGGGTACCGTAAACATTGGTCGGACCAATTTGCGTTGCACAAAGTATGGTAAGAATCATTTGGTAGAGTGCAGGGTAGGCAATGATGTTTGTTTTGGATGTAGCAAGCCTGGCCACATGATTATTGATAACCTAGTCATTCTTTAGAGAAGAATTTTTTTTCACAATAGGGTAAGTCAAACTTTTCATTAGCTCTAGCCGGTTGCCCGACCCCACAGGGCACCACCTCTAGTGCTACCAGTGGGCATTATTAGAATTGACTTTATGCTCACTAGACTCAACATGATCAGTAAAGTTCCCTTAATATAATTATAGGTATGTAACAAGTATTCCATCTTCAGTGTCTACCTTAGTTGGTAATTATATTGTATTACTTATATATCTATAGACTTTGTTGGTAGTACTAATATTTTTAGACTTTGTTGGTAGTCCTAATATTTTTATTGAACCTTTATCAGTGTCTACCTCAGTTGGTAATTATATTATAGCCAGATGGGTATACAAAAACTTCTTGTTCAAAGTGTCTGAGAAAGTTACTTAAGTTCATTTTATAGAGTTAGTGATGACTCATTTTGATGTCATTCTAAACATGGAATATCCCCACTTATGTTATCCCTTAGTTGATTCTAGAAATCGAATTGTCCAGTTCCAGCTTCCTAATGAGCCTATTATTAAATATTGGAGTAGTACTTTAGTTCCTAAGAGTCTGTTTGTCTTCTATCTTAAGGAAAACAATATGATATCAATGGAATGTATCATCTTGTTCGAGTCAACGTCTCAAATTCTAAAACTCCAATTCTTAAGTCAGTTCCAATAGTGAATGAGTTTCTAGAGGAGTTCCCCGATTATCTTCCTGGATTTCTTCCTGAAAGGGAAATTTACTTTGGAATACATCTCCTAGATACCAACCTTTATCACTACCACCTTACAAAATGGATCCAATCAAGCTTATAAATTGAGGGAATATATGAAAGATCTTTTAGATAAGGGTTTCATTGGGACTATTATTTCTCCATAGGGTTCTCTAGTTCTCTTTGTGAGCAAAAAAGGTAGTTCCCTTAGAAAGTTCATTGATTACTGTCAGTTGAGCAAAGTTTAAATCAAGAATAAGTATTATTTCCATAGAATTGATGATATGTTCAACTAACTTCACCGTGCAAGCTATTTCTCTAAGATAGAGCTTAGATTCGGCTATCATCAGCTTAGAGTCCGAGCTTCTGACATCCTAAAGATAGCCTTTAGGAGTTGGTATTGTCACTGCAAATTCTTTGTTATGTCTCTTAGACTAACAAATTCTCCTGTAGCTTATATGGACTTCATTAACAAGGTGTTAAAGTAGAACTTGGAAATGTTCATGAGAGTCTTTATAGATGAAGTCCTTGTCTATTTCCATAGTGAGAGTGATCATGAACCATTTGAGGATTGCATTTACTACCCCTAAATATCAGCAGTGATTCACCAAGTTCAGTAAGTGAAAATTTTTGTTGATAGCATTAGCTTTCCATGGTCACATTAATTCTTCTGATGGCATTCGAGTTGATCCTCAGAAGAACGAAGCAGTAGGAAACTAGCCTAGACCCATCCCTCCATCAAACATTAGGATTTTCTTTTGTTTAATTAGTTATTATAGATGGTTTGTTGAAGGGTTTTCTTTTATTTCTTCTCCCATGTCTTAATCAACCCATAAGAAAGTTAAATTTTAGTGGACAGATTCCTACAAGAAGGGTTTCAAGAGTTAAAGACTCGACTCACTTTTGCTTTAGTATTTACTTTACCGGATGGCACAAATGGTTTTGAAGTTTATTATGATACTAGAGTTTTTCTATGTTATGTGTTAAGACAGTGAGGTATGTTCATACCCTATGCCTCGAGACAGCTTAAACCCTATTAGAAGAATCCCCATACCTATGATCTTTAGTTGGCTGCATTTTTCTATGCATTAAATATTTAGCAGCATTACTTTAATGGGGTTCATATTGATGTATTTACGAGTCTTAAGAGTTTACAATATGTGTTCACTTAGAAGGATCTAAATCTTCCTCAGATAAGGTGGCTTGAATTGTTGAAATACTATGATATGAGTGTGTCGTACCATCCGAGTAAGGCAAATATTGTGGTTGATTTCCTTAGTAGACTATCCATGGAAAGTGTCGCATATGATGAAGAGTGTAAAAAGGAGTTAGTCTGTGAGGTGCATCAGCTTGCTCGGTAATATGTTTAGTTTGTTGATTCGATAAAAGGTAGTACATGCGTTCAGAATGGTTCAGAATCTTCTTTGGTTATCAAACTGAAATAAAATAAAAACAAGGATCCTATTTTTGTTAAGTTGAAGGAGACAGTTAGAGATTAGAAGGTAGAGGTTTTCTCCTAAGGGGGAAATTATGTGCTTCATTGTCAAGCAGGTTAGGTATTCAGTGTGTAGATGGTTTGATATAGTGACTATTAGCTGAAGGGCATGGTGCAGAGTATTTTATCCACCCAGGAGACACTAAGACGTACCATGATTTTTCCGAAATCTATTGGTGGAGTAGTATGAAGAAAGATACTACAGAATTTATGGCTAAGTGCTGGAATTATCAGCAGGTAAGGTTAAGCACCAGAGCACTAGTGGTACCCTTTAGAAGTTTAGCATCCCCACTTAAAAGTAGGAGGTGGGGAACATTGATTTTGTGATAGTGTTTCCTTGTACACCTTATCAACATGATTTGATTTGGGTCATTGTAGATTGAATGACCAAGTCAGCCCATTTCATGCCAATTCGTACTTTGTATTCAGTTGAGAATGATGCTAGACTCTATCTCAGGAAGTTGGTAAACCTATAAGGGGTTCCTTTGACCATCATCTCAGATAAAGGTACTCAGATCACCTCTTACTTTTGGATGGATTTTCATGATATTCTTGGTACCCAAGTTCATCTCAATTCAATTTTTCATCCTCAGATAGATGGTTAGGTAGATCTAACCATCCATACTTTAGAGGACATGTTTACGGATTGTGCTATAGACTTTAATGGTAGTTGGGATGCCTATTTACCCTTTATTGTGTTCGCCTACAACAATAGCTATCACTCTAATATTCATATGGCTCCATTTGAGGGTTTCTATAGAAGGAGATGTATATCTAGTATTAGTTGGTTTGGAATAGGTGAGTCTACCTTGATAGGTCCAGATTCAGTTTCTGAGGTGATGGAAAAAATTTAGTTAATATAAGAAAGGCTGAAGACAACCCAAAGATGAAAGAAATCATATGCAGATATGACGAGAAAAGACATTGAGTTTGATGTTGATGACTTGGTTTATTTGAAAATTTCTCTTATGAAAGGGGTGAAGAGATTTTGAATGAAGGGGATGATCAATTCTGGTTAAGTTAGAACATATAGAATTTTGAGTTTTTTTGGAAAGGCATCTTATGAGTTAGAGTTGCCGGGAGATTTTGCATCAGTACATCAAGTGCTTCATGTCTCTTTACTAAAAAATTTATTAGTGACTCAGATTCTATTCCTTTAAAGAGCATGGACGTGAGAGATAGTCTTTCTTACGAAGAAGTCCCAGTTGATATCTTTGACCATGAAATTCGCAGGTGTATGAGAAAGAATTTCCCATGGTTAAAGAGCTTTGGAGAAATCAGTCCGTTAAAGGAAATACTTTGGAAGCTGAGTAGATAAGCGAGCTAAGTATCCCCATTTTTTCTCTTTAAATTCAGATTCATCCTGAGGTAATGGTTTATTTTTAATTAATTCTCTCTTTTTTTAACTTATCTATCCAACCATTCTCATGTCCTTGTATTCTTTCATAAATTTAGTTCAGTCCATGTATCATGTTTCAGATTCATATATCAAATCATGATTCAGCTCATAAGTATTTAGTTCACGATCTCAATTTTCTTGGTATTGTAGATTAAGAAGTTTTATTCGGGAAGAATGATCTCAAGGGGGATATATTATAATGCCCAACAAGATTCTAGACACATTTCCAACTCTTAAATGCATGTTTAAAGGGGTCCAACGCATTAATTTCACACTAAGTACAAAAGACTTAACCATTTTAAGAACCCAAGAATGAAAACAATTTATTTTTGGCCTACTCGAGCCCAAAACATTGAGTTTTGAGTTAAAATATGTTTCGTGTTGTTAAAAGGGTCATCCAGGAGAGTTCTAGAATTCTTGGAACTGTTTTGTGATATTTTTGGATGCGGAGGCAGAATACCTCCACAACATGGGTGTGTCACTTAGGCAGGACCTCCATAATACATTTCATGTCATAGATGCTTGCCTCCGCAATAACCACCATGCCATGGAGGTTGCTTTTTCCTTCATTGTTATTATGAGTTCAAGGGGCATTTTGGTCTTTCTCACTCATCCCAAACGTCTAATACATGAGAAACCCAAATAGAGGCATTATTTGCCCCATTCTCCATCAGTTATCATATGTAAAACATATACCCTTTTCCAAGGAGGTAAAATCAAGCCTCTTCTCAAGGACTCAAGCATCCAAGGTCCAAATTCCAATCTTTTTCTCCAAGTATTCAAATTATTTAGGTATATGCTGTATTCATCAATGTGTTACTTCTATCTTTTGAGTTAGAAAATAATTTTTTGTTCAAGTATGAATGTTTTATCAAGTTTTTTGAAAATATCCATGAAAAATGAATTCAATCCAGGTTTTTGTTTGTAGTTTCTAATTCAAGCCTGGCCAACTATTTCCAATGAAAATTATGTTATTACATTCAATGAATTTCAATCAACCCTATCGTATTCAGTTGATACCATATAAAAATTATAAAGTTATGAATGAAATCATGTGATCATGTTGTTATTATGAGTTTGACATATCCGCAAACTCAAATTCATGGATTTCATCATTTTAGTCAAGTGTACTATGCTTTGAGTCTACGAATCATGAATTTCCTACTAGGGTGCAATGATATTATTGTATATAAAGTATTTTCAGTGCTCGAGGGTGATGAACAATCGATACCTATATTTTTGTACATGTTTCCTTTGTCAAGTAACAAGTCATTCATATCATGATTCTTTATCAATAAATTCAAATTATTATATTTATGATGAGAACTTATCAGTTGTGATGCCTATTTAATTTCAAAAGCAGTACCAATGACATTTTAATTATAGTAGGATTTGGCACTAATAAAACCTAGTGATGAGGGCACACTCAACATTACAGAAAGGATTTGACACCAAGAAAACCTAGGGATATGGGCTCACTCACCATTAGAGGACTGAGATCTTTAGTAGTAATCCCTAAGATATAGATCTACAAATCCTGCATAGGTTATGAGATGTTACCCGCCAGAAGAGGACCGACACTCTTGTAGGGGTCACCCACCAGTAGAGGACTGATATCTTAGTCCTCTGGGATGCCAGTTTAGTGAATCCATAGAGCTATCATCAGTACCTGTGGCAGGGAAATGACACCCTCCCAACTGGGGTTACAGATTGGACCCCGATTATCTTAGTTTTGGGCATGTAAGTTACATTATGTCTCCCACAATTTCAATTGGTACACAGGTCTATCACATCTAGTTTGCAGGACCAAGTATTCAATTTATCAGCTATTCAGTCAGCCAATTTTACATATTATTTAGGAAATATTTTACTTGGTATTGCATTTTTTTTACATGTTCATGCATCCATGTTTAATATCCATATGTATTTCTAATATTCCATATCTTATGTACTAGTACATTCAAAGTATTGACTGCATACTCTCTTTTGCACTATATTCATTTCACAATGTAGGTCTGGATGCTCTATTCTCCGATCGCAATTAGTCAGCTCAGACCCACTTAGTAGTAATAATGGTGAGTCGTTATCCATTATGTAAAAGTTATGTTTAGTGATTTTTTAAGTATTTCTTTCATTTATACCAGTCGGAGTAAGTTGGGGTTTGTCTCATCAACTTCATATGTCTTAGAGAATTTCTGATTAGATAGTTCTAATATTCAGTTTTTTTTCATTATCTTTTATCTATAATTCACACATATTGGTATTTTTCTTACTATCCCATATTGACAATAATTATATTAGCTCATATTTTGCATATGATACTTTATTATTATTTTATTTAGTGCTTACAACAGATACCAGATCATGGGTTCGCTTAGGGTCATATTTGGCTATAAATATTGTTTCACGACTAGGGGGTAGTCATGGCTCATGACACATTCTCACGGTAAATATAAAAATCAATCTCATGGACAGGGGGAATATAAGTCAGGTTTGTATGAAACACAGCTGGAAACAGACAAACAACATGAATGGAGTCAAGCAATGGACTCTCCGCGCTAGTATCACAAATATAAGCAAGATAAGACTTGCATCTCCTCGATATAAGTCTCTTAACTTGAACATAAGAAATAATCTCCATCATCTCGCACCTAACTATCCCTTCCATCTTACTAGGGGTACGCTGGATATGGCTAAGGTAACGTTCTTGGAAAAATTATCCTTGACTATATCATAGTGAGATAACTACTCCATGCCCAGAATCACATTAAAATCTAGTATAAATATAGAATAATAAGATCAACACAATAATCAACATCACTAATTATCACAATACATGATCAGAATCCTTGATCCATTACTAAAGAATCACCAACAGGAGTAGATAAAGGTAATAGCACAAATAATAAATCACAAGTCAAATCCAACAGTAGTGCATATAAGTAGATATATAATAATAAGTACATATCAGATAAAATAAAGCAATATCATACTTACAGAACACCTAAATTGTACTAGTAACAACAGCATCCAAAGTTTCATCCTTCGGTATAAAAGTACAACATGAAACTGACCATGCTCGTAACCTAGTTGGGCACCTAACCAACCTCCTATCCTACCTGCCTGAGAACCACCTCAAGCACCCTATAAACCATCCCTGCAACCATGAGAACCACCCCTAACCAAGGGATAACTAATCTAATAGGGGTAGCACCCTAAGCAAAAACAACCATCTCCCCACAACTAAGGTGATTAAAATACCCTAGATTTTAACCCCTTGAAAATTTCCTAAGCATTGAGCTTACTGCCTTGGTTATGACTTGACCCAATGAGCTGTAGGGTATCTTGATGGGTCATGTGGCCCAGTCATAAGGTGTCCAGTAAATGTTTTTGAGTTTCTATCCTGGGTATGACTTGGTGATATGTAAAGACTCGTGATGAGTTATTAGGACGAGTCATAATCAAATCATGTAAATTGGTGGCTTGATTCTACTTTGAGTACAAGTGTCTTATGACCTGTCAGTACTTGTTATTTATCATAATGATCAAACCATAGAATGTCCAATGTTCACCTAATTTGGTTCTACTATGGTTACAGGTAAGACAATATGAGTCGTAGGATCATGTTACGAGTTGGGTGGTTGAGCTGTAAGGACAACAGTGTTGGGGTCCTAGAGACTATCTTAGTTACAATTCGTGGTGATGAGTAGTAAGTGATGTTATGAGTGGATGGATGACTGATAACCAAAGATGATGTTTTTCAAGCTTTTAAGTTGGAGAACTTTACACATTTCCCACTTAAAACCCTTTAGACCCCATATCCAAAAAATATTTTTGGGTCATTCATTCAACACTTTAATAGATTAAACACTCTCTTTACTCTCTAAAAATTATCTCAAGCAAATCAAGCTAGATTTTCACCAATTCGGTCATCCAAGAGTCAAGGGGTTGATTTCTCTTCATAAATCTTTACGATTAAGTCATGTGACTCTTCTCTCATAGATAATATTTTAAAAGCATTTGATTTAAAGTATTGTTCATGAGTCATTGACATGGGTTTGAAGTAAGTGTTGAGGGTTATGAATTTTTAATGTTGAGTAAAGTTTTCCTATGGTTAAATTTAAGATTTTCCTTGTTTTAGTTATAGTTTTTGCACATGTGGGTGCATGGGATTTGTGAGTTATTTAATGGGGCATGGTTAACTCCAAATTGATAATTTTTCCTTTATTTGGCTTTAATAATGGTATCCCTCAACCAATTTATGAAATTGTTAATGAGAATGACCTTTTGACAAGTTTTAATAGTGTGTTGAAATAATGCATTCACATAAAATGGTTAATGAATGATCAATAGCTTTATGAATTCCTTGGTGGCCATAGATTGATTTAAATTGTAACATTAGGGTTTGATTGGCTAAATGTATTCAAGTCCAAAATGTTGCATTAACCTGATGTATTTGTTTGGATAATGGATTCGAGTCCAAAATGATGAAATTATTGTTATGGCATATTATACGCTTGCAAGTGGACTTGGTATGATGATACCAATGGGGTGCCTATATGTATAACGACTTTAATAAATGTTAGTCCATGTTAAATATTTTAAATCGGGCTTAAGAGTGGGATGTGTAGCCGGTCCATAAAAGTGGAAGTCTGAAGGACTAACATTGGAAATTGCGCTAGCCAATGCAGATATCTAAATTATTAGGACATTTGAGTCCATCGTATTGAATATATGAATGAGAGGTTGGAGTCCCCTAAGTTGTATACATTGCTGATTAGTCACCTTAATTATTAGGGAGGATTGAGTCCCCCATAATGGAATATATGGATATGGATATTCTTTAGTTTATGCAACTATACGCACTAGGGCCTTTCCAACTAGTGGACCGCTGGGTATAGATCGCTCATAGGTGCATTTATTTTATGAATATTATGTTGCACAACCTAGGTAAAGGTTTTGAAAGTTCATACTATGTCTTGTTCCTTACCCCAATATGTGATATTATATATATATATATGTATATAACGTTTATATGATATTATGTATTGTATGTCGTATTGATTTTATTCTATATTATGGCAATTCTTTTCCACTATACCTGAGTTATATGCTAGTGCTCCAACTGCTAACCTTCTTCAAATATTGTATCCCCAAGTGATGCAGTAACCTACCATACTTCCACATCTCCTACTTAGTGACTTGGATTCGGGATCAGCTAGTGAGTTAGATTGGAGTGGTGAGCTTCCATCCTTTGAAAGACCATATTTCATCTTGTGGTTTCCTTTTTATGTGTTGACATCTCTTAGGATATTGGTTTTCGCTATTATCAGGGGCATGCCCCTATATTTTATTGACTTTTGGATTTGTATAGGTTTTGTTATATTAATAAGGACTTGGGTTGTTTGGGTTATTATTTTAGTGTTGATCGGTTGTTTGACAGCCAGTAGTTTGTTTAGACATATCATGAATTAACATTAGCTCTATTATGTGTTATATTTTTATATATTTGGAATTCATCCGACATTGGTGGATGTAATGTTGGCTTGGTTAGGCAAAGAGGGTGATCTTCGATCCAAGTGGGACTTGAGATACCCATCACGGCCTGGCCTTAGTTCGTATTGTGAAAAATCTAGTATTAGAGCCAGTTTCTTGGTAAATTGGGAGTCCTCAAAGCCATATCAAGTAGAGTCTCTTTTATGGGTGTGTAGTATGCCACACTTATAAAGGAGAGACTATAAGATATTTAGGAATATTTCCCTTTCTTGTTGTCTTAATTTTAGGTTGTAGAGTCTAAGGTCTACGATCCTTCTAATTTTCATCTGCTTATCTTTCAGATCATGTCTCAAAGAAAATTTGATGTCTGTGGAACATCTTTTATCATGTCTCAGGATAATATAGATGGAGCTTACAAAACCTTTTGGGGTCTAGACCTAGTCAAGGGTCACTACATCTAACCATCCACATGGAGTCCCGCTTATCCCTACCGATCCTACTCCAGTGAGCAACACTCATACTTAGTCGCCTGAAGGGAATAATATTAATTGTGAGATTCATACTTCAATTAACCAATTAATTCAGTTGGTGATGTCTTAGTCATAATAGTAGGGTTTTGTTTGGGTTTCTGTAGGTCAGCTGATGCCACTAGAGTTGGCTTATGTATGAGGTTACATCCTATGATGTTTACTGGTACTAAGGGTGAGGATTATCCTTAAAGTTTTATTTATGAGATAGATAAGATCTTTTGGGTTATGTATGAATTAAAGTTTAAAGGTGTAGAGCTTGTTTCCTACTAATTAAAGGATGTGGCATACCAATGGTATGAAGAGTAGGAACAGTTAAGATGTAAGGATATTGGTTTTTCCTTGTGAGATGATTTCTGTAGTGCATTTTGAAACTGCTTCTTTCTTTAGGAGTTGAGGGCGGCAAAGGAAGAAGAATTTGTTAACTTGAAACAAGGAAGAATGATAGCCAAGAAGTATTCCTTGAAATTTCACTAGTTATCTCGGTATGCTCCTGAGCTAGTATCTAGCATGAGGGTTAGGAGGAGAAATTTTGCTTTTGGGTTTTCCTGAGACTTGAGTTTTGAGATAAATATTGCTTTGTGAAACAAAGATATGGATGTTTCTTGGCTTGTGGTTTATATGTAGCAAGTCGAAGCAGAGAAAAGAAGCAAGCTTAGATTAGTGAAAGGTAGTGTATGAAATTCTAGTTTTCAGAAAAAGGTTGAGACCAGCAATAGAGTGGAAAGTGGTTTAAGAAGAAGAGCTGAGAGATTCTTAACTACTATTCAACGGCTAGTGCCCCTACCTAAAGCCTTCTAGTAACTAACATTTTCAGTCAGGTGATGCTTCTAGGGCACAGGGTACCAAATCTTATGCCAGTAGGGCCTAGTCAGCACTACCCTACCCTATTTGCATATTTTGTGGTCAACAACATCGTGTTTAGTGTGAGAAAAAGAGGAACCAATGTTTTTATTATGGTCAAATTGGACTTATACAGCGGGATTTCCCCTATCGAGATGCTTCTGTGGTAAATAAGGTTCTTATTGCCTCTTCATCAGCTCCTGCACCAAAGGGAGCCACTTCATGCTGCAACATTGGTCAGAACCATCTTTATTCTCTTACTACTCGCTAGGAGTCCAAGGGATCTCTGGATGTCATTACTGGTATATTGAATCTCTTTTATCGTGATGTGTATTGTTTACTTAATTCAAGGTCCACTCTTTCTACTGTGACCCCATTTATGGTTGTGCATTTAGTTTTTGGTCTTAAGTGTATATCAGAACTTTTTCTATTTCTACCTGTGTGGGTAAATCTGTTGTTTCTAGAAGAGTCTATAGGGGTTGCGTGGTATCTTTTGGTAGCGTAGAAACACAGGTAGACTTGATAGAGTTAGACATGGTTGACTTTGAAGTTATTTTAAGGATGGACTGGTTCCACCTATGCTATGCTTCTCTAGACTATCGTGCCCATAATGTCCTATTTAAATTCCCTAATAAGCCAATTATTAAATGGGAGGGAAGTTCCCTAGAGCCTAAGAAGAGGTTCATATCTTATCTTAAAGCCTGCAAACTAATTTTAAAGGGTTTTCACTATCATTTTGTCTGAGTTAATGATTGTCACTCAGAAGGCCTTTCCTTACATTCTATCTAAGTGGTAAATAAGTTTCCTAAAATCTTCCCTAGTGATCTTCCTGCTGTACTTCTCAATAGGAAGGTTGATTTTTGTATTAACCCTATTTCAAACACTTGTCCCATCTCTATTCCCCCGTATAGAATGGATCCAACTAAGTTGAAAGAACTTAAGATGTATTTGAAAAATCTCTTAGAAAAGGGTATCATCTGTTGGAGTGTGTCCCTCTAGGGTGCACATTTCTTGTTCGTGTGTAAGTAGGACGGTTCCCTTCGTATATGCCTTGATTACTGATAGTTAAACAAGGTAACAGTAAAGAATAAGTATCTACTTCTGAGGATTGATAATCTCTTTGAACAACATTAGGGTGCCAAATGCTTCTCTAAGATTGAACTTAAATACAGGTATCATTAGTTAAATATTAGGGAAGTAGATATCTCTAAGAAAGATTTTTGTACTCGGTATGGGAATTTTGAGATTTTATTGATGGCAGTTGGCTTAACCAATTCCCGTACAACATTCATGGACTTGATGAATAGCCTCTTCCATCAGTTTCTAGATTTGTTTGTGATTGACTTTATAGATGATATTTTGGCTTACTCCAAGAGTGAAGTAGATCATGTCGATTACCTCCGCATTGTATTATAGACCTTGAAAGATCAGCAGTTGTATGCCAACTTTTTGATGTGTGAGTTCTTCTTGAGTGTTGTGACTTATATAGGTCATGTTGTAACTAGTGAGTGGATCATGGTGGATCCACAAAAGGCTACAGTAGTTAAGAAGTGGCCAAGACCCATAACTCTAATAGATATTCAGAGCTTCTTGGGTTTAGTAGGTTACTGTAGAAGGTTTGTGGAAATTTTCTCTTCTGTTGCTGCCTCATAGACCAAGTTGAAGCTTTTATGTTATAATTCTTGCGAGGGTAATTTTGAGAAGCTAAAAGTAAATTGATTTCAACTTTGGTCTTGACTCTGTCTTATGGTACTGATGGCTTTGTCTTCTATTGAGACACATCCCAGTTGCATTGGGTTGTGTGTTTATGCATCATATTAAGGTAGTTTCATATGTATCTTGACAGTTAAAGGTTCATGAGAAGAACTATCCAACTCATGACTTGGAGTTGTTAGTTGTGGTATTCACATTGAAAATTTGGCATCACTATCTGTATGGGGCCCATGTTGATATCTTTTCTGATTATAAGAGCCGACAGTGTATGTTCACTCAGAAAAAGCTTAACCTCGGGGAAAACAGGTAGCTTTAGTTGTTGAAGGACTATGATATGAGTCTTCACTACCATCCAGGGAAAGCTAATGTGGTATTGGTACTCTTAATAGATAGTCAATGGGTAGCTTGTTGCATGTGAATAAGGATTAGAGGGAATTTATGAAAGATATTCACCCTTTGGCTAATATTGGAGTTCATTTCTTTGACTCTAGGGATGGTAGGTGTTTACGCAATAGGTGGCGCAATCATCTCTTGGTTCTAAAATAAAGGAGAAATATGTATTAGACCCTATCTTGATAAAGATCACAGATAATATGGGTAAGCAGAAGGTGATGTCCGTCGAGATTGATAGTGATGGTATGTTTAGTTACCAAGGGAGGTTGTTTGTTCCCGATGTTAATGGGTTATGAGGTAGGATTTTGACCGAGTCCCATGAATCGCAGTACACAGTTCAGCTAGTTCCATGAGGATGTATAATGATCTCAAAGATCTGTATTGGCATAATAACTTAAAGAAAGATGTAGCCAACTTTATGGTTAAGTGTTTGGTCTATCAGCAAGTGAAGGTGGAGCACATGAGGCCAGGTGGGCTACTTCAAGAAATTAAACTATCGGTGTGGAAATTAGAGAAATAAATATGGATTTCGTTACCCACCATCCACAGTCAAAGAATCAGTGTCACTCTATTTGGGTCATCGTGGATAGGATGACTAAGTCTGCTCACTTCTTGCTAGTGAGGATTAACTATTCTATCGAGGTTTACCCAAAATTGTTCTTTCAGTAGGTTGTAAAGTTGCATGGTGCACCTTTCTTGATTATTTTGGATAGTGGTACTCAAATCATATTGCATTATTAGTACTCTTTTTAACATGATATAGGGACTAGAGTGAGCCTTAGCATTGCCTTTCACACACAAGCGGATGGACAAAAGAAAATAACTATTCAAACTTTAGAAGATATACTGCGAGCTTGTGTAATTGACTTTAGTGGCAGTGTTGTTTGTTTGACCACTTGGCTCTTATTGATATTTCCTATTACAATGGTTACCATTTTAGCATTAGTATGGCTTCATTTGTTAAATTGTATGGTAGGAGGTGGAGATCTCCAATTGGGTGGTTCGAGGTCGGCGAGGCTGAGATATTTGGCCCAGATTTGGTTTACAAATCTATAAAAAAGGTAAAGGTGATTCGGGATAGGCTTAAGAAAGCCCAATTTTTCCAAAAGTCCTATGCTTACATGAGGTGGAGGAGTTGGAGTTTGAGATTGGAGATTGGGTGTTGTTTAAGGTGTATCCTATGAAGGGAGTAATGTGGTTTGGGAAGAAAGGGAAGCTCTGTCCCCGATGTGTTTGCCAATACTTGGTTTTGAGAAGGGTTGGTAATATTGCATATGAATTGGACTTCCCTCTAATAAATATTTCATTCACTCGATGTTCCATGTGTGCATGTTACAAAAATGTATGGGTGATTCTTTATTTGTTGTTCCGTTGGAGCAAATTGGTATTTCATATTCTTTGTCCTATGAGGATGTCCGGGTGAGAATCTTCGAAAGATAAGTTCGTTGATTGCGGATGAAGGATGTGGCTTCAATAATATTTTTGTGGCTGAATCAAATTTCTAGGAACATACTTGGGTAGCAGAAGATGACATAAAGTCTAAGTATCCATTCCTATTCCCTATTTTAGAAATTCGTTCTTAAGGTATGTGTGTATTCTTAACATTTTTTTTCTGTCTTTGTTAAAGGAAGATTGAAAATTTCTTTGGTATTTTATTTTCTGTCTTATAGGTAAAGAGTAATCATGTTTGAAGTCTAATCATTAGAAATACCTTGCTCCATCATTTGAGGATGAATGGTCCTAAGGCGGGGACACTGAAACACCTCAGATTTTTGGCCCTTGAAAATTTCCTATGATTTGAGCTCACCGCCTTGGTTACGAATTGAACTAATTAGTCTTAGGGTGTCTTAATAGGTTATGTGACCCATTCGTAAGGATTCTAGTGAATTTTGTCGAGTTTTTGTCCCAGGTACAACTTGGGGACACGAGTCGTAAAAACTTATGATGAGTCATTAGGAAAAGTCATACCCAAATTATGTAAATTGAGTTGTATTCTACTTTGAGTAAGAGTGGCTCACTATGAGCCATAAGGATTCGTTATGAGTCATAATTATAAAACTGTAGGATGCCCAATGTTCACCCTATATGGTTCTTCTTTTGTTACATATAGGATATTATGAGTTGTAGGGTCATGTTACAAGTTGGTTGGTTGAGTCATAAGGAAAACAGTATTGGTGGTCCTCGAGACAATCCTGGTTACGCCTCGTGGAAACAAGTGATATGGAGATGTTACAAGTAGATGGATGACTCTTAACCAAAGACGATGCTTTTCCAGCTTTTAAGTTGGGGACACTTTAGATATTTCCCTCTTAAAACCCTTTAGACCCCACATCCATAAATCATTTTTGGGGCATTCATTCAACCCTTTAATGGATAAAACACTCTTTTTACTCTACATAAATCCTTTAAATCAAGTCAAACCAGGGTTTCACCAATTTTGTCATCTAAGGGTAAAGGGGTTGATTTCTCTCCATAAATCTTCATTATTCTGTAATGTGACTCTTCCCTGATTGTTAATCTTGTAAAAGCATGTGATTTAAAGTATTGTTCGTGACTCATTGACATGGTTTTGAAATAAGGATTGAGGGTTTTGAATGTTTATTATTGAATAACATTGTCCCATGGTTTAATTATGATTTTCCATATTTTGATTATGGTTTTTACACACATGGGTGCATGAGAATGGTGATTTAACTATGGGGGCATGGTCAACCCCCAAATTGATGACTTTTCCTTAATTTAGGCTTTTATAATGGTATGCCCTCAACCTATTTGTGAAATTGTTAATGAGAATGTCCTTTTCATGAGTTCAAATCGTGATGCATTGCCATAAAACGGTTAATGATTGATGAATGGCTTTATGAAGGCCTTGATGGCTATATATTGATTTAAATTGTAACCCTAGGTTTTGATTTGCTAAATGGATTCGAGTCCCAAATGTGGTATTAACTTAATGTCTTTGATTAGATAATGGGTTTGAGTCACAAATGATGTAATTATTGTTATGCAATATTATATGCTTACAAGTAGGGTTGGTATGACAATACCAATGGGGTGCCTCTATGAATAACACGTTTAAATGTTGATACATGTTGAATGTTTTAAATCAGGCAGAAGAGCAGGATGTGTAGATGGTCCATGAATATGGAGGTCCGAACTACTAACACTAGAAATTATGCTAGCCTATACGGGTGTCGAATACACCGACAGGTTCGAGTCCCTCATATTAAATATATGAATGGGAGGTTTGAGTCCCTCATGTGGTATACAGTGATTCTTAAGTACCTTGATTATGCCAGGAGGTTCAAGTCCCCCATAGAGGCATATACGAATATGGATATTATCTAGTTCGTGAGCCTGCATGCACTGAGGCCCTTTAAGCTAGGGGTGCGATGGACCCATATAGGCCGTAGGTGTCTTGGTTTATGATGGTTATGTTACACAACCCTTGAAGGTTTTTGAACCCTCGAAGACCAATAACCGCCCTTATTTGGGAGACCACTAGCACTGGACTAACCTCCGACAGTTATTTGAAGATATTCCTTAACTAGTTGACTAGGCTAACTCTGATACTAAAAAGAAGGAATGGAAAACACCCAACATGATAACTACTGCCTCTAAATCGAGAACTGCTATGGCTCCCACAAAATCTACCCTATAACCTAGGACTCTTATCAAAGCCCTTAAATCTCTCGCAGTGCATTTCAAACATTACTCTAGCATGATCTGAAACCTCAACGAAAGTCCTACCTGCGGCAACTAGACTTTAAGTAGCCATATGAATAGGGAGTCTCATCCCTCTAACAAAGGAACCAACAGTATCATACTTAGAATCCAAAATGGAAGTAGCATGCCTAGACAACTACTAAAAATGAGGCTCATACTCAACAACTATAAAAGAGCTCTGCTCCAATATGGAGAACTGATCCTTCAGTCAATCACTAACTTTGAGCAATATATACTTCTCTAATAACATCTAGGAAAATTGAGTCCATCAAAAGGAAGAAGATCCAACTATTTTAGAATATATGTAACCTCTCTAGCAATGACGAGTAGACAATTCCAACTGAAACATGATGTAATCCACACCACCTATCTGAAAAAGGTCTAAACCATGATAGCTATGTTCACAAACCGTCAGAAACTCATATGCTTCCTCACCTGGAGAACCAAAAAATCATGGAAGAGCCAACCTCACGAATCTAACCAACATCTTTTGCTCCTCAGAAGACATAATAGACTGGGTCACAACTGGTTGAGCAGCTATCAATGCTGGATGAACCTCAACTCTAGGAGTTGCAATGATAGGTTGAACCCCTACCTCAGTAGTGCCTGAGCAGTAGACTGTGCACCATCAGACGACACACCACCAATAATACCCAATAGTTGAATCAAACCATCTTTGAGCAATGAAGAAAGAAATAAACCTGGTGGAGCCTAGGCTGGTCCTTAGCCAACCACTGGCTGAGGTGGAAGAATCTCTGGCTCAGGTACAAAAATATGGCTTGGGGAATGAAGCCTATCCTAGTTCCTAGCTGGTGACACATTGGATAGTTGTCCTCAACCTCTTGGCCATCTAAGAACAGGAATAGGTTCCCAGTTTCAGATTTGAGACCCTCATCTCACATAGTGGTAGCACATGTCCTAGGTATCTAAGAAAGAGTAAACTCAAATGAATATTTTTCAAACCAACTCAAACTTTTATCACAATATTAGTTAAAGAAGTGAAAGAGTCTTAAGAATATCCCGTAGCCTACCATAGATAGGAAACTGACGTCAATATTCTAATCAGAAGGACTCTATTAGACACTTGCTATTGTACCACCTATACCAGTTAAACTTGGCTCTAATACAAATTTTTCATGACCCAATTTACAAGTCCTGATGGTACTTAGTATAAGCCGCTAGTAAGTAATCCAATACTTTAACCCAAAGCTAAAGAAATGGATTATTTGTGTATGAAAAGCCCAACTAGGTCAAATCAATGAACACAAGATATACATAAAGAGTGTTCTAATAAAAATAGATAACCAAACACAGATACTAATATGAATCGACTCACGAGGACGCAAATCTATGCAGTGGAAACTAAAGAAAGATGGATAGGATAACGAGGACAGAAAGATAGACATAAAATTGATACTAAAAGGTCAATCAAAGGATGTATCAAATCCTAAAACCTCCCTTACTGACTATCAATCGGTGCTTAACTCTTACGGTGACTACAAAGGGGATTAGATCTCCCTTATAACTAAAGTTTCTAAACATGGTTCAATAAATGCTTTTCTAAGCACTCAAACACTCCCATGGAGTTCTAATGAATACATCTGTAAAAATATCATCCAGAAACTAAGAAAATAAGCCTAGCCACCAAGCATTTATAGTTTGTCTACATATTACATAATTAGGCCCTAAAAGTGACCCAAATGTAAGAAAAGACCCACTAAGGGATGTTTTGATCCGCTCTTGAAATGCTAGAGCGGATCAAAAGTGGATCCAATGCGTCTTAGGTGGAAGACCCTTCCAAGGGGCTTTCGATCCCCGTTTTCAGCTCTTTCGACCTCGCCAATGTTCTTTGACCCTCCTTAATGGTAATCTTCATCAATGTGGCATCTTTTAAAATCACTAAGGAGTCATCAAGAACCTCAAGCACATATCTTATTCAAAGGTCCGAAGGCAATTTGGCTTGCATCATCCTCCCTTTCTTGAAAAGGATTCGACCTCCAATCCAAACCTAGAAAATTAAAGGAAGGACAAACAAATACAACATCCTCATGACATGAGGTTTATGGTTAGCACAAATAATCATAGCATCATGCCAAGGTTGAAAACACCTAATACATAACCAAGGATCTTTTGTTTTAAGCACTAGAAACTTATCAAAGAATGCACAAAGAGGTTGGCTATGGATTTCATCAAGAGATAAGAAAATCACAAATCTCATAATAGTATCAAATAGTTCAAAGGGTAAAACTACCTTTACCTTAAAAGCCATAAGACACAATTGTTTCTTTACTTCTTAAGATACCATATCAAGAGAGGTGCCTCAATTGGTTTTAAAGTCCACAAGACCCATATAGAATTTTTATTCAAACAAGTGGACCAACCGATAAGTTTCCTACCTCTACATAAAACAAATCTAAGAATAGCATGGACATCGTCATAAGCAAAGAGGTAGTATAGGAAGGAATCAAATGTAAAAGCATCATCCAAGGTGATATTATCTATAAAAAGGCCATTTGGATCAAAAAACATAGCAAATAATGCACAAAAGGATGGAATCAAAGCATTTAAGCACATATGACTCTTTCCTTTCAAGAAACTTCCCAAAGAAAAGAAATTTATTAATGGTGGAATGCCTTTAATAGTTTGTTTATCTCTACTAACAAAGGTAAGCATACTCCCAAGAGCCTCATGAGATACTTCAAATTGTCCAACCCTATAAAGGTGATAAGAAGTCCTTAGCATCCATGGATTGTTGAACAAACAAATAATCAACTTGGCATCCACAAGTTGGAATTCACATAATTTAAGCATAAGTGTGTCAAGAAAGGATGCAAGTTTATAAGCAATACCCAAAGGAGACAATGAAACATTTTCCCTTGGGTTTTCAATAATGATACCACCTTGGAAAAGAAGGTCATTAATTCCACTCAAGTATTGACGAAGGGTATTGTAACGCCCAGAATCTGGTACTCAAAATGCTATAGAGTGCTCAAAACACCCGAAGAACCACAAGCTAACTGATGACTAATATCAGTACCTATATACTGTATAACATAATAAATATAATAAGAAATTGGAGGATAAAAGTCCATAAGGTTCAAAACCGCATCACTGATAAAATATAACATCTGAGTGGTGAAATAGAATACCCAAAAATGAAATACTATTAGAACATATTGTAGTCTGAAAAACCTCTAAAACATAACTGTTTAGATAAGGAGTTGATGGGACATTTTCCCGACTGACTCCAATATATATATTAATTAATGATATTATAAATAAATGATCATGTCCTCAAAAGATGAGGACTCACTGCTAACTCTAACTGTTGAAACTGGAATGCTACTGATGCTCAAGAGCTCGTGCTTTTAAACCTATGGCATGAGACACCGTAGAGAAAATACATCAGTACTTTGAATGCACAGGTATGCCTAGAAGGTAGGCTGAATGCATGGGGTTCATAGACATGAACAATACTGGCTAACTAACTAATATGAACGTGAGAATATATGCATAAATACATTGTAACTATATCTTAGATCGTGAGAACATGAATTTACTGATAAATAACATGGATGATAACTGAATTCTGATGACTAATATAACTGATGACATGAGTGACTATATCTTATAGTCCTGATTCTGATGAAACTAGCTGAGTTCCATACTGTTCTGAGTTAACTATATTGAACAGTTCTAAATTCTGTAGAACTATCTGAGTTCTATTACTGAGACTGAATGATAGTATTTGACAGTCTTAATTATTTAACGGAAACTGTGGGAAGTAATTATCTAATCGATATGCCCTTAATATGCCATTATGGCTGAGTTGGGGTCCAATCTGTAGCCCCAATTATAAGGGTGTCAATACTGTGCCACTGGTAAAGACAAGATATGAGTGACCCTCATCTAACAGTGTCCCTAAAAGAGAATGATAGGGCCATCATCTGACTGTGCTTATCTTCCTCATTAACCCTCATCTGACAGTGTTGATGTCTCAACCTATGTTGGCTACATAGTTCTGGAACACAAGGATGACATCTAAGAATCACACCCTCATCTGACAGTGTGTGTTCCCATCCTTGGGTTTACTCGGTGCTAATTCTAACTCCCATCTGGATAAAACATTGATCATGGATCACTAAACGAAACTGGATTGAATCAACTGAGTTCCATTGACTAACTTAATAGTACTGAAATTACTGTATTACTGAGCTTTCCTTAGTTACATGGCTGACAGAGTTCTATGGATCATGGCTTGACTGAAGATATCATGAAACATGACACGGACTCTAGCCATACAGCTATATTTTTTAAGTACAAGTACCCCCAGGACTCTATAGAATGAAAATGACAAAGCATGACTTTCTTGAGTACAGGACCAACATCAACAATTCATAAGTCATTGGCTTAGACATTCCATCAAACACTTGACATACATAACTTGTACATGAATAGATATATCATATTATCATACTAGTATGGTACTTTTCCTTAACATAGACATTTAGTCAAACATATGGATATTTCATATTATCATACTAGTATGGCACTTTTCCTTAACATAGGCATTTAATCAAATTGGGTGGGCACATGCTATGGTTATACAATCATACACACATCTAATAATCAAGGATACGTCAATCAACTTGTGAATTGAAGGGTTTATCATGAATACTGTGTAATTCCTCACATACTAGAATCAATTCTTTTAATTAATAGTCTATAACATGGAATGAAACGAAACAACAAAATGAACATCACTTTTCAATTCAATTAAATCATGAACATTCGTAAATATTCAAATCTTTGATTTTAAAATGAGATCTTGAGCTTAATGGATAATAAAGACCCATGAATCAATACATAACATACCTTAGTTCTTGATTTAGCAAAGATGACGGAGATACTTTGTTCAAATTAAATCCCCAATTGAAACCCTAGCTTGTTCTTGAGAGAAAATTGAGAGAAACTAGTATATTTTGGGTTCCAAATAGCTGAATATCATGTTAATGGTCTTAAATAAGGTTGGCAAATTGACCCTTTTAACCCTTGATGCATATTTTAAATTAGTGAAAATTTTTGGACCTGGACGCAGCACGACGCAGCGCTATCATGTCGTGTCACTAGAATTTCACAATTGGGAAATAGGGAAATGGCATGATGGGAAAATCTTGAAAATTCCCCATGGAATTAACATCATTCAATTTAGAAGCTAATACTTGACATTCTTGAGAAAAAATTAGTTAGGAAACTTTGGGGTATTACAATATTTCCTCCTTGGGAACATTTGTCCTTGAGTGAGACTGACTGAGAGGGGAGAAATGATAAACCAAAGTATATACTAAACATTAACACTATAACATGACTACATAACTGACATTTTTGAGATTCATACAGACCATGCATATCTGATGCATGATTTCATGACTACACTGATACATGAATACATGAATGAGAGTAATGATAAGCTGATCACACATATCTGATATGTGAATACATAATAGAACTGATTACATGAATGAGATTTGTAATAACTAAGTCTTATTAAAAGGAGAATGCATGTCTGATGCATGAACAGTTGACTAATCTGATGCATGAACATATAATTGGATATACAATGGTACTTAGTACCATGTTTAAAAATGGAATCCTGAACATGAGGATGATACCAAGTTGTAACTGAAATCTGGACGTGAAAACTTAAAAACTTAAGGAGAACTATTACCTTAATCTTGATCTGATTCTGTGGATAAGAGGTGAGGGTACTTAGTACATATGTCTGCTTCTGCTTCCCAACTAGCTCCCTTAATGGACTAATTCCGCCAAAGAACTTTGACTAGAAAGACTTCTTTGTTCTCAGTCTACGAGTTTGGTAGTCTAGAATTTTCACTGGAATCTCCTCATAAGAGAAACAATTCTAAACATCTATGCTCTGAATAGGGACTACAATTGTTGGGTCACCTATACACTTCTTGAGCAAAGAGACATGGAAGATTGGATGAACTGAGGCTTGATCTGAAGGCAATTCAAGTTCATAAGCTACCTTTCCGAAGCAACTAAGAGTTTTAAAGGGTCTTAAATATCGGGTATTGAGCTTTGCCTTCTTTCCGAACCTCTTCACTCCCTTTATAGGAAAGATCTTTAGATAGACATAGTCACCAACCTCAAACTTGAGATCCTTTCTATGAATATCGGCATAAGATTTTTGTTGGCTCTGAGCAGCCTGAAGTCATTCTCTGGTCAACTGGACTTTCTTTAAGGCATCGAATACCAAGTCAAGTTCTATCGTCGAGGCCTCACTAACTTTGAACCAACCTATGGGAGATCTGTATCTCCTATCGTAGAGTGTTTTGAATGGAGCCATCTGAATACTGGAATAATAGCTATTGTTGTATGCAAAATCAATCAAAGGCAAGTGGTCATTCCAACTATCCTTGAAATCAATTGCACACACCCTTAGCATATCTTCTAGGTTTTGAATGGTCCTTTCTGCTTGACCATCTATCTAAGGATAAAAGGTTGTATTGAGATAAACTTGGGTACCAAGACCCTTTTGGAATGTTTTCCAGAAATGAAAGGTGAGCAGGATACCTTTGTCTGAAATTACAGATAATGGAATACCTTGTAATCCGACCAACTCCCTGATGTAGAGTTTGGCATAATCCTCGACTGAATAAGAGGTATGAACTAGAAGAAACTTAGCTGATTTGGTCATTCTATCCACAATGACCCAAACTAAATCATGTTGATGACGAGTACGAGACAAACCCATCATAAAGTTTATGTTCACTTCTTCCCACTTCTAAGTAATCTTTGTGTCCCCTGGATAAATAGAGTAGCGCGCACCATGCGGTTCTATAAGAATTCGCCGCCTTAAGTCATCTACACCTGGAACACAGAGAAAACCCTGACAATGCAGTACACTATCTCCCCTTTGGGAGAAAACCTATAATTTATGGTCCTTAACTGACTCTTTCAACTTGACTAAACTGGGGTCTCTATCTTGTTTTTATTTTACCTCAGAAACTTGGGATAGTTCTGAACTACTCTGAACCCATATGTCATCCTTCTTTGAATCGACTAAGCGAATGCCCAGTCTGGAAAGTTGATGGACTTCGTAAGCTAACTTCTTCTTACTGTCCTCGACATACGTAACACTACCTATAGACAGGATATTAAGAGTATCGACTACTACATTGGCGTTGCTCGGATGATAAAGGACACTCATGTCATAATCTTTAAAGAGATCAACCACCTTCTCTGACGAAGATTGAGATCTTTCTAAGAAAAGACATACAGAAGGCTCTTATGATCGGTGAACATATCTACATCAATTCCATACAAGCAATGCCTCCAAATCTTTAAGGTAAAAACTACGGCTGCTAACTCAAGATCATGAGTAGGGTAATTTCTCTCATGGGGTTTAAGATGCCTAAAGGCATAGGCTATGACCTTACCATGCTACATGAGGACACAACCCAAACCTACTTTAGATGTATCACAGTACACTACAAACCATCTGGACCATTTGGAAGAGCTAAGACTGGGGATGAGGTGAGTCAAGTCTTCAACTCCTGAAAGCTCTTCTGGTAAGGATCTGGCAACTTAAACTTGACTTTATTCTGAGTCAATTTGGACATAAGGGATGGAATAGATGAAAATATTTCAACAAACCGTCTATAATAGCTAGCCAAATATAAGAAACTCCTGATGTCTAATAAAGAGAAAGGTCTAGGCTAGTTTCTTACCACTTTGGTATTTTGAGTATCTACTCTAATTCCAACACCAGAAATGATATGGCTAAGGAATGCTACTGGCCTTAGCCAAAATTTGCACTTACTAAATTTGGTAAATAACTGATGATTTCTGAGAGTCTTAAGTGCAATTTTGAGATGGTCTGCATGATTATGCTCACTGCGGGAATAGACAAAAATATAATCTACAAAGACTATGATGAACATGTCAAAGTACTGCTTGAACATATGGTTCATAAAGTCCATGAAAGCTACTTGGGCATTGGTAAGACCAAGGACATGAATAGGAATTTGAAGAGACCATACCAAGTACGGAAGGCTATTTTTTGAATGTCATATTCTCTGACGCTAAGCTGATGATAGCCGGATTTGAGGTCTATCTTAGAGAAATAACTGGCACTCTGAAGTTGGTCAAACAAATCATCAATTTTGGGGAGTGGATACTTGTTCTTGACCATGACTTTATTGAGTTGATGGTAATCTATACACATTCTAAGAGAACCGTCTTTCTTTCGCACGAATAAGTCTGGTGCACCCCATGGGGACACACTGGAATTGATAAATTCCTCATCTAAGAGATCCTTTAACTTTTTTTTCAATTCTCTGAGTTTTGCATGTGCCATTTTGTATGGCAGAATAGATATAGGCTGAGTATCTGGAAGAAGATCAATACTAAAGTCTATTTCCCTTTCGAGAGGAATTCCTGGAAGATCTTTGGGATTGAAATCTGAATATCCATTCACTATAGGGACTGATTAAAGAATGGGAGTTTTGAAACTAGTCCCCTTAACTTGAATAAGATGATAGACATATACTTTAGCTATTATTTTTCATCCCTGAAGGTAGGAAATAAGTTGACCTCTGAAAGATAAAGTACTACCCCTCCACTCTAGGACGGGTTTATTCAAAAACTAAAACTGGACTATTCTATTTCTGCAGTCATCTGTGGTATAGTAGGAATGAAGCCAATCCATGCCAAGAATGACATCAAAATCAGTCATCTCTAATTCAACTAAATCTGCTGAAGAAACTTTTTGAAATGTCATACCAGGTAGTTCCTGTATACCTATCGATATATGATGGTTTTACCCACTATGGTAGAGACTGAAAAGGGCTCTGCTAGAATTTTGGGATTTATTCCAAAATCAACTGCTATATAGGGAGTGACAAAAGACAAGAAAACTCCTGGATCTAGCAAACTATAAACATCCACATGAAAGATCTGTAACATACCAGTAATCACATAAGGAGAATTTTTCTAATATTTCCAAGACTAGAGAGTATAATGTCTGTTTGGGCGTTGCCCACTGGTAGTAATGGAAGTGGTACCCTACTGATTTGGGTGATCGAACTGAGCTGAGGAACGATTCTACTAACCAATATAACCTAACTGGGGACAATCTCTAACTCTGTGGCCTAGCTTTCCATATCCAAAACATACATCGCTACCAACTCTGCAAGCACCCTTGTGGTTCTTACCAGAAGTTTGACTAAGGGGATTTGTTCGGGCATTGGTGACACTGACCTGTGACTGAAAGCCTGGTGCCCTATCTCCAATTCCATCCTTTAACTTAGGAGCTGGATCGTTGGCTTAAAAAAGAGCTGTAACTAATGACTTAGGACAGAACTGAGAGCAGTTTGCTCTTTCTGATTTGGGTTGAGCAAAGTTGAAAATACCTGTCTTTGCTCTTTTATTCTGTTTCTCCCTCATCTTAACCTTTTGATCTTTTATCTGCTGATCATGAGTCATAAGCCTAGCTAAATTCATGTCACTATTCAACATCATAAACCTATACTCATTGACCATACTATCATTCACCCTAAAACAAACTTACTCATCTTGGCCCTGCTATCTGCAACCACATGAGGAGCATATCTGGCTAATTAAGTAAACTTAAGAGAATACTCTTTTACTGTCATGTTTCTTGGCTTGAAGTTGATGAATTCTAACACCTTAGCCTCTCTTAGCACTTGGGGAAAGATTCTATCTAGGAATGCAGTGACAAACTCCCCCCACTCCATAGTCCCTGGATTATCTGTCCTTTTTAACTTCCACTGTTTAAACCAAGTTTGGGAAACATCCTTCAACTAGTATGTAGCTAGCTCAGCACTCTCAACAGGAGAAACCCCCATGATTTATGTAACCTTCTGAACCTGATCGATGAATACCTGAGGTTCCTCATCTGACTTAGACATGAGAAAGAATGAAGGATTCATTCAGGTGAAGTCCCGAATCCTGGCTGCAGCTGAATTAGCCACTGGGTTGACCGAAATTATGGCTAGTCATTCATTCTGAGAAGCAATTAACTAAGTAAGAGTAGTGAATGTAGTGTTGAACTCTACATCAGAAATATGTTTGCCAAAAGGTTCTTCAGGTTGAGGGGTTGGCTGATTCCCATTTCTTATTTTAGGATGCATGTTCTGTAGAAGAAAGGGAGAAACAAATTAGACCCAATTAAGAGATTGACTTAAGATTATGCGAACTACCACGACATGAATACTGAAAGAATGGAAAACTGTTCATAAAACATCTTGTAGACTCCTTCACATAAATTTGGTGTGCAACACACCCACGTACAAAACTCTACTAGATACGGCTTTCTAACTTCCTAGGACACTATTGATCCTTAGGATCTAATACCAATTTTGTAACGCCCCAAATCTAGTACTTGGAATGCTACACAGTGCTCACTCCCCCTGAAAGACCACAAGCTAACCCATGACTGGTATCTATACCTGTAGACTATATAAAAAACTACATATAATGTAGAAATGAAGGCTAAAATGCCATAAGGTTCAAAAATGCATGACTGATAAAATATAATATCTGAGTGGTGTAATAGAATACCTAAAACTGAAATACTGTCTGAACATACTATAGTCTAAAAAACCTCTAAAACATAATTGTCTGGATAAGGATTTGATGGGCCATGTCCCTAACTTACTCCAACTTATAAATTAATTAATGTAATACTAAATAAATGATCATGTCCTCGAAAGATGAGAACTGCCCTGCTAATTCTAACTACTGAGACTAGAATGCTACTGATGCTCTGGAGCTCATGCTTCTAAACTTGTGGTATAAGACACCATAGCGCAAATGCATCAGTACTTTGAATGTACTGGAATGCATGGAAGGTAGGAGAAATGCATGGGATTCATATGCATGAACAATACTGGCTAGTTAACTAATATGAATGTGAGAATACATGCATGAATACATCGTAACTATATCTAAGATCATGATAACATGAATTTACTAATAACTAACATGACTGATAATTGAATTATGATGAGTGATGTAAGTAATGATATAAGTGACTGTATCTGACAGTCCTGAATCTGATGGAACTACTTGAGTTTCATACTATTCTGATTTGACTGTATCTGACAGTCCTAAATTCTGTAGAATTATTTGAGTTCTATAACTGAGACTGAATGACAGCATTTGACATTCCTGATTCTGTAACTAAAACTATAGGAAGTAGTTGTCTGACCGACATACCCCTAATCTACCATTATAGGAGAGTTGGGGTCCAATTTGTAACCCTAATTGGAAGGGTATCAATACTGTGCCATTGGTAAGGACAAGCTGTGAGTGACCCATATCTGATAGTTTACTCTAAAGAGAATGGCGGTGGCCTTCAAATAACTGTGCTTATCCACCTCATCAACCCTCATCTGACAGTGTTAATGTCTCAACCTTTACTAGATACATAGTTCTAGAGCTCGAGGATGACCTCTAAGAATCACTCCCTCACATAACAGTGTGTGTACCATTCCCTATGTTCACTTGGTGCTAATTCCTACCCCATCTACATAGAAATAGATCATGGATTACTGAACTAAACTAGACTGAATTAACTGAGTTTCGTTGACTGACGAAATAGTACTGAGACTACTGTATTACTGAGCTTTCCTGAGTAACATGACTGACTGAGTTCAGTAGATCATGGCTTGACTGAGGATATCATGAAAATATGACACAGACTCTAGGCACACAACTATATTTTTCGGGTACAAGTACCCCCAAGACTAGATAGAAGGAAAGTGACAAAGCATGACTTTCTTGAGTATAAGACCAATATTAACAATACATAATCAATTGGCTAAGACATTTCATCAAACACTTGGAATACATAACTTGTACATGAATGGAGATTTCATATTATTCTACTAGTATAGCACTTTTCTTTCACATAGGCATTTAATCAAACATAGGAGGGAGCATGCTGTGGTTATACAATCATCAACACACCTAATAATCAAGGATACATCAATCAAATAGTCAATTGAAGGGTTTATCATGAATACCGCATAATTCCTCACATACTAGAATCAATTTTTGTGATTAATAGTCTATAACATAGAATGAAATGAAACAATAACATGAACATCACTTTTCAATTCCATCAAATCATGAACATTCGTAAATATACAAATCTTTGATTTTGAAAAGAGATTCTTGAGCTTCATGGGTGAAAGAGGCCCATGAATCAACACATGACATACCTTATTTCTTAATTTGACGAAGATTGACGGAGAAACATTCTTGAAATTAAATCCCCAATTGAAACCCCATCTTGTTCTTGAGAGAAAATTGAGAGAAACTAGTATATTTTGGGTTCCAAATAGCTGAATCTCATGTTAACGAGCTTAAATAGGGGTGAAAATTTGACCCTTTTAACCCTGGACGCATCTTTTAAATTGGTGAAAACTTCCAAACCTGGAACCCTGGCATGATATGGCGCTATCGCACTATCATTGGAATTTTACAATTGGGAAATAGGGAAATGGCGCGATGCGGAGACATCACATTGGCACTTCATTTGCGACCTGAAAGTTTGGCGTGATGTCGAGAAATCTCGCTGGAACATTGGAAAAGAATAATTACCATTTTATCTTATGGCGTGACGCGCCCCTGACCAATATGGCGCTATTTTACGATGGGGACTTGAAATAGTTTAGCTTCTTACCTGGTAATCGGATTTAGGCAAATTTTATACCAATGAAAAGCTTATTGAATTTCCCACAAGAAAAAAAGTGAAAATCTTGAAAATTCCCATGGAATAAACATCATTAAATTTAAAAGCTAATACTTGACATTTTTGAGACAAAATTAGTTAGGAAATTTCAGGGTATTACAGGTATCACATAAATGGAATTCATCCAAAGTTGTTTCAAGAGAAGACTATCTTTTCGACCTACAAGTAGTGGAATCTTGTTCAAGATTGGAAACACATAATGGTGAACTCTCTTGGTGCTTTGCACTTCTCCCCTTCTTTAAAAACCCTTTATCTTTGTTGGAGTTCTTTCACTAACACAATATTTGTCCCTCAAGTGGATTGGAATCCCTAAGAAAGTCTTTCCATCATAGGGACGTATACCAACACCTTCATTCAAACTTTGCTTATCATGTAGACCAAGCAACAAGGTGGGTTTACCAATATCACCATTTCAAAATTTAGCACTAGGGTCAAATAAAAATAGTGGACATAAATATAGGTCTAGACAACACTCTTTTTCCTGATAGGTTTCACCTAAATAGAAAGACATACTCTCTATAATAGCATAATTATCATAAAAAGCAAGTAGAGAGTAGATAAAGGTATCACTCAAGTCCACATCAACAAAGGTCTTATCATGTAGATACTCAATATTAGATCTAAGATCATCACCACAAGTGTTATCAACAATAGGGTCAAACAAAGTAGAAGAGGAAGAAATTTCCAAACAATTTATACTTTCTCTTTCAATGGAGAAATCCTCAAGTGGAAATGTGCTACCACCAATATCAAAGGGATTATTACTTATGCCTTCACAAAAAGTAAGCAATTCATCCTTATAAATATCAAACAAGGGTGGGGTGTCATTTAAAGAATCACGTCCACAATAATTTTCTCAGGAAATATCACTTATTGGGTTTCTTAAAGATTCAAGCAAATCAAAGATATCATCACCCAATTGATTATTCCTTTCCAAGACTTCACACTCCTTTCCCTTAAGAGTACTCTCATCTTCTTAGAAGAAATTTCCATCTTTAGGAGGAATGTTATTGCACCATAGTGGGTCATCATATGAAATATAACCCTCAAGATGAGCTATATCAACAATGCTATCCACACCACTTGGTAATTCACTAGGAGTGAGCTCATCATTTTTAAACAAGATATTATTCTTAAAGAGAGAAGGATTTATACATTGAGAGGATGTAGAACATGCAAGTCCATTCTCCAAAAGACCATTATGAAGTGTTAAATATGTTTCAAGCACATGGTTATCCCTACGAGCCAAGCAAGCATTAGGATCTTTACTAAAAGACAAGCTCAAAGGGTCAGTCCCATTTTCTTAACCAAAATTCTTAATGTTATCACTCACTTGAGGCTTTCTAATCTTATTACACACATCCTCAAGTGATAGACTAGTTTCACACAAGTTGATCAACATAATTTCCACAAGGTGATGTACTATCATCCAATACAATAGCTTCAACAGTAGGTGAACACAAATTAATCTTACAAGAAGAGCCAATTCGGTTATCAATAGGATCGACTAGTGTATCCACACTTACATTATATTCATCATCATCAAGAGGTAAGGAATCATTAGACTCACATGTAGGTAAGATACTTATCAAACTTAATGGGCTACTAGACACACAATTATCATTTTCATGCACAAGATTGTAAGAGTAATCTTTTTTCCATGATGTTCTCGAGCACATTCTTCTTTACCTTAGTTTGAAGGTCATCCACAAGCTTTGGATTTAATTAGGATTTCACTTGCCAAGTATTCAAAGGGAATCTTCTCTTTTATCACTTGTTCACTTTTGCTTGCCATGTTTGTACCTATACACATGTCTTTATTAAAAGAAGGACAAATAATGTTAGATCCAGTTAGTGGCGAGCTCCTCACTTAACTCCTCACAACCTCTTCTTTTTCATCTCTTAGGTTGACACCTTGCACTCCCTTACTCCTCTTAATCTTTAGTCTCTCAATTTCTTTTGGCTTGGAATAAGTGACCACATTGCCTTAAGATTTGGAAATGGTAGGTGGAAAGAGATGGTTTACCCATTGGTATAATACAATTTGAGGCCAATTTCGCTCATTTGGAATCTTATGTTGTGCAAACCAATCGGCACCCAAGAATAAGATTCTATGTTCTAAGGGGATTATGTCACACCGCACCTCCTCAAAGTACTATCTTGAGTGAAGAAAACCTTTATGCTCTCGAAGACTCTATAGCTGTAATGCCCCAAAATCGGATCCCAAGATGTCACATGGTGATTAAGGTCACAAGTGACCCCAAGCTAACCCTTAATCTGGCATAACCCAAAGCAACATTAGTACACGGATAAGGAAAATATGAAATCACATCCTAAATTCTAGGAAGAAATCCAAAAACACTTCCGACATAGGCTTAATGCACAACCTTCAAGAACGTACAAATGGCACCTCAATTTTTTGAAACTCAAGAGAACTAATGAAATCATTTTTTTCTAGCTCACTTACAAGCCCGTAATATCATGGGAGATTATCTAAGAAAGCACCAATTATAAGGATTTACGCTTGACTATATCTAGTATTTTAGAACAAGGCAAAATGGCCCAATTTATGCAAGATATGAACCCGTATGAATTTCTTAAGAAACCTTTCCACAGCATGATCTACGACTTGAAAGAAAGGGAAAATTTTCCTGAATGCCTCGTAGCCTCTCGAAGAAAAGTGCAGACATCTCCGTACCGGTTCGCAAGACTCTACTAGACACGGCTTCATAGACACCCTAGGACACTTGAACTCTGTGCTCTGATACAAAGCTTTTAACGCCCAAAAATATGATCCCGAGACGTCACACGGTGCTTAAGGTCACAAGTGACCCCAAGCTAACCCTTCATCTGGCATAACCCAAAGAAACTGAATAAATTATATAAAATAGAAGGAATAATGCAGAAACAACCGATAACATAGTTTGACCAACATAAAATTAAATTTACATGGTCATAATTCTTCTCATATATATATAAATCTAAAACTGAATACACTGATTACTAGAGACTGTCTATGAAGCCTCTACTAGCATTGACCAAAGATAGTCGTGTCATGACTCCCAACTTCTCCTACTCAATACGACTGAATATAGGAAATACAATACACCTCAAATCAGAAGATATGTGCCGATCGAGAGCTATGACACAGCTGAACAAGATATGTGCGCTACAGCTTGTACCTATATTTGGGTAAGAATGTAGCCCATGGAAGTATGTGGATCAGCACTTTGAAATGTACTGAGTATGTGGGGGTGCATGCAACAATATAAATAGTATAATTAATTTCATGAAAACATACTTATGGACAATGATGACTCATTTGGCTTGAGTTATATCAAATCATACTTTTCGTAATTTCATGATAAACAGTTCTTATGATAAAATCTCGTAATCCACATAAATCATTATAAATGATAAATTATGCTGAATCATCATAAATTATCATATCATCAAAAATCATCATAGGTAATTATAAATCATCATAAATGACCAAAAAACATCATAAGCATCTCAACTCTTTGACTAAAATCTCGAAGTGACTCGGTAATTCAAGAAACATAATCTTATGGACATGGTAGTTTCCTATAACTGACAACCCCACGTGAGCTATGTGGAAAACCAACTTTTGAAACCCCCGTTGGTGGGAGCGTCAAACTCTTTGCTAGGGAGTACAACCTTAAAACTGCAATAATCACAATCGGGCTCTTTGGCCAATAATATCATCATCAAACAACCCTACGGTGGCACATAGGTTTGGGGAAATACCAAAATTTCCCTCTCGATGCTAAGTACTACTCCCCGACAAGCTCAGAACACGTTAGGAAATCCACCACAACATCACAAGGGTCTATCATAAAAACCAAATCAAATCTCTTTCTCATTTATCAAATCATATCAATTTGTGGATTCCTAACACAACACATTTTAGCTCAAAACATTTTAATCTTCCTCAATATCAACAAGGTATCAATGCATTGAACCATCACCGACTCGACATTTCGACAAGGATATGAAAAATCCATACATGATATTTTTAATAATTTGACTCATCAAAACCATCTGAAAAATACCAAGATTTATTGCAACTTCAATTTCAATATTTCTCAATTTGCCATCCAATTCTCATTTATAGGTACTTGAGACATCATCCCATAGTAGGGATATAGAATTTCCAATATCAATTATAAATTCATAATAATGAAATAGTGGAATGATAGTATAAATCAAGGCTTAACAAATTAAATCATCATGCTCTCATAATCAAATATTTTTTGGACATAATTCCATCTCAACAACATACACATATCTGATGACATAACCCCATAGCTCATGCACAATAATATAAGATATAAAATCATATTTCCAATTCATGGTAAAATATGTAAAATCTCATCTCAACATAATTCAACAAAAATACCGGGCACAAGATCTAAAAGATAATCTTGTTCAAAGCCCCATATACCTAAAAATGTAAGATGATTATGAACTTCCAACTCCGGAACTTTATTCACGAAAATACTGGTTGCTTCTCGAAGCCCTTAACATGATCAACTCGAATCCAAAATCAATTTGAAATTTCTACGGTTCAATCACGAGACATAGAAGGATGAAATTTGGAGTAGTAGGGTTAGCATTTGAGCCTTATGAAATTTTGGAGAAAAATGAGCTATTGAATACTCTTAATGGACTTAAATCCATGGTTACCCAGATGGATTGGAGTATAAATGACCAAAATACCCTTAAAAATTAAATAATGTCAAATCTATCCTTTGGTGGACTATTTTCATAGGCTGAAGTAGATCGACCATAACTTTTTTCTCCAATGGAAAAACTGGATGAAACCAATTTCATTGGAAGAGGACTCTCAGAGGTTTCTGTTGATATATAGTATCTCACCCAGATCATTGTGTACAAGGATTTATGATCGTTTGAAGTTGACCCTAAAATTCGCCTGGCCTCAATATTTTTTCCTACATATTTACTGTTCACCACTATTCACGGTTATATCAGAATGATCATAACTCATCGCTGGAGTGTCTGTTTTTGATGATCCACATATCGTTGGAAATCATATTTGATGCTCTACGCGATGATGGGTCGTATATCTAGAAATTCCACACGGAAAAATTATTAATCACAATAAAGGACAGAATTCAACACATTTTCGTCTGAGATCTTAATGGACTATTGGAAAGATAAAAAGGCTTTAACGACTCGACACATTTGGGAGAGACATATTTAACGGAAAAACTTAGGGTATCACATCATCTCCCCCTTGGAAACATTCATCACCAAATGTCGCTCGTTGGGTTAGGAAGACAAGGAAAATTGAGGATACGCAACTAAAATAGCTTGACGAACAAGTTTATATTTTTCTAAGCTTTGAAGTACTTTTCGACGTATAATCTCATGATAATAACTACGACATAGTTGAGTCTATTACTAAAAGAATTGGATGAAGGAAAAATTATTAACTTCGATTTAAATCCGCATTCATAAAGAAAGAGATGAAAGATCTAGGATATGAAAACAAGAGATATCATAATATCTCTCTCTTGGGATCGATTCTCCCCGAATAATACTATTTGATACACGGGACACTTTATGATCAACCCATGGCTTAATACTTGGGTTGGGAACAAAAGCAAAGGCTAACTAGAATTTGGTAACTAGCTTCGATGCAAATAAATGCTTCGATACAAATAAATCATTCTTGAAATGGTTATGCTCACGAATCTTCAAATAGTGAGATTGGACCACATCGGAAGATGGAAGAAACATATGGATCCGTCGGAATAACTATCAAGTTGAATTTCTAGGTGCACGGATCAAATCAAGACACACTCTCACTCAATTAGGACATGATTCAAAATCTTTCCAAGGAACTTTAAACACTACTAGGAAGCAATTGGGTTTGGGATATGGTCCGAACAATATATAGATATATATATTGAAATAAGGATTTAGAACTCGACCCCAATTTTAAGTACTGAGCCAAACTCTCTCTCCTCATTTTCAAGCTTAATTTGGAGTCACCAATTCCTCTGCCTAACACCGTAACATAGCACCATTCCGAATTATAAATTTACACACATCCATATTGTTACAATTCCTCATCTCACAGATAATTCTTATTACCACTCAATCAACTCTAATCCACTTAATACTCACCATTTTCAACCATCATATTCATATCAACAAGTCTTGAAGCTTAGGAAAGTATTCATAGGCATATACGTAATTCAACTTATAGAAAGGCCAAGGCTTGGAACTAATATCCTCAGACAGGAGGTATATTCACAATACATGAGTGCTATGCAAGATCAGTTTACAAGAGCTTTTAGCTTAGACTTCTAAACCAACATAGACACCAAAACTTATCGATAATATAAACTTTAATCTCCGTCTATATATACACACATGATGTTCAATCTTATCTTTATAATTACGTATACACTCCTAATCAATACCCATAAAACATCTTTTCAAATTCTACAATCCTTTATTAAGACAACTTCCGGGCACTATTCTTAAGAAAACACTCACTAACTTTTCCAATTAACTAAGCCATGCACAAGACTTCACTTCAATAATTCCACACCTACAAACATAGATAAACCATCACACAACCACTTTCACAAACACAACACGAAATGCTTTAAATAACCATGACATCCAACAAAAGCTTAGCCTCAAGCTTACTCCACACTTGCCACCTTATCTAAAATGAAAATGCCACAATCTTTATCTGTAAAAACCCGCTCACTCTCTCCTATTATCACCACTGTTCATCCACACTCCCTCGATAAATGAAAAGTCATGAAAGGGTACAATATAAAGGGATATTGTGTACGACTTGGTGCGGTTATTGAGGCCGGAGAACTAGGACATCAAATGCATGAATTCAACTAGAATCAAGATTAAAGATTAAGGACACCCAGGATATAAATTGAATCTTATTGGTCACTAAGGGTGTTGCCGGTGGACTGAAATTGAACATACAATAAAACTTAAGCACATGCATTATGAATCGCGCAACTTGAGTTTGGAGTTTATAGCTTATGGAATGTCGATTTCATCCGCTAGAAAAATTGGGACTCAATATTTCAATAGTTAAGAGAATACATGATTTCCCATGATATGCATGAACATGTTTTATGATCGAGGGAATGAAACATAACGCATGAGAAAATATCGAAGTCATTGAATAGGCTGGGGTAAAATAGGATCAATACCACTACTTCTTACCACCAACTTGCAACCCAGCGATACACCTACCTGAATCCCGCAATCTTAACTTAGTTAATTTTTTTTTGTACTATCTCCCCCTTAGACTTAACCCAACACTCTGAGTCAATGAATCACCCTAAAAACTCTAGTCCATGGCATTCGCTTCACTCCAGGGTCCCCGGATATACCCATACACAAGATTCTTAACTTAACCCGCATAACTACACCTGCAAGTGCAAAACCCAATGTTAACATAACTCTCAAATACCCACCAACTTAGACAACTTCAAAAGTTATCATACAATAATTCATGCACTCTGTAGTTTAGATTCTAGCACTTACCATGGATACATCAAACCTTCGCTAAACTATACTAACTTCTTCGTGCTTTACTAACATCACATCTCAAACTAACACCCTCATCAACCTCTAATGCCCAAGTTAACTCACAATTACATCATATACCACATATCATCATCCATACATATCCAATCAAGGATAACACTAACCGCTTAACATTTAATAACTTTAAAAAAATCCCCATAACACCTTGAGCATACTACTACCTCAACACACAATATCACACTTGATCACAAAGAAATAGACTTAAGCTCCCGTACATACGGTTGAAACCTACTAAATTCATTTTTCTCGTCACCCGCTATACAAACTTAACAACTCACTCTAATAACAATTAACAACAATCTCAACAACCATTTCCATCTATCAAACAGCCCAAACATACTAGTCCACCAAAACCTCATAACGACAATAATCATCAATAATTCCATGGACTATGCCATAATAATTTATTAACATCGCCTTCCACCACGTTTTCAACCCCCCGGTTCCAACCAATGCAAGAATAACAGAGTAAATAGCCAGCTTCTAGTGAATCAAAATAGGCCTCACACGGCTTCACTAGACTTTGTTTTTGTCTTTTGAGAAAGGAAAAAATATCAAAACAATTATTCTAGTGAATCGAAATAAGCCCACATGGTTTCACTAGACTTTAAGTTTTCATCAAAAGATGATCAGAAAATATTTTCAAGAAATAAAAGCCTGGTACACCATAATCAAGGATCCGAGAATATGTGTCTCGCTTTACCTCAACTGAATGACTCAAAAGGAATGAGGGTACATCTTGAAAGCTACGGATCCTTTGCTAGTAAGCCCAAGAATATAATCAAGAGAGGAAATTGGAACTAGTTAATCACCCTATCTTAATATTAGTACACGGATAAGGAAAATACAAAATCACATCCTAAATTCTAGGGAGAAATCCAAAAACACTTCTGACATAGGCTAAATGCACAACCTTTAAGAACGTACATATGGCACCTCAATTATTCGAAACTCAAGAGCACTAATGAAATCATTTTTTTTTCTAGCTCACTTACGATCCCGTAGTATCAAAGGAGATTATCTAAGAAAGCAACATTTATAAGGATTTACGCTTGACTATATCCGGTATTTTAGAACAAGGAGAAATGGCCCAATTTATGCAAGATATGAATCCGTATGAATTTCTTAGGGAACCTTTCCACAACATGATCTATGACTTGAAAGAAAGGGAACATTTTCCTAAATGCCTCATAGCCTCTCGAAGAAAAGTACAGACATCTCTGTACCGGTCCGCAAGACTCTACTAGACACGGCTTCATAGACACCCTAGGACACTTGGACTCTATGCTCTGATACCAAGCTTGTAACACCCCAAAATCAGATCCCGAGACATCATATGGTGCTTAAGGTCACAAGTGACCCCAAGCTAACCCTTCATCTAGCACAATCCAAAGCAACTGAATAAAATACACAAAATAGTAGGAATAATGGGGACACAACCCATAACTTAGTTTGACCAACAAAAAAGTAAATTTACACAATCACAATTCTGCTCATATATATACAAATCTAAAACTGAATACACTAACTACTAGTGACTGTTTATGAACTAGCATTGACCAAAGATAACCGGGTCATAATGCCCAACTACCCCTACTTAATACGACTGAATACAAAAATAACAATACACCTCAAATCTGAACAACTCAAGTCCCTGAATCAAAAGGACAACCACCTGCCAATCGAGAGCTGTAAACCAGCTGAACAAGATATGTGCGCTACATCTTGTACCAATATTTTGGTAAGAATGTAGCCCATGGAAGTATGTGGGTCAGCACTTTGAAATGTACTGAGTATGTGGGAGTGCATGCAACAATATAAATAGTATAATCAATTTCATGAAAACATGCATACGGACAATGATGACTCACTTGGCTTGAGTTATATCAAATCATACTTTCCATAATTTCATAATAAACAGTTCATATGACAACATCTCATAATCCACGTAAATCATTATAAATCATAAATTATGATAAATTAACATAAATTATCATATCGTCAAACATTATCATGGGTAATTATAAATCATTATAAATGATCATAAAACATCATAAACATCTCAAATCTTTGACTAAAATCTCGAAGTGACTCGATAATTCAAGAAACTTAATCTTATGGACACGGGAGTTTCCTATAACTGACAACCCCATGTGAGCTACGTGGAATACCAATGTTTGAAACCCCCGTTGGCGGGACTATCATACTCTTTGCTTGGGAGTACGACCTAAAAATTGCAACAATCACAATCGAGCTCTCTGGCCAATAATATCATCATTAAATAACCCTACGGTGGCACATAGGTTTGGGGAAATACCAAATTTCCCTCTCGGTGCTAAGTACTACTCCCCGACAAGCTCAGAACGCATTAGGAAATCCACCACAACCTCACAATGGTCTATCATAAAGATCAAATCAAATCTCTTTCTCATTTTTCAGATCATATCAATTTGTGGATTTCTAACTCAACACATTTTAGCTCAAAATATTTTAATCTTCCTCAACATCAACATGGTATCAATATATTGAACCATAACCGACTCGACATCTGGACAAGGATATGAAAACTAAATACATAATATTTTCAACAATTTAACTCATTAAAACTATCCAAAAAATACCAACACTCATTGCAACTTCAACATCAACATTTGTCAATTTATCGTCCAACTCTCATTTAAAGGTACTTGAGACATCAACCCATAGTAGGGATGTAAAATTTTGAATATCAATTATAAATTCATAATAAGGTAATAGTGGAATGATAGTATAAATCAACGCTTAACAAATTATATCATCATACTCTCATAATCAAATACTTTTTGGACATAATTCTATCTCAACATCATACACATATCGGATGACATAATCCCATAGATCATGGAAAAAAATATAAGATATAAAGCCATATTTTCAATTCATGGTAAAACATGTAAAATCTTATGTCAATGTAATTCAACAGAAATACCGAGCACAAGAACGAAAGGATAATCTTCTTCAAAGCCCCACATACCTAAAAATAAAAGATGAATATGAACTTCCGACTCCGGAACTTTATTCACAAAAATAAAGAGTGCTTCTCGAAGCCCCTAACATGATCAACTCGAATCCTAAATCAATTTAAAATTTCTACAGTTCAATCAAGAGACATAGAAGGATGAAATTTGGAGTAGTAGGGTTGGGGTTTGAGCCTTAAGAAGTTTTGGAGAAAAATGAGCTATTGAATGCTCTTAATTGACTTAAATCCACGGTTTACCCAGATGGATTGGAGTAGGAATGACCAAAATACCCTTAAAAATCAAATAATGTCAAATCTGTCATTTGGTGGACTATTTTGATATGCTGAAGTAGATCGACCATAACTTTTTGCTCCGATGGCCAAATTGGATGAAACCAATATCATTGGAAATAGGACTTTCAGAGCTTTCTGTTGATATATATAGTAGCTCACCCAGATCATTATGTACAAGGATTTATGATCGTTTGAACTTGAATGTAAAATTAGCATGGTCTCAGTACTTTTTTCCTGCACATTTACTGTTCACCACTATTCACGATTAAATTAAAATGATCATAACTCATCACTCGAGTTTTCGTTTTGGATTATCCAAATATCGTTGGAAATATTATTCGATGCTCTACGCGATGAGGGATCGCATATCCAGAAATTCCACACCAAAAAATTATTAATCACTATAAAGAACAAAATTCAACATATTTTTGTCCGAGATATTAGCAGAAATTTTTTTTCGGGGCATCACAGTTGTGCCAAAAGCCTCACTATGTACCACATTGTTCAAAAGTCTGTTCAACATCCCATTCTCAAATTCTTTGGCATTAATTTTCTCAAGGAATATTGATTTGACCTCCATACTAACAAACACTTTCACTCTTCTAAACATCAAATTATATATACTGAGATGATAGAGATTGGAACACTCAATCCAATGGTCACCTTGACACCATCACAAAAGCTGAAGTACACACACCATCACAAAAGCTGAAGTACACATACTTACCTCTTTACAACTCAATGTGTCTGCCAGCACATTAACCTCACTCAAATAATTATACATAGTCACGTCATATTTATTAACAACTTTATGTACCCCTTTTGTCTTAGATACAAATCCCTTTAGGTAAACACATGGTGTAGCCCTTGGTGTTCTGTGAAGACCTCACACTTGATAGCATAAAGATAGTATCTCCAAATCGTGAGTGCAAAATCCACCACTGCTAACTCCAAGTCATGAGTTGAGAAATTTATTTCATGAGGCTTTAACTACCACAAATCATAAGCAATGATATTGTTTTCCTTTATAATATAGCACCCAAATTCAAAAGTGAAGCATCACATAAAATAACAAAATATTTACCTTCAACAAGAAATGAAAGAATAATAATAGTTGTCAAAAGTTTCTTTTAATTTTTTAAGATCTCCTCACACTTATTCGAACATTGAAATGGAACCTCTTTTTGGCTCAAACTTTTTAATTGAGTACCAATAGATGCAAAATTCTTCTACTTGTACTAATAACTGGAAGATCCACAAAACTCCGAACCTCAGTCGCAAAGATAGATTGAACCTACCCCTTAACCACCTAAATTATCAAGAAATCCACCATCACCCACTTTTTTAAATTGCATCACTACGAAGACAACTAATGAAAACCAGGACTCACATTTAAAAAACATAGCATATAACTGTTTTTTCTTTAGAATTTCCAAATAAATACAAAGATTGCATGAATGTTCCTCCTTACTATTAGACTAAACACAAATATCATCAATAAAAACTATAATAAATGAATTCAAAATGACTTTAATATACCATTAGTCAAGCTTAAAATGGTTTTTGGAACATTGGTCAACCTAAAACACTTCTCTAGGAACTCATAATATCCTTATTGAGTTTTAAAGGTTGTCTTAGGTTTGTCATCCGGTTTATTTTTAGTAGATGATAACTTCACCTAAAACCAAACTTGGAGAATACTTTGACACACTATAACTAATCAAAAAGATCATTTATCCAAGGCAGTGGATATTTATTCTTGATGTAAAATTTGTTGAACTATTTATAATCAATACATATGCTCGTGCTACCACTTTACTCTTAAAAAATAGTATTGGAGCACCCTAAGAGAGCCACTTGAATAAATAAATACATTATTTTTATGTTTCTACTTCCATGTTTTGAGTATTTTCAACTCATCTAGAGCCATGTAAAAGAATGAATAAAAATTGGGTGAGTGCCTTTCTCTAAGTCAATACAGAAGTCAAGATCCCTATATGGAGGTATACAAAGGAAAATGCATAGGAAATATCTCTTCAAAATTTGTAACCAATGGAATTAACTAAGCTGAAGGACACACAACATTTATAATTGAGAGATTAACTAGAAAGGTTGAACAACCCTTTCCCACTAGCTTCCTAGTCAGGATGATAGATATATTTTTTTTTACAGTTTGAGCCCTATGCATACCCTCCTTCTCTAGTTTATCCATGCCTGACATGACTAAATTCATTTCCTTAGCATTATAATTTAGGAAAACATGATATATAGATGCCAATCCATATCCTGAATAACATCAATATCCAACATGACCAATATTATCAAATTTACCTTAGTTTAAAAATCCATAACACATAGCAAAAATGATACAAATTTGTTACCATCACAAACTCTCCAACTGGAATAGACATATATATAAGAGAATAAAGTACATCATAGACAAAGTTCATACCGAAGGCACACTTAATGGACACATATAGGAAGGTAGACACCGATTCAAATAAAACATAAGCTATTTCATCACAAACTATAATAATACCTAATAATAACTATTTTAGAAGCATCAACATCAGTCTTTCCTGGAAAGCCATAAAAGCGCGAATCGTTATTAATCTAGTCTAAATTTCACAATAGTTGTGAACCACATCTCCCTACACCACCATTTCCTTGACCACCCTGATAGCACTGTCGATTACCCCATCTACTTTGAGGAGGACCCCTATAATTATCTCCTCCACCTTTTCTTGCTGGAACTATAGCTCAAGTTTTCTAATATAACAGGCCACCTGGCCATCTAAAAAGACACTTCTTGTTAAAGTGACCGAAAACACCGTAATAATAAATAAAACCTGCTCAAGTGAATGCCCACTAGTATAATAGTAAGAAGCCATAAGTCTCTCGTAACTAGGGAATGGGAAAATGTCTCTGCTAAACCCATAGTAGGAGCTGACAATATGAACAAAATATGTCAGGATTTCCAAGACTGTTGTCTATTACCCCTGGAATAATAACCATTGAAGTTGCCAGTATTTCGGGACTTCATGGCTAATGAAACATAACTTCATGGCTAATTTCTTAGCCTAACCAGCCTGCATAACCCCTTAAAGTTTTTTTACATAATCAAAAACCTCATTAAAAACTTCCTGATAGAATTCATGCAAATAGACAATACCAAAAGATCATTTTTGCATCCCTTCATAAATAAATAGATCATCTCTTTGTTAATGCCCAATAGTTGAATAACATAATGAGATAGATCATGGAATATTGTCTCATATATTGAGACTGACATATTACCTTGCTCAAGATCTAGAAACTCATCTATAATATGCTCATGAATGGTCGGAGGCATATACTTCTCCAAAAATAGTGCATGGAACTATTCCTAAGTCAAAAGAGGTAATGTTAGTGTCCACCACTCTACATAGTCTCTTCACTACAACTTAGCATCTTTGTACTACAATAAAGTACAAAATCAACCCTATGTTATTGAACCATCACCAATATATGAAAATCTCATAATAGTCAATGATAAACTCAAAAGCATCTTCTAACTCAATACCCTGCAAACATGGATGTTTCATCTTTAGAAACTTAGTCATCAATTCATGTTTATTTTTTGGTCAGAATAGGACCCACACCGAGAAGATGGATAACATCAGTCCCTCAAACCTCATCCATCCTTAGAGCCATTATAGCGGTAGTATAAACACCTATAACATCGAAAGTCGACATGGTGAAAAGGGCCTCACTATCAGCCAACCCAATAAAAAAGCTAAAACCTACTGAACAACCTCAAAAAACATCAGAGAAAGAGATGCACCTCTAATTGATGTTGTTACCTCCTACTCCATAACATACTTATCTACTGCTTCAAATTCTTAAAATTATCCTAGGTTGAGAAAGATGATATTAACCTCTGATGACCCTATTATTATTTCTTTGAGCTCCACCCTGAGTGGGTGTCACTCTTTTTTTATTGCCCTTTTTTACCCCTTTCATATCCCCTTACCCTAACTGTCGGCTCCACAACTGTAGCTAGTATATTATGACTTAGCCTGTTTATGAAATTTGGGACTAGAAAGGTGACTCAAACCTTAGGATAAAATATTTGTTATGGTCGTCAGACCTTTTTATCTTAATTATGAGCATGTTAAATATAGTTTAACATTAAGGATCTCTTATTATATGATTTATCCTTGAACTTTGTGATTGAGACGTGATTCTAGTATATAGATGCCTAGGCACTTATTGTTGTGTTGTTTTAATACTAGTGATGACTGATACACCCAAATTACATCTCTCTTATGAGAGAGTAAGCTGTCGCTGTCAAATTTAGAACCCAACTGTGTTGGGTGTGGAATCTTATAGGGAATATCGTGTTTACTAATTATTGTGACTATTATTAGACTGTTGATCTAAGGTTCCTCAGTAAAAGGGACTTTGAATGTGTTAACAAAACTCTTTCATATTTGTATCACACAAGGTCCAGCTACTGAGAGTTAATGTAGATGTAATTTCAATGAGAATGAATTAACTAGAGTTATTCTCACCAAGATGTTCAAATAGTTAGGGTTATGATTTTGTGTTAGAACTCTAACTTATGTGTTCAATAGAAAAAATTATTGAATTCTAATAATTACTCATGTGTTTATCAACCTAATGAGTGTTTCATGCTTTACTTCTCTCAAACTTAAAGGATTCATGCATTATTCAATAACACTCTCATGATGGTTGATCCATTTAAGGCATCAACCATTTAACCTAAAGGGTAAACCTATGAAGTGCATGTGAACCACTTCTTTTCACAGTATCCACTTTTTTGTCAGAAAAGTGGTGTACATTAGGCTCACTTCTCAAGTTTGCAACCAAGAGATGTCATTATAATAAAGAAAGATTCATGCAGTTTTTATAGATGTTAGAAATTAAACCAATTCACAACCCCAAAATAGTTCTCTACATCAAGGCTCCTATAACCCTAGTTATGCAAGTTTAGCTACTGATATCCATGTAATAAATAAAAGATATATATTGATGTTCATAAATGGATTCAAGGGAGTACTTACAAAATTCACAATATTGTTTTTCTCAATCTTCATTGGAAAATATAAAAACTAATAATCGGATCTCAATCTCTAGATTTAAATCTAAATGAAAAGTGTTACACAACTCTCAATAGAGGAGGCAGTATGAAACTAATGACAAAAAATAGGGATTAAACCCTAATACTTGATATTTATATGTTTCAAGAACTGGAATTTTAAAATTTAAACTCAGAGTTGCCATTTCATGCTCGACGGCTTGATTGATGGTTCGTCGATGAGGCGATAGTCTGTCGCATAGACCATCACTGTAACACTAGTGAGTTTATGTTCTATTTCTGAGCAATGGGAAGGTTGATGGTTCATTGCAGGGCCGATGGTTCATCACCTAGACCATCTCATGACATCCAGTGTATCCTCATTCTATTTCTTAGTGAGGGTTTAGGCCCACGGTTCATTATAGAGTCGATAGTCCATCGCTTCGACCATCACAGGTTGTCTAGTATCACTGTCTTTTGTATTTGGGTGATGGTTAAGACCGATAGTTCATCGCAAGGTTGACGATCTATCACCTAATCCGTTGATGATCTTTTCCCTTTGATTTGCCCAGTTTATCCAAGTTATCCTTTACACTCAGTTCTTATCCTGAAAAAACTAAACTACACAGTTAAATACAATAATAGTTACTTAAAAACACATAATTATCCTAAGAAAAAGGGATAAAATGTTCTGTCAAAAGCCAAAACATCAACATCCTCAACTTAAGGCAATTGCTTGTCCTCAAGCAACCCAACACCAAGAAACATATATGAACAACATCATGATGGGCGCTCAACATTCATATCAAAACATCTATACAATCATTCAACTGCCCATTCAGCTAAGTTCTCGGATACATAAAGGTCTATAACTGGCATCAACTACTACTCAACATATTTATAGCCTCAAATACAATACCCCATAGGATTTAGCAGTCTACAGATAACTGTCGTGCCCTTACATCCAATAATGTCCACCTCTTTTTATATATAATAAATCAGTGGACAAAACTAATACTCTCTCTCTCTCAGAATATAAGTTTCAAATATAGTGCACACCCATAGGCTTGCTTATATCATCTAATATTCTCTTATGATTTACTCGCCAAGATCAAGTTGGATTTACTAAGGGTTGTAATGAGGTTTTAAGCTCGGTGGGAGTTATTTATTTAGGTACATGACTTAAAGTATAGAACTTCACTCTCTTCACTCTATTTAGTAGCTACTCACCAGAATTAAGGTTCCTTTTATTTATTTACAATCAATATTATCCATCCACGCCCTTGTCATACCCCAGAATTCTTTTAGAAGTACAACATCAACCACCCTTAACTTATGTTGATGCAAAAACTTGAGGTGCAAAATATCTATTTAGATACCTAACTAGACCAAGGCCAGATATTACCTCTCAAATCAATTTCAACTCAGCCTCCCAGGATGCAAAAATCAATAGTAGCCACCCTTAACTTAGGCAATTTGCCTGAGTTAAAGTGCACATATCCAAAGCTAAGTTCTAACGCCTTCTAGGGAGTGACTCACTATTTATTTGGGTTGAACAAACATGAACAAGGTTGAATAGGGTTTCAATGAAAATAAAAGATTTTTGGTGGCTCATTATTTTGGCTAAACTGACTAACAAATAAGGAGGCCTACTATCCTATCTTATTGAGTCAAAAACAAAACAATAGCTAATGAACCAGACAAGTTCTGGGTGTATCATCTATGTCAGAATAATATAGATACTCGAACCCATAAGCACTAAGTTAATTCTTATTCTACTAACTCTTGGGACTCGTATCATATGGCTATAATTACTTACATTCGTATGCCAGTTTCAGAGTCACAGATGGTTACACAAATCTTTTACCAATAGAAAAAAAGAGAATTAATTATATAACAAATGTACAAAAACACTTTGCCGCAGAGACTTATCATTCTCATATATAAGATAATGCTAACATAAACATCATTCAATGAAACTACAACAACTTTCCTAGATAAGAAATGTAAAATGAAACAACTTAATAACAACATAGACATGCCAGTTTTCCTAGAGAAAACATCAAAGGAAAATAATATTGTCAACACAACCTCCCATGGTACTATAACATCCCCCCTACAGAAAATAATGCTCTATCCTCAATGCATATAATTAAATCACAAAGGAGGGGAAATACTTGTATTACCTCTTATTTATCTAAGGCATCTGTGAAGTGTGGTGAGGCTCCAGTGTCCTCACCAGGTGCAATATCAACCCCCATAGTGGTGGGGGTGCTCACAGTCTCCTCCTCTAGAATTGGAGGTGCCATATCTCTTGTAGGATTTATAGTTTGCCTCCTAACTGGGGCAGAGCTGGGAGACATTCCAGCTGCTGCATCCTCTACTCTATTCCTTTTTCTATCTTTATCTTTCTTTGATTTTTTTCTTTCTTTCTTCATGTCATAATGCTCTCGTTCCTCTGGTGACATGGCTTTAAGTCTCTTTCTTTTAACAGCCTTTTATGTAGCCTATTCATCAGTCTCCACTACTTTTTTACCCTTATCTTTGATCGGTCGCCCTATTTAGTCAACAAGACCTTTATCTTCATCACTTTTAATCTAGCCTGGTTCAAATATAGGCTGCTATGGCAGCTGATTCATCTTATCAATATTATCCCGAATTTGTCAACTTCCTTCAGCAATTTTATAAAAATCTAGGATAGACATGGTATCCAGCTTTTTGTTGATTTGCTCCTCCATGTTGTCCATTCTTAGATGTATGTTCCTGAAAGGCTTCCCTACTTCATCATAGTTATCTTAACAAAAGGTTTGAAATATGCCCCTCATATAGCCAATTGCTTTTTAAAACTTTTCTGTGTTTGGACTGTCTTTGAAAAATTCTTTTGGTTTAGCCTATACTCAGAATATTGGGTTAGTATTGATGCATAATCTGTGGTACCACCCATGGGCATCAAAGATGAACCTGCAGATATGTTTGGGGGCCCATACATAGCAAGAGGTAATAGAATACCTGAAGGGAATTTTGATGACTTAGGAATTAGTGTTGACTGAGTTTGTTGAGCTTAGGTTTTGTTGACTCGCATGTCAAACTTTGAATCATCCCTACTCTTTTCAATATTCTGTTTGTGTATTTCCAGGACCACATTATCTAATCGAATAATCAAAGGTACCCTCGCTTACTTGTACAATTCTGTGATAAGGAATGGAAATAGCTATACATTCTAAGTCTTGTGAGCACGATAAAACAACTTATTAGAAATGATGTGGAAAAAATCCACTGTCAACCCCTCAATCAAACAGGCGATAATGACAACTCCATTGAGATCTATGTGTCATCCCCGCCTGTTGGCATCAACCTTAACCTCACCATAGCCAACAAAAAATTAGCCCTAAAGCTTACGGACGACTTGGATATCTTTTCACAGGGATTGTGCAGCCATGCAGGCTCTCCTCTAACTGTTAGTAATCTAACTAACCCCAACTTTTGTTCATTCTGGGTGAACAACCAAAGACCTAAGTCCGATATTGCACTTGGTATCTAATATTCAGCCCTGAATAAGAATCTGTTCAACGTATCTTTGAGATATCTGTGTTAACTCCAAGAACAGGGACTGTGTCTAGCTTGTTCATATTAGCAGCTGATTGGCATTGGTGACAGTTCTTCTCCAGCAATGCCAAATAATTTTCAAAAAACTCACATACCAAGTTTGGTTGATAGGATCCAAGTGGTCCGCACGTCCATGCCAACTCGTATTCATTAAATCGGCGTTCAAATTCTGGGTACTCAGGAAATTTTGTTGTCATAATCATATGTTCATAAGAAATAGACCTCTTTGTGGCTACCATGTCTGTTGGTGCTAACTCTTTATAGAAATGCTCTCAAGTACCCTCAAACTACCACCTTATAACTTTCCACACTTGGGGATCCTTACATCGAACCAAATTAGGGTCCCCTTGTTTTGGACTCTCCTCTTGGTCGAGGTTAGATACTTCAACCCCTTCCTCAATTAGTCTTAAACTTGAGCTGCTTTTGCTACTACTTTTACCATCCTCTTTAGACTGGAAGGATGAAGAGATAACTTGACGATTTTGCCAGGTGTTGTGTGCCGGGGCTTCTGCATCTTATGATAGCCCTTGTTTGGCCCCTTGGCCTCTAACTCCACCTCTGGTGCTTGGTAATTTTTTTTCCATAATACCTCCAAGTAAAATGTTTATCATTTTGCAGAAGAAAACTAGAAGACAAGAAAAATTATGGACCAGCGACGGCTAGGGCGACTGTCCATCAGTCCTGTGATAGTTCATCAACCCAAACTGCTGGGGTCATTCTAGTAACCTTGACTCTGAGAAGTGGCGATGATTTCAGGTGATGGATCATATCTGACGGTCTATTTCTCTGACCATCGCCTCTCATTTCCACTTTCAGGCTTCGTTTTAACATTTTATCAAACACCTTGCACACTTTTATATCAAGCATGATTATTCATTGCTTTTTCAACAATAATGCACTACTCATTTTGCTTTTTCTTGATCAATGGGCTACTCAGACTTCACCTAGGATAGAGTTTTTCATATTTTCTCTCTGTTCATACCCACACAGACGAACTCAAGATTAGATAAAAATATTTCAATATTACAAACTTAACATGCTTTCTTTATTCTTGGTGTTGAATAACATAGAAAGTAATGGAGAGAACATACCATAGTGTTGTAGTACTTGATTATTCCCCTTACTAGTACTCTAAAAACTAGACACAATATGACACCTGACTTTTATGAAGAACTCTTTATTGCTTGTGATTGAAAGAACAAAGAGAATAAAGACTTTAAATATATGGGGAAGAGGGAAGTAGAAAGTCTTTAGAAAGAACAAAAGAATTCAGGTGCATTGAATAGTTTGGGAGTTACTCAACCGCTTCAAATTATCAATATTTAAAACAATTTGGGTAGAATAAAAAATTGGACTTTTAAATTTATTTGACCCGACCCACTAAAATAGGGTTATGTGCGACAGTTTGTACAATAGTCTGGAACATAAGCAACGATCCGTCTGGAGACACATCGATCCATTTCAGAGAACTTACCTTGGGGAATAATGGCAACGGTTGATTCGACGGTCCGTCGAGTATGGGAAAGTCCATCAATAAACCCATCGTGATTCTTCCAGTAACTTGGTTTTTAGACTTTACTGTGATGGCTACCACGATGATATGTCGAGTCACCGATGATCTGTTAGGTAACCCATCGGTCACACCCAAACTTTCTAAGCTTCTATTTTCCTACACTGTCAGACCTGCACACCTACACAAATACTTCAGCTTGTACAAAAAAAACAAGCACCAAAATACTCAAACTAGTGCTTTATAACAACACACTATGGGTTGCCTCTCACTAGCTCCTGATTTATTATTGCAGCATGACTCAGTTATCTCAATTACCCAGACTTCATCAAGATAGACAATACCTATACTCCTTAGCAAGTCCTTTGGACTGATATATAGTTTTACACATTGCCTATTTACCTTGAAGACACTTCTATCTTTATTTTCAAGTTCCACTACTCCAGATGAGTAAACTTAACTTACTTTGAATGGACTGGACCATTTGGATTTGAGCTTACCTGGAAATAGTTTGAGTTTGGAGTTGAGTAGAAGCACCAAGTCACCTTTTTAGAAACCTCGCTTTTCAATCCAGCTATCGTGGTACTTCTTTATTCTTTCCTTGTATAAATTAGCCCGATCATAAGCTCCAAGAAGGAAATCACCAATCTCATTTAGCCACCCCACTCTCATATTCGTTGCCTTATTCCACTTTAGATTAATCCGCTTTAGTTCCCATAATGCTTTATGCTCTAGTTTAATTGGCAAATGGAACACCTTAACATAAACCAATTGGTATGGAAATATGCCAATGGGTGTCTTGAAATCCATTTGATATGCCCATAAGGTATCGTCCACCTTCCTAGACCAATCCTTCCATCTAGCACTTACAGTCTTTACCAGGATAGATTTGATTTCCTGATTAGAGATCTCTACCTTCCCACTAGTCTATGGGTGATATGCAGTAACCGCCTTATGTTGTTGGACTCTATATTTTGCCAAGGTGGCTTTGAATATATTATTGCAAAAGTATTATCCTCCATCGCTTATGGTGGTACATCGTACCCCAAAGCGAGAGAAGATATTTCTCTTTAAAAATTCAACAGCCTGCTTTTCTACATTATTCACTAGAGCCACAGCTTCGACCCATTTTGACAGGTAATCAACAGCAACTAGTATGGACTTTATCCCAAATAAGCTTACGAAAGGCCCCATGAAATCACTATCCTAGACATCAAATAATTCTACCTCCAGCATTTTAGACATTAGGATCTCATGATGCTTTGAGATGGACCCTTGCCTTTGACATTGGTCATATCTTTTCACGAACTCATAAGTATCCTTGAACTAAGAGGGTAAATAGTAGCCACTCTAAAGCACTTTCATTATAGTTCGGTCACATATATGGTGACCTCCAACTGGGGAAGCATAACTAACTTCTATTATACTCCACATCTCTACTTCTGGGATGCACCACTATAACAACTTGATTTTTTTAAACCGGAACGTCAAACGGTGCTCATGATCCCAAAGGACCTCAAGCCAACCCTCTATTGATATCTGTACCTAAACACTGCATAATGCAGATAATAAATGCAAAAACTGTCCATATGGTTCTAAACTTCTAAAAATACTTAAAATTGAAAACTGAATACTGATAAATCTATTTGAAAAGCCTCTAAAGTGTCTGAACTGTGGAGTTGATTGTACATGTCCCCAACTAACTCCATCTACTGAAATAAAACCAAATCTGATATGATAATGATAAAAATAAGGATCATCCTCGATTGAAGAGGACTCACTACTATGTCTACTGCTGCTTACTGGGACTGAGCTGTTAAGGGTACTCTAGATCTCATGCCTCTGAACCTATGGGGTCAAATAAAACACCATAGCACAAATGCATCAATAAAGGAATATACCGAGTATAAAGATGAGGTAAGGCTAAATGCAAAGTCTTATGCATAAACAATTACTTAACTGAATAATCATGTGAGCACTGAATAAGAACACATGCATGAATGCTGGAACCTTAACTGAAATCATTGTGACTCAAAATACTGAAACTCAGATACTACTTTACTGCCACGAAAACTCACTACTAATGCCTGAGATACTGAACACTGAATCATCTGATACTGATAACTATGTACTGTAGTTGAGATCAGTCTTATCTAGCGTGTGATCTTAAAAACTAATGATACTAAAATTAATTAACTGAATCTACTTATATCAATGTCTAAATTCTGAGTTTTCTACTCTCTATTGATTGCATCGGAGATCAAACCTCTCTAATGGATGATTCAAGAATCTACTATCAATGATAAGAAATAATCATGTCTTAATCTGACAACAAGAATACTCAGTTGAATTTGAGACTAAGATCAAGCCTATCTGACGATTGATCTTGAGATATGATAATGACATTACTCAACTGAATTTGAGACTGGGATCTAATAATGTTATTACTCAATTGATTATGAAATTGAGATCAAGCCTATCTTACGGGTGATCTCTAGATTTGATACAGAATAACTTTATATGGGACCAAGCCTATCTGATGGGTGGTCCATAAATCAATGAAAATATCTAAGTTCCTCACTGAGATAGATGATTGTATTTAATAGTCCTAATTTCTAATGATTGTTATTGAAATAGTAAATATGGAAAGTAGTCGCTTAACCGACATGCCCCAAATCTCAACTGGTAGGGTCCAACTTGTAACCCAGGTGGAAGGGTGTCAATACTGTGCCACGGGTAAAGACCTTTATGGTCAAGCCTATCTGACAAGTGACCTTTGCAGGAATTCAAGCCTAAGGCAATATAATAGTCAAGTCTATCTGACAGGTGACTAGCCTTTCCTGGCTGGTGACTTCTGTATCCTGCGCTGGCTACACAGCTCTGACTCCCTGCCCTCGCTCGGTGCTATCTCCTACTCCCAACTGAAAGACTCTTAACTGATTCTTAACTAAACATAAACTAAGATGAATCTGCTACTGATCATATTTCTCAAATGATCTGACAAAGTCAAGCTTAATTCACTTGGTTTCATATCTGACAGAATACTACTGAATCTCGTTATCTAACTGAATGACGCTGAGCTTTGAATAGAGTACTCAATTACTATAGAGATCAGAACTGAACACTTGAATACTACTAGATCTGAGCTGGGTATAGAATTGAGGCTAGATTACTAGCGATACTAAGATTATAGTGATTACGGAGATTACTGAGATTTCTTAAGTTCTGTAGCTGTCTGAGAATACAGAGTTCTATAACTCACTGAGTTCTAAGAATCATGGCTTGACTGATATTATCGTGAAAACTTACACGAGCTCTATACTGCAGCTAACTTGTCAGGTATAAATACCCTCAGGACTCGATAACATAAAAGTAAAACATGACTATTCTTGAATAATCAAGACCATGGACATTCATTCACCATCACAAACACTAAGGCATCACTTCAAGAATTTATGAATCATAAATATGTGATAGTACAACGAGAAATGCTATTGGATTATACTTCATTCAACAAGGCCTTGAATCAAGCACTTCGCACATATTTAAGTCTTGGCATATACTGGAGAACACATAATTTGGGAACTTCATCCTCTCATGTTACAATTCATTCTTTGAACACTTATCATGTATTAAAGTCTTAGCATGTATCAAAGAGCAAAAAATTATGGAATTTCATGCTATCATGCCCCCAATTCATTCACTAAGGCTTTTTAACAAACACTTGGCATGAATGGGCTTACACACAATTGGGGATTTCTAGTCAACATGAGATAATGGCTCTAATTTATTCACATAAGCATTTTATCAAGCATACGGGGAGCATGATTTTCTTATTCAACAATTTCTACACTTAATTGACATGAACACACCACTTCACAAGCAATCTGAAGAGGGTTTATCATGAATATCACATGAATACCACATACTAGGGTCAAAGCATGAAAACATTGTAAACAAGCATGAATCACAACTCAATAATAGTATGAACATCAATTTCAACTCACATAAATCATGAAAACTCATAAACATAAATGCTTTGAAATTTTAAAAAGGGTTCTTGAGCTTGTTGGATGAAAGGGACCCAAAAATCAACATCTACATACCTTAGAGAAACTCTTTCTGGAAAGACCTTGGAGAGATTCTTGATTTCTTGATTTCTTCTGAAGATGAAGGAAGGGTTTTTATATTGTAGAAACCCTAGATCTTGTTCTTTAACAACTTTAAGAGAAAACAATGATACTTCGGGTGAAATAAGGCCAAATTTCGTGTTAAGGAGTATATATAGGGTTTGGGAAAAGACCTTTTTTGCCCTTGGAATTAAACTGAAAAATCCCAATTTTACATGTTGGTGCGATGTGCCATAATCGCACTAGCTTACTAGAAATTAGACGACTAAAAAACTGCTTGATGGTGCAATTCAGTGGAAATCGTGTTTCCACATTTGTTACGAACTAGAATGGCACAGCGACGTGGTGGAATCGTGTCGGTGCATTAGAAATTGACGATACTAAAATTAAACCTTGGTGCAATGTGCCATAATTGTGGATACTCACTAGATTGTTGATGCTTGCAATTTTGCCTGGCTCCGCAATGCGTTAAAGTTCCAAGTGGCACACTGTCTCACTAAAATGGCTCTAACTCTTCCCCGAGTGTCGTATTTGGGTTAATTTTGTATTGACGGAAAGCTTATTCAATTCTCTACATGTCAAAAAGTTGATATTGGGGAAATTCTGCATGTTTCAAAATTCTTCTCACTAGGGAATACACTTCTTAACCTTTTAAGGCCAGCTTAACACTTCACTGAGCACACTCTAAGGCTCAGACTATGAGAGAATTTTGTGGGGTCTTACAACCACCTAATAATACCACCCGCATATCACCAAAAAAGATATAACTTATCCCAGAAGTAAAGGGTCACATCATGGAGAAACTTTTTTCTTTGATGAAACGAAAGATTTTGTGGTACCACCTTGCTCACCACATAATTTGGAAAATCACCATACCAAGGTATTTTCTCCATAAAAGTAGAAAATATTTCTTCATCCAGAAATGCATCATTGATCTCAAATAGATCTCTAACTGCTTGTTCACTTTCGATCCTGGACAGATGATCTGCAACTTGGTTTTCACACCCCTTTCTATCTTTTACTTCAACGACAAATTCTTGAAGTAGCAGCACCCATCTAATCATCCTTGGCTTTACATCCTATTTCTCTATTAGATATCTCAAGGATGCATGGTCAGTGTTGACCACCACCTTGGTTACTAGCAAATAAGCTCAAAACATTTCAATGGCATAGATAGCTACAAGAAGTTCTTATTCTGTGATGGTGTAGTCCTTTACTGGAATAATAAATTGGATAAAATAATTTGTCTTTCTTTTATCCCGTCACAGCTCCTAGGGCAACACTACTTGCGTCACACATGATCTCAAACAATTTTTACCATTCTGGTGCAACAATGATAGGGGTCTCAACCAGCTTCCTTTGGAGGAATTCAAATTCCTTCAAGCAATCATCATCAAAGGAGAACTTAGTTTCCTTCTCCAAAAATTTTCAAAGTGGATTTTCAATCTTTGATAAAACCTGTATAAATGTTCGATAAAAGGCATCTTGACAAAGAAAACTACGAAATCCCTTCACTGAGATGGTAGATGGAAGCTTCTCAATAACCTCAACCTTGGATCGATCAGCCTCTATCCCTTTTGCCAAATTTTTTCCCCAAAAACAATGCCCTCCTTTACCATAAAGTGGCATTTCTCCCATTTAAGCACCAAATTAAATTCCACACATCATTGCAAGGCTCTACTAAGGTTCACCAAACACAACTCAAATGAATCTCCTACCACATAAAAATCATCCACGAATATCTCCAGGGTGTCTTCCACCATATCTGAGAAAATAGACATCATGTACCTTTGGAAGGTAGCGGGTGCATTACATACCCCAAACGGCATCCTCTTGAATGGAAAATTACCATACGGGCATGTGAAATTCATTTTCTCCTGATCTTCAGGGGAAATACAAATCTTGTTATAGCCAGAATAGCTATCAAAGAAATAATACCACCCCCTTCCCGCCAATCGATCAAGCATTTGATCCATAAAGGGCATTGGGAAGTGGTCCTTCAAAGTCCATGAGTTTAGTTTGCAATAGTCCAGTAAACTCTCCACCCAGTCACAAGCTTGAGAGAAATCAACTCATTCTTTTTATTTGCAACAACAGTCATGACTCCTTTCTTGGGCACATATTAAACTGGTTTACCCATTTACTGTCGGAAATAGGATAAACCACTCCTACATCCATCCACTTAATAATTTCCTTCTTAAACATCTATTGCATTGGTGGGTTAAGATGGTGTTGATGTTCGATGGTTAGAGTACAATATTTCTCACGTTGTATCTTATGAGTGCAGATGCTAGGGGAAATGCCAATATTTTTTTAAATACTCTAGTATATTACTTTTTGGTACCTATAAAGCACCAAAATAAGTGCCTCTGCCTATTGCTCACCCAAGTCATCTACAATGATAACATGTAGCATGTTTCTATTGCCCAGAAACATATACCTTAAATGCCTTGGCAGCTCTTTCAATTCCAACACCGGTGGCTCTTCAATAGATCGCTTAGCTAGTGATGTTGGTTAATTTATAAGATCAAGATCTAGCTTTTTAGGAGCATAAGAATATGATCCCATTCCTTTCAAAGCACAAATAGTCTCTTCATACTCCTCAGTGCCTTCACAATCAAAATTCATCAACACTATAACTAGAGGTTCAACGATAAATTTCTCCTCTATAGGAACCTCCTGATCATCTTCATAATATACATTAACAATTGAGAACAAACTCATTTCTTTATTTTACTTCATTGATTGGCAAACATCAAATAACACCACTTTATCAGTCAGCCTAAATAAGAGCTCATTAGCTCACCAATTAATCAGTACACTTCGAGTTGAGAGGAAAGGTCGACCTAAGATTATGGGCACCTCGAATTCCACCTCACAATCCAGAATGATTAAATTCGCAGGAAATATGAAGCTAGGCACCTTTACCAACACATCACACAATATACCAACAAGTTATTTTACCGACCTATCCGCTATCATAAGTCGTATGTTCGTGGGTGTGGGGTCTGCCAAACCCAACTTTTTATAAATTGCTAGCGGTATCAAATTGATACTCACTCCCAAATCACGTAAGGCCTTAACAAATTCTAGTAACCCAATCGTACAAGGAATAGTGAATGCTCCTAGGTCTGTCTTTTTCTACACCAAAAACCTTATAAAAATAATACTGCAATAATAGAGATTATCCACTAGTACCCATCTTATCGCTCTTTTCTTTATTTGAAAATCCTTCATTTGGGAGAGTGTTCACCACTACTTCAGTCTCTTTACCCTTGTTTTTCACCAACTCATCAATCTGCTAATGGTTGGATGGTGTACTAGCAATAACTTCATATAGTTTTTCAAAATCTGCTGGATAAGTTTCGTCATGCTCAATATCTTCTACAATCACATCTTTGCCAATAGATGGGCTTGTTAATACCATACCGCTTCGTGTGGTAATTGTTATGTAGGAGCCATCATTTTAAGGATTCTGAACTATATCACTAGGCAAACTTCAACTCTTTCTCTGATTCAATACTGATGAGAGTTGGCTAATGTGTTTCTCTAACTGCATGATAGAAGTAGAGTGTGATTTTAGCAACTGACTAATGGAAGATAAGTCACTCTTTATAGTGGTCACCCCAGAGGTTGTAGTCTCAATTCCCTTCAATAATTTCCCCATCATGTCCTCAATGGATGTCTTGCCAGAGCTAGTTCCAATATTATCTCTGCTTCCAAGAGGTACATATAGTCCACTCCTATCCTTTTTCCTCTTCTGGTTCACTTGATCTCTATCTTTGTAACAAGCTTTACCATAATAGTTTTGACGTTAATTTCCTTGGCTACTGGCTTGGAAACCCCCTTGATTATTTAGATAGTTTGCCTTTTCTTCTGAATCAAAATCAACGCTTCCTTGGGATGCAATAGTTTTTACCTTCTGTATTTTTCCTGACAATAAATGCTTAGTCAAAAAATCCATCTGTGTCCTTAAATGTGCCATAAATTGTTCATGTTCTTCCTCCTTTTTGCATTGCTCTATAGTTATACTACCAGACATAGTAGGGCTTGCTACTAGAGAATTCTTGGTATGCCTAGCTCTACTTTGTTTGGTCATCCGATCAAGCATTTTTTAGGCCTCTTGAAAAGTGAGATCTACAAATGATCCCCCTACAACATTATAAATAACTAGCTTCGTGATATTGTTCAAAGCCCTATAAAGAGTCTTCATCAGATAAACATATATCATATTATGCTTTGGGCAATATGACAGCTTTTTTTGAACCTCTCCTATGACTCGTAAAGTGCTTTAATTGGGAGCTACCTAAAGCTTCTAATCTTATCCCTCCACTGTACCTTCCTGGAAGGCAAAAAGAACCTTTTTAGGAAATCCTCTTTCAGCTACCTCCAGTTGGTTAGAAAATCAAGCGTCAACTTATTAAGCCATAATCTTACCTCCCTAGGTAGAGACAACGAAAAGAAACACAGGCAGATCAAGGAGTTGAATCATTGTACTGGTAATATTGAAATTTTCTCATGGTGCTAGAAGTGGGGGAATAATAGCTCTAGTGGCACCATCTTCGTCCATTCCATCCTTATCATCATTAAGGTCAAATTGCATAACTTGGTGATTAGGTCTTGCCCTGAAAGGACAGTTTCAATTTAAAGTTCTATTCACTGGTGCAGGAATATTCTCTACACGCCTTCGATTAATAGGATCTAACAATGCATCATCCCACAAATCATCATCATCAGGATTAGGATGATGTGTCTGTTTACCATTATTCTGCTGATTTAGTTGAGTTTTAGCCAAAGCAGCTAATCTTTCCGCATTTTTGGGGATCTACCATTCTGTTATTTAGTTGTGCTTTAGAATGTATTGGTAATAATGGTGCACCTGATCTGCATGTACTTGGCATACACAATAACTCCACTTCACAGAACAGAAATAACAAAAAAAAGTAAAATTTGGGAAACTTGACCAAAGGTCAATTAAAAAGCACAAACATAATTGAAAGTATTTCTCGGCAATGGCGTCAAAATTTGATATGCTCAAATTACACCTCTCTTATGAGAGAGAAAGAGATCGCTATTAAATATACAACCTAACTGGGTTGGGTGTCGAGTCCCATAGGGAATACCGTGTTCACTAAGTGTTATGACTGTTATTAGACTGTTGATCTAATGTTCTGGAGTAAAAGAGAGTTTGAATATGTTAACAAAATTCTTTCGTATTTACATCACACAAGGTCCATCTACTGAGATTTAATGTAGATATAATTTCAATGAGAATGAATTAACTAGAGTTATTGTCACCAAGATATTCAAACAGTTAGGGTTATGAGTTTGTGCTCGAATTGTAACTTATGTGTTCAAATGCAAGAATACTTGAGTTTTAAGAATTACTCACGTATTTCTAAACCTAATGAGTATTTCACCCTTTACTTCTCTTGAACTTAAAGGATTCATGCATTATTAAATAACACTCTCATAAGGGTTGATCCTGTTAAGGCATCAACCTGTTAACCCAAAGGGTAAACCTATAGAGTTCATGAGAATTACTTTTTTTCCCAACTTCCATTTTCTTGTAAGACAAGTGGTGTTCATGGGCTCACTTTTCAAGTTTGCAACCAAGAGATGTCATTATAATAAAGAAAGATTTATGCAATTTTTATAGATGTTAGAAATCAAACCAATTAACAACCTTAAAATAGTTCTCTACATCATGGCTCCCATAACCCTACTTATAGGAGTTTATCTACTCATATAACCCTACTTATAGGAGTTTAGCTACTCATATCTTTATATGAAATCAAATATATATTGATGTTCATAAAAAAATTCAAGAGAGTACTTACAAAAGTCACAATATTGTTCTTCATTATCTTCAATGGGAAATATAAAAAATAATAATCAGATTCAATCTCTAGATTCAAATCTAAATAAAAAGTATTACACGACTGTCAATAGAGGAGGCAGTATGAAAATAATGACAAAAGATACGGAATAAACCCTAATACTTTGTATTTATATGTTTCCAGAACTGGAATTTTAAAATTTGAACTCGAAGTTGCCGCTTCATACCATCGCTGGAACACTAGTGAGTCTATTATCTAATTTTGGGTGACGGGTAGGGTGACAGTTCATCACAGTGCTGATGCTTCATCGCTTGGACTGTGGCATGACATCTAGTGTTTTCTCATTCTGTTTTTTGATGATGGTTTAGGCTGATGTCTCGCTGTAGAGTCGACTGTCAGTCGCTTGGACCATCGCAGGCTGTCCAGTATCATTGTCTTTTATTTTTGCACGATGGTTCAGACCGATGGTTCGTCGTAAGGTTTATGATTCGATGCCTTATCTGTTGATGATCTTTTTCCTCTGTTCTTCCCAGTTTATCAAAGGTATCCTTTACACTTAGTTCTTATCCTGAAAACACTAAAGTACACAGTTAAATGCAACAATAGTTACTTGAAAATACATAATTATCCTAAGGAAAAGTCCTAACATGTTTCTTCAAAAGTCAGAACATCTACGATAGCATACCTTTAGGTGCATTCATGCTCACTTAGTAGTACTCTTCCAACCAAAACCATGACTTTACTATTATTTTTTAAAATAGGATTTATCCCTACTTTTAAATTTTAAAAAAGATCTCTTTTAAAATAGGAATAGGACCACTTTATTTAATGAGTGATGAGATTTTGAAACTAGAGATGATATGTTGAAAATTATACTGAGATTGATTTAGGTCATGGTTTATCCACTCTTTTACCACTACTATTTACATTAGTCAAGAGATATTTCAACCCTTTCTATGTTATTATGCTGATTTAGTCTCACAGTTGATCTCGAGAAATGATTATTTAGTTGTGATACAATCTCAAGTTTGAGTTTGGTATTTATGATATTATTTTTTTGTTTGAGTCCGATATTCGTGGTTCTATTTTTTATTCAAGTCTAATATTTATGATACCATTTTTTGTTTGAGTCTGACAACAATGATGCTATATTTTTTTCAAGTCCATCACTAATGGAGTACTTATTATGTTAAGAAACTATTTCAAATCTGATGCCTATGTTAGGTATGGATTCATGGACATGGTTTACTATTAGTTTATGTTTCATCCATTTATTTATATGTATTTTCTATCATCAGTATAACTAGTGCTTATATCTATCAGTCGTATGGGGGTTTTGTGTAGGTATAAACTTTAATTTTTATTAGTTGGCTATTTGAAAGGAACTTCCTGGCTTATAGGAGCCTTCTTAGGTTATTGTATGTCCAGACTAGCTGACTTCTTTATTGTTGATTATTATGGTTATTTTGTGGAAGGATTATTATGGACTGCTACCTAAGATGGCTGGTAAATTTCTAGTTTAGTTTTCTTCTCATATTAATATATATTATTGTATGATTATCTAATATTTAGTCCTCTTTCAGTTAGAGATCCTGATTATGGTAGTATTAGCTTTCTTCTTTGTTATGATCCTTCAGAGGTTAGATTTGTTTCCTCAAGTTAGTATCTCTCAATCTAGTCCTACATAGTGGTGTGTGTGTATATATATATGATATTACCGTATATCACTCGCTTTCCTTATTCATTAGTATCGTATATGTATCCTTTGGCCTTGTATAACTAATATATATCATTCCTTCACTTTTCATTTGTATTTTCACTGGTGATATTTGATATTGTACTTTAATTCTCTAGTACTCTTAGAATAGGATAGTTTATCCTTATTGCTCCATTAGCATGATTATGTTTAATTTTTTGGATAATTGTTTGTAGTTTATATTCATTATTTTCAAACTATTTATGCTTTAATTATCCATAAATATCGGTCGATTGATGTCAACCAAGTCCCACCTGTTTGGTATTTATACTATAATTCTGCAGCCTATAGATCATAGTACGATTTATCACTATTGACGTACGCATGTTGTGAATCAGCTTTGTATTAGAGATTTAGGGTAAGCTCTTGATGTTTGAAGTATTCCCATTTCCCTTGTACTGATTAAACTTACCTTTATTTTGTGTTTGGAGTAGGTTTGCACATGTATATTTATTTGATATTTCAATTTGTACTCCTGTTGTATTAGAATCTCTTGTACTAGCATCACTAGGTATTGGGTTGTATTCAATAGTAGTCTTTTATTTAAATTTATTCTTTTAATTCTTTCATTTCATCTAGTAATTGTTACTAACTCATAAAGACTACGAGTTGGCTTACCTATTATTGGGTTATAGTAGGTGCCATCATAACCTAAAAAATTGGATCGTGACATCTAACCAATATTTCTTTTTGCATTTTGAAATTTATGATGATGTTATTTTAAAAATTGGGTTATTTACATTATAAAATGGCCAAGTGTGAAGAAGAACAGGACTTTGCCAAGTGAAGATCATAGGAATGTCTAGGTTTTCAATAGAGATCACTCTGTGAGCTGAGAAGAGAAGCGACTAATAAAATTTATTAATAATGAGAAATGCTCTGACATTAGTCAAAGAATAATAAAGCAAGAAGAGAGCTTGCACCAAAAATAATATTCCTAAACCAAAGAAAATTAGGTGTGCTTAAAAACTCATTAGGACCTCGCTGAGCGAAGTCCAAAGTGAAGTTTGACTTTGCTTTGGGGCTCACATCGTGAGCAACTATATTAGAATGGAATATTATTCTATGATCGAAGACAACTTTAAATTGACTTTTTAAGATTTTGTAAGATACTATAATAGTGCCCTAGGTCATTTTTGAAAGGCTTCCAATGTTTTGACACAACAAAGCAAGGAGTAGAGTCATTCTTTGTATGGTTATCCCTTTTATCTTTATTTTATCATCATTTCATTGATTAATCATGAAAACGTACTGCTATGATCTAATTATGAGTATTTAAAACTGCCAAATTCTGTCGTCTTAGTGAAATCATGAATTTTTTTCTTTGAATAGTACTTTTATTGTGATAGTTTATTTAGATTTATCCACTTCTATTCTTAATTGCTTTATTGTTGGTGTATCGGCCAAATATTATTTACTATCTATCAATTGCTTCAAAAAGATATTGTTAAATAAGAGAAGCAGTTATGATAGTCTGATTTATATTTAATTTTTAAAGTAGGATTAGGGTTTTTGGTTTTAAAAAGAATATATTAACAATCGCATTCAACTGAATATCGTGGATTAATAGCATTCTTAACAGCCCATTTCCATAGCACTAGCTTGTGAACTATTATGAATCGGTGAGTGATGGTTTGAAAGAACACCATAAGTATTAATAAGTTTGTCTATTACCAATCACGGATAAATTTGCTACAGTGAATACGTGTATAACTCAATAAGATTGGTGATGAACCACAACCCTAGAATTTTCATCTCTCTGTGTTAAACCATGCATTTAATTTGCATTCCAATAATTAGTTTTCAGTTCATTATTCCAAATAAATAGTTTGTGGTTAATTATTTTTTAAATTTCTATAGTAGTTTATAATTTAAAAAAACACCTTTGAAGAGAATACTTGGTTATTAAATAGTAGATTTAGTTTGAGTTTTACTAATGATTGTAAGTCCAGTTTTACTATTGATCTCAAGTCATTGTAGGTACAATATTTGATCTTATTATCTATATATGACTTGTCCACAACATACACATTTATATATATATACACACACATCCACAAAAAGAGAGCGTAGGCCAAATACGACAATGACGAAGGCGATTCCATTATCTGGGGATGCAAAGAAAATGAAGGGTATAACTGCTCTTCTAGGAATCGAACCATTTCCATCACTACTGACCACTACAATGGAGAATATTCAAAGAAAGGTAGAAGAAGGGAAGATGCCGAAACAATGAAGTTCAGGGGCTTCAAAATAGGCAGATCTAGTAAAAGAAGAGCAAAATCCCAAACCACCAATAAGAAAACTGCAGATGTGGAGAAAAATCATAGGGGGATAGGATTGAAGCAGGATTTGAGTGGAAGAATAAAGAATCATATAGCGATATAGTGAAGATTACTATGGAGGATATATAAGAGGAGATAAGCTTCTGGGAATCAACAGTGATTTGCTATGTGATGGGGTCAAATCCTCCACAATCAGTAATGGAGGGATGATTTAATCGCATATAGAAGGGAAAAGGAATTAAAAGGGTAACCCAAGCAAATAAAGGCGTATTATTTGTGAGATTCAGTTCACAAGAGGAGAAAGTAAAAGTGGTAGAAGAGGGTGTACTATTATTTGATTGAAAGCCAATAGTGGAAAAAACATAGGAATCAGATTGTGATGTCACATAGTAGACAATTACTAGGGTTCTAGTGTACATTTGGTTACCAAACTTGAATATCAAATATTAAGGTAAAGCAGCATTGACCAAAATAGCTGGCATAATTGGAAAACCATTGCAAGCAGATAGAGCTACATCAAAAAATGAACGTATGTCTTATGCATGAGTTCTAGTGGAGTTACCCCAAGACAAAGTGTACCCAAATGGGGTGATGTTTGAAAACAAGCTAGGATGCATTGTGGAACAATGGGTCAAGTACTAATGGAAGCCGACCTTATGCATATATTGCAAAAACTTTGGACATAAAATTTAAAATTGTAGGAGACAATTGAAGGAAGATAGAAAGGAAAAACAATAGGTGGACAAGAATAAACAATAGGATAAAAGAAAAGAGACACAACATGAGGACCCTCCAAAAGGCAGTCTAATCAAACCAACTAAAATTAGGGAATTAAGGCAGAGCAAGATACAAGTACCATAATCCTCAGACACAAAGATGACTATGAAGAATAAATATGACATATTGGACAAATCTCCTGATCAAGAAATAGGAACAAAACATATGAAGAAAGAAAGAACAGGTAGGAAAATACCACACAATACAGTCATGGTGACATCACCATCTAATGGATAACAATGGATTTAGGAACTCTAGGGGACTAAATAGGACTGAAAAACAACAAGAAATGCACACTTTTATACATAAATCTAGAGTAAGGTTGTTTGGTCTCTTAGGGAAAAAGATTTAGAGAATAAAATCTGAATGAACATCTCTTATTCTTTCTGATGTCTGGTCATATACCATAAATATGAATAAACATGAAAGAGATAGATATGGTTTTTATGAAAGCCACAAGTATATGCATTAACCATTTTGAAGACCACTGCCCAAATGATTCATTACTCAGTGCAATTAAGAAATATAGAGGAAATATTTTATATGTCAGGAGTATATTGTTTCAATGAAAAAGAATTGGGAAGGGGGCTATGGGAATACATTAATTATGTTCGTGAAAAAAAAATTGGTCCATAGTCTAACCTAGGTGATTTCAATTGTATTTTATATAAGGAAGAAAGAATAGGTAGACCAGTAATTGTGGCTTAGACAAAGAAGTTACAAACTTTTATAACAACTTGTCGGTTACAAGACTTGAAATCATCTGGGCATTTTTATACATAGAATAATATGTAACAAGGGGTGTATAGAGTATACAGCAAAATAGATAGAGTTTTAGCAAATAACGACTGGATTTTATCACTCCCTATATCTAAAGCTCAGATCTAATTAGAGGGACTATATAATCACTGCCAGTGATTATTAGATAGGAACAAGGGAAAGTAATACAAAAACCTTTGTTTAGAGACTTTAACATGTGAAGTCATGCTCGAGATTTTAAGGATAAAATGGAGAATAGCTAGTCGGGTGCAACAAGAAAGAGGAAACTTTTCCAAGTGTTGGGTAGATTAATAGATTAAAACATGTATTATTGAAGTGAAACAAAGAGAGGTTTAGTACAATTAAATAGGGAACTGAAGAGGCAAGAATAAAGCTGAATGAATGTTAAAGAAAGATTAAATAAAGCCTAAATAAATGATTGATTTTGGAAGAAATGAAGCAGTCTAAAGAATATACATAATTATAAAATGCACAAACTAGTTCATGCAGCAAATAAACAAGGTGAAATGGCTAAGAGAGAGAGATTTGAATGTTACTTTCTTTGATGATCTAATAAATGAAAGAAGGGAAAGAAATAGAATTTTTATAGTAAAGGATGGTAGTGGATGTCAATAGAAGGATATAGATAGAATCAACATATCTTTTATCATCTACTACAATGATTTATTGGGTATAATAAAGATAGAAAATAGCAGTGCTAAAAGAAATATGATAATGAGAGAACAAAAAATATCAATTGAATAAAGGGAAATACTTGAACAACCATATACAACAAATGAGGTTAAAGAGGATTTATGATCAATTTATGGGGATAGATCCCTAGGACGAGATGGGTATGGAAGAAAATTTTACAACGATGTGTGGGGTATAATGGGAGCAGAAGTGATAACAGGGGTGATGGAATTCTTCCAAATTGGTCAGCTATTGAAAGGGATAAATAACACCGCTATAACTTTAATTCCTAAGAACTCACATGCAAAATTAGTGATGGACTATAGACCTATATGCTTCTATAACACCTTTTTGCAAGATAATCTCAAAGATGCTATGTAAGAGATTGCAGAAAGTTCTTCCTGAGATCATAATAAATAGACATAGCTTATTTGTTGTAGAAAATCCATAGTATAGAAAATTATGATAAGTTAAGATTTGGAGTACCTATATAATAGGAAAGATAACATTAAGAGTTGATTGATCAAAATAGACCTAAGAAAAGCATATGACAATGTGGAATGAAAGTTTGTAGAAGAAATATTATTCTGGCTGAATTTTCCATATGGTTTTTTCAATTGAATCATGGAGTGCAACATAAACCCTAATAAATACTGGTTATTAATGGTGCATTATATGTAAGTAAAACATCATGGGTTTTTGTCCTTAGAAATTTTCTCAGTCTTTGGCTTCTGGACATCATATGATTTAGGGTACTCTTTGTATGATGTAGTACAGTTTGGTTGGTCTTAGTCGTATGGTAACCAATGTGGGTTGGTTGGTTTCTATTCGAGGTAAGATTGGGTCATACTATTTGTATGTTAGGGTACTAGTAGTATGTTGCCAATCGTATGTTGCCCTATGTTTAACCTAGAGGATTCTATTCTATATAAGGTACGATTATAGGGTACAAAATGTATTGTTGGGTACGAGTTATCCTCGATGGTCATATGTTGGTTAGTGTTGGGATCTAAGGTGAGTACTATGGTAAAGGGGTAGGTACCACTCATATGGTATGGTACGGTTTGGGGGGGTCATACCCTTCTGTGGGAATTTTAAATAGTTTAAGTTGGGGGTAATCTAGATATTTCTTATCTTAACCTCTTAAGGCCCCACGACTTAAAACACTATTTGGACATGACTTACCTAATTATTATAATCTTAAACACTCTCTAAACTCTCTCAAGCTCTTAGGTTAAGAAAAGGTTAGGGTTTTTCCCAAGATGATTAAGGATCTAAAGAGTGATTTCTCTCCGTCTTCTTTGTAATCTCAAGCATGTTATTCCTTCGTCATTTCTAGTTCAACCAAAGGCATGATTTATATATGGTTATTATGGCATAATTATGGTATGATTTCTGGGTTTCAAATATATGTTCAGGGTTTTGGTTATAATGCTTGGCAATGGTTTTGCTTGGTCTTTTATTATGGTTTTCATGATTATAATGGTGGTTTGAACCTTTGGTTGCATGGAAATGCTTAATTGGTTCCTGGTTTTGGTTTTGGAAATTATATGCAACCAGTGTGTGTGTTAAAATTCCTATGAGAATGATTTAGTTATATTATTGGACATTTGATGGAACTATTTCACGATATAACATAGTAATGGCAGCCTAAATCGGTTTAAATGGCTTAAATAGTGTTAAATGGTTAAATGATAAGGTGTTGGTGGTAATAGTTATGGTTTAATTGAAAGCCTTGTCGGGTACAAGGGACACCCCTAAGAAAACTAACTAATTAATATACTTGTGGGTTACATGGGAATCTTCCAAGCAAATTTAATAATGTAATGTATGGGTAAATGGGAATCCCTTCTTTAAAAGGTAGGCTAAGGACATTTCTTACATGTTATAGTTGGTATGACATCACCATTACTTATAGCCTTAGTTAATAATAAATGGAATTGGTTTTAATTTGGAAATAATGGCAAGGTTTGATAGCTAACCATGAAGGTGTGAGTCAAATTGATGGAAACTAGAAACTCATGTTTTTTGACGTGAGGATTAGTCATGGACACCATACCTGATACTTATACGATACAAGGAAATCCCCTAAGTTAAACTTGTATATATGTATCATGGAGAGTGAAGGGTATACGAGAATCCCCTATTCTTAAGGTATCTCTGGTTTGTATGGCTACATACATTGGGATCCGTTTAGGTGGTAACACTGACCCATAGCCTGTGGATGGCTCTAGGATGGTTAAGCTACATATATCCAGGTTAATGGTTTTTAAGGTATGCTAAAACCCAATTCACTTTACTTGCATGGATTTTATATATATATATATATATATATATATATATACATGTATATGGAAGAGAATGCATATGGTTGTTACTTGGTTTTAAAGGTTGGCATTATTTTATCCTTATTCTAAAATCATGCTAGCATTCACCGGCCGTACTCCTCCAGCTCAATAATCAGATTTAGGATTGGCTTATGTTGGATTGAAGTTGTAAGCTTCTATATTATGGAAGGCTCTATTTCATGCTATGGATGTCCTTACATACTTTGGTCATCTTATAGGCTATGGTTTCGGCTAGGTTCAGGGGAATATCCTGATTAGATATTATTTTACTTTTGGCTAGAGACTTTGTGAAACTACTATGAGTTGATATGGGTGGTGTTGGTATTGGTGTCATCTTTTTCATTGGCATTGGTATTAGAGATGATACCGATGGACTATATTTGATTTATGATTGTTCTATTTTGTTTTGGAATACATATATATATATATATATATATAAACATATTGGGTTATTGTCTTGGTTTGGTTGGTTATTAGATGGATTGGCTTGGTTTGGAAGGTCTAGGAAGTAGACTTATCCCAAAGTCATTATATCTTCAAATATGATATCTTAATATATGTTAGGAAATTATCTTACTCAGGGTATATGCTTGGAGGTTGGGTTGGGTCTCGGGTGGGGTCCTAGGTGCTGATTACACTCGAGATGCCCAGTACGACAAGGCCCTGATTTGGTTCATGTAAAATTAGTATCAGAGCCCTAGGTTCATGGTCAATTGGGAGTCCTCAAAGACATGTTGAGTAGAGTCTCTTTGAAGGGTGTGTAGCGCACCACACTCATAAGGGATAGGCTACAAGACATTTTGGAATGTTGCTTTTTCTGGTGTTCTATTTTTAAGCTTAGATTCTAAGTCCTATAATTCTCTCTAATTCTAGTTTGTTCGCTTTTCAGGTCATGCCTCAATGATATATATACTAGGGAACTCCTCTATCTTTTCTAGGGATGATGTTGATGGGACACGCTATATTCATGGAATTCATACTCGATCTAGGGGTCAAGTCCCTAATTTTTTTGGAGTTCCACCAGTTCCCTCTAGTCCTTCTCAGGATCCTCAAACCAACGTGACAAATATAGAGTTTTTTCAGTAGATTCATTTGATTACTCAGTTGGTAGCCTCTTAGGATGAACGTGGTTCATATGCTACTCCATCATCGGAGGCTACAAGAGCTTGATAGTTATGAGGTTGAGTTCTGAAACTTTTACTGGTGTTAATGTGGAGTAGTATCCTCTATGTTTTCTAGATAAGATGGAATAGATTTTCAGGGTTATGCATGCCACGAATGTAGAAGGGGTAGAGTTTTCTACCTACCAGTTGAAGAATATGGCATACCAATAGTGTGAGGAATGGGATGGGGCAAAGGATGATAGTAAGGAGTCATCTCTATAAGAGACCTCTAATGCATTTCTAGACAGCTTCTCTCCTAAGGAGTTAAGAAAAATAGAGGTGGAGAAATTTGTTAATCTAAAATAGGGGAAGACATCGATTAAGGAGTATTTCTTAAAGTTTCACCATTTATATTGATATGCTCCAAAGATGGTATTGGATATGAGGGTTGGGATGAGAAAGTTCATCTCAGTACTGTCTCGTGAGTTGATCCTTAAAATAAAAATTTCCATGCTGATCAAAGACATGGACATTTCTATGTTGGTTGTTTATAAGCAACAGGTAGAGGAGGAAAAAAAACCAGGTTTAGATAGGGGAAAGGTAGGGTAAGAAGTTTTGGTTCTCAGGGCAGGGTAGTATCAAACAACAAAGTGGTAGGTATTGTAGTAAGTGGCCAAAAAAAGGGGGGGGAAGTTTTGGTTCTTTCTCCAAAGCTAGTGATCCTTATCCGAACTCGTTGGGTGACAGGCTCTAGTAGGGTGGCAACAACTTAAAAGTGCACGGTGCCAAATCTCATGCTAGTTTGGTTCAGTCAGCTTTATTATGCCCCTGGTATTGGATAAAATATGCTCCATGTAAGAAAAGTTTATGCCTGGATATGTACAAAATAGCTGGTTAAAATGTAAGGAATCTACGTGATAAAGAGTGGATATTTTTAGAGCAAGGGCAAGATACAAGAATGGCCATGGTGGAGGGGTCTATGGAACATAACAAATATCCTAATACACAACTTCATATATAGGCTGGTGATGCAAGAAAGAGTGCAGACAAGAGTGAAACTAATGGAGTCGGGTGTATGTAATACTAATTCATGTCTAATATCTGACAATGAGCATAAAATAATCAAGTACCTATTATTCAACTGCCCATTCTCAAAGAGATGTCTCAATGAAATATTGCTATGGATAGGGATAGCACTTCAAATGAGAAATGTAAAAAGAATCTTGAGAAGAATTGTAAGGAATGTAGAATTAGCCAATAGCTACTTTGGGCAATAATAGCAGCCCTAATTTACAACATATGGCAAGCTAGGAATGCAGCCCTGTGGGAGAATAAATAGTCAAGTCCCCAAGTGGTGGTGAAATGAATAAAGAAAGTCTAAATATTGAAGTATAAAATTGGTACATAGTAGGATTACTTGTAAAAGATAGAAAATGGATAGGGGATGTATATGATGAGTTGTCCAAAAATGGGAACATGTAACACAAGAATTTTTAAAGACAATAAAATCTATTCATTTCGACGAAAAAGAATATTGTGAGCAACTGTTTGAATTTAACCAAAATTTTAGCCTGGAAAATGTCCAAGAACTAGTTAAACTTACTGTAAAACTATTAAGATTGGATGTTTAGTACTTTAGAAATTTACTTCTGCTACTTATTTTCATTGCTTCCCTCCATTATGAAGATAACCTCCATCATTCATAACCATTTTTCTTGTAATCATACACCACCATAACCTCCTCCATCATGTTGTATGATGTCAAGTTTATGACAATTTTTTTTATGCATCTATGTAACACTAAAAATAGAGGAATAAGAGTTCATATTGTATACACTTGAAATACTTGATACTTGAAAGAAATAAAAAGCTCTCATCTCTTTGAATTCTCTCTTTGTATTCTTTGTCTCTCTTAATTGTTCTTGTTCTTCAATTTTTTTTTATTTGCATTATTTACATATTATACCAACTCTTTCATTTAATTATAAAACACATTATTAGTACGAGCTAGTCTCTACTACTCATCAACGAATGGGTAATATTCTTAACTTTCAATTCATGTTTTAACATTGTCAGGTATGATTGTTTTTCCCGTGCTTCCCGGCATGTCTATATAATATTCTACAATGATTTAGAATAATAGTGTTTCATCATGTTATTGCTAATACTGATTCTAATTTTTTTTGCTTTCGAGATTAAAATCCTAACAATATTTTATTATTTTTAAAGAAGCCACTATAAACGTAGTTTTGTGCGTGGTGGTGAATTTGACAAATGTATTGACCAGTGAAGAACTTTGAGGAAACACATGCATTCGTAATTTTTCTACTGATCGACTATAATTGACCAATTTTACGTGCACATCTGTTTATGTATTTGCTGAATATATTTTGATGTGATCAATTTAAAGCTTTTCAATAATCAGCAAGCAAGGTGTCATTTTAACTTTCCATGCATTCTTAGGTATATATTGAAGTAATATTATGTTTCAAGTGGTATATTATATTTGCATATCTCACTAACATCATCAATGAGACAGAATAATATTATTACACTAATTTGGATGAAGGTATAACACATTTGAATTACCTGTTTGGCTTTAACATTATGACTCTTAACTTATGATTGCACTTTATCATATATTTGCTGCATTACACATTGGTTTTTGTTTTATAACAATTTTAAATGTTTCAGAAAAGAATTGAAGAGGTAAGTTTTCATTGATTTTCTTTGAAGTGCTAATTCTGTGGAATTTTTTTTATATCTATAACTACTAAAAGTGGTAATATTTTTTAAAAGTTCAGATAAGAGCACTGTTTCTTTGGCGTATTATGCCATTATTGTTTGAGGGTGAGATGGTGAATACATTTCATAATAAATAAAGAAATTCTATTTTAGAATATAAAGGTCACTGATATTATAACATGACTTATCATAATCTATCACGTGGTAAAACAAGAAATGATTATTGCTTATAAATGATTTGTTAATTGGTATTGTAGCATGCTTTATCATAATTTATCACATGGTAAAATAAGAAATGATTCTTTCTTGTAAATGTTTTGTTCATGACAAAAATTATGTTATAGTGTGGATAAAATGAATTTGTCATTGATCGCGTACATATGTTCCGCCAAAAGAATTTTGTCAAATCTTATAAAAATATAAAATTAAAGGCAAAACTAAACCAAAAAAAGGTTTTTCTTATAATAATTTTGACAATCATGACAATAATTTTTGAATGATCTATAGTTATTTTCTACATCTTCACACTGTTTCGACAGTTAGAGCTTTTCCATGGTGGACACATATCATTTATGACTTGATGGCGTTGACAGATTGGTTAGAAGACAGTTCATTTGGATTTTAGAGTCAAATTACTATTTTGAAGTCTTTACTATTAACAGTTGAGTAGCCAGCCTAAATCACACCAAACAACCTTATATGCCAATTCTAACAGTTTTATTAATTCAATACATTAAGTTTAGGCTAGAGAGATCATTGGTTTGGATCTTAAGTCTTTTGAACTCGTTATGGGCTATTGTGGAATTTTTGTCAAAACAAGCATTTAGGTATAGAACCCACATTCTATTTAAATTACCCCAAATAGAAATTTTTATGGTCTCATTAAGTGCAAAATTTCAAATCACAGGGTAGCATAGTTCATTTGCATCTATAGAATTTCAAATAAATCTCAAGGATCCGATTAGAAATATAGCAAATTTTCTAACTTGTTGGTGTCTGAACTTAGGTGATGCAGACTCTTAATTAAAGGTTGCTTTCGTAACTAGGGCACCACATTATCAAAAAATACATGGTCCTTTTCTAGGTTCTTTAGCGAAGTCCTCTACACTTCAATAAAAGTTAGCTTACGTAACACTCACCCACTGTAGTGAAGAGTAGACAACGGGCTTATCATCTTTAGAGATAACTTCTTAAGAAGTCAATTGGCCACTAAAGAGGTAATTTCTCAAGTATTTAATTCTCTCATTTCCTGATTTTAGGTCATTTACTCCAAGTCCTAAACACATGTAACACTCGGAGACTTAGAGAATTATAGACCTGGATCATAGGGTGTTTGGGGTATGTTGGAGAGTCCGCTGGAGCTATTTCTCATCTTAATTTCTGTGAGTTTCATTTAATTCCTAAGGCAATTCATCGATTTAAACCGTAACCTCTAGATTTTTTATGGGCTGATTTGAGGGAGTATTTGGGCTCAAATTTCTTCCATTTTTGAGGAAAAATAATTCTTGAGCTTAGATGGACGTTTTGATGGTTTTAAGATCGTGATTCTATAAGTGGGTCTGACATGGTATTTTTAATTCAATTTCGGACCTGATTCATCTATATATAATATCATTTTTTAATTCTCGTATTCTTGTGTAAATCATTATTTTGATAGCGTGACATTTCAAGGAGGCTTCTTGAAAGGGAATAGCTCCAATTTAGTGGAGTTTATCGAGCTTCATAAGAGTTCGAGCAATCTAGGCTTACTTTCCTCTTAGACTGAGATTTATTATGATATTAGTTTAGTATGATGCTATATTTGGGTTGGATTTTATTGCTTGGTTAAATGCTTAGTAAACAATGAAATATATAGTAATGTGTCATGTTTTAATGACACTTTTGATGCTTAAAACTATAAAATTATGCAAATACTTAAGCCATTTTATTAGATGATGTGTCATTTATGTGTATTGTAGGGTTATTAGGTTATAATTTGTGTGGAATAGAATTAAACAAAAAATCTCTAAGAAATCAAAGTTACAGCATTGACTATGATTCTCTGTCTAACTATAAAACTCGTAGCCCATGTTGGGGTAATAAAAGAAGGCTGTTAGTTTCAAGAATTGCATTAGAGGCTGGCCACAACTTATTAGGAGTGAAAATAAGTCATGGTGTGAGTCATTCTGAGCATATAAGAAAAATTCCTAAAGATAACTAAGCTGAAACCCAGTGGAAACAGACCAAGCCTGGGAGTCGTGATTTTAAGCTATGACTCGTAGTGAGAAATCATTCGGAGAGTAGAAAGAATGTACTGAAAATTGAAAATCCACTAGAGTGACTATAAGTTTCAGCCAATGACTCATAGGGACTAACCATGATTCACCATCATCAAACACATGAAGAAGGCAACGAAGCTGAAATGAGTCATCGTCAGTCCAGACGACTCATTTCTTGAGGTGTGACCACTGCCGACTTAATTTTCTATTTTTTTATGGTTAGGTTTTCTTTTTTATTTGGAGAAACTATATATTCCCTTGAGGAGATATTGTATTAGGTTTCACACTTTATAATCATTCAAACACATTTATTTCAAGATTGACTTTTTATCTAGGAATCTTCTTGTTCTTGGTTTTTGGTTTATTAAGTAATTTGAGATTTTGGGGTTTCTTTGATAATTATTGGGAGATTAATCATGTACATTATTTATTGAATTTCATGAATTCTTTCACATGAGCAGCTAATTTTATTAGCTAGGGTTATGGGAAGCATTGCAGAATAACGAATTAGGAAAGTGTGAGGTTCTTCTAGATCATCGTTGACACTTGTATTATGATCTTCTTAAGGTTAATCGATATCTTAGTGGTGTCCAGCTCTATGAACCTAACTGTATTTGAGATCGCTTTACAAAAGAGGTTGAGATTTGGAAAAGAATATCATAATAGTGATTCGAGTCTACCAAGCCTTGTCTAATAACTTGAGACCCATAAAGTGATAGTAAAATTGGCATCAAATACAAGGATTAGTAAGTAGACACTCTGAGACTCACAAGGTAAAGAGTGATCTTTACTAATGAGTTTACAAGATAGTTGGTAATACTTAGCTTGTCAGATTATGCATGTTTGAAAGTGAGATAGTAGAATTGAGTATGTTAAACCTGTGGAGTTACAAGCCAAGAGGAACATAAGCCTAGTATTTGTTTCTGATTTTTTACAATGAAAAGCATTCAAATATCATTACTTTTACTAATTACTACAAACCCTATATTTGCTTTCTTGAACTTCCGACTACTTCATCAAGTTTGAGAGATGAGTTCGACCTATTCCCTATGGGATTGACTTTAACCTAGCTAGGTTAATATAATTTGACAATGGATGTATTGTATATTCATGGAGAGTATAGTTTTGATGACGTGTAATTTTGGTGCCATTGTTGGAGAATATGGTTGTGGAATTTTTTATTGAAGTTGTTAAGGTTTTTGAGTTTTATTTTTCTGTTCATCATAGGGCGTACGTTGGTTTATGCCTAGAACTAGGATTCAAGGACATCCCTTTCTCCCACTTGATCTTGACCCTAAAAGAATCCTGCAAATAAATCATAGGTTGATAGAACACGGACGCAAAGCTAATCTTGAGGGGCTTTATGATAATTCAGATGACTTGCCTCCTCCTTCTCCTGGTACAGTTTTTGAGGTGATTGATCGGACCATTAATCAATTATTAGCATAAGTAAATGCTACTAATACAAGGAGGGATCTGGATACCCATCATATAACTCAGTAGGTAGAGCTGGCGATGTGAAACTCAATGGAAACTAAGATAGAGGTAAAAGCATAGAGATCAAGTACTCCTAGATTATCAGTACTTTCCACCATATAATGATTTAGATGAGGAATTAGGATATGTTGATCCCATCAAGAAAAAAGCTTTCATTCCTCCTGCATTCTTACCGTGCGTAAAGTTAGACATTACTAGTGCTATGATCCATTTGTGGCATCTAAAAGGTATGTTTGTTGGTTGTCGAAGGATGATGCAAACATGAACCTCATTAATTTTAATGTAATTTAGACTTTATACACCATACCTAGGGTAGATCAAGTAATGCTTAGACTTGGGCTTTTCCCTTTCTCTCTAACTAGTAAAGAGACATTATGGTTTGGGAGTTTTTGCAGGGGTCCATAACTACTTGGAACTAGTTTCAAAATTAGTTTTAGGGTCATTTCTTCCACACATTAAAAATGCTATAGTTGAAGGATGAGATTTATTATTTTAGGTATTTGTATTCGGAATAAATGTATAATCCATGATTTCCATTTAAAAAAAGAGTTGATGATAGTGCCAAAGAATAGGATTACGGGAAGTATCTTGCTTTAAATATTCTATCCAGCCCTAAAAACAAGTTCAAAATCTATGGCAAACACTATTATAGGTTTAGCATTTATGCTCCTATTTTTGGAGGTAGGAATGGAGTTATTAGATCATACCTCTCTCACTAACTGAGGATGGTATACTTGAGAGGTTGAGAGTGGTGCAGACACTTATGCTATTGGGGCTTCTACTAAGCACAAAGTTGCAGATGATACAGTGGTGCAAAAGGTTGTCAACTAAGGATAGAGGTTGGCTTACTGACAAAGTAGTTTCCAATGATGAATTTTAAAAAGGTAAGTGTAGTGGATGTGCAAGGCAACACCTCCATATCATATGATTCAGATATAGATAAAGAGGCTAATTATTTAAATAGATAGTTAACAGGTTTTTAAACTAAGGAACAATCGTTTTCTTAAAACAATTGGAACTATGGGAAAGGGAATCAAGGTTGGAACTACACTAGGGATAGATACAGGGATCAAAGTAGAGAGAGAGATACTGACTAGAGACATAAAAATAATTACAAGGAAAAAAGTGGTATATATGTTCCACATGGGAGCCATGACACTGAGTCAAGTATGGAGGCTATATTGTCTAAGATAGTGAAGGGTCAGAAAAGTAAAGAGAGTTTTCTTAAGGAGATTAAGGCAGATATTTTAGGTTTGACCCTAAAAGTAGAATCGTTGTTACTGTGATCAAATAATTAGAACAAAAATTTAGATAGATGTCAGCAACCTTGAATCAGTATCAATCCAGTACCCTTCCAAGTAATATGGTGTAAAATCCTAAGAATAATAGTCATTGTTTGGCCATCACCACTCAAAGTGGTAAGACCATCGTTGATCCTCACTCGCCTATTATTGTTAAAGCTAGGAATGATATTATTAATGTAGATGAGGCACCTGAAGTGGTATCTAAAAAGGTTGTAACTAGTGGTAAGTCATCACAAAAATCTAAAAGTGCTGATAAAAGTGTTAAGAAGGATAAAGGAAAGGGGAAGTTAGCCGAGACTATGTTAAAGACTATTCCACAAACTCCACCTAATTTTCCTCTATATTGAATAAGAAATAAGAGAAAAGGAAGTATTAGAAGCTCTTGTAAATGTTCAAAGAACTATCTATTAGCATTTCTCATGTTGAAGCATAAGTTAAAATGCCTAGATATTCTAAGTTCATGAAGGATCTGGTCATTAAAGAGCAGACGGTATGTTTTAAGCCTGTTGATAATGTGCACCATTGTAGTGTTGTAGATTTCTGATCATTGGTAAAGAAGTATGAGGGCCCCAAATCATTTACTATTTAATGTACTATTTGTTCCTATAACTACTCCCGAGATTTATGTTACTTAGGAGCTAGTATAAGTATTACATCGTTGGTAGTTTATAAGAAGCTGGGGTTGGGAGCACCCAAACGGACATCGATGGTGTTATTGATAGTTGTCTAGACTATTAATAAATCGATTGGTATTTTGTGTAATGTTTTGGTGAAGGTTGCATCTTTTATATTTCCAGTTGACTTCATGATCCTGGACTACTGGGTGGACTTTGAATACCAAATTATCTTGGGTAGACCATTCCTATCTATGGGTTGGCACTTGTCAATATGGAGTTGGGCATATAAAGTTCAAAATGAATAATGAGTAGGTGATCTTTAATGTTTTTCTGTCTACGTAATGTCCAAAGGATATGAGAGTTGTGCCTATGATAGACACTATTGATGATGATGATGCATTAACCGTACCAGTTAAGAAGAGACTTGGGGTTGAGACACTAGCAGCAATCATCATGAACTTTGACAGTAATGGCATTGATGATTATGATGAGATGGTGATATTATTTTATGGAAGAGGGTCTTATAATTATTCTCTAAAGAAGCCTGATCTTGATTTGAAGAATAAGACTACTTTTCCAGCTCTACCATCTATTGAGGAGCCACTTATCTTGGAATTAAAGTCCCTCTTATCTAACTTGTGATATGAATTTTTGGGGGATAAAAACACCTTATCGATCATTATTTCAGCTTACTTATTAGAGAGACAGGCTGAAGCATTGAAATCAGTTTTGCAGAGATTTAAGAGGACAATCGGATAGACCATTACAGACGTTGTGGGAATTACACTTGCTTTTTATACCTATAAAATATAGCATGAGATGGATTGCATTTCCTGCATTGAGTATCAGCATCAGTTGAATACTCTTATGTAGGAATTTTTGTATAAAGAAATTATCAAATGGTTAGACTCTAGAGTGGTTTACCCCATCACGTAAAGCAAGTGATCAACCTGGTTTTATGTGTACAAAAAAAAGGGTAGAATCATTTGGTGCCCATGAGACAAGTTACTTGCCGGAGAGTGTGCATGGATTATAGGAAACTGAACAATTGGATGCAAAAGAACCATTTCCCTATTCCTTTCATAGATTGGATGCTTGACTGACTAATATGCAGTGGTTGGTATTGTTTTCTTGATGGATACTCGATATATAATCAAATTTTAATTGCTCCTAAGGACTAGGAAAATACTACTTTTACTTGCACATATGGGACTTTTGGGTTCAAGAGGAGGTTGTTAAAATTAGACAATGCTCCCGCCACCTTTCAGAGATGCTCGTTGTCTATATTTTCTGATATGGTAGAAGACATTATAGAGGTATTCATGGAAGAATTATCAGTTGTTGGGGACTTTTTTAATGAGTGATTAGCCTATTTAGCGAACAGACTCAAAAGATGTGAGAAGGGTAGTCTGGAACTAAATTAGGATATTTGCCATCTTATGGTGAAGGAATGTATTATCCTTGATCACCAAATATCAAAATGGGGTATTGGGGTTGATAGAGCAAAGATTGAGGTGCTTGAAAAATTACCTCCAACAGTCTCAATTAAAGGTATCTAAATTTATTTGGGTCATGCTGATTTTTATATTACGCTCATCAAGGACTTCTCTAAAATTTTTATACTTTATGAAAACTTTTAGATAATGAGGTGAAATTTGTATTTGATGATGTATGTTTTAAGTCCTTTGAGTGCCTTAAGGAGTGGTTGATCTCAGCTCTAATTATTGTATCCCCTGGTTGGTCTCTACTATTTCAGGTTATATATGATGCCAAAGGTGTGGCCTTAGGTGTTGTACTAGGAAAAACACAATAAAAAATCCTTCACCCAATCTATTATGCTAGCAAGGCATTAAACCCCACACAGAAGAACTATGCAGTCACTGAGTAGGAGCTTTTTGCGGTGGTTTTCCCCTTTAAGAAGTTTTGGTCTTATTTGATTGGGACCAAGGTCATAGTCCACACAGATCATGCAGCTTTGAGGTATCTAATATTGGAATAGGATGTTAAACCTTGGTTAATACATTGGTCCCCTTAATGCAAGAATTTGACTCTGAGTTGTAGGATCGAAAGAGAATGAAGAATCAGGTAGCTGATCACTTATTTCTCCTTGAAGAAGAGGTAATACCAAATTTATGGGGTGAGCTTAACATAGATGATACTTTTTCTTATGAGTGGTTCTTGGAAGCAACTCAAGACTAAATCCCTTGGTTTCTGATTTTGCCAACTTTTTAGAAAGTGATCTTATTTTTAAAGTGTTTTCATTCTGGCAGAGAAAGTAGTTTATGTATGAGGTTATTTTTCTTGGATGAGCCCTATTTATTTTAGATTTATGTGGATAGTGTAATTTGTAAATGTATTCCTGAGGTGGAGATGATGATCTTCCTTAAATATTGTTACTCATCGCCAATAGGGGGTCATCATGGTGGAACATGCACAACCCAAAAGATTCTACAATGTGGGTATTATTGGAAAACTATCTTCAATCATTTTCATAATGTACCGCCCCGAATCTGGTACCCGAAATGCTACACGGTGCCCAATATATGAATTATGAATTATGTTGTTGGTCATGTGTTTTAGTAGGTCATGTTATGTCAATTTCTTTCCATCGAGTCCTGGGGGTACTCGTACTCGATAACTTAGTTGTGTGCCTAGAGCCATGTCATGTTTTCATGTTACTCTCAGACAAGTCACGATCTATAGAAATCAGTCTATCATGTGACTCAGGAAATCTCATAAATATCAGTAGTTCAGTAACCTCCGTTATCTCAGTATTCCCAGTAAGTCGCAGTAACTTCAGTACTCTTAGTCAGTCCTCAGATCTCAGTAGTATTCCATTGATCAATGGAACTCAGTAAATTCAGTTTTAGCTCCGCTAAATGATACCATCTGTTAATCAGTTCAGTTTAGTCAATAAGTTCAGTGTCTATTTAGTTGGAAGTAGGATTCAGCACCAAGTAAACCTAAGGATAGGGACTCACCTATTATTCTTTGGAGGGTGTGATCCTTAGAAGCAATCCTTGTGCTCCAGAACTATGTAGCTAGCGTAGGTTGGGATGCACCATACACATTTAGGGATATATATATACATCTCATTTGGGTTACCTCTGAGGAGGGTTTGACGAAAGAGCTCCTTGTCAGGGAGGGTATACTCACCATAGGTCTTTACCGGTGTCATGATATTGACACCCTTCCTGATGGGGTTACAAGTTGAACCCCACAAGTTCAGTTCTAGAGCATGTCGGCTAGATTATTATCTCCCACAGTCTTAGTCTTAGTCATAGTACCAGTCTCGGTCTCTGTCTCAGTCTCAGACCCTCAGAATTCAGTAATATAGTATTAGTCTTTCTTACTTATCAGTGACTCAGGGGTAAATATAAGTAGACTCAGTATCCAGTCATATCACGATCTCACTTACAGTTATGTAGTCATGCATGCATTCTCACATTCATGATAGTCAGTCAGTTAGTATTATTCATGCATATGTACCATTTGCATTCAGCCTACCACACTTACATACCAGTACATTCAAAGTTCTGACGCATTTGTACTATGGTGTCATATACCATAGGTTTAGAAGTATGAGCTCCAGAGCATCAGTAGCATCCCAGTTCAGTAGTAAGAGTCAGCTATGAGTCCTCATCCTTCAAGGACATGATGATTACATTACTATTTTATCTTTTAATTTAATTCGGTTGTCGGAGTTAGTTGGGGACCTTTCCCATCAACTCCTTATTCAGACAGTTAGAGGCTTTTAGACTATAGCATGCCGGACAGTTACTTCAAATTTATTTTGGTATTTGTTGTATTATTTCCAGACATTGTTATATCAGATATTTATTCAGTTTTGAACTTTATGACTTACAACTTTTTCGTATTTCACATAATTTCAGTATATTATTCATTTCTTAGTTACAGATATCAGCCATGGGTTAGCTTGTGTTCCTTCGGGGTCATTGGCACCGTGTAGCATTTTGGGTACCAGATTTGGGGCGTTACAAGACACCATAGTGCAAATTCATCAGTACTTTGAATGTATTTGTATGAATGTGAGGTAGAATAAATGCAAATGGTTTACATGCATGATTTATACTAACTGACTAAATAATATGAACGTGAGAATACATGCAAGACTACATAATAATTGTAACTAGGGTCGTGATAACATGATTACTGAGTCAAAGTACTGATAACATAAGATGCTGATAACTTTATAACTAAAATAATTGATATTAAGCGACTGTATCTGACAGTCTAGTTTCTGATGGAACTAGCTGAGTTTTGCACAATTTTGAGTTGACTGAATCTAATAGTCTAGTTTCTGATGGAACTAGCTGAGTTCATCACTATTCGGAGTTGACAGTATCTGACAATCTAGAATTCTATAACTAAAACTATGAGAAGTAGTCATCTAACCGACATGCCACTAATACACCATTATGGCTAAGTTGGGGTCAATCTGTAACCCCAATTGGAAGGGTGTCAATATTGTGCCATTGGTAAGGACAATTGGTGAGTAACCCTCATATAACAGGTAACTCTATTGAGAAAGGTGGGAACCCTCATATAACAGGTTAAGCCACCTAATCTACCCTCATATAGCAGTCTATGATATCTCAACCAATGTTGGCTACATAGTTCTGGGATGCAAGTATTGTTTTTAATAATTACACCCTCATATAAAAAGTGAGTTCCCATCTTTGGGTTTTCTTGGCGCTAATTCTTACTCCCATCTGAATAGACATTGAACATAATTAGCTGAATTGGAGTACACTGAATTCATAAAGTTCCGTTAACTGATAGAATACTATTAAGATTACTGAATTACTGAGCTTTCCTAAGTCACATAACTGACTGAGTTTTATGGATCATGTCTTGACTAAGGCTATCATGAAAACATGACATTGGCTCTAGGCATACAGCTTACTTGTTGGGTACACGTACCCCCAGGACTCGATACAGGGAAACTGAAAAGGCATGACATTCTTGAATACGTGACCAACATCAACAATCCATAAAACAATAATTAGAGATACTTCATGGGAACTTGATTATCATAGCTTGGTACGTGAATAAGATAGCATGTATACATAGTATAATTTCGCAAGGCTAACTCATGAGCAATCCAACAACAATTTTAATACATGAGAATAACATAGAAGTCATTTTGAACATAAGGTTAAAGCATACCTTGTCATTTGGGTCACAATTTTTCTATGGTGCATAATTTCTATCCCTTTAGGCATTTTACCAAACACGTTACATGCAAAACTTAAAACATAGGTGAAATCATCAAATTTCACAAAATTATAAACCACCAAATTTATGGATATCAATTTATATGCTAATGTAGTTTTCATAATTTCACATAAGGATCCCAACATGGGAAACCAACAATAACTATCACATAACTTGAGCAACCCACAATATAATAATCATTATTCATAATTTAAAATATGTTTTAGAGATTTATGGATGAAAGGAATCCATAAATTAACACAACGTATACCTTAGTTCTTGATTTAACAAAGATTGATGGAGAGATTTTCTTGAAATTGAATTCCCAATTGAAACCCTAGTTTGTTCATGAGAGAAAATTGAGAGGAACTAGTATATTTTTTTATGAAGAATGGCTAAATCACATATTATTGGGTTTAAATAGGGGTGGGAAATTGACCCTTTCAACCCTGGACGCATCTTTTAATTTGTGAAAATTTCCTGACGTAGACCATTGGCATGACGTGGCGCTATTACGCCATGTCACTAGAATTTGACAACTGGGAAATTGGGGGATGTCGCGATGTGGATCCTTCATGTTGCCACTTTTTGTGACCTAGAAGTTTGGCATGATGCGCCACTATTGTGGATCCCTATTGGGATTTGACAAATTCCATTTTCTCTTTTAGCGTGGCATGCTATAGACTAATATGATGCTATGTTACGATAGGAACTTAAAATAGTTAGAACTTCTTACCCGATTATCAGATTTAGGCGAATCTTATATTGATGGAAATCTTATTGAATTTTCCATATGAAAAAGAGTGAAAATCTTAAAAATTCCACATGTACAAAAGTGGATTAATCTTCCAAAGTAAGTTTCTAACATTCTTTGGATGATTTTAAGCCATGTAGAAATATGGGGTACTACAATATTTCCCCCTTGAGAACATCCACCCTTGAATGAGACTGAGTGAGAGGGAAGAAGATAAACTAACACACATACTAAACATGAACAACTGGAACATGATCTCAGGACTGACATAAGTGATAACTGAAAAGTATATATATATCATACTAAACATACATATCTTATACATGTGTAACTAATTCATGAATACATGACTGAGTCTTTTGATAACTGAGTTTCTTATTAGCAGAATATATGTCTGATGCATGAACATATGACTAATCTGGTGAATGATCATATGAATTAATATGCAATGGTACTTAGTACCATATTTAGACAAGGAATTCTGAACATGAGACCGATAACAAGTTGTAACTGAAATAGGGACATGAAAACTAAAAAGCTTACAGAGAATTGTTACCTTAAGCTAGATCTGAGTTAGCTGGGAAGAGGTGATGATACTTGGTATGCATGTCTGCTTCTGCTTCCCAAGTAGCTCTCTCAATGGACTAATTTCACAAAAAACACTTTGACTAGAGGGACTTCTTTGTTCCTCAGTCTATAAGCTTAATAGTCTAGAATTTTGACTGGAATCTCTTCATAAGAGAGGCTGCTCTAAATGTCGAAACCCTAAAATAGGGACTATGATTGATGGATCACCTATGCACTTCTTGAGAAAGTGGCACCTTGCTGATTTGGGCAACCGATCTAAGTGGAAGAATGGTTCTGCTGACCATAAATACTTGGCTGAGGACAGTCTCTGGCTCTATGGCGTGGCTTACCATATCTGATACAAATACCACTGCCAGCCTTGCAAATACACTAATGGTGCTTTCCATAAGTCTGGCAAAGAGGATAGGTGCTGGGACTGCTAATACTTCCCTGAGACTTAGAGCCTGGCGCTCTATCTTAGTTAGCATCCCTGAACTTAGGAACTGGAGCACTGGCTAAAGAAGGAGCTGGAACTGATGACTTAGAATAAAATTAAGAACGATTTCCTCCTTCTGATTTTGGCTGAGCAACGTTGAAACTACTTGTCCTTAATCTCTTATTCTTCTTCTCCCTCATCTTAATATTTTTATCTTCTATCTACTAAGAATGAGTCAAAATCCTGGCTAAAGTCATGTCACTATTAAACATCACAGACCTACACTTACTGACCACGCTATCATTCACCCCAGAAACAAACTTACTCATTTTGGCCCTGCTATCTGCCACCACATAAGGAGCATATCTGGCTAATTGAGTAAACTTAAGAGAATATTCTTTCACCATTATGTTGCCCTACGTGATGTTGATGAATTCTAACACCATATCCTCTCTTTGCTCTAGGGAAAAAACCTCTCTAAAAATGCTGTGACAAACTAATCCTACTTTATAGGTCCTGCATCAACCGACCTCTCTGATTTCTACGACTTGTACTAAGTGTGAGAAACATCCTGCAATTGATATGCAGTAGCTCAGCACTCTCAATAGCTGACACCCCCATAATGTTAGTAACCTTTTGAACCTGATCGATGAATTCCTAAGTGTCCTTATCTGACTTAGACTCAAAAAAGGATTGAGGATTCATTCAGGTGAAGTCTCAAATCCTTGCTATAGTTGAATTATTCACTGGGTTAGCCGAAATGATAGCTGGTCATTCATTCTGAGTGGAAATTGACTGAGCAAAAGTCATGAATACATCTCTAAACTATGCATGAGAAAAATGTTTGCCAAAAGGTTCTTCGGACTGAGGAGTTGACTAATTCTTGTTACTTTTTGTAGGAGGCATGTTCTGTAGAAGAAAGAGAGAAATGGATTAGAATGAGAGATTGATTTGAGATTATACTCACTGGCAGGACATGAATACTGAAAGAAAGAAAACTGTTCCTAAAATATCTTATAGCCTCTTGTACATAAATGTGGTGCGCAACTCACCCATGCACAAGACTCTACTAGATGTGGCTTTCAAAATTCCTAAGACACTGTTGAACCTTAGGCTCTGATACCAAGTTTGTAATGCCCCAAATCTTGTACCCGAAATTCTACACGGTGCTCATAACCCCATGGGACCACAAGCAAACCAATGACTTATATATGTGCCTGTATAATGCATGATATACTATATAATGCAGAAACATGAACTGAAAGTCCATAAGGTTAAAATTCTAACATAATATCTGATAAAATATAATATCTGGAATGAGGAATAAATGCCCATACCAAAACTGTCTAAACATAATGTAGTTTGAAAAGCCTCTAAATCATAATTGTCTGAATAAGGAGATGATAGCACATGTCCCCAATTAAGTCCAACTAATAAACTAACAAATGAGATAATAAAGAAATGATCATTTCCTCAAAACATGAGAACTCAACTACAAACTTTGACAGCAAAGACAGGAATGCTACTGATATTCTGGAGTTCATGCTTCTGAACCTATGGTATAAGACACCATAGCACAAATGCATCAGTACTTTCAATGTACTGGTATACATCTGAGGTAGGCTGAATACAAATTTTACATGCAAATCTATACAACCTAACTGAATAATATCAATGTAAGAATACATGTATGACTACATACTAACTGTAACTAGGGTCGTGATGACATGATTACTGAGTCAAAGTACTGATAACATGAGATACAAATAACTTTCTACCTGAAATAACTTATACTGAGCGACTTTATCTGACAGTCTAGTTTCTGATGGAACTAGTTGAGTTCTGCACTATTTTGAGTTGATTATATCTGACAGTCTAGTTTCTGATGGAACTAGCTAAGTTTTGCATTATTTCGAGTTGACTGTATGTAACAATCCTAAATTTTATAAGTAAAACTGTGAGAAGTAGTCTTCTAACCAACTTCCCCCTCATATTCCATTATGGTTGAGTTAGGGTCCAATCTATAACCCCAGTTAGAAGGGTGTCAATGTCATGCCACTGGTACTAATAATCTATGAGTAACCCTTATATAATAGGTAACTCTAGTGAGAATGATGGGAACCCTCATATAATAGGTTAAGCCACCTCATCTACCCTCATATAGTAGGCGATGATGTCTCATCCTATGTTGGATACATAGTTCTGGAATGCAAGGATTGCATCTAAGAATCACATCCTCATATAACAGGTGAGTTCCCATCCTTAGGTTAACTCGATGCTAATTCCTACTCTCATCTGAATAGACATTGAACATGATTATCTAAACTGTACTACACTTAATTCATGGAGTTTTGTTAACTCACGGAATACTATTAAGATAGAATTACCAAGCTTTCCTGAGTCACATGACTGACTGAGTTTATGGATCATTGGTTGACTGAGGATATCGTGAAAATATGACACTAGCACTATGCATATATCTAACTTGTCGGGTACACGTACCCCCAGGACTCGATAGAGGGAAACTGAAAAGGCATGACATTCTTGAATATGTGACCAACATCAATAATCCATAACACAATAATTAGAGATACTTCATAGGCACTTGATTATCATAACTTGGTACGTGAATAGGATAGCATGTATACATATCATAATTTCATAAGGCTAACTCATGAGCAATCCAACAATAATTTCAATACATGAGAATAACATGGAAGTCATTTTGAACATAAGGTTAAAGCATACCTTGTCATTGGGTCACAATTTTGCTATATTGCATAATTTCTATCCCTTTAGGCATTTTATCAAACACCATATATTCAAAACTTAAGGCATAGGTGAAATCATCAAATTTCATAAAATCATAAACCACTAAATTCATGGATTTCAATTTATATACTAACATAGTTTTCATAATTTCACATAAAGATCCCAACATCGGAATCAAACAACAACTATCACATAACTTGAGCAACCCATAAAATAATAATCATTATTCATAATTTAAAATAGGGATTTTAAGTTTTATGGATGAAAGGAATCCATAAATCAACACAATGCATACCTTAGTTCTTAATTTAGCAAAGATTGAGGGAAAGATTTTCTTGAAATTGACTTCCCAATTGAAACCCGAGTTTGTTCTTGAGAGAAAATTGTGAGAAACTAGTATATATTGGGTGAAAAATGGCTAAATCACAAGTTATTGGGTTAAAATAGGGATGGGAAATTGACCTTTTCAACCCAAGATGCATCTTTTAAATTTGTGAAATTTTTTTGACCTGGACCCCTGGCGCGACTTGGCGCTATCGTGTCATGTCACTGGAATTTGACAACTGGGAAATTGAGGGATGGCACGACGCAGAGCAATCATGTTGCCACTTCGTTTACAGCTTGGAACTTTGGCGCAATGCACCACTATTGCGGACCCTTTCTGGAATTTGAAAAATTTCATTTTCTCTTATCGCTCTACGCGCCACTAACTAATATGGTGCTATTTTATGATGAAAACTTGAAAGAGTCATAACTTCTTACACGATAATCAAATTTAGGCAAATCTTATATTGATGGAAGTCTTATTGAATTTCCCATATGACAAAAAGTAAAACTGTAAAAATTTTATGTGTACAAAAGTGGATTCATCTTCCAAAGTAAGTTTCTGTCATTCTTAGGATGATTTTAAGACAAGTAGAAATACGGGGTACTACACATTACTATGCTCAAGCTTATGATATGTGTCAGCATCGAGGAAATATATAATAGAGACATGAACTCCTCATGACACCTATTTTGGACTTAGAATTATTTGTTGTATTGGGAATTGATAGCATGGGTCCGCGCCTATTGTATGAAGTACATTCTCATGGCAACCAACTTTATTTTGAAGTAGGCAGATACAGTTGTGATTCCCGATAATGAGGGTGTCGCTGTGCTCTTAAATAAGAACATATTTTCTCTATTTGGAACTCCACATGCTATTACCAGTGATGGAGGGTTTCATTTTTGCAATCGTTTTTTTAAGGCCTTACTCAAAAAATATATTATGAAGCATAAAGCTACAACACACTTCCCTCCTCAGATAAGTGGGCAGGTTAAGGTCTCCAATGGAGAGATCATGTTTATATTGGTAAAAAATGTGAATGCCAATAGAACTAACTGGTTAAGGAAGTTAGATGATGCATTGTGGGGTTACTGAACAACTTTTAAGACCACTATAGTTACCTCTCCATATCAACTTGTGTACGAAAAGACATTTTACTATTTGGTTAAACTTGAGCATAAGGCACTATGGGAGTTTAAAAAGCTCAATTTAAAGTCGAATGATGCTGCTACATTGAGGTTGAGCAAGGTGATGAGTTTGATGAATTCCGGATCTGTTCATATCATAGTTCTACTATATACAAAGAAAGGATAAAACTGTATCATTATAAGAATATTGAGAAAAGGGTGTTTGAGCTTGGTGATTTAGTCTTGTTGAATAATCCAAGACTTTTATTATTTCCTAGCAAGTTGATGTCTGGGTGGAAAGGACCATTCACTATGGTTCGTCTATTCTCATATAGTGCTATTGAGTTGGAGTGTGATGGTGAAGCCCATTCAAGGTAAATAGACGGCGGATGAAGCAGTATATGGGAAACACTAATGAGGTAAAACTAAGTGTTAATATGGACCTTGGTGAAGTCTGAGTAACTAAGGAAATTGCATCATGTTGTGATGTAAAATTAGGCATTGCATTGGAGGTAACCTATGGGATAGTTGGTGAAGTTTGAGCATCCTACTTAGCCATGTCGTGTTGCGATGTTAAATCAAGCACTTCTTGAGAGGCAACTTGCGTTTTATACTTATTACATTATACGATAACTTGTGTATTTACTGTATAGGGCTAGAGATTATAGGAAAAGATGAGAAAATTTTCTTATGCCAGGTCCCGACGAGGGACCTATGAGTTATAGGGTCATCTTATAACTCATCACCTGAGTCGTTATGAGCAAGAGCCCAGACCACCCCTAGGGAATTTTTCTCTGGAGTCATGTTAACTCTTTGATTAAGTTATTGTTAGTGATAATGACTCATCCCCTTGAGTCATTGTGACTGGAGAACCAGGTATGGATTCAGTCACAACAAAGGGAGTCTATAACTCATTGTCTCTCACCATGAGTCATTATGAGGACTCATTATTGGGCCTAATATTGCATGCCCAATGGGTCGACCCAATCCAACTCGAATGAATTAAATGAGAAATTAAGACCCACAAATAATTTTCCTTCCATTTTAAACGTCCTAGACTCCCTCCCATTGCTAAACTGTCCAACCACTCCTAAAATATACTCATAACTCATCTCTTATGATCAAAATCAAAGTTCTAATCTCCCAAATTTTATCTCTGAAGAACTAGGTCAATATTCAATAATTTTCAAGGATCCAACCAAGTTAAGCAAGTAATTTTATGCTTCAATGTGTATCTCTAAAGATGATGCGTAATATTTGTTAAAAACCTTGGATTCCTTGCTCATAGTTGTATTATTAAAGTGAAAAACCTATGTTTTTTAAAATAATTTTTGGTCTTTTATTCAATCAAATAACCAACTCAACAACAAAATTGGCCAAATGGTCCAAATGAAACACAAATAGAAAATAAAGGAAATTATTGGGCCAACCGTCCACCCAACCCAAAACCCAATCGGTCCATCTATCTCTAAGAATTTTGATATTATAATGCTAGGAACAACTTTGTAGTAAGTTTTAACTTCCTTCTTTACTCCAGCTCCCCACCATAACATAATTACCTCCCTTAGTGAAATCCCTCGGATTTGTGGACCTACAAAAAAATAATAATAAAACCAAGTCCTATTAGCAATAAATGATCTTAAGAACACATGGGACAATATCTCCAGATGATGATTGGTACAGAACCAACATCTATTCAATTTCTCATCTTCTGACCCTATCATCATCAGGAACTTTAAACTTCCAAATTCTCCCCATGAAAAATACCATCATAAAAGGTAAGCCATTTATCCACATCCATTTATAAATTATGTTAGTAGCTTCCTTATATCTTATATATTGCCAAGCACTTTTAGCCTAAAAATATCAATCTTTAATTAATATCTAATAAGGCTTATCCTCTCCTGAATATAGAGTTGGGGGCTTCCATTCTTTAGAATATGATCAACAAATAGTGAACAAACATATCTGGCTCACTAAGATCAAACCATCCAATAGATGATCTACACCTCTTACTATATAATGCCTCAAAAGGGGTAGTACCAATACTAGAATGACATCTATTGTTGTAAGAAAACACCACCAAAGGTGAATGCTTAACCTAACTACCACCATAATCAATCACACATGCCCAACGCATATATTCTAATATCTAAATAGTTCTCTTCGCTTGCCCATCCGATAGCAAATTAAAAGCACAACTTAGACTAACCTTAGTCCCCAGTCCCTTCTTGAAAGTTCATTAAAAATGAGAGTTAAACTGTGTACCACGATCAGAAATAATAAAAACTGGCACCCCATGCAGCTTTACAATCTCTTCAAGATATAACTTTTCATAATCATATGTCGAAAAGGTAGTCCTAACCAACAAAAAGTAAGCAGACTTAGTCATCCTATCCATAATGACCCAAATAGAACTAAAATGACTTCGAGATCGAGGAAGACCGATAGTGAAATCCATGTCGATCATCTCCCACATCTATTTAGGCAACTCTATTTCTTGATGCAATGTACCAGGCCTTATGTGCGTAACCTTATCCTGTTGACTGATCATGCACTTGGCTGCGAAGTTAACCATATCCTTCTTTATAGCATTTAACCAATAGATTTTCTTGAGTTTATAATACATCTTTTTTGAACCAGGAGGGACAACATAGCGCAACTCATGCACCTTAGCCAAAATCCTCTGTCATAACCCGTTGTCATTCAGAATACAAAGCCTTCTTTGGTACCAAAAAGTACCACCACCACTAATCTTACACACCACCATCTTTTTCCCACCAACATCACTCTTGATTTTTATCAGGACTTGGTCCAACACTTACTTCTCCTTAATCTCTGCACAAAGAGATGATCAAACCACTTTTTGCACCATTATACCACTTTGGAATCCAAGAGACAAACTCTAAGATTAGCCAAGCAATGAATACTCTTTGCCGATTCCTGCTTTCCTTCCTCCACATGAGTCAAACTTCTAATGGACAACTTACTAAACGCATCGGCAACCATGTAAGCCTTTCCTGGATGGTAGTGAAGACTCATATCATAGTACTTGAGAAGCTCTAGCCATCTCATTTGACTGAGATTAAGCTCCTTCTACATGAACACATATTGAAGACTCTTATGATTATAATAGATATTCATATGAACACCATACAGATAATGCTGCAATATTTTCAAAGAAAACACAACCCCTAACAACTCTAAATCATGAGTAGGGTAATTCTTCTCTTGCACCTTCAACTACCTGGAACCATAGTCAATCACCTTCTTATATTGTATCAGAACACAACCAAGCCCTACTCGATATGCTTTACAATAAACCCCAAACCCATCACTACCTTTTGGCAAAGTAAAAATCAAAGCCGATGTCAACCTATCCTTTAATTTCTCAAAACTCACTTTACAAGCATCTGACCAAGAAAACTTAACCTTCTTCTGAGTTAATTTAGTCAAAGGAGCAGCTATCGATAAGAATCTTTCCATAAACCACCTATAATACCCAGCTAAACCTAAGAAGCTTCAAACATCGAATGGAGTCATGGGCCTAGGCCACCCCTCCACCGTAGCAACCTTTTGAGGATTAGCCATTATCCCCTTGCTAGAAATAATGTGACCCAAGAAAGTCACAATATTCAACAAAAACTTGTAGTACAGAACTTGGCAAACAATTATTGTTCTTTTAAGGTCAGTAACACCACACGAAGGTGATTAGTATAATTCACCTCACTCCTCGAATACACTAGAATATTATCAATAAACACAATGACAAAGAGATCTAAATACTACCTAAATGCACTATTCATAAAATCTATAAACATCATCAGAGCATTTGTCAATCCAAATGACATCACCAAGAACTCAAAATGCCTATATCGAGTATGAAAAACTATCTTAGGGATATCCACCACCCTAATCTTAAGCTAATGGTACCTAGACCAAAGATCTATCATGGAAAAGAATGTGGCATCCTGCAACTGATCAAATAGATCATCTATTCTTAGAGAGGGTACTTGTTCTTAATTGTTACCTTGTCCAACCGCCTATAGTTATTCACATCCGAAGAGAAGCATCTTTTTTACATACAAAAACCAACACCAGTGCAACCCACAGAGAAATGCAAAGATGAGTAAACCCTTTACCCAGAAAATCCTTAATTTTCTCCTTGATTTCCCTTAACTCAGATATGGAGGAATGTATATTGGATGAGAGTACAAAAGCAAATCAATACCAAACTCTATTTCCCTGTCTGGAGGAACATCAGAAAGATCATCCATAAAGACCTCTGAAAACTCATTAACTACCGGAGCTGACTGCAATGAAGGACCTTCCAAGTAAGAATCTTCAACACGGACAAAGTAATAAAGACAGCTTTTAGAGATTAACCTTCGAACTCTAATATAAGAAAAAAATTCCCCTAGGAGTGAAAGAACAACCCATTTTTTTTGTTTCCGACTTGCCTAAGAACCTAAAGATGACCTTATGAGTCCCACAATCAAAAGATGCATAACAAGAATGCAACTAATCCATACCCAAAATCATATCAAAATTTACTATTTCCAACTCAAATAAAACTACAAAGGTCTATCTGTCATCAAAAAATACCATACACCATCTATAGACCCGTTCAACAATGATCGAGTATCCTACTGGTGTAGAAACAGTACAAGGATTTGAAATAATTTCTTGATCAATACCAAAAGAAATAGTTATATACGCAGCCACATAAGAAAGAGTGGAGGCTGGATCAAGAAAACAATATATGTCATGGGAAAAGAGTTGTAATGTAGAAGTAACAACATCAGGTAATGCCTTGAATTCCTATAGAGATGCCAAAGGATACAACCTGTTCCAACAAAAACAAGAACTACGAGTAGTAATTGAAGCAGATGGCACACCACCAGGTGTAGGAGCGGAAGATGAAGCCACCAGAATCTTATTCGCCCACGTAGCAACCTTATTAGTCGGACAATACTTGAGTGAATTGCCTACCTAACAACACTTAAAGAACCTATATCTACCTTCCACATAGAATCCCCAATGAGGATGACCACAAAACTGACAAGGAGGGCATGAAGAAAAAAGCTGACCTTCGTTCGCATGGTATTTGGTAACTTGAGCCTGAGAATTATTACCTCCTTGGTGACGTCTATCGCCCGACTGTTGTGGGTAAGGAGAACTAGTAGCGAAGAAGGAACCAGAGCTCCCCTACTTCTTTTTCTGCCACTTTCCACTATTTCTACCATAAATAGACTGCGTACCTCTCTGATTATAAAATTTTCCCTCTTATCCCTGTCTATCCCTAAATTCCATTTGTTTTCTCTTCTCATCCTCAACCTAATGCATATGAATGGTCAACCTTTAGATTTCTATATCCCTACTAAGTAAATAAGTCTTGCTCTCCAAACATAGATCTGTATTCATCCCAGAAGCAAACTTCCTTCTTGACCACATATCAGCCACCAAATCAGGAGAATACCTTGACAACTGAGAAAACTTTAAGGCATATTCCCTTAAAGACATCCTTCCTTGCCTAAGGTTCATATACTTCTCCTTTTTTTCTTTTCTCAACTTTTGAGGAAAGAAATGATCTATGAATAAATTTGAAAAGGCCTCCCACAGCCCTTTCTCTTCTATATTACCCTTATCTTTGTCCCACTCCTCATACCATTGATAAGCAATATCTTTAAACTGATAAGCTGGAAAGATAACTTCCTCCACATCAAAAGCATGCATAACCTAAAATATTTTTTTTAGTTCATCCAAGAAGCCATGTGGTTCTTTCTCTACCTTCACTCCCATTGAAGTAGAAGGACCCATCTTCACAAATAGACCAACCCTTGTGGCATTAGCAGGCAAAGCACAAGCCTTACCCCACTTGTCCTGAGCAGCGACCATCTTAGAAATAACATGGATAGATTGATGAAACTCCACGTTCATTATATTACCCTGAGGGACCTGAGGAAAAGTAGGAAAAGAACACAAATATTTTTTAGGGACATGCCTCCAACCATGGCCAAAACCAATATTCAAAATGAAAACAAAATATCTAAGAGTATCTATATCATGATATAGAGCCTTCAGGAAAAACAAAAGCTTACCACTCCAATCCAAATGGCCTTCAGGAAAAAAAAAAAGCTTACCACTCCAATCCAAATATTTTCCTGAAGTTAATAACTATGTAGGAGAAGTCAAACGTTTGGTTCATGCATAGCATGGGTATGCAACTGCAAGTCGATGGGTTATCGAGTAACTGCTAGCATGTATCTAAAGTTAAAAATAAAGCAATGTTATTTAAACAACTAAGTAAAATCATCCACTATGCATACAACTATACATATATATAAGTGCCGAGAAAGAAAATTTGTGTTTATCATGAATTTAAAACCCTTAGCTAGGTTGTGTCACCTTGTTATTTAACCACACCCATTAGCCATATGGGTTGAGCTCCCCCTGCTGAAATAGTCCCAGTGTGTGTAGTCGCATAACCAGGAAATATCCCATGGGAAGATTAGTATATCCCCCCAATATAAAATGTGACACTAATACGTGGCCATAAAAGATCACCCATATTGGCAAATATCAGTTTCCTAGTTTGGTTCCCCCAGAACGTCCACCTTCAATGGATAAGTTACATATCCCGCCATTAATGCCTAAATTAAAACCATATCCAAACAAATCCAATTACCATTTATTAACCAAGGAAATTTATTAGTGGTATCATCATACTAACCATACTTGCAAGATTTATCTATAGCCAAACCATTTAGTTTAAAGGGACTCTTGAGTGCCCTATCTATTTACCATATTAACCTCTTGGGAGACGTCTATGTATTGCACAAGCAAAACTAATAAGCCTTTAAGCTTTGTAAACCATCTAAACCATCTATAGTTTCATTCATAATCTTAAAACAAGCAAGAGTTCCATCTAAAAAAGTCAATCCAATGAATATATCTTTATAATAATTTTATCAAACACCTTGGGGGTATAATATAACCTAAACCAATCCAATGACCATTAAACCATTACCATGCAATCCAATTTCCCAAAACCACTATCAATTCATATAAAAGTACAATTTTACCATAGAAAATGATAACCAAACCATTTACACCAAAACAACCAATTATTAGTGGAAAACCATAACCTATGTGATATTAAAACCATGAAAACAACCATAAAATTCATGCCTTTTTAGAAATAGTAAGTAGGGACAAGACATATGCCTTAAAATGAGATAGATTATTGAAGAAAATCACCAAAGCAAGCCCCAAAGCAATCCCTAAGTTGAAACCTTAGCTCTCTTTCCCCAGAAGCTCTTAATAGAATAGTTGAATATTTAGGAATAGTTTTATATGTGTTAATGAATAGAATAATAGGGTAAATAACCTCCTAAGTGTATTAGAACTTGTGGGTCATAATTAGGGTAAGTAGGAAAATATCCAGAATACCCCCATTTAAGTTTCTTAATAATCCATCATAGGGATATGACAAACCCTCTTCCGAGTCCTACCATTCCTTATGGTTGGTTCCCACCTTTCATACCAAGGCCTTAGCCTTTTATTAGAAACTATCCAGTATATGACCCATCAAACTAAGTCGTAACCTTAGAATAAGATCTGTACTTTTGATCCATATCTCTGGCAGAATGAATTACCAAGACGATTAAACACTGCCGACCATACGAGTCCCTAATACAACTTATAACCAAGACTTAACATTCATATCCTTAAGTCATAATAATTCTAGTGATCAAAACCAACCCTCCAACTAACACTAGTCTACTTTTGATAGGAGTATACCACTCACACCACAGCATACGGCCCGTACCTTGGAGTCGTATTGGGTTTGGACAATGGTTTTCAAGGAAAAATTTCTAAGGCCAAAACCCATGATGTAACAAAAATCTAAATAAATAAAAGGGAAGTCCTTCTTTAAAATGTCAGTAATTACTTCTGACAAAACTACATCTCCACTAGAGGCACTATGTTGTAGATTGATTACACTTTTCTCTTTGTTGACTTTTTAACCTAATAATGGTTCATACTTCGCTAATGTATCAAAAACCATTTTCACAGTACCTAAATATCCTTTAAAAGAATTAATTATATCATTGTAAAGGCTAAATGATTGGTTGTTAGGCAACCTCCTGGCATACCAAATTTCTTGAATTCCCTCTTTTCTAATAAATCATTCAAACATATTGAAAGTACCTCATCTGACAATATGAATAAAGTAGAAGATAGTGGATCTCCATGCTTCAGCCCTCCTGAATATTGGAAGAAACCTTTTGGATTTCCATTCAACAAAATTGAATATCAATTATTACTCACCAACCTATAAATCATATGAATCATTTTCTCACTAAAACATGTCTTTCTTAAAACCTGCATAAGAAAATTCCTTTCCAATTTATCATATCCAAATTCACTATATGTTTAGCAGGTTTTTCTCTTTTTCTAATTTCTTAAATGATCTCCTTAACCAATAAAATATTATCTAAAATACTCTTTCCCTTCATAAATCCAGCTTTCTCACTAGAAATAAATTTTGGAAGGAATTTTTTAATCCTTTTCTGAATAATTCTACAGAATATCTTATTTACAAAATTGCTAAAAGAAATAGGCTATAGATCAAAAAAATTTTGAGCCATTTCTTTCTTTGGAAGTAAAACCAAATTTGTATGAGTTGCAAATCTGGTTAATTCTGCTCCATTAAAGAAAAATTTGAACTTTCTACAAATATTATCTCGTACAATACTCATGCATCTTGATAAAATGCTTTTGTCATTTATCCTGGTCCACAAGCACTATTTGTATTCAATCTCTACACTATTGCATGAACCTCCTCACTTTTGGGTATTTTATACATTTCTTCATTATTTATATCCAAATTAATTTTGGGTATATCATCCAGTAAATGTCGCGCCTCAAATTCCATTGGGATGGATAGGCACTCATAGCCATGAAGGCCTGAGAGTACCAACCCATAACCTTGTAATTATCATGCATGTAACTACGACATTAAAAATTTTTGCCATGTGTGTATATGATGCATTAATGAAAATAAACTATGTAAGCAAGCCCAAACCTATATGTGCAAAACATGGTCATTGGGGCCATAATGTCAAAAGAAAAAAATGCTCCATGCTTTACTTTACATATGTCTACAAAGCCACTAAAATATACATGGACTTAATTAAAGTCGGGAAAACACCACCTTACTCGTAACTAGTATAAAATACCAAAATATATACCATAGACTTGGAAAGCCCCGAATCAACTTAGAGCTCACTAATAGTTATTGGATGTCCTATGCTTCTGCTGGTGTGGTCTACTTGCTGGAGTACCAGTACCTATAGCATGAAACACAGTTTTCCCCCACGAGGGATGTTAATACAAAGAATATATTGAGCATGTAAGGCATAAAGTAACTATAGGTAAGACAAGAGCTCAATGAAATCAGATATCAATATATAGCTATATAGACAAGTATAGAATACTACCATTGCTTGTACTTGTAGAATCTTGTATAGTACATACTTTACTTTTCTTTATTCTTCTTTATTTTATAAAATTATAAGGCACGATACAAATGACTAGCTGAAAGTGGTAAGAGAGGATGACCCATGCAAGGCATTTTAACCCCTGGGATACAATCCTCGTAGATACATAAATCGAGATCAACCCCTACTAGGCATTTCTTTCACCCTATGGGATACCACCTATAATGCTGGAATCGACCCATGCTATGAGATCCTTCCACCCCTGGGATACCACCCAAGAATATGTAGATTCACTTTAGATTATTCTTTTTAAATTTAAAGTTGTTGTTTTTGGGGTCATGTATTAGATTCAGAACTTTGGACAAGTAGAAAAAGATATACAAATATGCACTAGATGCAGTAGTAATGTGGTAAGATGCAACAATAATAGGAATATAACACAAAGAAGCTTAACTAACACCATAGTCCATGTTAACTAAGAGAATAACTTATAAAGCTTGTTGTTGAAAAAAACTATACCATTCTAGTATTTATAAGGAAAAATGGGCAAATCTTTTAACAAATGCATCTTCAGGTACTTTAACTCCCTGACAAGTTGGAATAAGGTTGTTAGCCACCTTGGAGGTTGTATGCATTAATTTATGTATAATTTGAAAGGAAGAGCGCTTTGGAAGCTTACTTTGTAAAACAAGAGTTAGATTCATGCCAAAGAGTATAGGATCAATGAAACGTATGTACCTTTCTGCTCAACTAATCTTACTTTCACTTAACATCCTTCCTTTTATATTATTAATCTAAAATATAGTGAGGCTAGCATTCGAAGCTAATTAACACATTCATACCATTTAATATTACCAAAATAGTAGTCGGGTAGCAACCCACAATTAATGTATTCAAGGGTGTTCTTTAAACTCCATTTTCCTCCAATTACATTCACATGAAAAACAACTTCTTATAAGGTCCCCGTTAATATTTTTTTCTTTAGTGTACTCTCAAAACACTATATCATGTGGTGTGGGCAATAAGCTTATGCGATATTCAATTTGGCAGTATACCACTATACCTTTCTTCTACCTTATAATAAAAATGATCTACATATTTCCCCATTATCAACCAAGTAGCCCCCAATATATACATATAAAATAGTTCTAAACAGCCTCAAATATCCTTTAAAATAGCAACCAAATATTGAACTCACCATTCCTTGAGTTCTTAACAACAATATATGTTCAATCCTCTACCAACACATCTATATAGGAAAATGGATAAAATTGACAGTAGCCATACCTTAATTTCTATGGTAGTTTATTCTCTTAATATTTTCTCTTCAATATCTTAATCCTTTCACTCATAAACCTAAGGAGAAAAGAGAAATAATAAATAAGAATAATGAAACTGCTAAACGTATAGAGCGTTGTCCTATATTTTAATCATGAAGAACATATTTCTCGTAGTTTTATTAAGATAAGCTCGTGACTTTTTCACTTACATTTTGATTGGAAGAAAGGTAAATCCCAAAAACCCTAGTAAAATTATAGGGGAGCTCTATAGCTAAGAGAGAGCAAGAGAGAAAACCTAGAAAACTATTTTTTGTCTAACTTTAAATATGCTAAAGGAGTTGGTTTCAATCCATTTAAGGGGATATAATCTTGGCCGACTTTCTTGTACATTTTTTGGCCATACTGTCATGTAGGTGATGCACCAACTTTCCCATTATATTGGGCCTTGGTAGATCTAAAACTTTTGGGCCTTTGTTGCCCATTCTCCTCCCTTTCTCTCCTTTAATTTGGCCAGAATTAATTCCAATAGGTATTAGTGTACTCGGACCAATAAGACTGTCAAGGAAGTCTTAGTAGGAGATGAACCTACTTCGTTCTTAGGTTGGTCAAAAGGTCAAAGTAGGTGACACTCCTTTTTACTTTCTTTTGTCAAGTAAGTACCTTAAATTTTATTACATTTTTTTAATTAAAATCCAGTTAGTTAAACTTAAAACCTATATACACTTGGTCGCTTCAATCTTAAGACTCAAATACCTACTTACAATCCTAAATTAAAAATACTCTTATGAACGGTATCTTGATCATACAACATTTAAATGTATGACAATTCCTTCAACCCTATCATAACTACACTAATCACATAGTATACAAAGTCCATTACATTTACCATAAGGCTATATTAAGTGTCATATAAGTAGAACTAGTACACGAAGAATATGGGGTGTTACATCCTCCCTCCTCAGAAACATACATCCTCAAATGCTAGCATAACTAGTCATCCTAAAGAAGTATAGGACTAAGTTTAAACCCACTGTTAGCCACATAACACTAACGTATATGTACTTACTTGCTAATGCTTAAAATAAACATGTTAAGCTTTCTCTTTGGATTTAAATAAATAAGGGTACAACTTTATTGCTTTCTCAGTTTCCCATGTGGTTTCTTCTACTTGTGGGCTCCGAAAAAGCCCTTTTACAAAAGAAAATTATTTATTTCTTAACTTCTTTACTTGCCGATCTAGAATAGAAATAGGTACTTCTTCATAAGTAAGATCTTATGTAACTTATAGATCTACCATAGGAGTAATAAGATATGGATCTCCTATACACTTTTGGAACATTGATACATGAAACACTGGATGTATAGTTGTAAGTTCCTGGGGTAGCTCTAACTCATATAGTACTTGGACAAATCTTTAAATAATCTTATTTGTCCCAATATAGTAGGGTTTCATCTTTCCATTTTTACCGAACCTTATTACCCCTTTCATTGGTGATACCTATAAAAATACGTAATTTGCTATAGCAAGCACAAACCATCTTCTCTTCTGGATATACTTTATGCCAACTTTGAGCTATTTCTAGTTGTTGTTGTGTCACCTTAACTTTTTCTATAGCTTCATGAACAAGATCTAGCCCATATAAAGTAGTTTCACCTACTTGAAACCACCAATTGGTGATACACACTGTCTTCCATATAAAGCTTCATAAGGTACCATTTGGATACTCTAGTGATATCTATTGTTGTATGAAAACTCAATAAGTGGCAAAGGTTTATCCTAACTACCTTTGAAGTACAATACACAATCTCGCAGCATATCTTCTAGTGTTTGGATCATATTTTCTACCTAACCAGCCATTGAGGATGAAAAGTTCTACTCAAACTCAATTGTGTTCCTTAACTTTAATAAAATAACCTCCAAATATTTGTAGGAAATTGAGCCCTCCTTCTGATATAATAGAGATTGGTACTCCATGTAGCCAAACTATTTCTTTAATATATAATTTTACATACTCTTCAGCCATGTTAGTTATCTTAACTGGTCGAAAGTATGCTAATTTGGTAAGCCTATAAACTATTACCCATATAGAATAAAACTTTTGAGAGGAGCTAGGTAGACTATTGATAAAATCCATGTTGATCATGTCCCACTTCTAAGTTGGGTGCTCCATAAGCTATATATAACCTCCTGGATTTTGGTGTTCTACCTTAACACTTTGACAATTTGGACATTCAGCTACAAATTAAGTAATGTTCTTCTTTATGTCACCCAACAAATACACATCTTATAAATCATGATACATTTTAGTTCAACCAGAATGAACAAAATATATTGAATGATGCGCCTATGTCATAATTTGTTTTCTTAGCCCATCTATAATAGGTACACCCAATCTATTTTGGTACAGAAGTATTCCCTCCTGTGTATTCTTAAATGCCTTTTTCATACCATGTTGTACATTCCCCTTAAGCTATAGAAAATTAGGATCTATGTATTTCTTCTCTTTAACTTTAGCTACTAATGAGGATTCTGCTGCATTTTGCACAGCAACTCCTTTGTCTAAAGATTCAAGAAGGCGAACCCCGAAACTAGCTAATTAGTGTAGATATTTAGTTATCCCTTGCCTTACCATGGGCTACCTATAATTTCTTTCCATGGCCTTAATAATTAACACATCGTCTACCACATTTGATTTCCTCGGATGATAAAAGATATCAACATCATAGTCTTTTAACAACTCAAGCAACCTTCACTACCTCAAATATAGGTCCTTCTAGTTAAAGAGGTATTGTAAACTCTTGTAGTCAGTGTATATATCAACATGAAGCCCATACAAGTAGTGGCTCCATATTTTTAAAAAAGATATAACTGTTGCTAGCTCATGATAATGTGTTAGATAATTCTTATCATGTGTCCGTAACCGTCTTGAGGCGTGAGATATTACTATACCATGTTAAAAAACATATCCTAATACAACTTATAAAGCATCCAAATATACCTCATAGCCTTCTACCCCTTTCGAAAGTACCAATATGGGTGTAGAAGTCAACTTATTCTTCAATTCTTAAAAAATTCTTTCACAAGTTTCATTCCTTTGAATCTTAGCTTCTTTGTGTGTTAGCTATGTTAAAAGTGTGGAAATGGAAGAAAACCCCACAACGAACCTTGTATAATAACCTGCCAAGCCTAGGAAACTGCGAACCTCCATAGGCATTGTGGGTCTTTGCCAGTTCTTCACTGCCTCTATCTTTTGAGAATCAACCCTTATTCCTTCATCAAATACAATATAACCCATGAATTCCACAAGATTTAACTAGAACCCACAATTGGAGAACTTCGCATATGACTTATGATCCGAAAGGATTTGTAACACCTGCTGCAAATGATTAGCATAGTCTTCTTCCCATCTTGAATACATGAGAATATCATCTATAAATATGATAACAAACATATCTAAGAATGGTTTAAACACTCTATTCATCATATCCATGAAAGTTATTGGTGCATTAGTTAGCCCAAATAACATAAATAAATACTCAAAATGACATATCGTATTTGAAAAGTCATTTTTGGTATATCCTTCTCCTTCACTCTCACTTCATGATAACTAACCTTAAGTCAATCTTCGAGAACCACTTAGCACCTTGTAACAGATCAAACAAATTATCAATTCTAGGAAAGGGATATTTGTTCTTAATTGTCACACTAATTAATTGTCATAGTCAATACAAATTCTCAATGTTCCATCCTTCTTACGTAGAAATAACACTAGTGCACTCCATGGGGACATACTAGGCCTTATAAAACCCTCTAACAAATCTTTTAGTTGATCTTTCAATTCAAGTAATTATGCAGGGGCCATTCTATGGGGTATATAAATAGGTTGAGTACCTGGGATCACATCAATACAAAACTCTACTTATTATTACAGAGGTAAACCCAGAAGTTCTTCAAGAAATACATTAAGATATTCATTTACCACTAAAATAGATTGAAGAGTCACTGACTCCGTCTCTATATCTTTCACCCTTACTGGATGGCATATATATCCTTTGGACATCATCTACTTTGTCTTAATATAAGAAATAAACTTACCCCTTGGTGTTCCAATATTTCCCTCTACTTTATGATTGTTTTCTTTGGAAAAAGGAAATGCACCCTCTTGGATCAGCAATACACTTTGGCATAACAAGAAGACAGCCTATCCACACTCATTATTACATCAAAATCTCTACCATTTCTAGCTCAACAAGGTCAGCTAATGTATCATGATCACAAACAGTTACTATAAAATTATGATAAACTCTTCTAGCTATAATAGACTCGCCAATTGGTGTAGACACTTCAAATGGCTTAGCTAGTGACTTTTGTATTTTTTTGAGCTTTCTAGTAATTAATGGACTGGCATATGATAATGTAGAGCCTGTATCAATTAATGCATATACCTTTTCATGAAAATATGATAATGTAGAGCATGTATCAATTAATGCATATAACTTTTTGTGAAATGATGGACAATGTACCTATAACCATATCACAAAAAGCCTCAAAATTTTGTCGACCCGCAACATCATGTGTAAGATTCTGAGCACCACTAGAAGTAGCTTCCTAGTAATACCCCTAACATGACTAGTAGGCATCTACTGACCCCTACTAAAGGAGAAACCGAGGATGATGATGCAATAATCAATCCAGTAAGTCGTGCCTATCACCCATGCCCCTTTTTGAGAAATCTCTCATTGTATGTCTCGATGTGCCACACCAATAATAAGAATCTATCCAAAACCTATATTCACCTAAATGATTCCTTCCATAATGCTTACAATGTTGCCTAGGAGGTCTTTATTGAATTGTGCTTTCCTGTTCTTGATACCCTTCTACTTGTAAACCTTAAAATGACTTTCCCTAAACCCCTAGGATTGGGGTGGAGCACTTGTTGTAGAGTCGGAAGGTGATAGTATAGGTGGTCTATTGAAAACCAAGGCTTGAATTCACCTTGAGGTGGCAAAAGATATCCCATAGATCTGGCCATCTTGGAGTTCCCCCTTTATTGCTTTTGTGTCCTTTTTCTCTGATCCTCAATTTTTTGTGCAAAAGCTTGTATTCTTGATATATCCATATCTTTATTCAAGGCAACAATAGTAAAATCTCTAACAAAATATCGATCCAGTCTTTCTGTATATTAATAAACTATTTCCTCCATAGTAGCCACTATATTAGGTGCATAAGTAGCAAAAGAATTAAATTGAAGACTGTACGCTCTCATGCTCATATTTCCTTGGTGATGATTTAAGAACTGATCTACACAGGCCTCCCAAATCTCGAATGGAAGATAGTTATCAAGAAATGGTTTTTAAACTCTTCTGAACTAGATAAAGGTTCACCTACGCCCTTTGATTTTTTTGATCTTCATACCATAATATAGCAACCCATTTTAATCGATATGTTACTAGTTCAACTGTCTCTGTACAAGATACATGTATAACATCTAAAGACCTTTGAATCTAATCAATAATGTCTTGTGGATTTTTATTAGGATGTGACATAGTGAATTGAGAAGGGTCTAATTTAAGGAAATCCTATGTTCGTAGACTCGCTTCCCTATCCACATCACTAGCACCCATAGTTGGACCAGTTTGTCCATGACCTTTTCTAATAACTATATGTGTTAATAATTACACCGCATTCCTCAAATCATACTCCGTAGCATTAATAGGTAACTTAGGGGGTACTCCTCTCCTCCTTTGCTCTTTTGGAGATAGAGGAGTAGAAGAAGTTTGTGATGAAAAATCATCTTGATCCTCACTTTGATCAGCATGTCTTGGTGGTGATTTGCTTATACCTTCTCTGACAGCCACATCTACTTGCTTACTCTAAATTTTATACCTTTTTTTAATCATCGTATTTATTATATTGAGAAAAATATATTCAAGGTTAAATACAAGTCAACCTACATTATTGTCACTATTGCACGATCTAAGGAATGAAAAAAAAAAGAAACAACTCCTAAATGCATCGTAGCCTCCTTCTTAGAGATGCGATGCACAACACACCCACAAATAAGAGTCTACATGTTCAAGACTTGGTCATTAGGGCAATAACATCAAAAGAACAAAATGCTTTCATGCTTTACTTTACATTGATCTACAAAGCCTCTAAAAGATACACACACTTAATTAATGTCAGGACAACCCCCACCTAACTATTAACTACTATACAGTACCAAAGTATATATAATAGACTCAGAAAGCCCTGAATCTTCTTAGAGCTCACCAAATAGTCGCTAGACATCCTATGCTCCAATTCGGTAGTCTACCAGATAGAGTACCTATACCTAAGGTATGAAACATAGTATTCCCTAAATGAGAGATGTCAATACAAATAATGTACCGAATATGTAAATTATTAAGTGACTAGAGGTAAGACCAGAGCTCAACGAAATAATATATCAGTATATAGCCATATTGACAAGTATAGAAGGCCATCTTTGTTTGTACTTGTCGAATCATATACATTACATGCTTTAATTTTTTTTATTCTTCATTACTATATAAAATTATAAGGCACAATACAAATGGCTAGCTGATAAGTGGTAAGAGAGGATGACCATGCTAGGCATTTTAAACCCTGGGATATGGTCCTCATCAATAGACAAATCGGGATCGACCCACGCTAGGTTTTCATTCACCCCTGGGATACCACCATAATATTAGGATCAACCCATGCTAGGTTTCACTTCCACCCATGGGATACCACCTAAGAATATGTAGATTCACTTCAGATCATTATTTTCATCTTTAAAGTTGTTATTTTGGTGGTCATGTATTAGATTCGAAACTTTAGAACAGTAGAAAAAGGTATACAAATATGCATTAGATGCAGTAGAAATAAGGTAGGATGCAACAATAATAGGAATACAACACAGAGGAGCTTAGCTTACACTATAGGCCATGTTGACTAAGAGAATAACTCATAAAGCTTGTTGTTGAAAACACCTAATTCATACTAGTATTTAGAAGGGAAAATGCGTAGATCTAGTAACAAACACATCTTCAAGTGCTTTAATACCCTAACTAGTTGGAATAAGGTTTTTAGCCACCTTGGAGGTCATACATTGCATTTATGTATAATTTGAAAGAAAGAGTACATAGGAAGTTTAATTTATAACACAAGAGTTAGATTTATGCCAAAGAGTATAGGATCAATGAACTGTATGTACCTTTCTGCATAACTAATCGCATTCTAACTTAACGTCCATCCTTTTAGATTATTAATCTACAATAGAGTAAACATAGTATTAGTAGCTAATTAACACATTCATGCCATTTAATATTACCAAAACAATAATCAAGTAGCAACCCACAATTAATTTATTCAAGGGTGTTCTTTCAACCCCGCTTTCCTCAAATTACATTCACATGCAAAAAAAAACTTCTTATAAAGTCTCCCATAACATTTTTGTCTTCATTGTACTCTCAAAGTAGTATATATCAAGTGTAGTGGGTAGTAAGCTTACATGACGTTCAATTCGGAGGTGTACCACTATACCCTTCTTCTACCTTACAATAAAAACTATTGACATATATCCCCATCCTAAATCAAGCACCCCCAAATTTCCTTTAATATATAAACAAAATATTGAACTCACCATCCCTTGAGTTCATAACAACAATATATCTGCAATTCTCTACCAATACATGTATATAGGAAAAGGGAAAAAATGGATAGTAGCCATACATTAATTTTTTTTGTAGTTTATTCTCTTAACGTATATTTCTTCAATAGCTTAATCCCTTCACACAAACTAAAAGAGAAAAGAGAATTCTCTTAATAACTAACAATAATGGAACTACCAAACATATAGAGGGTTGTCCTATAATTTATTTTGAAGAAAATTATTGTCATAGTTTCCTAAAGATAAGCTCATGACGTGATCACTTACCTTTTGGTTGGAAGGAAAGTAAATCACAAGAACCCTAGTGAAATTATAGGGATACTATAGAGCTAAGAGAGAGCATGAGAGAAATCCTAGAAAGCTGTTTTTTATCTAAGTTAATATTAGCTAAAGGAGTTGGTTTCAATCCATTTAAATGAAGCAGCTCTTGGCCGACTTTCTCGACTATTTTTAGGCCTTAATTTTTCATTTAGGTGATGCGCCTACTTTTAAATTATATTGGGCCTTTGTGGATCTTAAACTATAGGGCTTTTGCTTCCCATTCTCCTCCTTTCCTCTCCTTTAATTTGGTAAAGAATTAATTCAAGTAGGTGCAAGGGTAGTTTTACCAATAAGATTGACAAGGGAGTCTTAGTAGGTCATGCACCTACTTAGTTCTTAGGTTGGTCAAAAGATGAAAGTAGGTGACACACCTACTTACTTTCTTTAGTTAAACTAGAAAACCCATATAAACTTGGTAGGTTTAGTCTTTTGACTCAAATACCTTCTTACAATCCCAAAGTAAAATGCTTTCATCGATGAAATCTTGATCGTACCACATTTAAATATAGAGGAATTCCCTCAACCCTATCTTAACATCACTAATCACATAGTATATTGAGTCCTTTACCTATGCCATAAGGCTATACTTAGTGACACATAAGTAGAACTAGTGTATGAAGAATATGTGTTGTTACAGTAAATCCCATCCAAATTGATTTGATTTCTTCTGGAATTGGCTTTTGTAAAATGTTAGTGCTTCTCCCATTAACCACTGTATAAAAAATTGTCTTCCTTTCCCCATATTTAAAGCACTCCATACTTGCTTTCTACTTCCAGAAATCTTATTCTCTATGCAGATACTGAATTAATTTAACTGAAGATGCATGAAGAATTTATCTTTTACCTAGTGATGGATTATTTTGAAAAACTTAATTTTATACACCTTAATAATCTCCTCCAATGTTTCTATCTCTTGAAAAATATTTCCAATGGTTTCTTTACTCCACTGTGATATAGCCTTCTTGACCCTTTTTCATCTTATAATGATAAATTACAAAAGGGTTTTCTTCAAAGTCAGACTTCCAATTATGCTTTACTAAATCAAAAAAAAGAACTTTTTTTAACTAAAAATTTCTAAATCTAAAGGTTTTAGTTAGCTCTTCTATTTTTTTTAATGTAATCAACATTGGTTCATGATCTAACCCACTCCTTAACAAATGTTCAATTTCAATTACTGGAAAGGTTGACTGTATTTGATGATTAGTCAATATTCTATCCAATCTTTTGTATATGTAATCTTTATTTTCTCTACCATTCCACCAAGTGTATTGCTTCACTTAAATCCCACATCAGTCAAACTACAAACTTTTATACAATGGTTAAAATCTTGTACTTTATCTATAGTAACAGGTAAGCCCCCCATATTTTCTTCTTTATTCAGAAACATGTTAAAAGCTCCACCTACTAACCATGGTTTTTGATAATCCATATATAACACATACAGATATTCCTATAATTCAATCTTTCTTCTTGGGAGCATTTAGAATAGTCTAAAGTGATCACAACATTAACATCACTATTATCAAAATAAGCTCTTAGAGACAAATATTTGTACTTATCTATTAATACTTTGAATTCCATACACTAGTCCACAAAAGCCCAAATTTTACTATTACTATTAACAAATCCAATTTTGAAACCCAGTTTTCTTCTGTACACCTCCAACTCATGATGAATTTGGAAAGGCACCATCGGACCAACAAAATAAAATTTATGTCTCTTATGCATATTAATAAGTATTGTGACTACTTTCTGAGTATTCACTGACCTAATATTCCATATTATAGCATTCATGTTGACCTATTTATTTTAGAAATATTACTATTTGTTAACCTTGAACGTGCTTACTCTGCTATATATTTCATACCACCTTTCTTCTTCTTCTTTAAATGGCTTTCTTTCAAATTTTGAACATTCTTAGGAGATAAATCCCCATCTTTAGAGACTTTTGTACTATTAGTATCCAGATATATCATATCCTGATATTCCTTGTGTTGCTGCAAGTTCTTTTCAATTGTCGTTGTACTTCCAATGGCAAAATTTCATTGCTATCCACCTTAAATACCACCATTGCCTTAGTACTCTTTGGAAATTGCATCTGTTTAAGATTTTGTTAATTGTCTTTGTCCTTCTTCTATTTAATTACTTCTATCTCTTTAGCCTTATTTTTAGCTATATCTTCTCTACAGTCTACATTTGTATCCTTGTCCAACAAATCCTTTTCTACTATTCTTTCTATTTAAGTAGGCTGACCTAATTTTCCAAAAAATTAATTTACCTAGTCTTTAGTGCTTTCTTACATATTCTTCTCCACTTTCTCTCTTTTATCATTCTCCTTCTCTTTTCGTTTGTAGTAGTCTCTACTAAATTCTTTATTTCTGCACTATTATCTTCCTCATCATTTTGCAAAGCTTCAAAGGGATTAATGCCTGTATATTCAATTCACCTTCTATATGTCTATACAGAAATTTTTTATATATATTTTTTCTGCTTGTCATCCACTCTATCTTATTTCCTCCATTGTTCTTCCACCCTTGCTTGTTCTTTCCTTTATCTTCTTCCACAATCTCCACATCCTCTATTTTAGACTTCTCTTTCTCTTTGTTAAATAATTTTAGATGTAAAATCCAACAATTATCCTAATCATGACCTTGTAAACAACGCTTTCTACAGTATTTTGGCATGTAATCATATTGAATTTGTATCCTCTTTGATTTAATTTCCCCTATAACATCAACTTCTTCATTAATGTTAACTCTTTCTGGCAATTTCACAATCAAATCTGCTTCACTTTTCACTTCTGCACAACTAGGTCTAGTTTGATTCTTTGTGGCCATATTAACTATATAAGGCTACCCAACTATTGATGCGATAGAAAATATTACATCCTTAGCAAATAAAATAATTGAAGATCTAGCAAGGATATCCATGCCTCTCTAATGGTGGTTACAATATCAGGTTCAAACCAAGGATCCCACTTCAAAGTTCATATCTGCTAGTACATATCCTTAGTTTTAACACAGAAAGCTTTAGTTGATAATATATGCTCATAATCTTCTAATGTTGACAATCTTAACAGTATGTGTCTAGTATCTAATACACCAGTTATCCATGAACTTTTGATTCCATATTGACTTTGTATAACTCTTCTCAATTCATCAATATTAGGCTTATCATAAGAGAATTTACCAATAAAGGCATACTGCAGATTCACTTGTAATATCAGTGAATGTATTTCAATTTTTTACAAGTAATATTTGATCCCCTTGAATCATAATAACTAGCTTAGGTGGAACAATAGGAGCATTAAAAGGTTTCAGTTAACTACATCCATATACTGTATTGTGTTTGGAGAAGTTTGATTTCTATTATTAGTGGGTATTAATGGTGGGAATTCCTACAGTACCCCACCGATGGAGGTACCAATCATGATGGTCGATGGCAAGATTTTAGGGTTTAGTTTGGGTTTTAGATGATAGAGGTAGACATTATTATTTAATCCTTCCTATGATGTGAGTGTATTTTGGTAAGTGAAACAACACTTGTTCTTGAGAAACATGATGATTACAAACAAAAAATTGGAGTAGAATGAAATTTGTGCTAAAAGTAATTTGTAGGAAAAAATTAGAAGTGTAATGTACACATAACAATCATGGGGAAGTCTGAGTACCCATTAGGGTTGTGAAAATTAAAACTCAACCCTTTAAACACCTATGTAATAGATTATATGGGACTCATGGTGAATCATAAGGTCACTCAATGAGTTATTATATGACAGATAACAACTGTGAACATAGGTGTAAAAGAGGAGTTTAGTTTCTGGTAACATAATGACTCATGCTACTCTCGTGATCTAACCATATGACTAGTAGTGTGGACTTGTTATCACTAAGGAAGTAAGTAAAACTAGGAAAAGTTACTAGTCATAATATGTAAATTGGTAAAGATACATTGTCTAATCCAATGACTCATTATAAGGACTCATAGCCTAACCAGTAAATGATTTCACATACCCCTTCTACCATACGAGTCTCAGTATGACTCATGACCTCGGGTAATGAGTCGTACCCTCACTAGTGGGGGCCTAGTAACTGATGCATAACTTGTTATTTTTCTTATTTTTTTTTCCTTGGATTAACAAACACGTTTTATTCTACAGGTACCAATGGTACCAAAGAATGATTCTATTAAGAAGAAAACACCAAAGAAGCAAGCCCATCCCACTACTTATCATATCAGGAATGAAGCCACTAACAATGAGTCAAGTGGCTCAGTCAAAAAATATCCACTCAAAGAGGTGGTGGAACCAAATAAGATCCTAACTTGGGGCTCTAAAGATGCATCACCAAAATATTCACATCCACCCACTAGGAAAAGGATGAAAATTCCTAGAAAATAACCACCATACTCACACTCCCAGTTAGAAGAGAATAGTGAGTCAGAGTTTGGCCCCAAAGATGAGGATGAGGAGGAAGATAATGAAAATAGTGGGTCTAAATATTCAAAGTCTAAGAATAAAAGGTCAAAAAATAAGGAGAAGGGGGAGAGAGAGAATTTAGTGACAATCCAATTGAGATATCACCTTTTTTTCACCTGTTAATCCTCTATCGATATAAACTTTCCCTGATGCCATTGTTAACTTGTAGGGGTACCCCAGGATGAAGTAATTGTATGAGAAGAATGGCGTATAACCCTTCCCAGCTAAAGACCAAAAAGAGGGTCTACTTTAATACTAAGTTGAGTACTACTTTCATGTCTAAGATGCCAAAATTTGAGGCATGATTTAGACAATACCACTTTAAGTGGATGACTAGATCTCTAGGATAATATAGCCCTATATTGGTATGATAATTTTCTGTAGCTTATCAAATAGAGCTAAAGTGGTTATATCCATAGGGGAGATTAAGGAAAGGTGGTTACCCATTGATGACAGTGATGATTAGAGGTGTTTGAGTGAATATCTCAATGCAGACCATCTCCAAATTTCTGCATGGGCTAATTTTTTAGCTACCAGTCAACACTACCAAGATTGATCATCACACAGATGAAATATGAAAGGTGAAGATGAAGTATATTAGTTTAGAAAATAAGTTTACTCACTTCCAATGGATGGTCAATATTATTGCTACGACGCATAAGGAGGTGCCATGAGTGTTTTATGAAGATAGAGGCCCATCGTAATGTATTTGGAAGGATAGTTTGAATTGTAACAAAGGTATGATGGATGTTGGTGCTTCATCAATTAAGTCCCACAAATATGGAAAACATGCTCAGTCCTGATAGATTTACTTTGGTTGCAGGCATCATTGAGGGATACAAGATTGACGTAGCTAAGATTATATCTGGAGAGATTTATGATAGAGAGCAGTGAGTAAGAACATAACACTAGCTTTACCATACCTATTGATGCATTTATGTTTAGATTAAGGTGTGCCAGAGATATGGAGGGTGGATCTATTTTTTCAAGTGAGAAAGACCATAAATTTTGGGTTGATAAAAGATTTTGCAAACCTATTTCTATGGCAATGGTGGGGCCTCTCTACTTCAGAAGGACTTTTAGGAAGTAGAGCATGACATTAACTCTCTGACGTTTGTAGATATAGGTTATAACCCCCCTAAGAATACCCAGTCCAATTCTCAAACTTCTATAGATGCAGTGGGGACTTCTAAAACTCTAACTCCACCTATTATGGCAAAACCATTAACTTCTAGGATGGCTTTCACTAGCTATACTCTAGTCCTGTAGGCTTTATTGATTAATATGCTAAAAATATTAGGCACAGTTGAGCATAGGGTGATGAAAATTGAGCAGAGAGTGTAACTTTAATGCCCCGAAAATAATATTCGCTAAGATCTCGGATGAAAATATGTTAAATTCTGTTCATTATTGTGATTAATAATTTTTCTATGTGGAATTTATAGATATGCAACCCGTCATCAAGTAGAGAATCAAATAATATTTCCAATGATATGTGGATCATCTAAAAAAAGGATACTCGGGCGATGAGTTATGATCATTCCGATCTAACCATAATAGTGGTGAACAATAAATCTTCAGAAAAAAATACTAAGGCTAGGCGAATTTTAGGGTCAACTTTAAATAATCATAACTCATTGTATATAATGATCTAGGTTAGATACTATATATCAACAGAAATCTCTAAAATTCCTCTTTCCAATAAAATTGGTTTCATCCAATTAGGCCATCAGAGCAAAAATTTATGGTTGATCTACTTCAGCCTATCAAAATAGTCCCCCAAAGAACAGATTTGACATTATTTGATTTTTAAGGCTATTTTGGTCATTTTCACTCCAATCCATCCGGGTAAACCATAGATTTAAGTCCATTAAGATCATTCAATAGCTCATTTTTCTTCAAAATTTCCTAAGTCTCAAACCCCAACCCTACTACTCCAAATTTTATCCTTCTATGTCTCTTGATTGAACCGTAGAAATTTCAAATTGATTTGGGATTCGAGTGGATCATGTTAAGGGCTTCGAGAAGTACCCTTTATTTACGCAAATAAAGTTCCAGAGTTGGAAGTTCATATTCATCTTCCATTTTTAGGTATTTAGGGCTTTGAACAAGATTATCCTTTTGATCTTGTGCCCGATATTTTTGTTGAATTACATTGACATGAGATTTTTCCTGTTTTACCATGAATTAGAAATATGGTTTTATATCTTATATTATTGTCCATGAGCTATGGGATTATGTCATACGATATGTGTATGATGTTGAGATAGAATTATGCCCAAAAAATATTTGATTATGAGAGTATGATGATTTAATTGGTTAAGGCTTGATTTATACTATCATTCCACTATTTCCTTATTATGAATTTATAATTGATAGTGGAAGTTATATATCCCATCTCTGGGTTGATGTCTCAAGTACCTTTAAATGAGAGTTAGATGGCAAATTGAGATGTGTTGATATTGAAGTTGCAATGAGTCTTGGTATTTTTTGGATGGTTTTGATGAGTTAAATTGAAGAAAATATTATGTATTGATTCTTCATATCCTTGTCCAAATGTCGAGTCAGTTATGGTTCAATGCATTGATACCCTGTTGATGTTGAGGAAGATTAAAATGTTTTGAGCTAAAATATGTTGAGTTAGGAATCCACAAATTGATATGATTTGATAAATGAGAAAGAAAATTGATTTGGTCTTTATGATAGACCCTTGTAATGTTGTGGTGGATTTTCTAATGCATTCTGAGCTTGTTGGAGAGTAGTACTTAGCACCTAGAGGGAAATTTGGAATTTTCCCAAACCTATGTGCCACCATAGGGTTTTTTGATGATGATATTATTTGCCAAAGAGCTCGATTGTGATTGTTGCAGTTTTAAGGTCGTACTCCCTGGTAAAGAGTATAACCCTCCCACCAACGGGGGTTTCAAACATTGGTATCCATGTAGCTCACGTGGGGTTGTCGGTTATAGGAAACTCCCCTGTCCATAAGAGTTATGTTTATTGAAATACCGAGTCACTTTGAGTTTTGATATGGTAAGTCAAGTTTCCTATGATGATCTATAATGATTTATGAGGTTTTTCTCCTACATTCCTTATCTAAGATATTACGAGTTGCATGATATAATGTCATTCAAGCCAAGTGTGTCATTATGGTCCTTATATACATTTTTACGAAATTTATGATATTATTTATATTTTGTATGCGCCCCCACATACTCAGTACGTATCTTATGCTGACCCATATATTTCTCTATGGGATACATTCTTACCATGATCTAGGTTCAGGTACTCATCCACAACCGTGATAGTGATATCCAAGTGCTGCATCTACGTTCCTTCAGTGTTGAGTCCTCATGGTTCGAGGACCAAGTTGCTAGTTTTGGTGTCATTGTTTTATGATCCATTTGGTCTACTGAGTCAGTTGGGGGTTTGTCTCAATGGCTTATTGATTTTGCTGTATAGAGGCTATGTCAGACTAGTGTATTGTTGGGTTGGTTTGTGTATAGACATTCCATATATGTACAGTCTAACGATATTCCATGCCATGGGCAATGTGATATGATATGTACTTATATATATCCTTAGCATAGCGTGTATGTTGTTGTGTTGGAACCCAAGGGTAGTGTTTTGGCTTAAAGGGTTAGCTTGAGGATACGTGTAGCCTTGGTCACCATGAGGCATCTCGAGATGATATTTTGGGGCGTTACAAACTTTTTATCAGAGCCAAAGGTTGTGAAGAGTCCTAGGGAGTCTGACAAGCCGTGTTACCTAGATTCTTAAGCATCAGTGTGTAACGCACAACACCTATGATCAAGAGACTGCAAGGCATTCTAGGAAAAGTTGTTTCTTTCTTTCTACAAGATGCTATCATGCTTACAAATGTTTTTACAAATGTTTCCTTCTACTACTAATTTATACGTTCTTATGATAGAAAATTCCTCTACGTCGAGCTCACAGAAATAACAACCAACCTCAACCCGTTGATCAGCTACATGAGATGGTATCCCATGCCAAATTTCAAGTAGCTTTTCAGATGCTAGCCTAGGCAGTTACCATCGATACTCAGTATAACGCACCACCTCCGTAGGAAAATAATTTGACAGCAGCACGAATTTGTGACTTTATGCAGATGAATTTGCCAGAGTTTCATGGGTCAAGAGCTGGTAAGGACCCGTAGATGTATTTTGATTAAATGAAGAAAATTACACAGATTATACACGTGATCGAGGAAGAAAGTATGGAGCTAGCTTCTTATCGATTGAAGGATGTTGCCTATGACTGGGTGTAGATGTGGAATAAGGGTAGAGAAGAAGATGTCGGTCCAGTGACTTTCCAATTATTCCAAGATACTTTCTTGGATAGATTCTTTCCTCTTGATTTATGGGAAGCTAAGACTGAGGAGTTTATCAATTTGAGACAAGGATCCATGTCGGTTAAGGAGTATTGTCTTAAGTTTAATCATCTATCGAAGTATGCTCCCAAAATGATGGATGACTCGAGGACTAGTATGAACAAGTTTCTAACTGGGGTATTGAGTTATGTTGCGAAAAAATATAGATATACTATGATCAACAGGGAGATTGATCTTCCTAGATTAATGATTCACGCCCAACAAATTGAGTCAGACAAGATAAAGGAAAGAGAAAGAGTAAGAGGGATTAAGAGAGTCAGATCGGAGAAACAAGCGTCTGGTCAGACTAAATTCTCCAGAGGGAGTCACCATCAGTTTCAGAGACGTCCATTTATACCTACTCCTTCCTCAGTTAGTGCTCCCGTATATCGTGGAAGGCAGGAGCTCGGGAATAGGTCGGTACCTTCCAGGTCTCAGGACAGTGTAAGCAACTAGCCTCATCCTTCTTACTATGCTAAGTATAGTAAATACCAATTTAGGGAGTGTTATATGGGGCAGCAGGGCTATTTTGGTTATGGAAAGTTGGGCCACATACTAAGAGGCTACCCGTATGCCAAAAAGCGGAGTCGTGATGCCCGTCCCCAGAGTCAGGCTACCAGTGCCCTGCCTCTACCGCCTATCCAGTTCCTCCTCAGGGTGTTTTATCTAGTACTGTTGACGATCAATGGCAGAATCGTTTCAATGCTATACCACCTTATCAGGAGTAGAAAGACTCTCCCGATGTTATCACTGGTACACTCTGTATTTTCTATTTTGATGTTTATATGTTGATGGACCCCAGTTGGAGTTTTTCTTATGTTACAACTCTATTTGCTGTAAATTTTGAAATGGATCCTGAACTAATTTTGGAGCCTATTTTGGTTTCTACTTTGGTAAGAGAGTCTATCATTGCTAAGCGAGTGTATAAGAAATGTCCCATTACTATCTTTCATCGGGTTATGCATGCTGATTTGATTGAGCTAGACATGGTTGACTTTGATATCATTCTGGGTATGGATTGGTTTCACTCATGCTATGAGTCAATTGATTGTCGTGCCCGTGTGGTCAAGTTTCATTTTCCTAATGAACCTATCCTCGAATGGTCCGGGAGTTCTGTGATTCCTAAGGATCGTTTCATATCCTATCTCAAAGCTAGGAAGTTGATTTCCAAGAGTTGCATCCACCATTTAGTTCGGGTTAAAGACACTAAGTCTGAAACTCCAACGATTCAGTCAATTAATGTTATTAATGAGCTTCTTGATATCTTTCTGGAAAATCTCCCTGGAGTACCTCTTAATAGGGAGATAGAGTTTGGGATTGACCTTATTCCCGATACTCAGCCTATTTTTATTCCTCCATATTGCATGACTTCTATGGAACTTAAAGAGTTGAAGGAGCAATTGAAAGATCTTTCAGACAAAATCTTTATCAGACCTAGTGTGTCCCCGTGGGGTGCACCTGTCCTTATTGTGAGTATGAAATATGGTTCTTTACGGATGTTTATTAATGACGATAGCTTAATAGGGTTACTATCAAGAATAAATATCTGCTTCCTCGAACTGATGAATTATTTGATCAATTACAAGGTGCAAGCTAATTTTTGAAGATAGACCTTAGATCCAGTTAACACCAACATAAGGTTAAGGAATGTGATATGCCCAAGACAACCTTCCAAACCCGTTACGGTCATTTTGAATTTATAGTGATGTCTTTTGGGTTAACTAATGCTTCAGTGTCTTTCATGGATCTTATGAACCATGTATTCCGACCATATCTGGATTTATTTGTAATAGTATTCCTTGATTATATTCTTATTTACTCCCGAAGTGAGGGTGATCATGTGGATCATCTCTGAATCGTGTTGGAAACTCTTCAAACTCATCGGTTGTATGCTAAGTTCAATAAGTGTGAGTTCTGGCTAAACTCTGTAGCCTTCTTAGGTCATGTTATTTCTTCCGACAGTATTAGAGTTTATCCTCAAAAGATAGAGGCTATAAAGAGTTGGCCTAGCTGGTTATTATCGTCATTTTATTAAAGGGTTTTCGTTTATTACGTCTCCTATGACCCGTTTGACCCAAAAGAAAGTGAAGTTCCTATGGTCCGAATCTTGCGAGAAGAGTTTTCAGGAGTTGAAGACTCGACTCACTTCAGCCCCTGTGTTGACTTTGCCTTATGGTGTTGATGGTTTTGTGGTGCATTGCGATGCTTCCAGAGTTGGTTTGGCTTATGTATTGATGCAAAAGGTAAGGTTATATCTTATGCTTCCAGGAAGCTAAAGCCTCATAAGAAGAATTATCCTACCCATGACCTTGAATTAGCTGCTGTGGTTTTTGCTTTGAAAATCTAGAGACATTATTTATATGGTGTCCATGTCGACATCTTCACAGACCATAAGAGCTTGCAGTATATATTCACCCAAAAGGAGTTGAATCTTAGGCAGAGATGATGGTTACAACTATTGAAAGATTATGATATAAGCATGCTATATCATTCGGGCAAGGCAAATATAGTAGCAGATGCCCTTAGTCGAAATTCCATGGGTAGCGTAGCATATGTAGATATTGGGAAGAATGAGTTATCCCGTGAGGTACTTCATTTGGCTAAATTGGGGGTTAGGTAGTTTGGTGATACTGAGGGTAGTATAGAAGTGCAAAGCAGTTTTGAATCGTCTTTAGTTTCAGAAGTGAAGGAGAAGCAAGACAGGGATCCTACCCTGGTCAGGTTAAAAGAGTCAGTTAAATAACAAAAGGTGGAGGTTTTCTCTCAAGGGAGACATGGTATTTTGAGACTTTGAGAAAGACTATGTGTTCCTGATGTTGATAAATTGAAGTAGGGGATTATGGCGAAAATGCATGGTACGTGATACTCCATCCATCCTGGTGCTACCAAGATGTACCATGATTTGCGAGAAATCTATTGGTGGAACGGTATGAAGAGGAACATAGCAGAATTTGTGGTGAATTGTTCCACGTGTCAAAAGGTTAAAATAGAGTATCAAAGGCCCAGTGGCATGATGCAAGAGTTTAGTATTCCTACTTGAAAGTGGGAAGAAGTAAACATGGACTTTATAGTTGGTTTGCCTCCTTTTCATCAATATAAAATTCGATTTGGGTTGTCGTAGATCGTCTGATGAAATCATCTGATTTCTTGCCTTTGCATTCATCGTATATAGCTGAAGATTATGTTAGAATATATATTCGAGAACATGTCAGACTTTATGGAATCCCTTTCGCTACTATTTCTGACAGAGGTAATCAATTTACCTCTCAGTTTTGGAAATCTTTCTAGAAGGGTCTCGGTACCTAAATTAGTTTAAGTTCTGCTTTCCATCCGCAAAAAAATGGTCAGGATGAGCGGACCATTCAGACGTTAGAAGATATGTTGAGGGCTTGTGTGCTTGATTTTAAAGGTAGTTTGGATGAGCACTTAGCATTAATCGAGTTTTCTTATAGTAACAGTTTTCATGCTACTATTGGAATGGCCCCATTTGAAGCTTTGTATGGTAGAAGGTGTAGATCACCCATTGGTTGGTTTAAATTTAGTGAGGCTGTCATGACTGGAATAGATGCGGTGTTCGAGGCCATGGTGAAGTTTAATTTAATTCGAGAAAGGTTAAAAACCGCCCAAAGTCGTCAAAAATCATACACAGATGTAAGGAGGAAAGACGTTAAATTTGATGTTGGCGATTTAGTGTACTTAAAGGTTTCACCCATGAAAGGGGTGAAGAGATTTGGGAAGAAAGGGAAACTAAGTCCCTGTTACATTGGTCCCTATAAGATTGTGGATCGCATTGGGAAGGTAGCGTATAAGGTTGAATTGCCCTTGAAGTTATCTAACGTCCATCCGATTTTCCATGTTTCTATGCTTAAGAAGTCTATTGGTGATCCTGTTGTGATTGATCCTTTCAAAAGCTCGGGTATTCAAGATAGTCTTTCATATGAAGAGATTCCGGTTGAGGTTTTTAACTTTCAAGTTCGTAGGCTAAGAAACAAGGAAGCTCCTTTGGTTAAGGTGGTTTGGCGAAATCAATTCGTGGAAAGTGCTACTTGGGAAGCCGAAGTGGATATGCGCGCCAAATATCCCCACCTCTTTCCTATGAATCCTGAGCATGTCAAGGTATCGTTCTCTTTTGATTTAATCCTTATTGCTATGTTTATCTTGGCTTGTGTGTTTACTACGATATCCAAAAAAATCTAGAATGGAGTATATGCTTGGGCAAAATCTAGAATCTCGATTTGAGGACGAATATTTCCAAGGGAGAGATGATGTGATGCCCCAAAAAAATTTTCCGTTAAGATCTTGGACGAAAATGTGATGAATTCTGTTCTTTATCATAATTAATAAATTTTCTGTGTGTAATTTCTGGATATGTGACCCATCATCGCGTAGATCATTTAATAAGCATTCCAACGATATTTGGATCATCCAAAACGGACACTCGAGCGATGAGTTATGATCATTCCAATCTAACCATGAATAGTGGTAAACAATAAATGTGCAGGAAAAAATAACTGAGGCCAGGCGAATTTTAGGGTCAAATTCCAATGATCATAACTCCTTGTACATAATGATCTGGGTTAGATACAATATATTAATAGAAAGCTCTGAATGTTCTCTTTCCAATGAAATTGATTTCATCCAATTTGGCCTTTGGAGCAAAAAGTTATGGTCGATTTACTTCAGCCTATTAAAACAGTCCACCAAAGGACAGATTTGATATTATTTGATTTTTAAGGGTATTTTGGTCATTTCCACTCCAATCCATCCGGGTAAACCATGGATTTAAGTTCATTAAGAGCATTCAATAGCTCATTTTTCTTCAAAATTTCCTAAGGCTCAAACCCCAACCCTACTACTCCAAATTTCATCCTTCTATGTCTCTTGATTGAACAGAAATTTCAAATTGATTTGGGATTCGAGTGGATCATGTTAAGGGCTTCGAGAAGAACCCTTTATTTTCATGAATAAAGTTGTGGAGTCGGATGTTCATATTCATCTTCCATTTTTAGGTATGTGGGGCTTTGAACAAGATTATTCTTTCGATCTTGTGCCCGGTATTTTTGTTGAATTACATTGACATGAGATTTTACATATTTTACCATGAATTGGAAATAAGGTTTTATATCTTATATTATTGTCCATGAGCTATGGGATTATGTCATCCGATATGTGTATGATGTTGAGATGGAATTATGTCCAAAAAGTATTTGATTATGAGAGTATGATGATTTAATTAATTAAGCCTTGATTTGTAGTATCATTCCACAATTTCCTTATTATGAATTTATAATTGATATTGGAAATTCTATATCCCTACTATGGGTTGATGTCTCAAGTACCTTTAAATGAGAGTAGGATGGCAAATTGAGAAATGTTAATATTGAAGTTGTAATGAGTCTTGGTATTTTCCTAATGGTTTTGATGAGTTAAATTGTTGAAAATATTATGTATTGAGTCTTCATATCCTTTTCCAAATGTCGAGACGGTTATGGTTCAATGCATTGATGCCTTGTTGATGTTGAGGAAGATTAAAATATTTTGAGCTAAAATGTGTTGAGTTAGGAATCCACAAATTGATATGATTTGATAAATGAGGAAGAGATTTGATTTGGTCTTTATGATAGACCCTTCTGATGTTGTGGTGGATTTCCTAATGCGTTCTGAGCTTGTCGGGGAGTAGTACTTAGCATCGAGAGGGAAATTTGGTATTTCCCCAAACCTATGTGCCACCGTAAGATTATTTGATGATGATATTATTAGCCAGAGAGCCCGATTGTGATTATTGCAGTTTTAAGGTCATACTCCCTGGAAAACAGTATGACGCTCCCGCCAACGGGGATTTCAAATGTTGGTATTCCAGATAGCACATGTGGGGTTGTTGGTTATAGGTAACTCCCCTATCCATAAGAGTCATGTTTATTGAAATACCGAGTCAGTCCGAGTTTTGATGTAATAAGTCAAGTTTCCTATGATGATCTATAATAATTTATGAGGTTTTTCTCCTACTTTCCTTATCTAAGATGTTATGATTTGCATGATTCAATGTCACTCAAGCTAGGTGTGTTATTATGGTTCGTATGTACGGTTTTACAAAATTTATGATATTATTTATATTTTGCATGAGCCCCCATATAGTCAGTACGTATCTTGTGCTGACCCACATATTTCTCTATGGGCTACATTCTTACCATAATGTAGGTTCAGGTACTCAGCCACAGCTACGACAGTGATATCCGAGTGTCGTATCTACGTTCCTTCAGTGGTGAGTCCTCATGGTTCGAGGATCAAGTTGCTATTTTTGGTGTCGTTGTTTTGTGATCCCTTTGGCCTGTTGAGTCCGTGTAGAGGCTATGTCAGACTAGTGTATTGTTGGGTTGGTTTGTGTATAGACACTTCATATATGTATAGTCTAATAATATTTCATGCCATATGTGATGTGATGTGATATGTACTTATATAATCTCCTTAGCATAGCGTGTATGTTGTTGTGTTGGAACCCAAGGGTAGTGTTTTGGATTAAATGGTTAGGTTGAGGCTACATGCAGCCTTAGGCACCATATGGCATCTCGGGATGATATTTTAAGGCATTACAGTAACCATGGGTCAAGATGGATATCTAGAGTGCGGTTCGGGGAACCTATTCTGATAGGTCATAGTGGAGGATTAGTCAGAAGTTGGCTAGTGTTTAGGCCACATATCTAGCAACTATGCATAAGGGGCTGGACATACTTAAGGTTTCTATAGAGGAGATGCATACTGGTCATTCCCCACTTCTCCTTTCATTTAGGAGATATTCAAGGAAAAGATTCCAAATATTTGGGGCACAGGAAAGGAAAAAGCTACTGAGAAAGAAAATGGCGAGGGGCCAAGAAATAACAAAAAAAAGGATAAGGAGATTGAGATGGCCAAGGTGTCCATTGTTGATTTTGCATGAGACAACCAGAAGCGGGTCCATGAGATAGAAGTGGAAGTCGGTAGCTCCCTAGTAGTTGATGTAATAGCTATAGCTATAGTGTATTTGAGTGGAAGTAATACTCCCTCGCCAGAGGTACCATTGAGCACACCGACTACCATCGTGCCACTGCTTATATGAGTATCTCGATCACCACCAGAACCACTACTGATGAGAGAGGGGCCTATTTTGAGACTTTATGAGCCGATATCTAGCATGCCCAGGTATGTCCTTATTCCCATTACTTTATATTTTGGTCATGCACTAGAGACAATACATTGTCTTTTTGTTGGGGGTGGGGTGTACCATAGCCGCCATGGGTTTTTATTGTCGTGCTTATTTTCTAATCATCTGTAGTTTGATTGTAGAATCGATATGTCTGGTAAATAATTAAGTTGTGATGTGTTTTATTTTATTATTGCGTTGTTATGTTTGTTCTTTTTTAGCTAGGATAAAAACGAGTACCTAAGGCAGTTTGAGCTAGAAAAATGATACCCCTCCAAAAAATTTGTTCATATACTAGGTGATGTGTATAAATATGTGGAATCTCATTATGGAATTAGTATTAGGGACATAATAATCATAGCTAACATTTGTATTAACAAAATAGGTAGTAGCTATTGACGCAACGTTGTGCCATATGTGAGTGATATTACACTTAGTTCCTTTTGTGTATGGAATCAAGAACTTTCCTAGTTAGTCTTGCCTAGGTTGTAGGATAGTCGATTAGGAAAGGATCGTAAGGCGTTCTTAAAATTAGTCCACTTTTATCCAAATGACCTACTAAATTTTAATAAGTAATCCCTTGATCCCAGTTTGAGCCTACAGACTATTTTTTGTGTTTCACCTTTCACCGTCCCATTTAAATTACAATGAACTTGTTTTGGCCCTGTCCCTCCTTACATATTTTTCATCTCAACTCAGGAAAATTTCCTAACTTGAGGGTGGCTATCATAGGTGTATATCGTTAAAAGTTGGTATGAAAAAGGGTGTAAATTAGAGAAAATAAAAGTAGGGTTGGGTGTGGTAAGAAAAAAAATGAAAAAGAAAGAATAAAAGAAGCCACACCAAGCCTAAATAAGCAATAAAAGAATAAAAAGGGATAAATAAGGGAGGGATAAACAAATTAAGTTGGTTGATAACTGGACACCAAAGAGTAATTGTAGTGCCAAGGAGGCTTCGTTACCAAAATTCTCAAATATACCATACCAGCCCCCAAACCTACATTACAAGTTGAGTAAAGTCCTTAGTGATCCTAACCCAACTGTATGAAGGCTAAGGTTAAGAAAATAATGGCAAACCTATTGTTTTCTATGCATAGTGTTAGAAATTCTTTTTGAGTGTGAGTGTCTCGTGATCGTCCCTACATTAATGCATAATGTATCTGACTTAGTGGGACTTTTTTACTATGATAACACATGGGGAGTGTTGTTAGCTATATATTGGTAGTGTAATATGTAGATATATCATGGTTGTTTATTGCTAATGTGATGCCATGTCTTGATTCTCTTATGTCACATTATTGTGCTACATTGTTACACACAGTTAGTTTGAAAAGGTTAAAATTGGAAGGGTGATGTTTTTGAGTTTAAGTAGGAAAACTACCATAGGTATCATAGCTTTTTCATTGTTAAGAATAGTGGTATTGTCTAGTTTTATTTGTATTGACTGAGGATATGTAAACATTCTAAATTGAGGGTGTGGATGTGACATGGTTTCATGGATCTTTCTATGCTTAAAAATATGAAAATATGCAAATACATAGGATATTTTGTTATATATGATGTGTGTTTTGTGTGTGTCGTAGCTAATTTAGGTTTGAAGTGGTGTGGAATTAGATGAAAAAGCTCTGAAAAATAAATGGCACTAACTTGAGTACGAGTCATTGTCTCACTATCCGACTCATAGCCCAAGTTGTGGTGATAACAAAAGGTTGTTGATTACAATAATTGATGAAGAAGCTTACCACGACTCCTTAGGAGTGACAAAGGTTATGGTGTGAATCATTTTGAGCAAATGAGAAAATGTATTAAAGACAACAAAGTTCAATCCCTAGTGGAAAATAAAGAATCTTATGAGTTGTTATGTTAGGATACGACTCATAGTGAGGAGTGGTTTTGAGAATTTAGAGAAAGTACTAAAAGTTGAAAGTTCACTAGAGTGACAATGATTCGCAACCAACAACTTCCAGGGTCTAACCACGAGACATCATCATTCAACACACGAAGAAGGAAATGGAGCTGACAATCAGTAGTCATCAGTCTAGGGAAATCACTGCCTAAGGCTTGACCACTGCCCACTTAATTTTCATATTTTGTTTTGGTTAGGTTTTCTTTGTTATTTTGAGATCTACAAATGCCTTTGAGGTACTCTTGTATTAGGATATCTACTTTATACTCTTACAAACACATATTGATTTTAAGATTGACTTTTGATCTTGGAATCGTCTTGTTCTTAGTTTTTCGTTTATTAAGTAATTTGAGACTTTGGGTTTTCTTCGTTAATTATTGTGAGATTAATTATATGCATTCTCTATTGAATTCCATGGATTGTTTCACAAATATGATCAACTAATTCCCCTAGCTAGGGTTGGGGGAACCTTTGCAGAATAACAAAGTAGGGCAAGTATGAGGTTCTTCTAGATTATCGTTTAATCTTGTATTATGATCTTCTTTAGTTAAATTTATTTTGTATTGGTGGCCAACTCTAAGAACTTACCATATTTGAGATTATCTTCACAATAGATGTTGAGATTGGTAAAAGAAGATTACAATAATGGTTCAAGGCTATCAACCCTCGTCTAATAACTTGAGACCCACAAGGTGATGGTTAAACTGGAATCAAAGAAAAGGGTTAGTAAGGTGACACCCTGAGACTCACAAGGTAAAGGGTGAGAATTACAAATAAGTGCATAAGATAGTTAGTTATACTTAGCTTGTCAGGTTTTACATGTGTGGTAGTGAGATAGTTGGATTGAGCACGAGAAAATTTCAGAGTTATAATCTAGGAGGGATAGAAACCTACTATTCAATTCAGATTTTCTACAACCAAAACCATTCAAATCTCATTACTTTTACTGATTACTGCAAACCCCATATTTTGTTTCTTGTACTTTTTGCTACTTCAGAAAGTTTGAGAGATGAGTTTGACCTTTTCCCTATGGGATCAACCCCAACCTAGTTGGGTTACTGTAATTTGATAGGAACTGCATTGTATCTTATTAGAGGGTATAGTTTGGGCGATATTATTTAACCTGTTAGAGAATCATTTTTAGGTAGAGTTGACCCATCCCTTATTTTCTTTAGTAATTTTGTTGCTTTAGGACTTATTTAGAATTATATAAAACCATGTAGGAGAAATTTAAGTCGTTCGCTAGTTTTGGTTAGTAATTGTCTTTTTATAGACTTTCGGAATTAGTAGCGGGGCCTACTAGTCCACTTCTAGGTTAAATATTCTAATAGCTCCTTGTAGACTTAAGAGTTCATCTGTTTAAACCATACATATATTCTGGAGACTTAGAATGTTAAGGATATCTTTACAAATCTTTGCTAGACTTGTTACCTTTGATCTACCTTAAAGACTGATTTTAGTCTAGCATTTACTAATCACTTATGATAACAAATTCTTAGTTTCGGTTTGGTAAATATGATAGTAGCATTAGGTTTGAGTTTGACATCTATTGTTCAGTTATAATGTTAAGGATATAGTTCAAGTCTGATGGTTATAGTACAAAATAGATTCATAGATATTTTTCTTAATTGTCAGTTACTTTATAATTTGTCATGACCTGAGATTACCCCTAGTCTTAACACGGTTCTTAGAGCCACAAGTGACTCCAAGATAACCCATGGCCTGGCATGCACTAGGATACTAAGGAAATAACAAAATACGAGGTGGAAACTCAACTAAAAATAAACTATGAACAAATGAAAATGAAATCAATACTTACACTGTCTGACATACTCAACAAGCTGAAACTCTAACCATCTATTTGTCTATCTAAAAGACAATAACCATTATGATTTATTGGGACATGCCCCTAACTAACTCTAACTGGATGGAATAAATAATGAATTTTCTGAAATAAAGAACTAATAACTGGTCCTCGTTTGATTAAAACTCACCAATACTATGGTTGATAGTATAGAAATGTACTATGTGCAATCCGGGTACAGAGCATCAAACCCTATATTATACGACAACATAGCTCAAAAAAGTATGTGATTAGTACTTTAAATGTACTGAGTATCTGATATAGGGGGAATTAATAAATATAAGATGAACATGAATGCATGAAACATAGTGAACCGTATGCAAGACCAAGTGTAAACATGTACTAAATATAACTAGATGACTAATTCCAAGGTCTTGCATAATATCAACTAAAACATAACCTTAAACATGAATTAAGGATTGTGGGAGATAACAATAATCAAAACACCCCAATTTGAGCCAATCGAGATCCAACTTACAACCCTAGTTTGATGGTTTTTTTAGTACCTTGCCAGGGGTACAAACGCTGGCTTAAGGGGATCCACTAAACTGAGGTCTTAAAGGACAAGGGTGTCATTCCTCAACTGATTGGTGACCCCTTTAAAATATAATGGGACCGTAGTTCATGAACTTAGAGACTTCTACTAATAGTAAATCTGAACTGATAGGTGAGACATCATTCATGCATTCACTCGATGGTAAGCACTAATCCTAATTGAATGACACTGAAACATAAACTGAGTTGCTCATCATGATCTCATTCTAAAAATATCAATAATGGATAACTTAAAATGGTCAAATATATGTAATTGACATTTACATGAATCCTTAAGCATAGAGTGTTCATAACCAACTAGACTGACTAATGCAACTGAACATGATAATAATAAAAGTTAACCATAATAGAGAATTTCATAATTCAATCCAAACTCAATGATTTATTAACTAAAATAGGAATTTATGATTATAAGTAGGAGAGGATGCTACTCTTATGGGAAAACATATACTTATGGTCTATTTACAAGAATGAACATGAGGAAATTAAGTAAACTCATATTTGACCTACAACTCAAAACCCTGAAAGTGAATTAAACTTAATGATTGAGAAATTTGTAGGACTCAATAGATGTAAGGAACCCATTAATAAAATATCACATACTCGGAGATGAAATCCTTAGAGAATTCCTTGGAATTTGTGCTTGAAGTTGAGGAACCTTACTTTGGTGTTGGGGAAGAGAAAATTGCCACTTTTTACTAAATGTCAATTGATTTTGAGTTTATGAGGTGTTAAGGTAATAGTAACACCAAATAACTAGTCTGGGAGTACCTTAAAAGATGTGGGTTAGGGGGTAAAATAATGTGAAAAAACCAAAAGCCCTTTTTAAAATGTGTAGGAAAATACTGATAACTGTCATAATGACTCATTGAATTTTGTAATGAGTCATGGATTGGAGTATTTTTCAGAGGACCTGAGCCTTGTGTCCTTATTGTTATGACAATGAATTCTTCTGATAACTTATGTAGTCTGATCATGAGTCATTGGGAAGAGTTGTAGTTAAGAGGCTGATTTCCTTAGTTTCCTGTTGTCATGACAATAAGTCTTCACCATGAGTCATTGTGACGAACAATGAGTCATTTGCACTTATAGCTTGATAGAGCCTTATAAACTTCTCCATAACCTTACCCAAATAATGGATTAAAGCGATACTAGTGGCATTGAAAGGATAATTCAATAGTATGTCAAGAGCTAAAACATTTAGGGTATTACATAATTATTATTGTTGGTGGTAGTTCTCTCGTGATTGTATACCTCGTGCTTATAGGGTCTTGATTTGTGTGGAGAGACCTTTTGTAACCCCCCGCATTTTGGGCTACGATATAGACCATGATTCTGATGTGTTGATATATCTTGAGCCATAAAGTCCTATGCCAACACGGCATGTTAACTAATAGTGTAGCATATGAATCCATTTAAGCTTTAATTTAGACCATAAAGGTCCTTCAACTCAAGGACAAGTTGAAACTATTTCGATCGACTAAGCTTTAGTGGACATGGTAAAGTATGTTAGCTTTCATTGATCACAACTCGCTGTATATGTCGAATTAGGGAGCCTAATATGTGTGAAATTATAGGTCTTTGAGTTAGCTTTCCTAGGATACAAATTTTGCTAAAATCCGACACCCGAGTAAGAAGTTATGGCCTTTCAGAGTGATATATATCGCCTAACCAATCGGCCATGGCCACTGGAAAGCGTCGGTGATAGCCTAGGCGGCGCCTATGTAAACATAGGCGATAGCCTAGGTGGCGCCTATGTAAACATGGGCAATGGAATGGGCGGCGCCTATGTAAAGAATTCAAGTGGCTTAAACACTCCGTTTTGGGCACAAAATGGTCCTTTTCCACCCTTACTTAGCCCTAAAACATGAAATTCAGTTCCAAGAACCCCAAAATACACCTTTATTCATCCAAAGTGCTCAAAGATTCTCCTTAGGGTTTAAAAATAAAAACCCAAGCAACTCGAGATTTAACTGGGGGTTTTAGGAACAAATTGTATATTTGGAATCCTCTCAACATAGGTTTCGAGAAGTATCTAATATTGGTAGTAATCGAGGTACGTGGGGTTATCCAAAAATATCATGGGTGTAGTTTTTATGAACATGCATACTTTTAAATGGGGATTTTCAATCAAATGCTAATAACTTTCTTTCAATATGATTTCTAAGTCATTTTTCCTTATGTCATGGGAATTGTTTTGCCTATATACTTCAATAGTTGAAACTATGCATATGTGATTTGAGATTTTCCATGGAAGTTTGATAAAAATGAATGATAAATTTCTTTCAAATTCCCATGATAATGTCTTGATACCCCATATCATATTGTGACCAAAAAAAGAGAGCATGAATTAGAAATAATTATTGTTCACCACTGGTAAATGATGAAGCACTTTGGTTTTTACATGATTATGCATATGTGGAAGTGATATTGATGACTTGCAAGTCAGGTATGACGATACTCTACAAAATATGATATGTTATTGAATCAGATAAAATTCGAATGCATTGATTTTACATGAGATAGGCGGATTGCCGAAGAAGATGTTTGAGTGTAAAGGCTCATCGCTAGAAAACGTGTTTGCCGACATGGAAATTTGGTACTAGGCTAAGTGATCTTGTGTACTTGGCTTTATGTCATTTCAAAATTGGGACTGTAGGTAGGAGCCTGGGCTAAGTGATCTTGGGCACTACCAGTGGGTCGAGACACCATGCTTCATGGTCTTATATGTCTCTCCCTCACTTATACTCAAATCTCGATGGCAACCGAGGTTTGAAAGTTGGTGAAAATTATGTAGGGTATTCCACCTAGCTCAGTTGTATTTCATTGTTGTTGAGAAACTATTGCATTATGCCAAGGTGTTTTCAAATGATTTGATACGAAATTGCTTTATAATGGCTCTAAACTATATTTTGTAAAAATATTATGTTTTGTTTTGATATCTCTGCATGCCAGTACTTTTGTGCTGACCCCCTCCCCTCTCCAACCCTCAAGTTCAGAGGCCCAGTCTAGGGGTCAAGAGAATTAGTTCATTCAGATAGAGTTGCAAAGATAAGTGGTGAGCTTTCTATCTTTCGAAAGGTCTTATGTCCTGCAATCCTTTTATCTTATAATTAGTTTTGGGGGTCTACTGGGGGCCTTGTCCCTGTTTATATATAGTTTTTTAACTCAGTCGTTTGTTAGAGATTTTCGCAGATAGTTGTTTAGAGGTTGATTGATATTGGGGGAACTTTATTTCCTCGTTATTGTTTCTTTTCATATTTATTACTATGTTTTTGAATTATTGTGTTTCTTCCGTATTGCTTTTATCATATGAAATAGGTGCATGATTACCAGATAGAAAAGGGTGTTTCGGGCCTCCATGGTTTGAAATACTCATCACGGCCAGGCCCTGGTTCGGGTCGTGACACCTTTGCTTGAGTATTTTCGTATAGTGCGTGATTTTCCTATTGTTTTTCTATTATTCTACCTGGCATCCTCTAGGTTATTTTCTTATCTCGAAGTTTGTTTGGTATTTAAGACTTTCCATAGTGGCTACAGGTCATTTATGACTTCCTAAAACTGTCGGTTTGGTAGTCAAGCAGTCCTTTTGTAATTTAGGCTCATTCCCCTATTATGGAGCTTTTGTAGTTTAGGATTTCTTCTTGGACAAAACCCCTTGTATAAAACATCAAATGAGAATTCTAACAGTGTCATCAACTCTAGAACACTGATTTAATGCTAAGGAACCAATGGTTAAGGTTCCGAGGTTTCCAGATTCATTTTGGGCTATTGGTCAGATTATATGAAAAATGAAACTATACATGTAGGTGCCGCATTTATTCATAATAATCTCAGATGGAAGTTTTGATAGTTCCATTGAGTTTGGAACATAGAATTTGGTATGGTATCATAGTTAATTTGAGCACATGGGGTTCCGAACAAATTTCAAGCATCCTATCAAAGTCATTTTTGAACTAAGCAAAATATGGTGCATAGCACCTGATAGGACTGCTTAAGCACCGATTGGGTTGCTTTAGCACTCAAAGCTTTATAGTTTGTGGGCTACTTTAGCAGCCCTGTCCATTTTGTTGATAGTGTGCTTTAGTGCCAAATGGTCACTAAAGCAGTGCCCTTTCTAGTGCTATTAGGGCCAGTTCAGAGGAAACCACTAATGTGGCTAGATGGTTTTAGCGGCCATGGATAGACTATTATTATCTAGTTAGAATTTTCTTCCTCATAATTTTTGTTTGTTAGCTTGGAAAACTAGATTAGTCTATCCGATTGTGAGATGAGGTTGGTCTTTTTTCTCTTCTATTAAAGTAGAGATAAATTGTGGAGTGGATTATTGTAGCAAAGATAAGTTGACATTCTATGGTTTTTTCATTGTTTCGGTTATGTAAATTGGCTATGTTGTCTATTTTTATGTTTGACTGTTTAGGACATAACTACGCTGTCCATTTCTATGTTTGAAATTTTTGTACTTGCCTTCTATTTTGATGACATTTTAGCTTTGGTTATCCCTCGCTATGTAAACTATTTTTGATGTTGACCATCTTGGGGTCTACTCTTTTGATGTAGCTAGTTCATCATCTTATAATGGTTTTGATGTTAATATTGCGAAGCTTGGAATTCATCTATTAGGTTTGTTGGGTTTGCCTCCTGGTGATGGTTTTCTCTTGGTATTGGTGTGGAGTTGGATACTATATTGTTGTCATGATATAGTTTTTTTCTAATTAGAGTTAGTGAGTTGGAGATAGGTGATCTTTCCCGTGAATACTTCTTTAGTAGAAAATTGGAACTTCATTATCTGGAGTTGCTTGATTCATTTTCTAGTAGTGGTATTGACCTTGGCTTTGGTGTTGAGGTTTGGTGTTGTTTTCTTTGGCAATGTGATTCATGGTTCATTTGGGTTATGGTTGTCCTACTTCGGTGGATTCAGGAAATCCTTATTTTGGAAATTATTCGGCTAAATAATACTTGGTAGATTGCTTTTCATAGGTGAATGTATGTACAGGTATTCTTTGCTAAGAAGGAGCAGTGGATTGACAAATTTCTGGCTAAAGTTATGTTTCTCCAAGTTGTTAGAGTATTGTTATCTCTGGTACAGTTCCATATTTAGTAAGTCCTTGACTAAGTTTTGGTGTCCCATTCCCTCTAATGGATATAGAGTAGTTTGTTTGTGTTTTTAGTCGGTGGTTTATCCTCTTTTGCGATGTTGTTCTTCAGCAATATTTCAATTTTGGCTCCATAATTTAGTAAGGATATGTCTGATTTGAATAGTAAGGTTGATTTGAGTATTTGACCTTAATTCAGACTTGTTGGCTCAATTTTGTATTTGATGCCTTAGAATGGTGATTTGGTGGTTATGAAAGATTTAGAGTATGGATGTTTACCCATCTTTAGATTTGATTTGGGTATTTTAGATCAAGTGGTTTAGCCTTGGTGTCGAGATTTTAATTTTGAGTTGTAGAGTTTGGCGCAGCTTTTGTTTTTGGATTTGCCTCACTTGGCATTTCATGTATAGGTTGGTTAAGCCTACTCCAGGATTTCTCACTCGGTCTTCTTCAGTTCAAATGTATTGTCATTGACAATTGTTTAGATCATTTTCCATTAGCATAGTATTGGTCCCTTCAACTTTACCCTCGGGTTTTTTCAGTTTTCATTAGGATTTTATGATCATTTACTCAGCAGGAGTGGTATTCTTGAGTTGGTAACATTATGGCATATCATTCAATAGGTGGAGCATCCTAGAGAGTATCGTTTCATGACAAGTGTATGTTTATCAGATTTTTGGCTTCTATAGTGATTGTTCTCCAAACCAGTTATAGAATTGGCATGTATCTCAGACCTTGGTTATCTCTATTTGTATGCCCAGGTAGCATATTATGAGCTTGTTATCATGTTTGCCATTATGCATTTTTAGTGGATCAACTTCAGTTCTTCAAGGTTAGTGTGATGGAGTTGCACGGGCAGACCGTGGGTGACTCTCTACTTGGTTGGAGTAGATAATAGCTTTTAAAAGGCAAAAGGAGGCTATGTTTAGATTTAAAGTTGGTTGCATCTCATGCCTTGGTTTGGTTTTGGTTGGGATAGTTCTTATTAGATTATGCCGGTATTAGCATGGTATCAGTATGTTGTGGTTCGTATTTGTGTGCATCAACTTTATGGATTTGTGTGCTTCAAGCTTCCTTGGTTTAGGAGGAGACTGGTTGGTGGTTGATGTTTAGTTTTGGTTGTTTGAGAAGTGAATAAAGAAATTTGGTTGAAAAAGGTACTCCTGTAGCAAAATCTTTTAGAAGTGTTGTGTCTTCTTGGGGGTTATATAGGAAGTTGTACTCAAAGCATGCAAGCCCAGAACCTCAGCTCTTTGAGCTTTCATAATCTTTCTATCCATTGACTTTTGCAGATGAATGTCCTTTTAGTAGTGGATATTGTAATGAACCTTATGGTCATTTTCTTGATTTGCAGGCATTTTCGGTGTTTTGAGCCTCCTCATTTATCTGTTTGTTTGATTATCAGACAATCTATTGGGATTTTAAGCTCATTTTCTTATTTTGGAGCTTTCGCAATTTAGTATTTGGTCTTGGACTATAACTCCTAATTAATGACCTCGGATAAGAATTCTTATAGCGCTATCATCTTTGTAATATTTATTTTACACAATGGGAATCCTCGGTTCAATACCCAATGCTTTCAAACTCATTTTGGACTATTGGTCTGATTATAGGAAAAATACAACTATAGGTTTTAGCCCCACATTTAATTAAAATGATCTCGGATGAAAGTTTTAATGCTCCCATTGAGTCCAAAATGTTGAATTTGGTATAGTCGTATAGTTTGTTTGCACATATGGGTTCCGATGAAATCTCGAGCACCCAATCGAATTTTATTTCAAAGTAAGCAAAATCTAGTGCATGGCACCTGATAGGACCACTTAAGCAACTATTGGGTTATTTAGAGCTCAACACGCTTTAGTTGACCTATCCCTTTGTCGGTGGTGCGCTTTTGTGCTATTGCATTCATTTTTGTGACACCTGTTACTGTCGCTATATTACTTTAGCTATCGTGTTACCACTTTAGCGGTAGGTACTTTAGTGCCCAGGTGTCCACTTTAACGGCACCATTGCCATTTTATTCCCTTTTCACTACCCAATTTTCAACTATTCCTTCCCCTATTTTTACAGCAAGTTGATTTCTAAAGAGAGGAAAAAGTGGAAAATTATCCACATAAGTTGAGGTAAGCTAATCTAACTCTTCTTGGTCATTTCCAATTGATTTTCCATTTGATTTCCATTCAAAATCTTGGTAAAATCATTAGAAATTAGGTCTTAGATTTCAATAATTTAGGGTTGTATTAAGACCCAATTTGTGATTTGTTTGTGCGCTATATTTGAGCATGCATTCCTTGTCCTTCGAGCGACCTCATGATTGGTTCAATTTTGGATTTCATTATGGGCCCCCCAGCCAATTCTTAATGTGAATTTGATCCGACTCTTAATAAAGCAATATAGGTCTTGTTTTTCTCCTAACGAAGTATAGATTACTATTTTGATAGTGTGACAACATTCAAGATTATGGAGTGATGATGGATGATTCGATGGTTGCAGTTCTGCATCAAGGTAGGCTTATATCTTTTCTTCTTCTTGAGACTGCATTTTTTATATGTTTCATGTTAGTTAGGGGTGTTAGGATATTATTTTAGGTAGAACATAGTGACCTAGCCTAAATTATGAGTTTGGGGGCTAAAGGGGTATTTGACCCTTAAGTTGAAAAACTTATTACACTTGAATAATTCTATTATCTTTTTTATAGATAGAGCTAATTCATAGTATAAGTATGAGATTATTCTATATATGGGAAGGGATTTAGGTATTAGAAGCATGATTGTAATGATTAGTTTTATTTGGACTGTTTAGGCTATCTTGGAAGGGTTATTTAGGTGGAATTGACTTAGTTTCTCATGTTCTAGGTGGAATAGCTATCTAAGGACTAATTATGGCTTATTTAACATCTAGAAGTGAATTGAGATACCTTAGAATTGCCCAGGGTAGAAGCTTATCTAAAATGGATTTTGAGGACTAGAAGTAGGCCCCTCCAGCCCACCTTAGGCCAAGACTTGTGCTAACTTTGTAGACTTATATTTGTATGACATCATGTTAGACATAGATTTTACTAACGAACCTCTAGTATATGGTTTCTACATGACTTGGTGGATTGTAATGATTTTTCTCCAAATTAGGATGTTATAGTGATTCTGGATATAATATTAGGCCTAAAGTCGCAATTATAATGATATGGTTAAGTAGGATATATATTCGGCCCAAGGCCATAATTATGATATTGGCTGGTTTCCAGAAAGTATTTTATCCTTGTATAGGAAGTGGTCATAGTTTATAGACATATTGATGCTCATAAGTATATTGTTTTAATACTAATAATGGCATGCATAGATTTGATACAATCTTGATCACTTTAATGGTAAATGGTACGATTCCAACTAAAATATGGTTTTATTACTATTTTCCTAAAAATAAATTTATTTCACGCTTTTCATTTTCAAAATGAAGTTCATCATAATGGGAATTACACTATCTTAATGAATAACGTATGAGCCTTTGAGGCTAAAAATGTTGTTTTAGAGATTTGACCAAGATAGATTTTGGTCCATGATTTTACTACTACTATTTACCTTGATCAAGAGATATTTTGAACCTTTTTACACTCTTATGATGATTTTGTCTCAGATTTTACGTAGGACAATTGATTTACGAACTTATCTCTTTTTTGACACAGTTCTAGCTGTGCATATATGTATTGATGCATACATATATAGATATATATTTAATACTGAACATAGAATATTGATGACGATATTAATGATATGAGTTCCAGTTCAACTCCGGTGAGTGTAGCTATTGATGCTATGAGTTTTGATTCAATTCTGGCTATTAATGATATTAATGATATGAGTTCTAGTTTAATTCAAGCAATTGACAGTGATATATTAGTTATGGTATTATGGATTCTCCTTGTATTTATTTATGCATATGCATAGCCTACACTAGTATATACCTATATCTATTATCCTTATAGGGGGTTGCATAGGTATAGGGGAAGAGTTTGGCTTGTGGTGTGTTGTATGTTGATTGAACCTTTTGGACCTATGGTATTGGGGATTCATAAAATTCCTTGTTAGGTATTATTTCTCTTGACTAAATGGTTACATTATTATGGTTGATACGATTGGTTGATGTTAGGTTAATTATTAAACTGGTATTTCGATTTGAGGTATTATGACTCTTTAAACTTATGTTTATGTTATTATGCATGATGATACCTTGGTTAGGCATAAGGGATTTAGACCCTTATATTCGTATTCCTTTCTATAAGATTTCTTTATTATGGTAATTATCTCATATTTAGACGTATGGATTAGATACCTTGATTATTTTAGCACTAGTTCATATTATGATTGGGATCCTGGAGATATTAGTGTAATGACTTAGGTTGTACCTTTGAGTTAACCTTATATGTATATATGTGTGTGTGTGTGTGTGTGTGTGTTAATATAGCATTATCATATATCCCTTCCATTATTTAATTATGTTGTATTTCCATTCCTTGTCCTTGTATTCCATTAAATATCCTTCTTTCGCTCTCTAGACATATATTATCCCGTGATGTACGGTATAGTAATGGGGTTCCTATATACAGTTAGATTCGGATAGTTTGTCCTTATTGCCTCCTTAGTTTTACTGTGTTAGTTCTTGAATATTTGGCTATAGTTTACATTCCTACTTTTATGCTATGATATCTATATTATCTTTGGGGCTCAATCCGTAGTTTCCTACTGTGTACCATGTGTTGGCACTCATACTACACTTCTGTAGCCTGGAGATCATAGTATGGGTTCTCCTTGTTGTTGTGCGCATCCTGTGGATAAGTTTGGAGGAATAGGTTAAGCTCCTGGCTTTTGGAGTGTTGATATTCTGCCTATTATGTACTACACTAGTCGCTATGTTGTATTCAGATATAAGATGTATTAGTATATTGATTTTTCACTTCATTTTTTCTGTCTTATTACATTAAAAGCTCTTGTACTGATTCCACAGGGTTTTGGTACTATCTTATGTATTTTGGTCTCTTATGTCATTTATTCTGCATTCCTCCTCCATTTCTCTTGATAGTCCATCACTACTAGTTCTGGACTACGGGTTGGCTTGCTTACTAGTAGGTTATAGAAGGCGTTATCAAGACCTGAGAAATTTGGTCATGACACTTTCCTACTAAGCATGATGTTGAGTTTATTATTTATCTTGAGCTAGGAACCCTATCTATTTCTATGTTACCTTATTGCATGGCACCTGCGAGCTTAAGGAGCTGAATTCTCACCTTTAGGATCTTCTAGGTAAGTGTTTTATTTGGAAGAGTGCACCATCCTAGGGTGCTGCTGTCTTGCTCATTCATAAGAAAAATAGTTCTATGCGTATGTTTATTGATTATAGGCTATTAAATAAGGTGATAGCGAAGAATAAGTATCCAATTCCTCATATTTATGATTTTTTACTAGCATCATAGAGCGGTAGTGTTATCTAGGATTGGCTTAAGATTCGAGTACCATCAGTTGAAGTTTTGGGTAGAGAACATCCCTAAGATAGCCTTCAAGACTCGCTCGAGCCATCATGAGTTCCTGGTGATGTCTTTTGGGTTGACCAATGTCTCGACCACATTCATAGATTTGATAAACTACGTGTTTAGGCCCTATTTGGAGTCATTCATGATCATTTTCATTGATGATATTCTTTTGTATTCAAGGAGTGTAGAGGAGTAGCAACATTTAAGGATTGTGCTCCACTCTTTGAGGGATCATAAGCTTTATTTCAAACTCTCAAAGTGCGATTTTTAGCTCGAGTATGTCACATCCTGGGACATGTGGTATCTAAGGATGCGATTATGGTGGATCTAGTGAAGATCGAGGCAATTCATGATTATTCTAGACCTACAACTCTAACTAAGGTTCATAAATTTATTGGTTTGGCATATTACTACAGGCAATTTGTTGAGGAATTTGCTAGTATTTTAGTGTCGATGACTAGGTTCACTGCAAGAGAGGTTCCTTTTTAGTTTTTCAAGGAGTGTGAGTCTAGTTTTCTGAAGCTCAAGGTCTTGCACACTTCAGCTACTATTTTGACTCTTTTTGTTGAGGGATAGGGATTTACTGTGTATTTTGATGCTTCTAGATTTCGTTTAGGTTTTGTTCCAAAAATTAAAGGTAAAGTTATTACGTGTCGCGGTAGCTGAGTTCCACAATTATAACTACCCCACACATGATTTGTAGTTAGAGATGGTAGTAATTATGCTTATAATTTAGAGGCATTACTTATATGGTGTTTGTTGTGAGATATTTAATGACTACTATAGTCTTCAGTACATTATAGCTCATAGGGAGCTTGATTCAAGGCTGTGTAGATGGATTGTGTTGTTGAAGGACTCTAATATCTCTATTTTTTATAATTTGGGCAAGGAAAATGTGACAGCAAACACCTTGAGCTAGAAGGTTGTGAATATGGGTAGCTTGGCCTCTATTTTAGTTTAAGAGCGGGTATTGGTGTTGGACATCTAGTCCTTATCCAACTTGAAGGTTTGACTTGACATTTCAGACTCAAGGAGGATCCTTATTAGTGGTGAAGCTAGGTCTACCTTATTTGAACAGATTTGGAGTCTCCATTTTTAGAATAGTAAACTTTGTGGCATGTGAGATCAGGATTTAGGGGGTGATTCCAGGAGAGACACTTTGGATTCAAAGGGTGTTCTGATATATGATGGTTGCATTTGTGTTCCAAGGGTTGGAGACATAATTTAGGTGATATTGCAAGAGGCTTACAAATCTTTCTATTCACCATGGGAAACCTAAGATGTATAGATATTTGAGGCAGCATTACCAGTCGAGTGGCATGAAGAGAGATATAGTAGACTTTGTAGCTTGTTGCCTATGTTGTGAGCAGGTAAAGGCTGAGCATTAATGACCTGGTGGACTTATTTAGAGATTACCTATTCCATAGTGGAGTTGGAGTGAATCACTGAGGACTTCATTAGTGGTTTGCCTCACACTTCTCATGGTTCTGACAGTATTTGGGTCATTATCAATTGGTTGACCAAATTGGCCCATTTTATCCCTACTCAAATGTCTTTCAATGCCAATAGGTTTGCCCATATCTTTGTTCGTAAAATAGTTTTCCCGCATTGAGTACCCTTATCTATTAATATAGAAAAAGGCTTAATGTTCACTTTTATCTTTTAGAGGACTTTTTAGGAGGATTTGGTTACTCAGGTTGACCTCAGTACTGCATTTCACCCTAAGATCAATGCACAGTTGGGGTGGATTATTCAATTTCTTGAGGATATGATTTGCGCATATGTTATGGACTTTGGAGGTCAGTAGTAGCAACACTTAGCCTTAGTGGAGTTTGCCTATAATAATAGCTACCATTTGATTATTAATTTTGAACTATTAAAAGCATTTTATTGTATGCGTTGTCGACCTTTCTACATTAGTTTGAGTCTTTTGATAATAGGAACATGGTACTGACTTACTACAGTAGTCATTTTATAGGGTCCGGTCAATGTAGGATAGGCTGAGGAAATCTTAGAGTAGGCAGAAGAGCTATGCAGATCATAAACTTTATGCATTAAATATTGGAGTTGGTGATGGGGTATTCCTTCTAGTATCACCCATGAAGGGCGTGATGAAGTTTGGGAGGAGGGCAAAGCTCAACCCCTGGTATATTTGGCCATTATAGATACTTTGAGCAGTTGGAGAGGTAGCTTTTAAGTTGGCCTTTCCCCCAGAGTTTAAAGTTATTAATTCAGCTTTCTATGTCTCTATGGTAAGGAGGTATATCCTAAATGAGTCACATGTTCTTTGGTTGGATTCAATTCCAATTAGATGAGATGTTGACTTTCATGAAGGAGTCAGTCCTTATATTATCCAAGAAGGTCAGGCGATTGCACTCTAGAGATATTCTAGTGATTAAGTTTCAATAGAGACATCGCCAACTTGAGGTGCCTACCTAGGAGATTGAGAGTAACATGTGAAACTAGTTTCCCCACCTATTTGATCTTTTATGTACACCTTGACCCTTTACGTTTGCAAAAAAAATCCTTTTATAACAGATATTGAAATCATCCTCGAGATCATTTTCTACAATTCTACATATTTTTTCATTGAGAGTTATTATATTGCTGCCCCAAGTCATTTATGACTCGCTGGAGCCGATAGTTTGGTTATCGAGCAGCTTGGTTTTTTTTTAAAGCCAATTTCCTATTTTGAAGTCTGCACAATTCAGAGTTTTGGTATCAGTCCTAAACTGCATGTAAAAGGCATAGTATGCTATTTTGATAGTTCTAGTAGATTTGCAATGTCGATTTTAGGATTAGGGTATCATGACCTAAAAACAAAGGGTCATGACGGAACTTGTCCCAGCAAGCCTTGACAAGTAAGCCTATCACCCAAACTGATATATTGTGAGAAATCAATACCAAAAATCAAGACAAGCCTTCTAGAACGAAGTCGAACAACACATTAGTAATAAAGGCAGAAAGTAAATAACAAAAATACCATTAATATCCCTAAAACCTAGTGTCATAGTGCAAGAACTACAAAATACTTCTTGAATACCAAAAGATACAATGATATTCCAAAAGGATTAGAAATCTATCTCCAAATACAAACAATATATAAACTAGATAAGAAGAGGTAATAGATCATCTCCGGAAGCATAGATCGACTGGTACCACAAATACACTCCAGATACAACCTAATTCAGCTATTGTGTGTGCACTCGTAGATGGATCTTCATCAAAAGAGAATAGTAGAGGTGAGTGTGGTCCACTTGTACTCAAAATACATCATAGTCCTACTGATTAAAATAGAAAATTAAGCATATAAAACATACACTATGGGTACGTCACCTATAATTAGAAAATATCCCAAATGGTATCCCATACTATCTCCACTAATAGTTCTACAAATAAACATATACCATATATAAATATGAGAAAAGGCACACATAGGGTACGCTTACTTCTGCATTTTTGTTTAGGTTCTCGAGATTTTCAATTGCTTTTCTTAGTGTTGGGGAGGAATAGTATATGAATGGCAGTTCTCAGACTCCTGTTTAGGTAGTTCATACCATCCAGACATAGTGTTTTGATCTAAGATTTCAATTCTTCTGTGTTTTAGCAGTAACATATTCTTCCATGGAGCTAATAACAATTCTATGATTTGCATAGCACTACTGCCTACTCTGAGCCGCTTGGAGTCTATGTTGAATTACCCAAATATTTTCAAAGACTCACAAAGTAAGTCCGTACCTTAAGGTCTAATCTCAGGAACCTTAAACCAACCAAATAGAGAGCAAAAATCCTACCATATAAAGCCTTAAAAGGAGCCATATCAATACAGGAATGGTATCTGTATAATACGAAAACTACGCTAATGCTAGATGTTGCTCCCACTAACCTCAAAAATCCATACCATAAATGGGGAGTTGATCCACCAAAACCGAAATAGTCCACTCTGACTGACCATCAGTCTGGGGCTAAAAAGTTGTACTAAGATCAACCCAGGTACCAAACACCTCCTAAAAATTCTTCCAAAAGTAAGATGTGAACACTTTATCTAAGATGGTTGACACTAGAATACCATGGAGACAAACTATCTCACAAATATAAATATGGGTCAACCTCTCATTACTTAAAGAAACTTGAACCAGAATGAAATGAGCAGATTTGGTCAATAGATCCACGATATGCAAACATAATAAGATTCAAGAGAAGTATTAGTAACCTAGTCGTGAAGTCCATAGTTATCCACTCCTATTTCTAATCAAGAATAGATAACCTATGAAGCAAACCAACAAGCTATAAATGCTTAGCCTTTACCTGCTATAAATAGGAAATGAGCTCCAAAATCTACTACATCATTCCTCAAACCACCCCACTAGTAATGCTTCCTCAAGTCATGATACATCTTAGTCACTCTAAGATGGATGGAATATCTAGAAAAATAAACCTTCTATAAAATTAATCTAATCCAATCACCCACTCTCGGCACACAAACTCAGCCTCTAATCTACAAAAAACCATACGAATCAAGTGAGGCTTCCTTAGTCTCACCACTCAACACCTAATCTCAAATTATTCTCAACCCAACATCATTAATTGATGAGCCAAATTTGCTCTATCAAAGAATACCTAGCCTTCATAACTGCAAAAACACACCAGGTGTTAAAATATCAAGCCTCGCTATTGGGTTATCCAAAAATTGAACTAAAACATCCAGGATTTTGATCCTTAGAAATTTTTTTGGTTCTTGGCTTTTGGACATTGTACAACATGGGGTACTTTTTATATGATAGGGTATGCTTTAGGTGACCTAGTCATATATTGTCCAATATTAGGTGGTATTGGTTGGTTAAGTTTCTTAAATAGGTACGACTAGGTGGGTACGACTCATATGACTGGTAATGGATTGTTGGTTTGGGTTTTCCTTCACTAAATCTGAAACATAGTTACATAACTTGGATCTAAGAATGAGTGGCTCACCTTGAGTCATGAGGATAGAGTAGAAATTGTATACTCCAACTTGTATGATGGTTAGTGTTCAACCCCTTATGAGTAATATAACTAGATTACTCATGCTATAAAAGTAATGTTTTTCTTTACTTTATTAAGTGAGCTTAGGTATAGTTATCTAAGGTGAATATTAGTTAGCGTTAATCCATACCAACGTGTATTCTTGGAAGAGTTATGTAGAAAAGCTTGTAGTAGAGTTATTATAAGCAGGTGGAACCTAGAGTTAGGTTCATTGGAGTTCATAATCAAGAGATTGATTATTGTGAAGTTTTTAGTGCTTGTGAGGGAAGGCCATGGCTTTTTCTCCCTTGATTAAGGGTATTTACATGTTAAATATTTTGCTCTTTAAGTTTCCTATACTGATTTGTGTTCATGGTTAATCTATTATTTTATTGCTCATGACTAATTTTAACGGACCTAGTACCTCACTGTATGGTACAACCCCTAAGATTTTATCAGTCACCACGATAGTGCCATGCTCTCTATCTTCTGCGAAAAGGCCATGGCATGTTAGTGAACAAAAAGCGACCAATGTTTACCCAGTTTAAATAGAACACTCCAATTTTTTTGTAAGTACCATGGATGACTTTTGGGTTATAGAATATACTTAAAGAGGCTTCACTTAAGGTTCTTAATCTTTTCCTTTAGTTTACTTTTGGATTATAACATGAATTCAATGATTGTGATTCTTTGTAATTCCATGAGTGGCTAAACACTCTAATTCGGGGTTGAGGTCGACAACATGAGTACTTAAGTTTGTAATTAAGTTGGTAAAAGTTATTTATCATTATTTGTTATTCATAAATCCTTCTTTTTACTATTCTACAAATTCATGACCCTTTTGATAAACTCATAATTCTATCATAAACCTATATGGAGGAATAAAATGGGGGATATATGGAATAGTTTCATAAACTTTTAATGAATTGAAGTAATGATGTGAATTTAGGATAGTAATATACCTAATTTGGCCTATTAGGTTCATATATGGGAATAAGATAGATGCATTTAACTTAGTACTTGCATCCCCACTCAATGATGTAGTTGTGAGGGTAAGTAAGATAGTTGATTAGAGGTTCAAAATAACATAATCATGTTATCAACCTCATGAAACAATAACCAAAACAAGTAACTAAACCAACATTACTATATTTCTAAGTAGGATTGTTCGTAGAGCCATAGCCGTGAGTTTCTCCCTTTTATTTTTCATGTAATTTACATTACCTCATTGTTTACTTTTAATATTAGTTTAAAATTCTAAAATATTAATGGTGATTTTTGCACTAGTTTAATCTTTATAGTGAACTAGAATTAGATAGTGGTTCAGCACAAGTCTTTGAGAGATAGATACTTGGCTTTCATAACGTCATTTTACTAATTGGGTGACCACGTACAAGTGCATGTGTGCATGGACAAAACAAGTTTTTGGCACTTCTATTGGGGACTTATAAATTGGAAACTATCTTAGTTTTAGTTTTACTAACAATTTTGTCTTAGCTTCTGAATTTATAGGTTTAGGTCTGAAAAAAAGTAAGCTAGTAAGGGAAAGGGATTTGATTGACCCATATCCTGAACCTAAGCAATGCTTATAAAGTTAAGGACAGAAGAAGTACTTTATTGCTGAATACCTTAAACTCAACTAGAGGAAGCTATTCCTACTGCCAAGGTTAAAGATCTACTAGCTTACAGGATAGTACATGAAGTGGCAACCCCACTCACAACTAATGTTATATTCACTATCCATAGAATAGCACCTGGAGGTAGATTTGAGATAAAGTATGACATGGCACACCTTTTGCATAGTAGTAGGTAGTTAAATAGTTTTTCACATAAGGATTTACAGGTTCATTTATAGAACTCTTTGGAGGTAAGTGACATATTCATTCACACTAGCATCTCTATTGACTATGTGAGGCTCACTCTGTCCTCCTTCTCACTCCTGGAGAAGAGAAAAAGTCATTAAATACAAAACCTGCACCTTCCATTACTATATGAGAAGATATATCAAAGAAATTCCTCATCCATTTCTAAAACACCTTGGGTTTTGACCCTTTGAAAATTTCTTGGTTTTTCTCTTCTGGACATTATACGACTTGTGGTAATTCTCGTATGATGTGGGGTCATATGATTACCACTATAGGTTGGATGGGTTCTATCTAAGGTACGATTGGAACATTCAAGTTGTATGATAGGGTACGAGTCAGTTGACCCAGTCATATATTGTCCAATATTGGGTGGTTGAGTTTCTGGAATGGGTATGACTAGGTGGGTACCAGTTGTATGGTTAGTGTCGGGTTGGTGGTTTGGATTTTCCTTCACATAATTTAAAATTTAGTAACTTAACTTGGATTTGAGTACGAGTGGCTCACAGTGAGTCGTAAGGATAGGTTACGAGCCATATAGTCTAACTTTTTTGTTGGACTGTGTTCAACCCCTAATGATTCTGTTACAGGTAAGATTTAAGGGCTCCACTCGTACACTAGGGTACGATTGGTATGGGGTGATCGTACCATCCTGCGGGACTTTTAAGCAAATTAAGTTGGAGGTAATCTGGATATTTTTCCTCTTAACCTCTTAGATCCCCACGACTTATAGCATTCTTGGGCAAATATTTAACCTATTTGACATCGCTCAAACTTTCTTAAAATACTCTCAAATTGACTCAAGGCTCTTCGGTCAAGGAAGGCTAGGGTTTCATCAATAGGATTAATTTGGGGCTTACAAGGGTGATTTCTCTCCATCATCTTCATAATTTAAGGCATGTTATTACCCACTCATTGTTAGTTCCAACTAAACACATGTTTTATGAATTTTTTTCATGGAATAATTATTATATGGATTTGGGTTTTCAAATATATGTTAGGGGTTTTGGTTATAAATGAGTGGTTATGGTCTTCCCATGTTTTAATTATGGATTTACATGTCTTAATTATGGTTTGGACATTTGGTTGCATGGGAATTGTTAATTGATACTTGGTTTTGGTTTTGGAAACACTATTCCCCTAATGTGTTTGGCAAAATGCCTATAAGAATGCTTTTACTACATTATTAGAGTTTTAATGGAACTATTGCATAGTATAGCTTTGCAATGGAATCCAAAATAGTTTAAATGGTTTAGAATTGCTAACTGGTAAGGTCTTGGTAGTTATGGTTGGTCTAATTGAAACCCTTGTGGGGTACAAGGGAATCTCCAAGGAAAACATAATAATGAACTACTTGAGGGGTACATGGGATTCCTCCAAGTCAACTTAATAATGTAGTCTATGTGTACATAGGAATACCTTCTTCTTTAAAAGGATGGCTAAGGATATTTCTTGCAAGCTATAGTCGATGTGATGATACCGCTACTTATAGCCTTACCTAATAATAAATGGAATGGTAGTTTAGTTATGTGGTAATGGTAATAATTGGGCAATAATGGTAGGGTTTGATAGCAAACCATAAAGGTGTGAGTTCAATGGATGGACACTGCAAGCTCATGTTTGTCAATGTGAGAATTGGTCATGGTGACCATATATTACACTTATGGGGTACATGATAATGCCCTAATACACTTTTACATATGTTTCATGGAGAGCGAAGGGCACTCGAGAATCCCCTACTCCTATCTTAACTTATAGTCATGTAGCTACACACATCGGGCCCCATTCAGGGGTTACACTGGACCCATATTGCCCGTGGGTAGTTCTAGGATGGCTAATCTACAAATACCCAAGATATTGGGTTTAAAGGCGTGCTAAACTCGGTTTCTATTCTCGGCATGGTTATATATATATATATATGTATCGTTTTGAATGCATATGGTTGGTTTATTTGGTTTTAAAGGTTGGCTTAATTTTATCCTTAACCTGAGTACATGCTAGCGTTTACCCACTAACCCATCTTTGGGCGGCTATTTCCCCATATGATACAAAAATCAGCTATTCTACTCTTCCTGCTCAGTGATCAAATTTGGGATCAGCTTCGTTGGATTGAAGTGGTGAGCTTCAATATTCCATAAAGCTCTATTTCATATCATGGGTGTTTTTACATACTTTGGTTATTTCATAGACATTGGTTAGGGCAATGGTTGGGGGCATGTCCCAACAGGATTTCTTTTTACTTTCAGTTATAGGCTTTGTGGAACTACTATGAGTTATTTTGGTAGTGGTGTCAGCCATGGAATTGGTATTAGCGTTATGGTAGATACCTTTTTACTGTATTTATGATTGTTCTATCCTATTATGTTATGGACTCATACTTGGTTATTATTTGGTTTTGGCATGGTTATTCGTTAGATATTGGATTATTAGACTTGCTTGTGTTGTTTTTGGTTATGGACCTATCCGAGATTCTCAAATTATACAAAATGTTGTCTTGTTATATATTTAAAATTCATTAGACTCACGGCACATATTTGGAGGTTGGGTTGGGTAACGGGGGTAGTGCTCGATCCTGGTTGGTCTTGGAATGCCTATTACGACAAGGCCCTAGTTTGAGGTCATGTCAAGTTAGTATCAGAGCTTTAGGTTCATGGACAATTGGGAGTCCACAAATTTGTGTTGAGTAGAGTTTCTTTTAACGGTATGTAGCACGCCACACTTAGAAAAGAGGCTACATGGCATTTAGGAACTATTTTTCTTTCTTTGTATTCTATTTTCAAGATTGGAGTCTAAGTCCTGAAATCTACTTTAATTGCTATCGTGTCGATGATCTGATGCACACAAAAACTCTTCTATCAAAATTAGGGACGATGTTGGTAGGACATAATCTACTTATGGGATCCATACTCGGTTTAGGGGACCAGTCCCTGATTTTTTTTAGTTCCACCAGTTCTTTCAAGTCCTTCTCAGGTAGATATGATGAATGGGGAGTTTTATCAATCAATCCTTTTGATGGATCAGTTGATAGCTTCTTAGGAAGAGCGTGGTGCATCTGGTATTACATCTTCTGAGGCCACAAAGGTTGTCTAGTTTATGAGGTTGGGTCCTCCAACTTTTACGAGTGTCCCGGTGGAGGAGGATCCTCAGGGTTTTCTAGATGAGATGAAAAAGATCTTCAAGATTATGCAGGCCACAAATATAAAAGGGGTGAATTTTGTTGCCTATCAGCTAAAAGATATGGCATACCAAAGGTACAAGGAATGGGATCAGGCAAGGGGTGATGTTGAGAAGTCGTCTCTATGGGAGACATTCTCTAATTCTTTTTTGGATTATTTTTTTCCTCGAGAGTTGAGGGAACTGAAAGTAGATAAACTTGTTAATCTGAAACAACATAAGATATCGGTAAAGTAGTATTTCTTGAAATTTTACAAGTTGTCTAGATATGCTTCCAAAATGGTGTCGGATATGAGCGCCATGATCATAAATGTTTTATTTAAGAATTTCTCATGAGTTGATCCTTGAAATCAAAACTGCATTATTGATCAAGGACATGGATAAATCTAGGTTGGTTCTTCATATATAATAGGTGGAGGAGGAAAAGAGAAACCAGAATAAGGTAGGTGAAATGTAGGGTGAGAAGTTTAGATTCTCTGAGCAGGAGAGTCGTCAATAGCAAAGTGGTTGGGGAGGTTGTAAATGGCCAATAAAGAAGTGGCGAAGTTTTGGTTGTTTTTCCATAGCTAGTACTACCAACCCAAAGCAGTTGGAAGATAGGCATCAGTAGGGTGTAGATAACTTTATGGCATAGGGTGCTCAATCCCAGGCTAGTGGGGCTCATTTGTCCCATCATGTCTTTTTTCTAGATTTTGTGGTTGGTTATATCGGGGTTTCTATGATGAGGGCAGGGACAGGTGCTTCAAATATAGTCAGCCAAGCCATATTCTTAGAAATTATCCTGTTGATAAGGTTTCTTCATCAGCGGACAAGGTTTCAGTTGCTTGTTTATCTGCTCCTGCACCCAGGGGTGCTGCTTCTGCATCTGATTTTGCTCCTAGTATCGGTACAGGCAAAATAGGTCATATACTGTTGTATCTTGGTAGGAGTCTGAGGCATCGCCTAATTTCGTGAGTGGTACGTTACAACTTTTTTATTGTGATGTGTTTTGTTTTCTTGATCCAAGGTTCACTTTTTCTTATGTGACCCTATTTTCGGCTGTGTATTTTGGTTTTGTTCTTGAGGTTATTTTGGATCCTTTTTTTGTTTCTACCCCGACAAGTGACTCTGTAGTTTCTAAAAGAGTCTATAGGGTTGTATGGTGTCTGTTAGTAGTAAGGAGACTTGTGGATTTGTTTGAATTATATATGGTGGATTTTGAAATCATTTTGGGGATGGCTTAGTGATATTCGTGCTACACATCCTTAGATTGTCAGACTCATAAGGTTTTCTTTAAGTTCCCTGGTAAAGCAGTTATTGAAAAAGGGGGCAGTTTGGTAGCTCCTAAGGGGGAGTTTATATCATATCTTAGAGATCGGAGGTTAATCTCTAAAGGGTGTCTCTAGTATTTGGTCTGGGTTGAAGTCTCTATCTCAGAATGTCCTTCTTTGTAATTGATTCTGGTAGTGAATAAGTTTCTTGAGGTCTTTTTAGATGTTCTTCCTGGAGTTCATTTGGATAGAGAGATTGAATTTTTGATTTATTTCGTTCTAAACACTCATCTAATATTTATTACTTCTTATAAAATGACTCTAGCTGAGTTGATAAGGGTTTCTTCCATCCTAGTATGTCCCCATGGGGTGCAACGGTGTTATTCGTGCATAAAAAGGATAGTTTCCTTCTGATGTTTATTGACTATCACTAGTATAATAAGGTGATGGTTAAGAACAAGTATCCTTATCCTAGAATAGATGACTTGTTTGGTCAGTTTTAAGTTGCTAAATTATTTTCAATGATTGATCTTCTGTCCGGGTATCATCAGCTTAAGATTAGGCAGGTGGATATCCCTAAGATGGCATTTCGTACTCAGTATGGGCACTTTTAGTTCTTGGTTATGTCATTTGATTTGACAAATGCCCTGGCGGCATTCATGGATTTGATGAATAGGGGTCTTCCATTAGTTTCTAGATCTTTTTGTCTTTGTGTTCATTGATGACATTTTGGTGTACTCAAAGAGTGAGGTGGATCATTCCAATGACCTCCATTTTATGTTGCAAACTTTGAAAGAGCAATAGTTGTAGCCAAATTCTCTAAATGTGAATGTTAGTTAAACACTTTCACTTTTTTATGTCATATTATTTCTAGTGAGGCGATCATGGTGGATCCACAAAAGGTAGTGATGGTTAAGAAGTGACCTAGACCCTCTACTCCACTGACATTTGGAGCTTCTTAGGTTTGGCTGGGTACTATAGGAGGTTTGTAGAGTATTTTTTTTGGATAGTTGTACCATTGAATAAGTTGACCTAGAAGAAGTTAAATTTTTCTTGGTCGGATGCTTATGAGGGTAGTTTTGTGAAGCTGAAGGATAAGCTATCTTCGGCTCCAGTTTTGACCTACTTTGAAGGCAATGAGGGGTTTGTGGTTTACTGTGATGCGTCTCAGGTGGGACTGGGTTGAGTTTGGATGCAGCATAGTAAGGTTATTGCCTATGCTTCTAGGCAGTTGAAGGTGCATGAGAGGAATTATCCAACTTATGATCTGGAATTGTTAGCTGTGGTGTTTGCATGAAAAATCTGGTGGCACTATTTTTATGCAGTGCACGTGGACATCTTCTCGGATCATAAGAGTTTGTAGTATGTATTCACTTAGAAAAAGCTTAAACTTCGGTAGAGAAGATGGCTTAATCCTCTCAAGGACTATTTCATGACACTTTACTACCATCCAGATAAGGCTAATATTGTTGTTGATTCTCTTAGCAAGTTATACATAGGGATTTTAGCTCAACTGGATAAGGAGAGGCGGTAGTTGGTGAAGGATATTCACTGCTTAGCTAATCTTGGAGTTTGCCTTGTGGAATCAGAGAATGGTAGTGTGTTGGTATAGGAAGTTGTTCGGTTGTCTCTTGAGGCAGAGATCAAGGAGAAGCAAATGCTAGATCCTATCTTGATGAAAATCAAAGGTGATATAGGTGGGCAAAAGGTAATGGTATTTGAGATCAATGGTGATGGTACCTTTCAATACCAAGGGAGGTTATGTGTTCCTAACGCCAATGGCTTGCGAGAAAGGGTACTGCAGAGGTGCATGAATCACGCTATGTTGTCCATCCCGGTTTGACAAATATGTTTCATGATCTCAAGGAGATATATTGGTGGATGGAATAAAGAAGGATGTGGTTGATTTTGTGGCGAAATTTTTTGTGTGTTAACAAGTGAAAGTTGAGCACATAAGGCCTGGAGGCTTGTATCGGAATATTTAATTGCCCAAATAAAAATGGGAAATGACAAACATAGATTTTGTTACCAGTTTTCTTCGATCCCAGAACCTATTTGATTTGATTTGGGTCATCATGGATAGAATGACAAAGTTGACTCTATTTTTCTTTTCGGCTGAGGATTATGCATGGTTGTATCTTCATGAGATTGTGAAATAGTATCAGGTACCTATTTTTATTATCTCTGATTGTGGTACGCAGTTTTCATCTTACTTTTGGCGGTCGTTTCAGAAGGAGTTAGGTACTAGGGTTAATCTAAGTACTACTTTTCACCCGAAGATGGATGGGCAAGTAGAAAAGAGTATTCAGATATTAGAAGATATGCTTTGTGCATGTATGATTGATTAGGGTGGTAATTGGGTTGATCATTTACCTTCTGTAGAGTTTGCTTACAACAATAGTTATCATTCTAGCATTGGGATGGCCCCTTTTGAGGCATAGTATAGTAGGAGGTATAGATTTCCTATTAGGTGGTTCGAACTTTGTGAGGCGGATATGTTTAGCCTGAATCTAGTTTCTTAGGCTATGGAGAAGGTAAAGGTAATTTGAGATAGACTTAAGGCTTCCCAAAGTCACTAAAAGTCCTATGTGGATGTAAGGTGTACGGACTTGGAGTTTGAGGTTAGGGATAGGGTGTTCCTAAAGGTATCTCCCATGAAGGGATAAATTTGGTTTGGGAAAAGGGGGAATCACAGTCCCTGGTATGTTGGTCCTGATGTGTGAGCTAATGCAAACACATTTAAGGCTTTTAACTAGAAATAATTGTAAAGTCTTAAGCAACTTTTGTCATTTTTGATTGTTTTCTCTTTGATAATGTAGAAAGTCAAGATGGAAGAAAACCAAAGACAATAAGAGCAAAAGAGGTGAATTTAGAACAAGTGGCCATTAAAGTGTAGTTGACGAATTGTCTGATAAGTCATCAAATTTGCTATAAGTTATTAGAGTCATCGTTAGCTATAGACAGTTTGAGGAAGTTGGAGCAGAAGTGTGACGACATCCCCTGATAAGCCGTCAGGTGTCTGATAATCCGTCAAGAATGTCATCATCTCCTCTTCAAATTTCATGATCTCTGCCTTAGGCTGACAGCATTCTTGATTGCTTATTAGACACCTGATGGCTTATCAGGGGATGTCATCACACTTTTTCTCCAACTTCATCTACTTGTCTACAGCTGACGATGACTCTGATAACTTATGACAAATTTGATGAATTATCAGGCAAGTCGTCAACTACACTTTCATGGCCACTTGTTCCAGGTTCAATCTAGAAAACTTTGTAAAAGTGGTGAAGACTCAAAAGAGATTTTAGGGATAGCTAGAAAAGTGAGATAGAGACTTCAAGCCATTTGTTGACGAAATTGTAGCGGAAGAAGTTAGGCCGTTTCAAACTATTCAAGTTAGGATGGATAACATGGAAGCCTGCATCCACAAAAAGCTAGATTCATTCTCTCTCCCTGATCTTGCCATGCTCATGGTAGAATTCGAGTAAGCAAAGGCTGACATAGCAGAGTTAAAGGGAAAGCAGTCTTAATAGCCTATGTTTGACCCAGTTTTAGCTATAAGCGATGATGATAAAGGCATTGTGGATCTAATGGGAAGACCCATGAAGGACCAAGGAAAGCAGAAAATAGATGAAAAGTTGCAGTAAAAGAAGAAAGAAAGAGAAAGAGAGAAGCAATATCATCGGAGGAATAAGAACAACATTCTATTAAGAAGGCTAAAAAGAAGTCATTTAAAGATGAAGCAGAAAGGCAAAACAACGCAGAAGAAGAAGCAGCAGGAGTATCTACTAGCTTTTCCCCAACAAGGGGACAAAGTACAGTTTTATTTTGGGAGTTGACCCCTCCGATTGTAGAGGGTGAGTTTGTAAGTGCCTCTACCACACTTGACAAATGCCTCAGACTGAATAAGAGGCAAAACAAGTATACTCAATCCTTTGTACCTTACTTTGAATGCTTTGAGGATAATGCATATGATTTTGCATGGGGATCGGTGTACTTGTCTTATGGTTGGGTTGTGTTATCGATATTCTGAACCCTATCATACATTATCTAGTAGAAGCGGCATGTCGAGGGTGTTTTAGTTTTGCATGTAAAATTTCTTAAGCTTGTGATGTAAATACCTGAGTTTAATGTTATTTATAAAATGCTCAGTTTCAGTACCTTTGTAGATATGAATAATGAATGATGTTGGCATAAGACTATGAGTATATGAGTGTAATTATTTACTTTATTCATGTAAGCATGTGTACATAACCTTCAATTAATTTGTATTTGGCATTAATTTGTAAGAGGTGCATGAATCGTGTGATGAAGATTCTAAGGGTGGCAGAAGAAGCTTAACTCACTTGCCTATGGGTATGAGGATTTATCTTCAGTTGTTGCATAGTCTAATGCCTAGAACTTGCCGTATTTGATACTATCTTCTAGCTAATTCACTAGGATCAGATGATAGGACTCCTTATACCTTCAGTTCGCTTAGCCTTAATAATTAACCCCACCAAAATGATTGCTCCCTCACTTGAACCCTTTTAGAGCTTTTTGTAGTTTTCTTCTTGACAAATAATTTTAGTTAACTCTCTATAAGAATTTAGTATTCAAGTTCCACTCTGTCACTGACCAAATATTAGATATTGTGCACCAAAATTGCGGATGGTTATTGTCAAAATGAAAGTTCCCGGTGTAAAGTTGGTTTAGAACTTAGTTAAAGGCATTTGGCCTGGATCTGTCAAAGTTATTATGCACCATAGTTGGGTACATCAGCATAAGTTAAGGGTGGCCGATCCCTTTCAAAAAAAAGTAGAAGTGAATAATGGAGAGTGAAAATAAGTTGTTTAAAATAGCAGATTGGGGTTTCAAAAATGCTAGAGCAAGGAGATTTAACTACTAATGAGTCACTTTACCCAAAAGCGTATCCTCACCTAACCTAAAGCCTCATTGTAAGCCTAGAAAAGACCTGTTTGATCTTAGTGAATCAGCTTTGAGGGTGAGTCGTATGGCAAGGGCAAGCCTATGGGCACTTGGACTATGCTTGTAACTTCTTTGTAAGTGTGAGAGCTTAGATTGTGTCCACATAATATAATGAGTAGTAGCTTCTATGTTATGAAGGAAACTGGAGTTTTACTTTGGTTTGTTTTTCTCTGTGGGACATAATATCTATGTGTGTGTGCTGAATTATAATCAATGCTAGGTGTAGACCCTGACGTGTTAAATTTATGTGAGTGAAATGATGACTGAATGATTGTAACAAAAAGATTCATTAGTTGGTTGCTTGTCATGATATTGTTCATGTTCACAATTAGGTGTTGAGTTTCTTGAGGACAAGCAATGATCTTAAGTTGAGGGTGTTGATATTCTAGATTTTGACGAAACATTTTGCATCTTTTCTTGGGAAAATTAGATGTTTTCAAGAAACCAAGGTTGCATTTGATGCTGGTTTATAGTGTTTTAGAGCAAGGAGTTAGCTAAATGAAAAGACTTTGGAAAGTGCCAGAAAGGTACTTTTGACGGTTGAAATGGTGGACCGTCACACCTTTGAAAGTCCACCAACCTTACCATCAAGTCTTAACCAGAACCCAATGTTCCAAAACTTTCAGTGATGGACCAAATGGTGGACCGTTAGATTTGCGACGGATTACCAACTTGGCCGTCAGTCTTATCTAGAACATTGCCTCCTAAAAAACTCAGCGACAAACCAAATGGTGGACTGTCAGATCTGCGATGGACCACCATCTTGGCCGTCAGTTTTATCCAGAACACTTCCTCTTGAAAGACTCAGTGACAGACCAAATGGTGGACCGTCAGTCTTTTGATGGACCACCAGATTTGGCCGTCACTTTGGACGTAGTTTTCTAAAATCAAATTTTAGATTCTTTTTACATTGGAATGTATAAACACCTATTTTAGATTTTATTATTGGACATATATCTTTTCTTTTCATCTTTTATCATAGTCTCAATACTTGAAACTCTTTGACAGTAGTATTTTTAGAAATTAAGCAAATCTTGTGGATCTAATCATTCCATCTCTATTGAAGATTCAAGAAAAAATTCTTCTAACCTTTGTAAGTAAATCTTGAATTAATTTATGAATAACATTATGATTTTTTGCTCTTTCTATTATGGAGATGTATGGCTAAGCTCCCATAACTATGGTTATGGGAGCCTTGATGTGAAAAGCTAAATTGGGTTGTGAATCTTGTTGATTCCCATGATTAATTGATATTACATAAATCCTTCTTCACTTTAATGACTTTTCTTGGTTGTAAACTTGAAATAAGATCCCAAGAACATCACTTGTTCGAATAGAAAAGTGTTTTTTGGGAAAAGAATGGGTTTACACAAATCTAAAGGCTTTAACCTTTGGATAGAGGGTAGATGCCTTAACTGTATCAACCCATGTGAGAATATAGTTGAATAAATAATATGTTCCTTATGTTTGAAAGAATTAAGGGATAAAATTACTTATTTAGGTTGAGAAACTAATGGGTAAACCATAGAATTCAATTACTCTTGCAATTAGAATTGTTCATATGGAATTTGAAACAATTCACAACCCTAGCTACTTAACTATCTTGGTAACCATGACTCTAGTTTGACTACTCTTACTGAATTATTATTTTTAGTACAATCAACAAGTGGATTACTTTCCTTGACAAGCATTTTAATACAATTGATAAATCAAAAACTCCTTTTTTGCTCAGGAACCTTCAATCAATAGTTTAATAACAACCACAATACTTAGTGAACACAGTATTCCCTGTAGGATTTGACACCCAACCCAGTTGGATTTTATATTTGACAGTGATTGCTTACACTTTCATAAGAAGGTTGTAATTTAGGCGTATCAGGTCCTTATATGGTTTTGAGGAGGGTTGGTAATGCTGTGTATAAATTGGAGCTTCCTTCTAGCTTAAACTCCATTCATCTGGTATTCCATGTCTCTATGTTGAGAAAGTGTAAATATGATCCTTCATCATTTGTACCCTTAGAAGTATTGGGTATCTTGGATTTTTAGTCTTATGAAAAGATCCCGATTAAGATCCTTGATCGGCAGGTTCTTCGATTGTGAACCAAGTATGTTGCTTTGATTAATGTTCTATGAAAAAACCACAAGGAGGAAGAAGTTACTTGGGAAGTGGAAGAAGGCATGAAGTTCGAGTATCCACATTTGTTTCTGCTTTGGATATTCATACGAAAGGTATGCGTTCTTGATCATATCTTTGTTTTCTAACATAGTTAAAGAAAGGTTGATTTCCTTGCTTCTTTGTTTTCTAACTTCCTTAAAGGTTATAATGGTATATGTTGGGGTGTCATTCATGCTTGTACTACCTTTTTTATCATTCGGATACTAATGATCCTTGTGGGGGAGAGTGAAACACCCTAGGTTTTGACCTTTGGAAAATTTCTCATATTTTGGCTTATGGATATGATATTACTTGGGGTACTTCTCATATGATATGGTATGGTTTTGTTGGACTTAGTCGTATGGTGACCAGTGTAGGTTTCATGGTTTCTTTCCAAGGTATGGTTGGAATATACAAGTCATATGATAGGGTACGCATCAAGTAAACCAATCATATATTGTCCAGTGTTGGGTGGTATTAGGTGGTTGATTTTCTTAAATGGCTATAACTAGGTGGTTACAAGTCATATGGTTGGAGATGGGTGATTGGTTTGTGTTTTCCTTCACTTAATCTAAAATTTAGTAACTTAAGTTAGATCTGATTACGAGTCGTTCACCATGAGTAGTGAGGATAGGGTACGAGTCACATAGTCCAATTCGTATATTGGATAGTCAACCCCTTATGATTCTTCTATGGGTACGAGATAAAGGTATGACTCGTACCGTACGGTACGATTGGTAAGGGGTGCTCATAACATCCTGCTAGAATTTTAAGCAGTTTAAGTTGGGGATAATCTGGACACTTCCCCTATTAATGTCTTATGGCCGCCACGACTTATCACACTTTTGGGGCATCATTTAACCTATTTGTAATCACTCAAACTCTCTTAAAATGCTCTCAAATTCTCTCAAGTCTCTTGGGTCAAGAAAGGCTAGGGTTTCATTAATAGGATCATTTTGAGGCTTACAAGGGTGATTTCTCTCCATTATCTTTAATCTAAGGGATGTTAGTCCTCCCTCATTATTAGTTCCAACTAAATGCATGTTTTTATTAATTGTTTTCATGTCATAATTGTTGTATGGTTTTTGGTTTTCAAATTTTTATTAGGGGTTTTAGTTATAAATGCTTGGTTATGGTTTTCCCATATTTTAATTATGGATTTACTTCTTTTAAGGGTGGTTTGGACATTTGGTTGCATGGGAATTGTTAATTGGTACTTGGTTTTGGTTTTGGAAACACTATGCCTCCAATATGATTGATAAAATGACTATGAGAATGTTCTTACTACATTGTTGGACTTTTAATGGAACATTGCATGGTATAGCTTGGTAATGGAACACTAAATAGTTTAAATTGTTTGGAATGATTAAATGGTAAGGTCTTGATGGTTATGGTGGGTCTAATTGAAAGCCTTGAAGGGTACGAGAGAATCCTCCAAGCAACATAATAATAAACTATTTATGGGGTACATGGGATTCCCCTAAGTCAATTTAATAACGTAATCTATGGGTAGTACATGGAAATCCCTTCTTCTTAAAATGGATGGCTAAGAACATTGCTTATAAGCTATAGTCGGTATAAATATTACACTTCATATAGCCTTAGTTAATAATAAATGGAATGGTTGTTTAGTTCTATGGTAAGGGTTTTAATTGGGCAATAATGCCGGGGTATGATAGCTATCTGTGAAGGTATGAGTCCAATGGAAGATAATTGGAAACTTATGTTTGCTGACATGAGGATTGGTAATGGCGACGATTTATGATCCTTATGGGGTACACAGTAATCCCCTAAGTACAATTGTACATATATATCAAGGATAGCAAAGGGTACTCCGAAATCCCCTAAGTACAATTGTACATATATATCAAGGATAGCAAAGGGTACTCCGAAATCCCTAAATCCTATGGTATCTCTAGTTTTTCAGCTACAAGCATCAGGCTCATTTAGGGGGTTACACTAGACCCATATATCCCGTGGGTGGTTCTAGGATAAGCTACACATACCCAGTTTAATGGTTTTAAAGGAGCGCTAAACCCGATTCCATTTCCCTGCATATTTATATATATGTATGTATGGTTTTAAATGCATATGGTTGGTTTATTCTGTTTTAAAGGTTGGCATTATTTTATCCTTATCCTGAGTGAATGCTAGCGTTCACCTTTTTTCTATCTTCAGGAGGTTATATCCCATGCGATGTAGGAACCGACCATTCTAGTCCTCCTACTAGTGATCGAATTTGAGATCAACTTAGTAGGATTGAAGTGGTGAGCTTTCATATTCCAGAAGCCTCCATTTCATGTCATGGATTTCTTTACATACTTTGGTTATTTCATAAAGATGGGTTTTAGCTATGGTTGGGGTATGTCATAATCGGATATTATTTTACTTTCGATTAGAGGATTTATGGACCTGCTATGGGTTAGTATGGCCGGTGTCAGTAGTGGTATTAATCTCAACATTGATTTTCTTATTATGGCTAATACAATTTGACTATATTTATGATTGTTCCATCCTATTATCTTATGGACTCGTACTTGGTTATTATTTGGCTTTGGCATAGTTATTTGTTGGATATTGGATGGTTGAACTTGCTTGGGTTGGTCACGGTTGTGGACCTATCCTAGATTCGGGAATTTTGAAAAATGTGATCTTGTTTTATATTCAAAATTCATCAGACTCAGGTCACGTGTTTGGAGATTGGGTTGGGTAACGAGGGTGGTCCCTAGCTAGTTGGACTTGAGATTCCCATTACAACAAGGACCTGGTTTAGGTCGTGTCAGTTTCTTCCAAATTGGAAAGACTATGAGGTTGTGCAGTGTGATATTAAGCTTTAAGTAAAAGCCGGATAAAAATTAATATCATACTTAGGAGAGGTTCAAATCTCTTTTTAGGGATTGTCCATATAACCAACAATCCAATGAGGTATTAGCTCACACTTTTGTTAAAGCTCTTGACCATAATTTAAAGATTTTGCTAGATTCAGATTTAGGTGGTCAAGTGTTAGAGAAAATTTATGATGAGTTGCTTACCTTGCTGAACTAAATTGCACAAGGTCATCCTAAATGGCATGATTACATCACCAAAAATATAGTGAAAAAGCATGCGGGTATGATTGAAGTTGATAGTGTCACAGCATTAGCCGCCCAATTGTCAACTCTTCAGAATCAAATAATGACACAATTTAGCAAATTAGGTGTAAATTAGTCTCCAGCTCAGGTAAATTCAGTTTGGCAGACCCCGTCTTGGTATGAGATTTATGGCAACAATGGTCACTCTAAAGACTTGTGTGGATCAAATCTAGAATATGTAAATATTATAGGCAATGCACAATAGGGAACTTATGGTAATGCTTACAACCATAAGTGGCAGAGTCGGCCTAGCTATTCATGGAGCAATAATTAGACACAATAGCACAACACATAGGCCAATAATATTGAGGAGACATTGACAAAGATCCTATCAAACCATGAAAAAATGACTATTGATATTAAAAATCAACAGCTTGTCCAGAAAAAGTTAAATACACAATTGGGGTATCTAGATCAGGCGCAGAATACCAAGCCCCAAGGTAGACTGCAAAGTGACACAAAAAACACAAATAAGTTAAGGTAATCACCTTGAGGAATGGTAGATACCTTATTGACAAACCTTCCAAGAAAAATAATGAGGTTTAGGAAAAGTTGGTGCCACAGTATGTTGAGAAACAAGTTATTGCTAAAGATTCTAAAAATTTAGGGAAATCTGAATACCTAAAAACTAAAGAAGTTGGTGTTTACCTAAGAAACGACCACCACCATTCCCTTAACCGCTCCAAAAACTAAGGAGGGTGATAATTATAAGTTCTTTGACACGTTCAAAGAACTTCACATTAATCTTACTTTGTTAGATGTTTTGCAGGGTATGCATAAGTATGCTACGTACTTGAAGGTTGTAGTGACTAATGAGACAAAGCTGCAGTATATTAAGATAGTGGCATTGACTAAGGAGTGCATCTTGGTGGTGCTGAGGAAGATGCCTAAGAAGCTTAACGACCCAACAAGTTTCACCTTCCCCATTCAATTTAGTGAAAGTGATGTAGTCTATCCTTTGAGTAATTGTGGGAAAACATAAACTTAATGCCCATATTAGTGTTTAATACTCTTGGTTTGGGGAAGCCGAGGCCATGCTCTGTGGTACTCTAAATAGCAGAAAGAACCAGAGTACATTCCAAAGGAATCATTGAGGGTGTGTTGATTAAGGTTGGTAAGTTTATTATTCCTGCTGATTTCATTGTGCTCAATTATGATGCAAATGATAGGGTACCAACCACACTGAGACATCCATTCTTAGTAAAGGAAGGAGCATTGATTGATGTTAGAGATGGTTCTCTTATGATGAGACAGGATGATGAAGAGGTGGTATTCAAAGTATACAAACAACTCAATCCACTATCACACTATAAAGACTTATGTATGATCATGGCCATGAAAGTGGATGAGTGTGGGGTGGATCACAAACCACCAAAGGACCTCTATAAAGTCTCAAAGATTTGTCCAAGTAATGCTGAAGAAGAGCCTAAAAAGGCTATGGTTGAAAAAGATGAATACCTTGAAAGTACACACTCAAGAGGTCAAAAAAGAGTGATAAAATGGCCTCCGAGTAGGAGAAAAAGAATGAAGGAATACGGTTGACAAGTATTGAAGTGGATCATTCTACAACACTAAATCAGGCACTACTAGGGAGGTAAACTAAGTTAAGGTAGGTTTTGTATTTCCATATTAATGTTTCATTTCAAGTATGTTTTGTTTTTGTTGTCATAGGTCGATAGAAAGTCTGAGTACCGATGACCCAAGCTAAGAAGCATGCCAAAGACTGGGTGTAGGGTCTAACGGACCGTCTTGATGATTTAAGATGCTATTGGCTAGGCTTTGAGGCCTCAGGAAGTATTTCTATCTTTACTTTGAATTACACTTTAGGGACAAAGTATGTTTTTATGTATGGGGTAGGGAATCTTCCCATGATTTAGGGTAAAGTGATGTTATAGGGTCTGTTTTTATTTGTTTTTCTAGTTTTTGTGTAAAATTTAAAAAAATTACAAAAATATTTTTCTTTGGTGTTTTTTAAATTTTAGTAATTGTGGTGTTAGTCTAATAGGTGCACATTTCACCCATCCCTTAGTTGTTCTTTTCAGTTCTTTTCCAAGGAGGCGCCCTTCGAACCCGTAATCCTTTTTCAATTTTTAAGAGTAAATTTTAATTTTTTTGTGCTAGGAATAAGTGAGATGTTCTTGCTATGTTTTATGTATGATAACATGATGTAAGTGGTTTCTAATGTGAAAGCATGTTGATGGTGTTGAATGAATACTTTTGAGAATCCTAGGATTATATTTATAACTCTTATATGATGCTAGCTTAATTTTAAATTTTTGTTATTTCTTGGTTAAGAATCGGCAATGATCCTACTTGATTTGATTAGGTGCCATGTGTGATGTGAGGTTTTTTTATGTTAACTGTTGCATATTTTTGTCTAGAACTTTCCTGCTCTGTGTGCAAAGAAAAATAAAAATTGTTGGGTTTAGAAGATGATATATGCATTTCTTTTGATATCCAAGTTCATACCCTCTTTTATCTACCCTTGTATATGATCTTAGTTATCCTCATTGAGAATTTAGCCTATTCTTTGGTATCCTCATGTGCAGCCTATTCCTTTCTTTGATTGATAGTAATTTGATCCAAAGCTCCTAAGCACATTAGTTGAATAATTAATATTGTTAAAGTGAGTAAAAAGTAAGAAGGAAAGAAGGTGAAAGTGAAGCCCCAAAGTAGTATCTTTTTCTATTTAAAAAGTTGATGTGTTGTGGGTAGCAGTAATGTAATGAAAAGAGAAAAATTAATCAAACTTGAATCATGTGTGATAGATAATACTCCCTCCTATATATGTAGACTAACTTTAAGAGATGTGGCAAAACAAAGGAGATGTGTTAAGGTGGAGGTGGTGAAAGTTTGGTTATTAAGAGAAGAGTTCAATGTTATGTGTGATGTATTAAAGCGCAGAGGGAAGATAGTCAATATTACTGGCCAAAATAGGTCCTACTCACCCCTTATCCTACATTATAACCCTTAAAGACCTATTTGATCTTAAACTTTAATGTTTGATATTAGTAGAGTACTACACTAAGTACAAGTCTATGGTTCATCTTAGTGGCATGTGAATTCTTTGTGAGAGTGAGCATAACTTAATTCTTATACCTATTTTTGTGGCAAATTATATCTATGTAAGTTAATATGGGTAACTCTCATAGTGAAGGAACATATTTGAGGATAGTTAGGTAACTTTTTGATCTCTTTTCCAACTTGGTGGAGTTAATACTTGATGTTAGGATATTTTGAAGTTGTATTCTTGAGCTTTCAAATGTTTTTGACTTGCTGAGTATAAAGCTTGTAGTCATTATAGTGTTAGCTTGAGTGTATTTGTTATAGTAGTAATGTTTGAGTCCCCCTTGATTCTGGTGCCTAAGGTGAAGATTAGTTTGATGATGAACAAGGCTTTAAGTGTTGGTGGATGATCTTAGGTGGATTTATGCAACTAAATGTTGTTATCTAGCCTCAATTAGCTTACTTTCAAGGACTTCTCGTGTGCATAATGAGTTAATATTCATATAATTGAAAATCTAAGTATCAAGTTACTTTTCATAAAGTGTAAGGTGTGTTCACTATAAGTTTTGAAGCAAAACATTCACTTAGAGTTTTAAATGGGGAAACTAGTATTCTTTGCTTAATCTATGTGTTATTCTAGTTTGTGTTGTTAGATTTTATTGTGTTGTAAGCTCTGATTCCTGGTGTTTTATGTTATAAGTAGCTTGGGCAGATGTTAAACTTTATAATGTGGTGATATACAAGCTGTTTTACAATAGGAAAAGCTACCATGAAGCAAGGAACGAAAGGCCAAATGCATGGAGCAAAAGGTAACCAAAGCTGGAAATTTTGGGCTTAGGGGCGTGACACGCCCTCTAGCATCAACTTTAAGGGCATGCCATTCCATTATTATCAAACCAAAAGTGTAATTCCAGTGTGTCACAATGATAGGGGCATGTCACACACCCTCTCCTTCGTGATAAGGGCCTGACACGCTAGTGTGCAGAAAACGGCCAATGTCCTATAATAAATAGAACACTCCAATCTTTTTGTAAGCACCTTGAATGATTTTGGAGCCGGGAATTCACTTTGAGGAGGATTCACTTAGGTTTTTTAATCCTTTACTTTAGCTTTCTTTTGGAATATTACATGAATTCCATGATTATGATTCTTTGTAATTCTATGAGATGCTAAACACCCTCATCCGGGGTTGAGGCCAAGAACATGAGTACTTAAGTTTGTAGTTAAGTTGGTGTTTATTATTTATCATTTTTGGTTGTTCATATATCTTTGTTTTTACTACTCTTCAGATTTGCGCCCCTTGTGATAAACTCATAATTCGATCATAATCTTGGAAGGAGGATTGATAAAAAAACAATGAGGGATATATGGAATAGGATCATAAACATTCAATGAATTGAAGTTATGATTTGCGTTTAGGATAGGAATATTCCTAATTTGTCCTACTAGGTTCATATAGGAGAAGAATAGACACGTGTTTAACTTAGTACTTGCATCCCTTCTCAACGATGTAGTGGTGAGGCTAAGTTAGATAGTTGATTAGAGGTTTTAAACACTGTAATCATGTTATCAACCCCGTGAACCAACAATCAAGATAAGTAACTAAACCAACAAGACTATAAAGCTAAGTAGGATTGTTCGTTATGCCTTAACCCTGAGTTCCTCCCTATTATTGTCCAAGTTATTTACATTACTGCATTTTTGACTTTAAATCATAGTTTATGATTCTCGAATGTCAATGGTTATTTAAGAACTTTTTTAATCTTCATAGTAAACTAGAATGTGATAGTTCTTTAGGTCAAGTCCCTGGGGGATAGATACTTGGCTTTTATAGGGCCATTTTGCTACTTGGGTGACCACGTACACGTACATATGCGCTTGGGCACAGCACTATCACCTTATTCAACTTCGGATAATTAATACACATACGCATACACCCATTTTTTTCTTCAGAAATAGGACAGGCGCACCACAAGATGATACAGAAGGTCAGATAAATCTCTTATCCAACAACTCTTGCAATTGATCCTTCGGTTCTTTTTAACTCTGTTGGTGCGATCCTTAAAGGAGGAATAAAAATGGGCTTGATGTCCATCTCACCATCAATGGGAATGTCAATATCACAATCCTGAGTTATACTTGGTAATTCTATAGGGAAAACATCCTTAATCTCCCAGACAATACGAACAGAATCCCAAGAAGAAGGTGAAGCCACACTAGTATCACGAATATAAGCCAAATAAGATTAAAAAAAACCTCTCAACCAAGTAACGTGCCTAAAGGAAAGATATGACTTTCTCGGGTCCCAAATGAAGCACACCCTTCTAATCAATCCTCGTACACCAGTGAATCTAAGGTAACCTTCTTAGAATAACAATCTAGGATAACATGATAAGGAGCTAACCAATCCATACACAAAATTACGTCAAAATCTACCATATCTAAGATAATCAAATCTACCTAAGTCTTATGCCAGGCAGAGGTCACAACACAAGATTGGTGCACCCAATCCACCGCTTAAGAGTCTCCCACAGGGGTGGATACATAGATAGGCATAGAAAGAGGCTCACTCATAGAATCAAAACCCAAAGCAAAATACGTAGACACATAATAGAAAGTCAATCTCGGATCAAACAAAATAGATACAGATCTGAAACACATATGGACGATATATGTTATAACAACATCGGAAGCCTCTTTCTATGGTCTAGAATGTATACTAGATATATGTCCATGAGCACCACCAGACTAGGTAGCCCCACTACCACTACCATGGGCACCACCACTCTGCCTCACACACCTCTATTTGAACCTCTAGCTCTCATTGCGAATATATGAGTATCCCTAAAAACATGGTGGGAATAGTCCTTGGCCAAATGGCCAGCCTCATCACACACAAATCAACCTCTATGACCTAACTAAATAGGAGGAGGTACGGCTGAGCTAGAGTATCCACCCAAAGCTAGTAAACCAGAAAACCCACTACCTAAACCCTGCAACGATCCCTACATTGATTTACCATGACACCCGCAGAAGCCTTTAAAATCTCAACCTCAAAGAGTGTGACCTCTAAACTCACCCTGATGGTGCACTCTTTTGGTGCCTCCTTGAGAGGCTTGAAAAATAAAATCAGTCATCTTAGCATGATCCATTGTACTCTCAAATGTCGCCTCTTATACTACTATCTGGGATGTAACAAGCTGAAGCAAAACATCTAACCCCTTCATAAACTTTGGAATTTTCATAGACTTGGTGGTAATACTGACATAAGAATATCTAGACAAGGCATGAAAATGTGCCTCATACACCATAACAGCCATGGGGCCCTGATAGAATTGATCAAACTCATATCTTATCTTATCTCTCAAACTTTATAGCACAAACCTATCCAAAAAGGCTTCAGCAAATTGATCCCAACTCATCTCAGGAGTTCCAAGAGGTTTGTAACTAACAAGTGATATCTAACAATCCATAGTTGTATCTCTCAACTGGTAAGTAATATAATCAATCCCATGTGACTTAGGTAAACCAAGCTTATGAAACTTCTCATGACAATCAATCAATAACTCATAGGCATCCTCTCCTACAACACCACTGAACCTGGGAGGACACAAGCGATTGAATCTCTCAAACCTTCTTTAATCCTTGGAAGACATAACTATACTCGCAATAATAGAAGGTATAGCAAATTTGGCTGGCTAAGATCCCATCTGAGGAGGTGACATAGATGAAGGTTAAACCTCTGATCTCAGAATACCACACTCAGATGCAGGCACTGAAGGAGGAACAACAATCAAAATTCATGGAGTACCATAAGCAGATATCGATACCACTAGAGGATCCATACTCATAACATGAGGAACAGAATAGGTAGACTCTAGCAGAAACTGAGCTACAATATGCAAAGCTATGGGAAAATCAGGTGAACTTAAAGGAACACCCTCCAAATAGGCCAAAAAGCAAATCAATAACCCATCAAAAATTGGGTAGAAGAACCCTATGGGATTGGAGTAGGACCCATATCTCTAATATCCTCAACCTAATACATGGGGGAGAGCCCTCTAGTACTACCTCTGGATGGGGCAGATACTCATGTACGTCCACTACCTCAAGACCGTCTGCTGCTTGTTGCTAATCCTCTAGACTAAGCCCTATCCTCATATGATAGCTTCATATCTCTAACATTACAAGATCTAGTCCTCACTATCTATGTTGAAAAGAGTGAAATATGATTTAAAACACAAAGTATAAAATAATACGTATGATAAGGAATGAAATAAGGGAATTTTCCTAAATATATCTTATAGCCTCTCAAAGATAAATACAGATTTCAATGTACCAATCAACAAGTCTCTACTAGACACCCCATTCTTAAGTTGATAAAACCAGTGAACTTGGATGGTCTGGTACTAGCCTGTCATATCCCAAAAACCTAGGGTCATGGTTGCACTTATTGTAGCAATCCTTGACTAGTAAAGTTATCACCTAAACTGATATGTGGTGAGAAATCACTACAAAAACCCTATACAAGATTTCTAGGAAAAGGTCAAACCACATATTAGTAATAAAGGCAAATATTAAATACTAAATAATCTCAAAAGTCAAAAGATATAATGATAGTTCAAAAGGATTAGAAATCTATATCTGAATACAAAACAAGACATAAACTAGATAAGAAGAGGTAGTAGATAAACTCTAGAAGCATATATTGACTGCTATCTCGACACTCTAGATAACGCATGAATTAGCTACCATACGGTGTACTCATACATGGATCTGCACCAAAAGGGCACAATAGAAGTGAGTACGATCTACTTGTTATTAGTGGGTATCATAGGATGACTGAGCAATGTAGAAAATAAAGCATATAAAATACACACTATGGGCACGTCACCTGTAGTAAAAAAATGTTTGAAATGGTAGCCCACACCGCCTCCATTAATAGTTCTATAATATACACATATACCATACACAAATACAATAAAAAGCACAAATATAATACCAAGGAAAATAATACAACATGGAATAAACATATATATGAAATGCAATAAAGATGATAATGATGATGTGATGTGATGTAAGACGTTGTCTAATATCCTCCATATACATTAACTAAGATGTCCTCTAGAGTAAGACCCATGATGGGTCCATCAACACATATACAATCTACTATCTAATATCAATATCCATATCTCCTCTATGGCACATACATCAACAGAGAATTCCAAATAAGTCATAAAGCCAGTATTTCCACAGTGGTACCATTATTTCATGAATGTATATGATATAAGGATGTACAGTTCACAACAAAACGAAATGAGAATTTAAAAATCCAACAAATATACAAACCATGTAAACAAAAATCCACTCCATATGTAAAGATCCATAAATCAAATGTAATTCATATACCAATAGAGTTAAATACACAACAACATGCCACTAATAGCAAATAATTTTCAAATTAGGATTTTACACTAGAAAATATACCACCAAATTTGCATGTATAAGGTTAACAACATCACATAAGACCCCATTCAGTCACACATAGCAGATAAAGTCTCAAAAGCATCAAGAGCAACAACATAGGCCCCCACATGGGCACAACACAGTAATAAATCTATTTCCATGATTAGTTTCCATACCCTTAGCATGATTTTATACTAACATTAACTATCCATCCCAGTCAAAAGAATATCAAGCCATAAACTATCTCAAATGCGGAAAACTAGTCCAAAAAGCCTCTAACAAAGAGCTTTATCCTCAAAAACAAACTCAAAATTCAACAAAAATATAAAAATATATAATCTATGCATCAAAATAAATTCAATGATACACATATTGCTTATTTCTTGATTCAGGTCAAAACGAACCACCAAAATGGGTTTTCAAAAAAATAAGGAAAAATAAAAACTTTACTCCAAGAATATATTACCCATGATTAAAGGAACTTATAAAATAAAACTAAAGTGAAAATGAGGTTAAATTGGTGTTTAAATCAAAGTGTTACTAATTTAGTCTTCCAAAAACATGAAATCCTAAGCTCCAACTCTCAAAAATAGTGAAAAATCATGAAAAAAAGGATTTTATATTGCTTCGATATCACTCTAGCGGCCACTGAGTCACTTCAGTAGCCAATGCTTAAGCGACCAAATGTTATTTATATGATGCCCGCCTAGCATGCGAATACCATATAAACAACCAGGTTGTCAATTAAGCAAGCCTACAGTCACTTAGGTGATACTTTTGCTGCTAGACCAAGTCTCTTACGTGACCAAAGTATCTTGACCCAATTTCTTGGATCATGATGATGCTTACTATAACTCACCAGTAGGCAAACTCGTAGTCTGGAATGACTAGTAATGAACTACAAAATAAAATAAGAAAAGAATGTGGAATTATAACAAAAGATCAAATAAATAAATAAATCCCAAAACCTGGTGGTATCGGTACAAGAGCTTCTAGTAATATAATAAGAGTACAGAAGTGGAATGGATGAAATAAATTATACTAATACAATTTATCTCCGAATATAAGATAGAGACAAATATAGTGCATAAGAAGAAATTAGGTATACTTTTTACATCAGGAGCTCACTCTAAGTCTCCAAACTATAGCTGCTCTACATGGTGCACAGATCAGCAGGGATAACCCGTAGTATTATCTGAAAGCTCTTAAAGTTTAGTTGAAAGACCCCGCAAAGTTCCCTCATCGCTAGAGCTTTTAAATAGATTCACATGGAGCCTAATACTTAGAACTTTAGCTAAGTGTTCAACACTTAGTTTTTTTTTTTAACCTTCAAACTTCAGGGAATTAATTCATGACCTTTCCGACATTCTTCTTTTGATTTTCAAGTTGTGCTATGATCGAGAAAGCTCATGGTACATATCAGATAAGTTTTGGAATTTTTTAGAACGCATAAGGCCGCGTTTGGATTTCAAACCTGTATCAAAAATGCTACTTTTGCCCAGTTTTAAGCATTTTAGGGTCAACTTCCAATGATCATAATTTCCTGTATTTAATGAAATGGGTGAGCTACTATATATCAAATGAAATCTCTTTGAGTCTTTTTTCCAATAAAATTAGTTTCATTAAATTTTATCATCGGAGTAAAAAGTTATGATCAATTTACTTCAGCATATCAAACCAGTGACTAAGGGACAAATGTGACTGTATTTGTTTCCTTAGGGGCATTTTCGTCATTTACCATACCCCAATCATGCTTTAAAATGGGATTAAGTTTACATTGGACAAAAATTTGGTCATTTATCTGAAAATTCTCAAGAACCAAACACATGAGCTTCAACCAAGAATTCAAGATCTCTAAAAATTCAACTGCAAGAATTAAAAAATAATTTAGGAATCATAATTGCCAAGTTGAGATCTTCAAGAAGCACCTATTATTTTAAGAGTAGAGTTTTGAAATCGCAAGTTCATCCAAAGTCACAAATTTGAGGTATGTGGGGTTGGAACAAGAATAATCCCTCCGGTCTTGTGCCAAAAACTTGATTTTTATAAAGATTACGTAAATTTTTATGTTGAAGTTTATACCAATTTATCTTATTTTGAGTTTATGTAATTATCCATGAATTGAGTATTTGAAGGCATTATATTTTATCTTGATATGATTTGAGTTGAGATATATATATATTGATTTATATTTTCCTATTAGAAATTGATGTTGTTGAATTTATTTGAAATGAGTATTGAGAATGAATTTACAAAATTTGTGATATGAATTTTGAGTTGTTCAAATTATGATATTTATGTCATGAATTTATTTCTAATATTTTAATTCAGATAAGTGATGATTTTCAAGATGATTGTCAAGTATGGAATTTAGATATAATTTTGATGTATCAAATCTTTATATTTTGGGTTTTAGATATATGTGATGAAATTATAAGGAGATTTTGATCACGAGTCGTGGACATGATTTTATAAGTATTTCCCAAAAGCAAAGATTGTTGTTTTGATATTAAACAAGTATGGAATTTGAGATGATATTTTGGAAGATGGAATCGTTATATTTATGTCAAGGTTGAAATTGGATTTGTATGATATTACGATTTGGAGTTTTCCTTTATCAAATTATTTACCGAGATTTGAATTGAAATTTATATCATGATTTTTGAGTTGAAAATAGAAATTCACAATTTATTATGATTCAATTATGACAAATATGATTTGGCCTTCATTATAGGCCCTTGAGATTATTTTGAGGTGGATTTCCTAAATGAGAATGAGCTTGAGTACGAGAGTAGTATTTAGCACTGAGCGGGAGGTGGAGGTAAGCGTACCCTACTTCCTTAGAACTACGTGCCACCATAGGATTGAGATTTATGGGCGTAAGTCCGAGTTTGTGATCACAGAGTTGAGTTTATACTCCCTGGCAAGAGTATGACGCTTCTTCCCAACGTGGGGTTTCTTCCTTAGGAGGACAAAACATTGGACTCCATGATAAGCTTACATGTTTTATGTCGGTTATAAGAAACTCCCATGGTGTATATGTGTCTCTGCTCTATCTAAGATAAGTGTGTATGATTTGAAAACTATGATTTGTGAGAAAGTTCCTTGTTTTCGAAAGATTGAAATGTTATGTTTTAAAGAGAGTTGTTTTAAGACTTGATTACTTTACCAGTTGAAACCGAGCAGAAAGTGAATTTGGAACTTATTGTAATGACTTGCGTGATTTATTTTACATGTATTGTTCATCCATGATTTTGATGAGTTAATTCGAGCTAAGTGAGTTATTTATATCAGCATGCATAATTTTATAAACTGTGATGATATTAAGATATTATTTTATTTATACATTGCACCCCCATATGCTCGGTACATTTTCATGGTACTGACCCACATATTCATATGTGAGTTACATTTTCTCATAATGTAGGTACAAGGTATAGTATGCCCTTTAGATCCAATCAGTTCGTGGTATCCAGTCAGCAGGTGATGAGTCTTTTTGATTCAAGGGCTTAGGTCAGTTATGTAGAACTAATAGTATTGTATTTTCTTTATTCGGTCGTATTGAGTTGGGATAGTCGGGAGTCATGACCCAGCTACCTACAGTCAATACTAGTAGAGGATTCATAGACAGTCAGTAGAAGTTGATGTATTCCATTTCAATTTTGGTTGTAAAGGCTGAATTGTAATCTTGTAAATTTAGTTTTGTATCGATCAGATTCAGAAAAGAGTTATTTTTCGTAGATTTGTATAGATTTATACTTTTTTTTCATTTGCTTATAAGTTATACCAGTAGAAAGGTTAGCTTGAGGTCACTTGTGACCCTAAGCACTGTGTGACGTCTCGGGACCTAATTTCAAGGCGTTACAAACTTGGTATCAAAGCGTAGAGTTCAAGTATCCTAGGATGTCTGTGAAGATGTCTAGTAGAGTCTTGTGGAACGGTACTGAGACGTCTGTACATTTCTTCAAGAGGCTACAAGGCATTTAGGAAATTTTACCATTATTTCAAGTCTCAGATCATGCTACAAAAAAAGGTTCTCTAAGAAACTTATACAGATTCTTATCTTACTCTATTCAGGCCATCTCTGCCTTACTTTTAAGATATCAAAAATATTCAAGCTCGAATCTTTATTGATAATGCCTTCTCGGATACTCTCCACAGATATTCATGCGATTATAAGCGAGCTAGAAAGTACCTCCTTGATGCCTTTGAGTTTCAAAGATTGAAGTGCTTTATTTGTGATTCATAAAATTCACGCACTAAGCCCAAGTCAGATGTTCTTTCATATTCCTCCTTATAGTCCATAATGATAATCTATACTTCCCTATCTATGTATTATTCTTGAGATAGCATGATCAAAAAGTTTCATTTCCTTTCTTAATAATATTTTTAGATTTGTGTCACGCCTCAAATCCTATTGGGGCGAACTGGCACTCGTAACCGAGGAGGCCTGGGAGAACCAGCTCATAACCTTATACTTCCCATGCATACCTCTTTTACAACCCGAAATTCATACAGCATCATATCGCATATAAAAGGAAATAATCACCTGTATAAGCTCGAGCAAACATATATATGTATATACAATACTTGGTCGTTGGAGCCATCATGTCTATTAACAAAACATCACCTTGACGGTACATTAGGTCTACAAAGCCTCTAGACAATACACAGAGTTTAACTAAGGTCGGGACACACCCCGCTATATAACTAACTTCTATACAATACCAAAAGTTATTGGATATAACACGAAAAGCCCTGAAGCAAACTGGAGCTCACCAAAAGTAGCTGGATATCCTGGCTCTTACTTGTGCAGTGTATGAGCTGAGGTACCTGTGCCTGCAGCATGAAATGCAGGTCCCTGTGGGGGACGTCAGTACGAAATATGTACTGAGTATGTAAAGCTGTTGATAATCACATATGATATAGGAGCTCAATAGAAATCAAAAACAAGTGAATAAATCGTAATAAGAGTGGACCACACTTATTAGAACTTGTGACAACATGTACATTGTATTTATTCAATCACTTTACCTTCGTTCTAATCATCTTTATAATCATTACTGTACTATACTGTGACCATTAGGCTGCTTCCAGTACATATCAACTGGGATCGAACCATGATAGGCTTATGCCCCTGGGATACCACCCGATAACAGAGAACTTCCATCACTTAGTTCAATTAATCTTTGAGATTGTTATTTCGGTTGCCACCAAATTTTTGATACTTTGAAACAATGATACATCAATAAGAGACATATAAATAGACCATCAATGCAATAAAAATGAAGTAAGAACTCATTAGCACATCAATGAAGTGTTTTGGAGTCATCAATGCCATAACAATGAAGTAGGAACTTATTGGTATATCAATGAAATATTTTAGAGTCATTAATAGCATATAGATCTTGTTTGAGTAACCGGATACGTTCTGACATTCATTGGTGCAATAAACATGTATGATTTGGAAGAAAAGTAAGTATTGGAATGTCTTGACATCTTGTAGGGTGGAAATAAGTTCATTGGTAACGTAAGACATCATACAAAACCATTATGGATCACATGTTATTGAATAACTTTGGAAACTTTCTTAATAGAACAATTGTTCATTTTCATGCCAAAGATATGGTATAGAGTATGCTTTAAATACCTGACTGCTAACCTTCAATACTAGTCCCAAATGGACTTTCCGTCTTTTCGGATTACTTATCTACAATGAACATATATAGCAATCTAGTATTAGTGACCAAACGTCACAATTCAATTATTTGAATTCACCAAACTAGTGGTTAAGTATTAAGCCTTAATTACACCATAAACGGTGTCACTTTAACCCTCTTATACTCCAATTACATTCACATGCCATGCATATTCATACAACATCCTCCAATATCAAGTTTGGATTTATTTATCCTTCCAACCAATCCATTAAACCAAATTGAGCCATTAACATAAATAATCATCAATTCAATAGTATATCACCATATCCACCTTCCATAACTCAATTACCATATCCACCTTCCACAATTAAATACAACCAAACCATGTAAAATAGTTCATAACCCTATTTCCATCACCTTTTAATAACAACCAATACATATAATCCTCTATCACACATATACATATGGAAAAGAACAAAGGAAAAAAATATTCATACCTTAGAACTCACCTCTTGATTATGCAATCCTGTTGAACAAATAATAGGTGTCGTTCGAAGCTCTCGAGATGACAAAAACAATTATCGGATTACTTTGGAATTTCTACAGTTGAATCAAAAGTAATTTAAAGGTCAAATTTGGCTAGGGTTTGTTCTTTCTCAATGATTTATGATGCAAATAAGTTTTTGAACTCATATACATGTATATATACACATATTCCCATCCATAATATAATAGGAAATGATCAAAATGCCTTTAAAATTTAAGTAATATCAAATCTGTCCTTTGGTGGACTGTTTTGATAAGCTAAAGTAAATCAACCATAACTCTTTGCTCCGATATCAGATTTGGGTGAAATTGGTATCATTGGAAGGATAATTCAAAGGGATTTCATTTCATATAAAGTAGTCCACCCAATTCATTATGTACAAGGAGTTATGGTCGTTTGAAGTTGACCGTAAAAATCTATTTTGATAGGCTAATGTAAAACGAGTATAACTCCTTCCTCAGACGTTGGATTTGGATGAAACCAATTGTATTGGAAAGAAGACTCAAAGATATTTCTTTTTATAGGTTGGAAATCTCCCAGTTTATTATATTAAGGGAGTTACAATCGTTCAAAGTTGACCCAAAAATTTGGCTGGCCTCAGTAGGTTGTGTGCAGGAAATTTTCCTGCACATTTACTATTCCCAAATATCCCGGCCACTATTTTATAGTTTCTAACGTGCTCGATTATATCTGAAACCTATCCGTTTTTAGAAATCTTTATATCGTTGGAAAGCTTATTCAATAACCTTTGCATGGAACCATCGACGGGCAAATTTCGGTATAAATAAAATAAAAAAATTAATTTCATATAAAAAAAAACAATACACGTACTTGAATACACCAATACACGTACTTGAATATGGGGTGTTATAATTTGCTAGCGAGAAGTTTCAAAAGTTTCATAAAGCAGCTTGAGAGGAGCCTTCTAGTGTGTTATAAGTCCCTCAAATTTAAAGTTATACCCTCATTTTTATCAGTTTCTCAGTTAAGAAAGAATAATATGTGTATCCTTAGATCATTGAATATTGTATATTAAGTTTTTATATCTTGTAACCTTGTTATTATTATTATGCTGAAAATAAAAGTCTAGTGAAGCCGTGTGAGGCCTATTTTGATTTACTAGCATAGTTGCTTCGTGATTCATCATATTTTTTTTTCAAAACTCAAAAGCAAAGTTTAGGGAAGCCATGTGTGGCCTATTTCGATTCACTAGCAACTTATTATTCTTCTTGTTATGCTTGTGTTGGTTTAAAGTATGGGTTTAGAGGTGTAGTGACAAAAAAATGGTAAGGTCGATTTATTGAATATAAGTATAGCTGAATGTTTTGGCATGAGAAGGAGTCAGTAATGCAGTGATATGTCTTGGTGTGTTAGTTTAGTATAAGGTAGAGAAGGAGTTATTACTTAAGGTGAATTATTGAATGCTTAAAGTATAAAGAGAGTTGTTGACAGGGTTGTTGTGTAAGAAAAGTATAGATTATTGATGAAGGTACTTGGTGGATGAGTGTTATTAATTTAGGCGTCCCTTAGATTACAAGAAAAGAAGTTGGTTGAAACTTATAGAGATATGAAAGAAGTGAGGTGTATAGCTGAGTGAATAGTAATGATGTGTAGAAGGAGAATGTGTTGATGGATTATAAACCTGATAGACCATAGAATTAAAACTGATTATTATTGTTATGAGGTCTTAGAAGACTAGTGTTTTTCTAATGATTGGCATGTAAGAATAATTGTGAAGATTATGGTTAATCATAGCTAGAACAAGATACTAAGTTTGAATAGTAAATGGTGATCAAGGTGAGTATAATGATTGATGTGTTGTGAATGTTATTTGTACAAAAGGTAAACTAGTAGGCTTGAACAGTGTATACGAATTTAAGTTTGTTGTTTCGGGATTTTGTGAGATGATAATTATAAAAGCGAAAGAAAGTTTAGTATATATTATGGGAGTTCAGTGGTCATGTGTATTATTATATCCAATACCCTAAAGTGATTGAAGTTCATTTTAGAGTTTATTAAGTGGTTCATGGACTTAATGATGATTTCTTAAAGCTAAGAGGGAGATTATAGAACAAGTAACCAAGTTGGAATCTCAAATACTTGTAGTAGTGCCAGTATGTGTAGGAATGATGTAAGGGGAGAGGTTTCCCAACCCATTCTCTTGTTAGTGCATATATTCAAGAAATCAATTCATTTTATATTATTCAATTCAAGTATCCATGCTTCCCACGTGGTTGATAAAATGCCTTCAAGAATTATCTTTGAACAAAGGATTACATATTATGTTAAACTAGTTTCAAGATAAATCCCCAAGTTATGAATTTTGCTATGTCCAATTTCAATAGAATTTCATGTAAATCACCAATTCATGATTTGCTCTATGTATTATACTTTATGCCCCAGAAATTTGAATTTTATAAAGGATTACATGACTTACAAGTTGGGTTTATGCCAAAATTATCATGTTTTGAGTTTATAAAGTTATAAGTGATTTAAGCCTTGAATTACATGACTATTTTCATATATCTATGCATATAAAGTGATTTTCCAGATTTTTCCAAATTAAGTTTAAGCATGATATTGAGATTATTGATCTTATTATTTTGATGGTATTGAAGTATTTTCAAGAAGCATGTTGAGCATGTTGTTTTGCTATGAATTTAAATATTTATACATGAAGTGTGAATTGGGATTCATACCTATTATCACTATTTACAAGATTATTAATTTTGAGAGACTTTGAATATAAATTTCATGAGTTTGTTCATATTTTCATGCACATTTATGAGATTTTCAGGTTTTAAGATGAACTACGAATGTTTATGTTATCAAGCATAAATTTTGAGATATATTGGCACAATTTTGAAGCATAGGCTTTAAGCCCTAAGATTGAGTTTTGATATTTCAAGAAGCTTGTATTTTTTTTACATACTTTGATACCCTATTCCTAAGGCCTCGGTAAAGAGAGTCAAGTTATTTATAGTATTCTTTCATGTTTTTAGGTCTTCATATTCTAATCTTTCAGTGACCTTTTCATTTAGTCGAGATAGTAATGATGAGAAATTGTCTAGAGGGGAGAGAGTAAATATTTCTTGTTGATGAAAGATGGTCATGTGCTTATTTTAGCTAAGTTGGTAAATATAAAGTAAGATCGAGGCCAAGTCTTCGATACATGTCATGGTTAGTTGAAGTTTTATGTGTTATGTAAGTCCATAAGTTTGAAAGAATTTATAGGTGACTTTTGAGTATGGCTGGGTTAGTCGAGAATATTTTATGTGAATCATCTTAAGAATTGAAAATTACATAAAAGTTGTTATGAGTAAGGTGTTAGGGAATATGAGAAAAATACTTTATAAGTGTCTGTTTAGAGGATTGTATGTGGGTATGAAGGTAGGCTTTAATGTTATATTTGTATATATTGCACATTAGTCAATGTCTAGTACGAGGTTGAGTGTGGTTGTTGGAGTGGTAATGAGAATTTTTCAAGATATGAGAAGCTGTGAAATGTAGGGTGTGTTGAATTCATGATTTAAACTAGTAATATAGTGTTATATGGTGCATCTTGTGACTTCGAGATTAGGCTTGAACATGGTGATAAGATTTCGTTATGACTAGACATGAGTAAATTAAAATATCAATGACCATGTGAGAATTAGAAGATGAACCAATGAGTATAGTCTTTAAGGGAAGGGAATGGTTGAGAGATTATTTTAGAAGTGTGTAGTTTTTAAGTAAGGTGTTGTGAGACCTAAAGTTCAGAAATTCTATCCCAGTGTATGATTCATTTTCAGCATCCAGTAATCTAGTTTAACAATCAAACGGATAGATTCCTTTAGTTTTTCATTTTTCGAACTAGTCTAGTCTTACTACCTGAAGTTTCATAAGTACGGTCATTCCAGAAAATAGTTGTTGACACCCATGAAAATTGTGAATTCAGCTCAGTATATGTATCAGGTATCAGTTTCAGAATTCGGACATCTAGTCACGATTCGGTTCATAAGTATTCACTGATCAATCTTTATTTTCCAAATATTCCAGCTCAGGCAATGTGATACTCAGTGCGTAATCTTAGCCTTATTTTTTCTCATGATTTAAGCCAGTATAAACTATCGCTTCGTCTATAAGTATAATCGCACCTTGAGCACATCAAGAGAATTCTGAACTCTCAGCATGAGTCAGCTCTTTATAATAAGTAAAGGCAAGTCAGCTCAGACTCAATCGAAGATAATAGCCTTCCCTCATTCAACTCCTCTCTAATCAAAGATTCAGCGATATAGCTATTCTTATCATGAGTAAATATATTCATCAAAGTGTAACAAAGTTGAGAAGGATATAAGTCCGGTTGAGCAAGTTATTTCAACTCTGCATCCTTAGTTTATCGGTATCCATCTCCTTTCTAGCATTATTCGAGGATGAATGTTCCCAAGAAGAAGATAGTGTAAGACCCCGCAAAGTTTCATCGTCGTTAGAGCTTTCAAAACGAGTCACATGGAGCTTAACACTTAGAACTTTAGCTAAGTGTTCAACATTTAGTTTATTTTAAACCTTCAAATTTCGGAGAATTAATTCATGACCTTTAAGACATCCTTTTTTTGATTTTCAATTTGTGTTATGATCGAGAAAGCTTATAGTACATATCGGATGAGTTTTGGAATTTTTCAGAATGCATAAGGCCACGTTTGATTTTCAAACCAGTAGCAAAAATGCAAATTTTGCCCAGTTTTCAGCATTTCAGGGTCAACTTCCAATGATAATAAATTCCTGTATGTAATGAAATGGGTGAGCTACTATATATCAAATGAAATCTCTTTGAGTCTTTTTTCCAATAAAATTGGTTTCATTAAATTTTATCATCAGAGTAAAAAGTTATGATCAATTTACTTCAGCATATCAAACCAGTGACTAAGGGACAAATGTGACTGTATTTGTTTCCTTAGGGGCATTTTCGTCATTTACCATACCCCAATCATGCTTTAAAATGGGATTAAGTTTACATTGGACAAAAATTTGGTCATTTATCTGAAAATTCTCAAGAACCAAACACATGAGCTTCAACCAAGAATTCAAGATCTCTAAAAATTCAACCGCAAGAATTAAAAAATAATTTAGGAATCATAATTGCCAAGTTGAGATCTTCAAGAAGCACCTATTATTTTAAGAGTAGAGTTTCGGAATTGCATGTTCATCCAAAGTCACAAATTTGAGGTATGTGGGGTTTGAACAAGAATAATCCCTCCGGTCTTGTGCCCAAAACTTGATTTTTATAAAGATTACGTAAATTTTAATGTTGAAGTTTATACCAATTTATCTTATTTTGAGTTTATGTAACTATCCATGAATTGAGTACGTGAAGGCATTATATTTTATCTTGATATAATTTTAGTTGAGATATATATATATTGATTTATTTTTTGCTATTAAGAATTGATGTTGTTGAATTTATTTGAAATGAGTATTGAGAATGAATTTATGGAATTTGTGATATGAATTTTGAGTTGTTCAAATTATGACAGTTATGTCATGAATTTATTACTGATATATTAATTGAGATAAGTGAAGATTTTCGAGATGATTGTTGAGTATGAAATTTAGGATATCATTTTGATGTATTAAATCTTTATATTTTGGGTTTTAAATATATGTGATGAAATTATAAGGAGATTTTGATCTCGAGTCGTGGACATGATTTTATAAGTATTTCCCAAAAGCAAAGATTGTTGTTTTGATATTGAACAATTATGGAATTTGAGATGATATTTTGGAAGATGGAATCGTTATATTTATGTCAAGGTTGAAATTGGATTTTTACGATATTACGATTTGGAGGTTTCCTATATCAAATTATTTACCGAGATTTGAATTGAAATTTATATCATGATTTTTGAGTTGAAAATAGGAATTCACAATTTATTATGATTCAATTATGAGGAATATGATTTGTCCTTCATTATAGCCACTTGAGATTATTTTGAGGTTGATTTCCTAAATGAGACTGAGCTTGAGTACGGGAGTAGTATTTAGCATCGAGAGGGAGGTGTGGGTGAGTGTACCCTACTTCCCCAGAACTACGTGCCACCGTAGGATTGAGATTTGTGGGCCTAAGGCCGAGTTTGTGATCACTGAGTTGAGGTTATACTCCTTGGCAAGATTATGATGCTCCTTCCCAATGTGGGGTTTCTTCCTTAGGAGGACAAAACGTTGGACTCCATGATAAGCTCACATAGTTTATGTCGGTTATAAGAAACTCCCATGGTGTGTGTGTGTCTCTGCTCTATCTAAGATAAGTGTGTATGGTTTGAAAAATATGATTTGTGAGAAAGTTCCTTGTTTCCGAAAGATTGAAATGTTATGTTATAAAGAGAGTTGTTTTAAGACTTGATTACTTTACAAGTTAAAACCGAGCAGAAAGTGAACTTGGAACTTATTGTAATGACTCACGTGATTTAGTTTACATGTATTATTCATCCATGATTTTGATGATTTAATTCGAGCTAAGTGAGTTATTTATATCAGCATGCATCATTTTATAAACTGTGATGATATTAAGATATTATTTTATATATGCATTGCACCCCTATATGCTCGATATATTTCCATGGTACTAACCTATATATTCATATGTGGGCTATATTTGCTCGGAATGTAGGTACAAGGTATAGTATGCACCATCAAATCTAGTCAGTTCGTGGTATCCAGTCAGCAGGTGATGAGTCTCGTATTGAGTTGGGATAGTCGGGAGTCATGACCCATCTACCTACAGTTAATACTAGTAGAGGCTTCATAGACAGTTAGTAGAAGTTAATGTATTTCGTTTCAGTTTTGGTTGTAAAGGCAGAATTGTAATCTTGTAAATTCAGTTTTGTATCGATCAGATTCAGAAAAGAGTTATTTTTATCAGATTTGTATAGATTTATACTTTTTGTTTAGTTGCTTATTAGTTATGCCAGTAGAAGGGTTAGCTTGGGGTCACTTGTGATCCTAAGCACCGTGTGACATCTCGGGACCCAATTTTGGGGCGTTACAATAGTATGAGTACTAAATAAATGGTACCCGATAAGCAACTGCCAATGAAGGACCAAAGTTAAAGAACATATACGTAGTATATATAGACAATAGAAACAACACCCAGGAGTCCAGAAATAATATAACAAGCCAATCAGATAATAAGGAACAATTTTTTCATCATTTCCAAAAATCTAATAGAATAAGAATGAGAAAGTAGCCAGGATGAACTTTCTTATTACATCCATGTTCATGAATATCAACACTATATCGTATATCCTTGCCCAATATATAAATTAAGGCAAAAAATATAATATATATATATATAGCAATATATTAGGCTAAGGAATGAATATACTGTATGAAAAATTGAAGAAAGTGCTATATCGTAGCACCATATCTACACATGATAGATGTATATATATATATTTATACACATGATTATGAGGTCAACTCAAAGCATAACCTAAATTATCATGTTTTTCATTTAGGGCCTCATTATAATCCTATCAGGATTTAGTACTAACAAATCCAAGTTTTTAATCCATTTAATCTCAACATAAATTAATCATGCATAATAGTGATATTGTAAGATAGAAGAGGCCAGAATTATACCTCAAATATCAATACCGAATCAATGACCAATTTATCATAAGCTATATATAACAATGATTATAATAATGATAATAACAATATCAATAATAGTGTGAGTAATCAGCTATTTTTGGACAAGCAAATACCAATTTTAGACTATGCATTCCCCTACCACCCCAAGCTTGGAAGGTTCAATCAACATACAATAACACAAGGCGTAGTCATCATCCATATCTATGCAACCGTCCCATGTCGGCTGATTTACATAGGTGCATACTGTGATAGGTGATGCTCAATATAAATATTTTTCACCTTACCCTGCATCATAATATCATTATAATATCCTCTGACTTTTTCGGCCATCATCACATCATCATAAATCCTCAGGCCTTGTCGGACATCATCACATTATCATAATATCCTCTGACCTTGCGGGCATCATCACATCATCATAATATCTTTCGGCCTTGCCAGGCATCATCACATTATCATCATAATATCCAAATTAATATCAATAATAGAGAACAAGCCCTATGAGGGCTAAAGTAAAGTGCAATCCCCACGAGGGCTAAAGTAATTGATCATGGGAACAGAAGCAAGGTAGAGTATATTTCTATAATTCATCATGCATCAAAAAATATCAGATCAGTAATAAGTGTAAATATAATAGGTGCATGGAATCAAGTCGTGGCTAAAAAGAGTGTAAATCGACAAGTCTATTGCCCGAAGTAAACTTTGAAACTAAATTATTATAAAAGTGCAAAAAGGGTCGGAATATCTTACGACTTGAGCTAATAATAGTGTTAAACCATAGGCCAAAATATATCTCAGTCAATTCCTTAAAATATCATTATTATCCTCTTTTATATATATATAAATTATCCATTTAGTTAGGTAGTTATTATTGTAAAGAAATCCATTTTTAAGATAAAAAGTGAGTTTTAGTCTCTTATTTAGGAAGAATAGTTATAAGGTCATAGTTTAAATAGAATCATATCATTTACAGATATATTGATCATGAATGTAAAAAATCTATGTATGCCATCACCAGTACCCAAAACAATGAAATCATAAGCATCATATTGCATCTTTCTCTATCCTATACCGGAGAGAAGTGTATATAAATATATACATATTTTCATATACTAAAATTGTATCCATTACAAGGATAAACACTTCCAAGATGTCCAACCAATATTATAAAATGACCTTTGGCCCAGTAATATGTCCGAAATAATCATAATATCATAATCATGGTATTAGGCCCACATACGTATTTGGATCTCAAATCAATAATCATGTATATATAAATCATCTCAAAACTATAATACATATAGTATTCACGAACCATAATATATCAATAAGCTATGAATCATATTTATAATCATCTCCCATATAGGAGGCATCTCACTTCTAGGATGCATAATGCATCAGTAAGTATAAATCAATACTATGAAGCATATCACATCTATAAGACATCGCGTGTCTATAGATCATGTATCATGACTATGAGAAATGTTGTCTCTATAGGATAATTATCATATCTAAGAGGAATATCATCTCCAAAGGCCTAGTATCATGGCCAAAATCCATTAGCCATTATCCAAAGGGGAAAAACATAATGTTATCCATTAATTCACCAATAAAATCTCATAATTATTGCTCTTTAGTCTCACCTAAGACTGACATCCACACTTAAGTCCACAATGACTAACATAATTCTTGATGTAAGTGGGCCAGATGAACCCACTTCTAATCCTTAATTTCGATATTTAGGTAATTTATGCACCAAACTTGGCTAAGGTATCTAGTTCCACTTCTAGATGTCAAGTAATCCATAACCTATCCTAATATAGGAACTTCATCTATAAATGTGGACATTTAGGTCAACTATACTCGAATTATGCTTTCAAGATCACTAGACTAGCCCGACTAAGGTTAATCACATCTAACCAGAATTCTAATACTTAAGCCATAACCTAGCATCATATCGTATCCAAGCTACAAATTAGATCAATCTAGGGAGAAGGAAATAGTACTAAAAAAGAATATTAAGCATTTTAACTTATAGGTCAAAATCCTTATCTAAAACCCAAACTTTATTATTCAATACTATGTCATTCTACGCACAATCAAACTTAACATTCACATTCACATGCAATATATAACACACATCATATTACAAAAAAGGGTAGACAGAATCCTACCCTAATGGAAAACTACAAATCCTCAAATCATTAACCAAAATCTAAATATTATTTCACAATCTCAAAATGCCATCACACTGTTAAAATCATAATCTAACCAGCAATACAAGAATAACTATAACACCTTAGGTTTTTTATCCTTGAATTTTTTAAAAAATTGTATCGTCATTGACTTGACTATGGCTTACCCCTATGAGTCATATGGTGTCCTGATGGATCATGTGACCCTAGTCGTAAGATATCTAGTGACTAATGCTTGAGATGTTTTCCTGAGTATGACTTAGAGATATGAGTCGTAGGGAGTCTTGATGGGTCCTAGAGACCCAATCTTAACCAAATAAGAAAGTAAGTGGCATATTTAGATTTGATTACAAGTGGCTCACTAAGAGTTGTAAGGACTTTTTATGTGTCATTGGGTGCAAATCGTAAGATGACCATTATTTACCCAATTGGGTTCTATGTTGACTATGACTGAACCCTATGAGTGGTACCAATTGAGTCGTACGATCAATAGTGTATGGGTGTCCTAGGATTTATCTTGTCTCGAGACATGATGATGATTCATAATGAGTCTATACGATTCATTTCGTTACCCATAGTCAATGACAACTAAATTTTAGCTTTTAAGTTAAGGGAACTTTTGACAATTCCCTCCTTTCCTAATTAAAGCCCCACATCCATAAAAAAACTTAAGGGGATTATATTTCATCTTTAACATACTCAAACACTTGCAGAGCACTCCCAAATTCTCTCAAGAAGACATACTTAGGGTTTCCAACAAATAGGTCATCCAAGGGCTCAAGGTTTGAATTTCTTTGGTGAAACTTGGTATTTCAGGCATGTTACTCTTCCCTTATTATAAATTTGTTAAAAGCATATGTTTTAAAGTATTACTCATAAGATATTTATATTGGTTTTAAAACAAGGGTTGAAGGTTTTATATTCTTGTTGATCAAACAATGTTTTCCATGGTTTAAATGTGATTATTCATGCTTTTATTATGTTTTAGACTTGTGGGTTCATGGACATGGAGAATGAACTAGGGAATTGTAATTTTCCCCAAACTTGTAACTTTTGAAGTGGGTATAACCTCAGCCCCATATTGTGAAATTGGTTTTTAATTATGAGAAATATGGGAATTGAACTATTCTTGAACTATTGCATTATGATTTTGAATTGAACCTTATGGGTTTGGGTAATTCCCCAAGATAATATAAAATTGAACAAAGGGATTGTGAATTCCCCTAAGTGAAAATAATTGGTGTGGTATGCAGATATTACCTTATAAGTGTGGTTGGTATGATGACACCAACAATGTATGCCTAATTATGTATTCTGGTTCAATGAATGGGATTGTGTGATAAATGTTTTTGATTGAGATTTTAAAAGGGTTGTGTAGATGAGTATTGAAAGTGGAGGTCTAAGAGACAAACACTAGAAATTATGGTTGCCAATGTGGGGGTCTCTATGATCGGGAGGTTTAAGTCCTCATTAATTTTATTATCATATGACTGGGATGTTTGAGTCCCCCATATCTTATTATATGATTTGGTGCTCATGTCACCTTGACATATCGAGAAGTTTGAGTCCCCCATAGTGCATATGTATATACCCTCTGGTTCGTGTGGCCTTATACTGAGGCCCTATCAGCTGGGGGAGAGCTAGGTCTATATAGCCCGTGGGTGCCTTTGCATGCTATGACAATTGAGCTACACAATCCAAGCTAAAGTTTTAAAGTGCATGTTAAGCCTTTTTCTCAATCCTACTATGTGATATATATATATATATATATATATATGTGTGTATGTATATGCATTTGATTATGTGCATTGAATTTAAATGATTTAAAACTGTTGATCATGGCATTTTGTTATCATTATCCCAGAGTTACATGTTAGTGTTCACCCAGTTAACCATCTTCGAATGTTGTATCCCCATATAATGCAGGAACTGGCCATACTTTTACTTTTTCTGCTCAGTGATTAGGATTCAGGATTAGTTCATGAGTTGACATTGAAGTGGTAAGCCTCCTTAGTTCAAAAGTCTATATTTCATTTTTTGGTCTCTTATGTCTAAAACTATTTAGACTTGTTTTTTGTTATAGTCTGGGGCATGTCCCAATGCTTTATTGATATTTAATTTTTTTTAGAAGCTTTTTTTCGATTACTATAGATATTAGATAATATTGGTCGGTTGTTTCACTAATTATTGATTATCGATTGTAGACATGCTTTTAATTTCCTTAAGCTCTTCGCATGCTAGAATATTATATGTTTAAAATTCATCCACCACTGAGGGGAATGCTTATTTAGTTTGGTTAGGTGAAGGGGTGATCTCTAATCCATGTAGGACTTGAGATACCTATATCGGCCTGGCCCTAGTTTGGCTCATGAGAAAGATGGCATCAAAGCATAGGTTAGGTGTAATTGGATATCAAACAAAGTCGTGTCAAGTAGAGTTTTATTTATAGATGTGTAGTGAGCCACACTTATAAGGGAGAGGCTACGAGGTATTTAGGAATATTTCTCTTTTTTATTGCTCTATTTTCAAGCTATAGAGTCTAAGGTCTTAAATCTCCTCTAATTCCGATATGTTCACTTTTCAGATCATGCATTCCAGAAGATCTGGTGCTCATGGAAACCCTTTTGTCCTATTTAAGGACAATATGGACTAAGATCATCCAACTCCAGGACTTCATACTCGATATAGGGTATTTTCTTCTAATTTCCCTGATAGAACTCCACCAGTTCCCTCTGTCCCTTCTCAGGAAACTTAGGGTGGCATGTCTATGCTGTGTTTTGCTAGTTAATTCATTTTCTTTCCTAGTTGGTGGCCTCTCAAACTGAGTATATTACTTTAGTTACAGCATCATCTGAGGTCTGTAGGGTTGGCCAATTTATAAGGTTGAGGCCTCCTACTTTCACTGGTTCTAAAGTTAAGAAAGATCCTCAAAACTTTATGGATGAGATAGAAAAGATATTATGTGTGATTCATGATACTAATGTAGATGATATAGAGTTGGTTTCTTATAAGTTGAAGGATATAGAATACCAATGGTATGAAGAGTGGGAGAAACTTAGGGGAAATGATGTTAAGTCTGCTTTAAGGGATAACTTTTCTATTATTTTTTTTGATCACTTATTTCCTCAGTAGTTGAGGAAGGTGAAGGCTGAGGAGTGTGTGAATCTTAAGCAAAGAAGGATGTCAGTGAAGGAGTATACCTTGAACTTTTATCAGCTATCACATTAAGCTCTAGAATTGGTGTCGAACATGAGGGCTAGGATGAGAAAGTTTGCCTTTAGGTAGTCCCGTGAATTAATCCAGGAGAGCAAGGTTGCCTTGTTGAACAAGGATATGGACATCTCTAGAATTGTGGTGTATATTCAACAAGTGGAAAAAGTTTACCATGGAATTGTTCTCATGGTATTCCATTGTACTAAGGATACGAGTCATGAGTACAGATCGTATGTTGTGGGTTTGGCTTGGTGGAATGATTCATATACTGGATAGTGTCTGATCTAAGGTTGATGCTTGGATACTACTGGTGGGTATAGATCGTGTTGAAAGATACGACTCGTATGGGTCAGTCGTATCCCTGTGATGGGATATTTAAGGGACTTAGGTGGGGGTATTCTGGACATTTCTCTACTTACCCTAATTAGGACCTACAACTTCTAATACACTTAGTAGGTTATTTACCCTAGTATACTATACAATAACACTTAGAAACTATTCTAAAACACTCCATTATTCTCTCAAGAGCTTTTGGAGAAAGAAGGCTAGGGTTTTATCTTGAGGATTGCTTAGGGCTTGTCTTGGTAATTTTTTTCCATCAATTCTTTGGTATAAGGCAAGAATCTCTTCCCTCATTATAATTTCAACTAAAGGCATGGTTAATATGATTGATTTCATGGTGTTACCATTTCATGATTATGGCTTTCAACTATTATTTAGGGGTTTTGACCTTAAATGCTTGGTTATAATTCCCTAGGGTTTTAATTATACTTTTATATGCATTAATGGTGGTTTTTGACAATTGGATTGCATGGTGATGGTTTGATGGTCTTTGGAATTGATTTTTGTTATATTATGCCCCCAAGGTGTTTAATAAAATAGTTATAAAGATATGTTCATTTCATTAACATTTTTTAATGGAACTCTTGCATGTTTTAAACTTGGTAAAGGAACTTTGCATGGTTTAAATGGTTTGAAAAGGGCTAAAGTCTAAATGGAAATGCTTATGGAGAACATGTAAATCTCTCGAGTGCTTTATTGTGGTATATAGAAGGGCACTTAAATGTCCCATTAACCTAAATGGTTTGGCTATGGATATTACTTGCAAGTAAGGGGTGGTATGAAGATACCACTAATATTGGCGTTGGTTAATAAAATGGTACATGGATTTTTTTGGTTATTTGGAAATGATTTATTTAGGCATTAACAACGGGGTGTGTAGCAAAGTCATGGAAGGTGACAGTCCCATGGGGACCAAAACTGGAAACTCATATTTGCTTATATGAGGATTGGTCTTAGTGGACCGTGTGTATGATGTCACACTATTGGGGGATATACTATTCATCGTATGGAATACTTCCTTGGTCATGCGGCTACATGCACTGGGCCCTTTTTACGGGGGGAACTAAAACCATATCGCTCGTGTGTGGTTTACGACGGCCAAGCTACACAGCCCAGGTAAAAGTTTTCAATGCATGCTAAACCTAGTTCCTTTTCCCATCACTTATATATATGTATGGTTGTATGAATTATGGATGTTTTTACTTAGTTTTATTACTGGAATTATTTTATCCTTATCGTGATGTTTGTGCTAGTGGTCACTCGCTAACCCCATCTACTGGCGGTGCTATATAGGAACCGACCATTCTACTCCTCCTGTTTAGCATACGGATTCGGTATAAACATTTGGAATAAAGTGGTGAGCTTCCGTCCTTTTCGAAGACATCATTTCATGTTATGGATTTCTTTTAACAGTTTTTTATTTATTTTGGATATTGGTTTTGGCAATGGTTGGGGGCATGTCCCAATCAAATTTGTTTACTCTTTTTTATAAAGGTTTTATGGTACTTTTTGTGGTTGGTAAGGAGGGATTGGAATTTATGTTTGGCTTGGCATCGGCATTGGTGTTGGGGCGTACACCCTTAGACGAGATTATTGGTTATTCCATCGTATTACATTTTGGGATTAATTGTATTAAATTTTGTCTAACTTATTTAGTTATGACCTGGTTTATGGCCTATATTTTTGTTTGGTGTTGTTGGACGGTTAGTGTGATATGGTTGGACTCGGTTGGTTTGTTCATGATTGCGACTCTATCCCAGAGTCTTGATGAGAAAATTTATGCTATCTTTATATATTTTTGAAATTCAGCCTACCAAGGGCTGGAAAAGGTGGATGGGTTGGGTAGAAGGGGGTGGTCCCAGGTCCTGTTTGGACTTGGGATGCCCATTACGACAAGGCCTAGGGTCGGGTCATGTGAAGTTGGTATCACAGCCTAGGTTCATGGTTACTTGGGAGTCCACAAAGTTGTGTGGAGTAGATTCTCTTTTAGGGGTGTGAAGCGCTCCACACTCATAAGAAAGAGGCTACAAGGCATTTAGGAATGTTTCACTTTCTTGGTATTCAATCTTCAAGCTTGAGTTCTCAATCCTGGTATCCTCTCTAATTCTTGTTTGTTCATATTTCAGATCATGCCTCCTAGATATAGAACATAAGGAAATTGTAACGCCCCAAATCTGGTACCCGAAATCCCACATGGTGCTCATGACCCCAAAGGACCACAAGCTAACCCATGACTGATATGTGTAACTAAGCACTGTATAACATACTGTATAAAACCGAAAAAGGGATGAAAGGCCATATGCTTCAAATAACTGATAAAAAATAACATCTGGAAATATGGTATATCAATACTAAAATAAAACTAAATTAACTATCTGAACATGCTAAAGTCTGGAAGCCTCTAAATCGTCTAAAAACTATGGAGTTGATGGGACATGTCCCTACTAACTCCGGAATACTAAAATAATATATGATGAGGACTCACTACTAGTCTGGCTGCTGAACATCTGATCTACTAATGATTCTCTGGAGCTCGTACTTTTGAACCTATGGTATAAAACACCATAGCGCAAATGTGTCAAGACGATTGAATGTACTGGTATGCAAGTAAGGTAGGCTGAATGCTCGGGGTTTATATGCATGAACAATACTCACTGACTGAATTACATGAACGTAAGAATACATATATGAATATGTGAACTGTAATAGAGATCATGACATCACTGAATCTGAATACTGATAACATAAGTTTTCATATAACTAATATACTGTTATCTGAATGACTCTACCTGACAGTCCTATTTCTGAGGGAACTAGCTGAGTTTTGTACTGAACTAGGTGACTGTGTCTGAGAATCCTGAATTTTGTAAAAATATCTGAGTTCTAGTACTGAGACTATAAATATGGGAAGTAGTCATTTAACCAACATGCCCAAATAAGCTATTATAGCTGAGTTGGGGTCCAATCTGTAACCCCAATTGGAAGGGTGTCAATACTGCACCACTGGTAGGGATAAGCTATGAGTAATCCCTCACCTAATAGGTACTCTATAGAGAATGGTTGGACCCTCATATAATAGGTTAAGCCACCTCATCCACTCTCAACTAGCAGGTTTGATATCTCAACCTACGCTGGCTACATAGTTATGGAGTGCAAGGATTGCTTCTAAGAATATCACCCTCTAATAATAGGTGAATTCCTATCCTTGGGTTCACTCAGTGCTGAATCCTACTCCCATCTGAATAGACACTAAACATAGATAACTGAACTGACTAGACTGAGTTTACTCAGTTCCGTTGACTGATGAAATATTACTAAGATCTGATAACTGGCTGAGATTACTGAGATTACAGATATTACTGAGATTACTGAGTTTTCCTGAATCATGAGACTGACTGAATTCTACTGAACATGGCTTGATTGAGATTATCTAGAAAACTTGACACTGGCTCTAGGCACACAGCTAAATTGTTGGGTACAAGTACCCCCAGGACTAGATAGCATGAAATTGACAAGACATGACACTTCTAGACACATGACCATAGTCAACAATTCATAGTAAAATCATTGGAGATTTTCATAAAGTATTCACATGCTATAAGCTTACACAAGAATAGGAACACATGCAAACATTTCATAATTTCATAAATCTAATCTCATGAGCATTACGTCAATCCATTACAAAGCATAACAATAATTTGGGAGTCATATCGAACATAAGGGAGAAACATGGATTCATCAATTTTGGTCACAAATGAGTCATAAGGCATAGTTCTTATGTTCTTAGGCATTTTATCAAACACCTTGTATGCATATCTTAAGGCTTAGGCATGAATATTGAAACAACACATCATGGCAATAGTTTACATTTTCAATGCAAGAATTCAACCACATACAAACATATTTTCATGATATCATTAAAGACTTCAACTTGGAAATCAAACAACAACATAAACATGGATATAATTCAATTCATACCATGGAATCCAAAGTTTATATTTTTAATAGGGTTTCTTCAGCTTTTTTGGTGAAAGGAACCCATGAATCAACACTTGACATACCTGGGTAGATGATTTCTTCCAGATTGGTGAAGGAAATCTTGAATTCTTGCCTTGGGATTAAACACCTAGGGTTTCTTATTCTTGGGGATTGATCTTTGAGAGAAACCCTAATTCGTTGTTGTGGAGGAATAAAAAAGTTATGAGCTCCAGTATGGTATAATTAGGGGTCAAAACAGGTGGAAAAAAACCCAAATACCCTTTTAAAAATGGCTTAAAATTACTGATTGGAAATGGGATAGCTTGGTTGAAGGTCCGTCACTAGTCGACGGTCCATTGGTCCTGATCGTCGCACCTGGCCAGAACCTAAACTTTCTACCTCATCTGTGATGGTTTGGGTGATGGTCCATCGCTATCTCGATGGTCCGTCAGTCCTAACCATCGTACTTGGCTAGAAGATAGGTTCACTGCCTTAGTCGCGACGGTCCATCACTAGATAGACAGTCCATCTGCCTGACCATCGCTTCTTGGTGGTTCCAACAGTTCTCTATAAAACGTCCATAAATCTTTACTCCAATACCAATTTTGATAAAATTTTTATCATTGGAAAACTAATTCAATTTCCCACATGATAAAAAGTTCAAATTGGGGAAATTCTATCTGATTTAAACATTAATCATTTAGGAAGTCATCACTAACTATTCTAGAGACTAGATATGACTTAAAGAAAGTTTGGGATATTACAATATCTCCACCTTGGGAACATTCATCCTCAAATGGGACTGACTAGACTGAGAAAGTTGATAGATTGATCTTACTTAAGGGACATAAATATTTGAGCATGTCTATATTACTAGAACTTCTGATATACTGAAATCTCATACTGAATATGCATGTCTGATACATGGATATATGACAGATAGTCTTCATAAATGCATGACTTAAATTACTGAGAAGCTTAGTTTCTCATGATGAGAATGCATATCTTATGCATGAATATGTGGCTGATATGATACCTAAACATATGACTTGATATGCTAGTGTATTTGATACTAAGTTTATAACTAAAATATAAATATAAGACTGAATAAATGTAAGAAAACCTGTTACCTTGGGCTGAGTCTGAGTTTGAGGAGAAGAGGTGAGGATACTTGGTTCGCATGTCTGCTTTTGCTTTCTAAGTAGCTCCATCAACGGACTGATTCCACCAAAGAACTTTGACTAAAGGTACTTCTTTTTTCCTCAGTCTACGAGTCTGGTAGTCTAGAATTTTGACTGGAATTTCTTCATAAGAGAGATTGTTCTGAATGTCTAAGCGCTCTATCGAGACTATAACTATTGGGTCATCTATGTAGTTCTTTAGCAAGGAGACATAGAACACTAGATGAATGGAGGCTAGATCTGAAGGAGCCCTGCTCTAACCATGAGAACTGATATCTCAAACAATCCCTAAGACTATAAGGAATGTACTTCTCCAAGAAGATCTTACAGAACTGGGTAAATATCAGCAGAGAAGATCTAGCTGGCCTAGAATAAAGATAAGCTCTCTACCAATATTGAGCTTCCAAGTCCTACTAAAAAGAACTGTAATCCACACCACAAGTCTCAACTATGCCCAAATTATGGAGCCTATGCTAATAACCAATCAAGAACGCATACGTATCCTCACCCGATGCATTATAAAACCTAGGAAGAGTCAATTTCAAGAATGTAGCAAACATTTTATGCTCCTCAAAATTGGAAAAATTCTATCTGATTTAAATATTAATGATTTAGGAAGTCATCACTAACTCTTCTGAAGACTAGATATGACTTAAACAAAGTTTGGGGTATTATAGAAATTCTTCCATCCCATTTGGGGATAACGCTGAAGGAGTATGCCCTATGTCTGGAGTACATTTTCAATCTCAAGGTTCTATTCCTAATGGTGCTGGAGTTCTTCCTATTCTAGCTATTTTTTCTCAGTCCCCTCAGTGCAACGTGATGAACATAAAATTTTATTAGTCTATTTATGTTATTGCCTAATTGGTTGTTACTTAGGCTGAGCGGCATATGGCTTGTGTTTTATCTTTTGAGGCCACAAGGGTTGGTCAATTTGTGAAGATGGGTCCTCCAATTTTTATTAGAGTAAAAGTTGAGGAGGATCCATAAGGCTTCTTATATGAGATGGAAAATATCTTTCGGGTGAGGTAGACTACTAATTTAGAGAGGGCTAACTTCACAGCTTATCAACTCAAAGATGTTGGTTATTAGTGGTATGAGGAGTGGGATATGAATAGAAGTGATATTGAAGAGGAAGGGTTGTGAGAGGCTTTTTCAAATGCCTTCTTAGATAATTTCATTCCTTGAGAGTTGAGGGAAGCTAAGATGGAGGAGTATGTGAACCTCAGGCTGAAGAAAATATTAGTAAAGAAATATGCTTTGAAGTTCCATCAACTATCAAGGTATACTTCTGACTTAGTGGCAAATATGAAGTCGCGAATGTTTGCTTCTGGGCTGGATAAAGATTTGATTTTTGAGAGCACGACTTCTTTGCTGATTAAGGATATAGACATTTCTAATTTGATTGATAATATGTAGCAAGTTGATAATGAGAAGAGGAGGCAGGTGAAGTTTGGGGATAGGCATAGAAAGAGGAGCAGGTTTTTTGATCAAGAAAGTTCTCTGTCTTAGGGTGGTAAAGATATTGGCAAGTGAAAGAAATAAAAGTAGGGGAGTTATTGCTCCTTTTTCGCTCGTACTCCTTATCAATCTGGTGGTGTGGGTCATCAAGGTGGTGATAATTCTCAAGCCCAGGTTGCCCAATCTCAGGAGAGTAGAGGTCAATCAGTTTCTTTTTGTCCTCCTTGTCGATTTTCTAGTCATCCTCATTGGGGTTATTACAATAAAGGAAAGGACAAATGCTTCAAGTGTGGCCAAGTAGGCCATTGACTCAAGGATTATCCACTTAACAAATTTGTGATGGGGGCGAATAAGATTCATGTGTCTTTATTTTCTACTCCTGCGCCTGGTGGTGGGCATCTGTTTCTATTACTACTACTATTTCTAGTGTTGGTCAGAATAGGTTGTATGCTTTGGCATCTCGACAAGAATCTGAGGCATCACCTAATATTGTTACTGGTACATTACATCTTTTCTTTTATGACATTTATTATTTACTTGATCTGGGGTCCACTCTTTCTTATGTGACTCCATATGTGGCTGTGTCTTTTGGTTTTGATCTATAAGTCATTTCGGATCCATTTTCTATTTCTACCCCAGTAGGAGACTCAATTATTGCTAAGAGAGTCTATAGGGGGTATGGTATCTGTCGGTAGCAAGAAAACCTTAGCTAATCTATTATAGTTAGATATGGTAGATTTTAATATAATTCTGGGTATGGATTGGTTGCATTCTTGTTACATGTCTTTGGATTGTTGGACCTATAAGGTTATCTTTAAGTTCCCTGGTGAACTGGTTATAGAATGGGAAGGTAGTTCCTTATCTCCTTGGGGGAGGTTTATTTTTTATCTTAGAGCTCGGAGGTTAATCTCCAAGGGTTGTCTTTATCAATTGGTCCAGGTTAAAGATTCCAACTTAGAAAGTCCTTTTTTGTCTATGGTCCTTGTGGTTAATAAGTTTCCAAAGGTCTTTCTTGATGATCTTCCCGATGTTCCTGGGAAATAGAGTTTGGTTTTGATTTGCTTTCGAACAGTCATATAATTTTAATTCCTCTATATAGAATGGATCCAACTGAGTTAAGGGAACTCAAAGAGAAACTTAACGATCTTCTGGACAAGAGGTTTATTCATCTTAGTATTTCTTCATGGTGTGCATCGGTGTTGTTTGTGCAATAGAAGGATGGTTCCCTTCGAATTTACAATGACCATAGGTAGATGAACATGGTGACGATCAAAAACAAGTATCCTCTTCCCCAGATAGATAACTTTTTTGACCAGTTTCAAGGTTCCAAGTTCTTCTCTAATATAGATCTTTGGTCTTGGTATCATCAGCTTAAGAATAAGGAGGATAATATACCTAAGATGGCTTTTCATACTCGGTACGATCATTTTGTGTTCTTGGTGATGTCATTTGGGTTGATTAATGCTCCGACAGCATTAATGGACTTTATGAGTTGAGTATTCAGGTAGTATTTGGATCTCTTTGTCATTGTGTTTATTGATGACATTTTGATTTTTCCAAAGAGTGAGGTGGATTATGCTAATCAAATCCATGTGGTTTTGTAGACCATGAAGGAAGAAAAGTTGTATGCCAAGTTCTCTAAGAGTTTTGGTTTAATCATGTGACATTTTTTTATCATATAATTTCTAGTAAAAGAAAAATAGTGTATCTGAAAAAGGTTGATGTAGTGAAGAGGTGGCCCTGGCCCATGACTCCATCCAATATTTGAAGCTTCTTGGGTTTAGCCGGGCATTATAGGTAATTTTTGGAAAGATTTTGTTCGATAGTTGCTACTTTGACTAAGTTAACTCAGAAAAAGGTTAAGTTTTTTTGTCAGATGCTTATGAAGAGAGTTTCAGAAGTTTAAGAATAAGTTGTCTTCGGCTCCAATCCTGACTTTTCCAGAAGGAAAAGATGGGTTTATGGTTTATTGTGATGCATCTCGAGTAGGGCTTGGTTGTGTTTGGATACAGCATAGAAGGTAATTGCCTACACTTCTAGGAAGTTAAACGTACATAAGAGGTATTATCCTACTCATGATTTGGAATTGTTGGTAGTTGTGTTTTCTTTGAAAATATGGCAGCATTATCTGTATGGTGTTCACGTGGATACCTTTTCTAATCACAAAAATCTTCATTACGTGTTCTCTCAGAAAGAGCTTAATCTTAGGCAGGGGAGATGGCTTGAACTTCTCAAAGATTATGATATGAGTCTTCACTACCACCCAGGTAAGGCTAATATGGTTTTTAACGCTCTTAGTAGGTTATCCATGGGTAGTCTGGCTCATGTGGAGTAAGGAAAGTGGAAATTGGCAAAGTATATTCACTGTTTGGCTAATCTGGGGTTTGTTTCTTGGACTCTAAGAATGGTTGTGTGTTGGTGCAGGAGGTGGTTTGATTGTCTCTTGATATAGAGATTAAGGAAAAGCAAGCGTTAGATCCTGTCTTGATAAAAATCAAGAGTGCGCTAGTGGCCAAAAAGTGGTGGTGTTTGAGATCAGTAGTGATGGTACTTTATGGTACCAAGGGAGTTTGTGTGTTTCTGATATCGATAGGTTACAACAAAAGGTTTTGGCTGAGGTGCATGAATCACGCTATGTTGTTCATCCTAGCTCAACAAAGATGTGTCATGATCTCAAAGATGTTTATTGGTAGAATGGTATAAAGAAAGATATGGTTGATTTTGTGGCCAAGTGTATGGTGTGTTAATAGGTTAAGGTTGAGCATATGAGGCCTGGTGGGTTGTATCAAGAAGTAGAGATGCCCTAGTAGAAGTAGGAGATGATTAATATGGAATTCATTACCAGTCTTCCTCTGTCTCAGAATTAATTTTATTCGGTTTGGGTCATCGTGGATACGATGACTAAGTTCGCATACTTTTTACCAGTATGGAATATCTTTTCGTTGAAGAATTATGTGAAGTTGAAAAGAAGAGGAAACTCAGTCCTCAATTTTTTGGAACTTATGTGATTTTACGGAGAGCTAGCAACGTTACTTATGAGTTGGTGTTGCCATCTAACTTGAGTTTGGTTCATCAGGACTTTCGTGTTTCTATGTTAAGGAAGTGCATTGGTGATCCTTCTTCGGTTGTTCCTTTGGAAGGATTGGGTATTTTTGATTCTTTATCTTATAAAGAGGTCTCAGTTTAGATATTAGATAGGCAAATTTGGCAGTTACGGACCAAGGATGTGGCTTTGGTTAAGGTCCTATGGTAGAACCATAAGGTGGAAAAATCTCTTGGGAAGCGGAAGAGGACATGAAGCCCAAATATCCTCATTATTTTCTACTTATGAGATTCCTACGGAAGGTATGTGTCTTCAACACATCTTTATTTTTTGATTTTGTTAAAGAAAAAATTAACATCTTTACCCCTTTGTTTTCAAACTTTATTGAAAGGATATTGGATAATGTAAATGACTTGGTGTGTGGTTACCCCTACCTTGTCTGACATTTGGGGATGAATGTTCCTAGTGGGGAAGATTGAAATATCTTGGATTTTGACCTATAAAAAATTTCTAGGAATTCCATTCTCCAGACCTAATACAACTCATGGGTACGAGCCGTATGTTAGGGTACAAATAGTATGGTTCTGTCGTATGCTAACTAGTGTTAGCCGGTGGGATGTTTTTGGTTACTGGAATGGGTATGATGATGGGTATGAATCGTAAGGGCTTGGTATGAGTCATATCAAGGACTCATATAATGGGTAGTGTTTGATCCTCTTCGTATTCTAACCTGTCAAAAATACGAGTCATCAGTCTAGATCATTTGTTGTAGTTACGACTTGGTTGGATGAGTCATATACTAGATAGTGTCTGATTTAAGGTTGAGGCTTGGATAATAGTAAAGGGTACCGATCATGTAGAAGGATATGACTTGTATGGGTTAGTCGTATCCCTGTGATGGGATATTTAAAGGACTTAAGTGGCGGTATTCTGGACATTTTCCTACTTACCCTAATTAGGACCCACAACTTCTAATATACTTAAGAGGTTATTTACCCTAATATTCTATTTATTAACACTTAGAAACTATTCCAAAATACTCCATAATACTCTCAAGAGCTTTTGGGGCAAGAAGGCTAGGTTTTTATCTTGAGGATTTCTTTAAGGCTTGTCTTGGTGATTTCTTTTGTTCAATTCTTCGGTAAAAGGTATGATTCTCTTCCCTAATTATAATTTCAACTAAATGTATGGTTTATACGATTGATTTCATGGTTTTACTATTTCATGATTATGGCTTTCAACTATTATTTTGGGGTTTTAATCTTAAATGTTTGGTTATGGTTCCCTGTGGTTTTAATTATGCTTTTATATGCATTAATGGTGGTTTTGGACATATAGATTGCATGGTAAAGGTTTAATGGTCTTTGGAATTGATTTTTGTTATATTATACCCCTAAGGTGTTTGATAAAATGCTTATAAAGATATGTTCATTGTGTTGACTTCTTTTAATGGAACTCTTGCATGTTTTAAACTTTGTAAAGGAACTTTGCATGGTTTAAATGGTTTGAAAAGGTTTAAAGGATAAATAGTTATGCTTGTGGAGAACATAGGAGTCTCCCAAATTGTTTAATGTTGTATATGGAAGGGCACTTAAATGTCCCCTAACCTAAATAGTTTGTCAAAGGATATTACTTACAAGTAAGGGATGTTTTAATGATACTACTAATATTGGCCTTGGTTAGTAAAATGGTAAATTTATTTGGTTGGTTATTTGTAAACAATTTCAATTAGGCATTAACAGAGGGGTATGTAGCAAAGTCATGGAATGTAGGGGTCCTGAGGGGACCAAAATTGGAAACTCATATTATATGAGGATTAGTCTTAGTGTACCGTGTGCATGAATTCACACTATTGGGGGATGTACTAGTCATCCCATGGTATACTTCCCTAGTCGTGCGGCTACATACACTAAAGCCCTTTCAGTAGGGGGAGCTGAACCCATATTACCCGTGGGTGGTTTAGGACGCCAAGCTACACAGCCTAGGTAAAGGTTTTCAATGCATGCTAAACCCAGTTCCCTTTCCCAGCACTTATATACATATGTGGTTTTATGCATTATGGATGGTTTTACTTGGTTTTCTATATGGCATTATTTTATCCTTATCCTGAGATTTATGCTAGCAGTCACTCTCTAACCCTGTCTACTAGTGGTTGTATACCCACACTATAAAGGAACTGTCCATTCTACTCCTCCTGTTTAGCATGCGGATTTGGTATCAGTATTTGGACTGAAATGGTATGCTTCCATCCTTTTGAAAGTCATTATTTCATCTTTTGGATTTTTTTACATACTTTTTCTTTTATTTTGGATATTGGTTTTGTCCATGGTTGGGGGCGTGTCCCAACTAGATTTGCTTACACTTTTGGATAGAGGCTTTGTGGTACTTCTAGGGGTTGGTATAGGTAGGATCAGTATTTGTATTTGCTATGGCATCAGCATTGGTGTTGGGTCTTACACCCTTGGATGATATTTTCTATTGTTCTATCGTATTACATTTTAGGATTAATTATATTACATTTTGTATAATTTAATTGGTTATGGCCTAACTTATGACATATGGTTTAGTTTGGTGTGGTTGGGTGGTTGGTGTGATATGGTTGGACTCGGTTGGATCGATCACAGTTGAGACCTTATCCCAGAGTCTTGATGAGAACATTTACGCATCTTGTTATATGTTTGAAATTCAGCCCATCAAGGGTTAGATAAAGGTGGATGGGTTAGGTAGTAGGGGGCAGTCCCCGGTCCTGATTGGACTTGGTATGCCTATTACGACAAGGCCCAGGCTCTTGTCAGGTCAGCATAATAGTGGGTTTACAGCACTAAGAGCCCAACCTCAGGCTAGTGGGGCTCTGTCAGCTCCATCATATCCTCCTTGTAGATTATGTGACTAAGTTCACCATGTTAGTTATGAAGAGGGGAGGAACAAGGGCTTTAAATGTGGTAAGATTGGTCATATGTAGAGGGATTTTCCATCTAAGGTTGCTTTTGGGGAAAATAAGATTCATGTGGCTACTTCATTAGCTCCAGCACCAAAAGGTGCTACTTCTGCTTGTGGCTCCGACACTAGTCAGAACCTTCTATATGCTCTGCTCTCGTAATGTATATTGTATACTTGATATTGGGTCTACTCTCTTTAATGTGACCTCTTATGTTGCTATCCATTTTGTCTTTGATTCTAATGTATTTGGACCCCTTATCCGTGTCCACCTTGGTGGGCAACTCTATTATGGCAAAAAGGGTCTATAGAGGTTGTGTGATGTCAATCTATGGTAGAGAGACCTTGGCAGATCTGATGGAGTTGTACATATGAGACTTTGATGTGATTTTGGGGATAGATTGGTTGCATTCGTGCTATGTGTCTCTTGAATGTTTGGCCTAAAAGATCAGTTTCCATTTCCCTAATAAGCCGATGATCGAGTGGGAAGGTAGTTCCCTACTACTGAAGGGATGGTTCATCTCATATCTTAGATCCTGGAAATTAGTTTCTACAGGGTGCCTCTATCACTTAGTTTATGTCAACAATTCTAGAGTCGCAGGTCCTTCTTTGCAGAGTATCCTTGTGGTTAGTGAATTTCCTGAAGTATTCCTTAATGATCTTCCTAGTATTCCTTCCAATAGGGAAATTAATTTTGGAATTGATATTATTCCAAACACTTTTCATATTTCTATCCCTCCTTACATAATAACTATGGCCGAGTTAAAAGAACTCAAGGAGATACTAAAAGATCTTCTTGATAAAGGTATTATCCACCCCAGCGTGTCTCTATGGGGTGCTCTTATTCTTTTCATGTGTAAGAAGGATGGTTCCCTTCAGATGTGTATTGATTACCGCCAATTGAATAAGGTGACTGTGAAGAATAACTGTCCACTTCAGAGGATTGATGATCTATTTGATCAAGTTTAAGGTGCTAAGTTCTTTTCTAAGACTAATCTCTGGTTGGGTTACCATCAGTTGAAGATTAGGGAGGCGGATATTCCTCAAAACTGCCTTTTGAACCCGATACAATCATTTTGAGTTTTTGGTGTTGTCCTTTGGTTTGACTAATGCTCTGAGAGCATTTATTGATCTTATGAATTAGGTTTTCCGTCAGTTCTTGTATTTTTTTTATTGTGTTATCGATGATATTTTGGTATATTCTAAAAGCAAGGCGGATTATGCCGATTACCTCCATCGGGTGTTATAAACCTTGAAACATAAGCGGGTGTATGCAAAATTTTCTAATTGTGAGTTCTGGATAAATGTTATGACTTATCTAGGACATGTTATTTCAAGTGAAGGAATCATGGGGGATCCACAAAAGGTTGTGGTTGTTACGAAGTGGCCTAAACCCACGACTCTAATAGACATTCAAAGATTCTTTGGTTTAGCGGGTTATTATAAAAGGTTCTTGGAGAGTTTCTCATCTATTGTTGCCCCATTGACTAAGTTGACTTAGAAGAAGGTGAAGTTCTTGTGGTCTGATGCTTACGAGGGTAGTTTTGAGAAGCTAACGGATAAGTTAACTTCAGCTCTAGTCTTGACTCTTCTAAAGGGCAATGATGGGATTGGTCTATTATGATGTGTCCCAGGTAGGATTAGGTTATGAGTTGATGCAGTATGGAAAGGTGGTTTCTTATGCTTCTAGGCAGTTGAAAGTTCATGAGAAGAATTATCCAACTCATGATTTGAAATTGTTAGTTGTGGTGTTTGCATTAAAAATCTGGCAGAATGATTTGTATGGGGTTTATGTTGATAGATATTCTGATCATAAGAGCCTGTAATATGTGTTCACTCAAAAATAATTTAAGCTCAGGCAATTAAAATGGCTTGAGCTTCTCAAGGACTATGGCATGAGTCTTCACTATCATCCAGGTAAAGCTAACGTTGTTGCTGATACTCTTAGTCGGTTTTCCATCAGAAGCTTGTCTTATATGGATAAGAAGAAGAGGGTTTTGGTGAAGGATATTCACCATTTTGCTAATCTCGTAGTTCTTCTTTTGGATTTTAAAAATGGTGGCGTGATTGTTTAATAGGTGGCAAAGTCATCTCTTGGTGCCAAAGTGTAGGATAAGAAAATGTTGGATCCTATTCTGATCCAATTGAAGAATGATGTAGGTAGGCAGAAAGTGATGATTTTCGAGATTGGTGCTGATGGTATCTTGATCTACCAAGGCAGACTATGTGTTCTCAATGTTGGTGGCTTGTGAGAAAAAATTTTGGCTTAAAGCTCATAAGTCGCGTTATACTAGTCATCCTGGTTCGACGAAAAATGTATCATAATCTTAAAGAGATTTATTGGTGGAATAACATGAAGTGGGATATGGTCAATTTTGTGGCTAAGTGCATGCTGTGTCAACAAGTGAAGGTAGAGAACTTGAGGCCCGATGGGTTAACTCAGGAGAATGAGCTATCGGTGTGGAAATAGGAAATAATTAATATGGATTTTTTTATGGGTCTTCAGTGTTCTAGTAACCAGTTTTATTGGATTTGGGTCCTCATGGATAGGATGACTAAGTCTACTCACTTCCTTCCCTTGAGGACTAATTATTCTTCTGAGGATTATGCTAAGTTGTTCATTGAGGAGAAGTGAAGTTACACGGTACTCCAATCTCCATCATATCTAATCAGTGTCTCTAGTTTTCATCTTACTTTTAGAGGTCGTTCCAGCGAAGCTTAGGGACTAAGGTAGCCCTTAGTACCACTTTCTACCCACAAATGAATGGGAAAGTGAAAAGGGCAATTTAGGTCTTAGAAGATATACTTCGGGCTTGTGTGTTTGGTTATGGTGGTAGTTGGGTTGACACTTACCTCTCATAGAATTTTCTTACAACAACAGTTATCACTCTAAAATTGGTAGATTGCTCCGTTTAGCGCCTTATATGGTAGGAGGTGTAGGTATCCTATTGGGTGTTTTGAGATTGGTAAGAATAAGTTGTTTGGCCCTGATTTGGTTGACCAAGCCATGGAGAACGTGAAGGTAATTCAACATTGATTTAAGGCCGCCCAAAGTTGCCAAAAGTCCTATGCGGATGTAAGGGAAAGGGAGTAGGAGTTCAGTGTTGGTGATTAGTGTTCTTAAAGGTGTCTCCCATGAAGGGAGTGATGCGATTTTCCAAGAAGGAAGCTCAGTCCCCGTTATGTCGGTCCGTACTAGGTTGTGAAAATGGTTACTAATATTGCATATGAATTAAAGTTTCCTTCTAGCTTGAGTCCATTTATGTAATGTTCCATGTTTCCATATTAAGAAAGTAGGTGGCTGATCCTTCAACAGTTGTTCCTTTGGAGGAGGTGGGTATTTTCGATTCCTTGTCATAGAAGGATGTCCCGATTGAGATTATGGATCGACAATATTACGCCCCAAAAATGGTCTCAAAACATCACACAGTCCTTAGGACCATAGGTGATCCCAAGCTAACCCTTCAACTGGCATAACTCATAAGCAACTGAATAAAATATATACATCTGAACGAAATAAGCGGAAGATTACTCTTTTGTATATCTGATCATTACAAAACTAAATTAAAATGAGTACAATTCTTCTTTTACAAACCAAACTGGAATCAAATACCTTAACTCTACTGACTGTCTATGAAGCCTCTACTAGTATTGACTTTAGGTAGCCGGGACATGACCCCCAGCTATCCCAATCAATACGACTGAATAAATAAAAATAAAATACTGCCCAAACTATATGACTGACTCGAGCCCTTGAATTAAGAGGACTCGTCACCTACTGACTGGAAGCTACAAACTGTCTGAATATGGTATGTATGCTACACCTGAATTGATACCTAAATTATGAGATAATGTAGCACATAAACATATATGTGGATCAGTACTTTAAGGATGTACTAAGTATATGGGGTGAAATGCATAAGTAAAACATCATCTTATCATCATAATTCGTAAAATAATGCATGCTAAATGTAAATGACTAAATAAGTTGGAATATCTAAAATATTGAAAATAATAGTCATAAGAAGCAAGTCATGCTTTATAAATCTAGTGAGTCATAACATGTAGTTCTAAAAGTTGTACTTATATTCCCTCTTTAAATCATACTGTCTAAGTGTAGAAAGGACTCACTCAAAAATCTGAAATCTGAAAATTCAAAACTATAACTACTATCTTTTCGAAAAGCATAATCCTAGTAAAATATGTAAGCCTTTACACTTAGTCTTACAAAAACTTTTCTATCATTATTTTCCTTTGAAACTGAGAGACTTTGGGAGCTTTGGAAACTTGGAACTTTGGGACTTAGGGAGTTTCTTCTAAACGACATAATCCATGTGAACTGACATGGAGTCCAACGTCTTGCCCACGTTAGGGAGAGTTGTTTTACCCTTGCCATCAGAATAGAACCTTAACTTAAGTAATCACTATCTTAGCCCACTATGGGCAAATCAGAAACCTACAGTGGCACGTAGTTCTGGGTCATGAAACCTTGGAATCATACCCAACTCAGTGCTAAATACTACTCCCATACTTGTTGCTCAAAACTTTTAGGAATTCTACCTCAAAACAGCACAAGGGTTTATAATGAAAACCAATTATACTTTTCTTTGCTTTAAATCATAAATAATATGGATTCCTATCTTAGCTTAGGTTCAGAAGATCAATCTTTCTTTAATATCTGAATGCTTGCTTGTTAAAGCATGCTAATAATATACTCTTTATGAAATATCAAAAATTCATACTTAGGTTTATAGCATATGTACTTAAACGATCACAATTTCATAACAAAACTTAATTCTCAACAATTATCTTGGAAACACTTGAAAACATCAATTCAAAATAGGGATGTATAATTCATGATATAAATCCTCAATTCAAAGCATAAATAGGTGGGATAAACAGGCAATCCAAGGCTCAAATCACTTATATCTTCATAAACTTAACAAGATACTTTGGGTATAAACCCCAACTTGTAAATCATGTAATATTTAATAAAATTCAAGTTTTTGGGCACAAGAACGAAAGATTTGTCCTTGTTCAACCCCCACATACCTTCGATGATGAATTAGATGAACAAGTTTGCTCTTAGGATTCTATTTGTGCCCTTGAATGATGATTCTTGGAATTCTTGAATTGCAAACTTTGAATCTTGCATTGATTTGGAAAAAGAATGGTGAAATATTGGGGATTATTGAAGTTGAATGTTGAATCTTAGGGTTTTGCTTGAGATAAACTTTGATGAATATAGCATAAAATTCTTGTAATAGGCTTAAATCTTTTGTTTGAATGGAATTGGGGCTGGGAGAATGACCAAAGTACCCTCTTTAAACACCTAAATAGAACTGGAAAAATGACAAAAAATCTAGATTTACTAGGCCATTGTGATATGCCACTGCCACGGTGGGTCATTGGAAAAGGACTAATGGGAACTGGGCACTTACTGTGATGCGCCACAATTGTGGTGCCCCTTGGATTGCCATTTTGGCCCTTGGTGCGATGCGCCCGCATTGTGGAGTCTCACTAGAATGGGACAATTCAGAAAATAGGTTAACCCATTACGCGGTGCTATCGCGCGAGGCCACTGGAATTTTACGATTGCGGATTTTTCCCTCTCCGTGATGCACCAGTTCCCAGGTGGCACACTGTCAACTTAAAAATGTCATAACTCCTTCAGCGAGTGTCGGATTTAGGAAAATTTAGTATCGATGGAAAGCTTATTCAATTTCCCACACAATAAAAAGTACTGCATGAAATAAATGATATTCATCTTTGAAGCAAATTCTTGGCATTCTAGGGATGAATTTAAGATAGGAAAAGTATGGGGTGTTATAATATCTCTCCCTTGGGAACATTCATCCTCGAATGTGGCTATTTAAGCTAAAAAGTCTGAGGAATTTGAGGTTATAAACTATCATACACAACTGAAATAAGTTGTATAACTTAATCTTAAGCATAATGAGATACTGAACTTATTTGCGCGTGCATGAATTCTCATGAAAATTGCTATATGGCTGAGATAAAATCGAGAGTGACAACTTATGAGTTACCATTACTTTAGGCTGGATCAGTTTTCTTGAGGAAAATAATGAGAGGTTTATGACATGAAAACTCGGGGCATTACAACATCCCCCCCTGGGATCGTTCATCATTGAATGATACAAATTTGGTTGGAATACTAGGAAAAGACTGAAATACTGATGAACTGAATCATGACTTAATATTGGAATCTGAAACTGATGCATATACTGAGATGAATCCTCAATTTACATAGATGCAAACAAACTACCTCTTGAAATGACCATACTCATGAAATTTCAGGTAGTGAGACTAGATTAAATCGAAAGATGGAAAAACTGTAGAGATTTGTCTGTCTGACTGTCAAACTAGATTGCTGGCTATATGGACTGGATCATACTAAATTCTCATGTCCAAATGTAGTATTTCTTCAACACTCTTCTAGGAAGTTATAATGATATTAGGGAGCAAACAAATCTGGGCATGATCTGAACAAGATCTCTGAATAAGGAATTACAACATTGCTCCAAATCCATAACATGGTACATAGGCCTATAAATCGTAAGCTAGGATAGAATTACTAGCCTTAAGAAATGTAAATCCTTACTTTCAAGCTTAGCAATGCTTCTGAAATAGTTCGTCAACTATACTATTCCCCCTAATACCATACTTGCTTGATTCAAGTTATAATTTTTTTCACATGGCATTGATAAATCTGTCTGTTAAATTCAAACTGAACTAAATTTTGTCATCTGGGTCAAGCCTAACTCGTAATAACAAGGTACTGCACCTAACACCATAAGACTAGTCTAAACCATGGATTCAATACCCCAAGCATTTTCATAACTACTCGCCTCTAGGATAATTCTCCATACCACTTCCACAACTAAATTCAAGTTCCTACTAGAAATTTGTTAGTGCACAACATACCTATCACCTTATAAACCAACATAACATCTAAGCCTATCTTCCTAACCACATATGCATTTATAAGCAAATACCCATAAGAGCATCCTTCTCATATTCTCTAAAACCTCTATCAATAACAACTTCCATACACTATTCAATTCTTAGGAAGACACTCATAAAATATTCTCCACTAACCAAGTCATACACAAGAAAATAAACTTCTCCTCAAAAATTCTTTCAAACTTATAGACTTACACAAAACCAGCTTACACCAATCTTCCCAAACATAACACATTTGTTATCTCCTATCCACACAATTCCTTATCATTACTATCTTCACCTGAGGGAGGTTACTGAAATGTTGGAATGTCAGGATCCATAACATAAAGGGATACTAAGCATATCTCAACACTTCACCGAGGCCTGAGGAATCGAGTATTCATGACATGGATTAATTAGAGATATCTAATCTGAGGATGTTCATGATGTAAATATGAATTCCATTAATCATTACTAGTGTTACATGAGTATTGAAATTGAACTTATTAATAACTTCTGGAATATGATTCCAACTACTTGATAAACTGGAACTCCTCACACTAGGAACTGGGAGAGTACATGATTCTCTAGTAAATGCATGAACATGAACTATGATCTTGGGACTGAAACATAAGGCATGAGTATATATTTGGATAACTGAAAAACAAATACTAAAATAAGAATGGGTTGAGCCTCATCCTCATTTTCTGATGTTCTATAACATACTGGCATCATTACTTGAATATAAGAGCTTGACTCGGCTACTCGTTCTATCATCTCCCCCTTAGCTTTAAGCCATCATTCTAAGTCTGAGGAACCCTTTGCTAAATTTTAAGCTGGACTACACTCACTTCTCTCTAGAGTCTCAAACACAACAAAACACATAAATAATAAGCTTACTCTATCTTTATATAGCCTCACTAATCATCATATAATATCTGGAACACTTACTAACTTAGAATCTTCGTGAGTATCACCACATCGTGAGTTCACACCATCTAGAGCTTCAAATCTCATTTCTATTCGCTCAATCTTCAAAATTTTCAAACTTATATCCTAACTCTTAACAAGAATATCATCTACCTTTAATAAACCATACTGCTTCCATCATAGCCTACTTATATCGCATCTCTGAACCTATATTTCTAAACCTTAAGAATCAAGATGTTACCAACAGGGCTCAACATCATCTATCAATAACTCAACTCCTTAACTTAGCCATTAAGAACATCATATACTATATAACTAGTCTCCTTCCTCTTAGCAACTCAACAATACAACTAACCCCATACAACACGTAATAACCTCAGAAAATAATGCAACCCCATATCACCTTAGGCATACTTCTTCATCATGCATACAACTTCATACTTAATTATGAATTAAAATGCACTCAAACTCTTGCACCTACTGTTCAAGCCTACTAGATCATTTCCATATAACTAGCACCACTAACCAAGAAATCATTACATCCATCTTGATAACCATCAACTGTTCAAACTTAATGTCTAGTGCTAAACATAATTTAACCAACCACCTTGCATGTAATTCTCACTTGAAAGCTACAAAATAAAATATCAAGAAACACTTGTCCACTAGATCTTCATAACAACAATAACCCATCATAACCAATGGCCTATCTTATTTACAATCCATTAACACATCCTCCTTCTACCCATTATCACTATTTACCCTTCTATACATCTAAATTACTATAATAGCTCTATGAGTTTCAACTAAACTCCCTTTTATAATCTTAGGGAAAGCCTAAATTAACGCTACTAAACCACCAAACACTTCATTAATATCCTATACCTTTCGAACACCATAATTTCAATCAATAACTCTTTCCCTGCTTCAAGCAAACAACAATCCACCTTAACTAATGACTCCTCTTCCTTCAACTAAACTAACACATAAGAACATATCACCTTAACATAACTCATTAACATACACAAGTTATCTCTATACTTTCTATCAATCGACACTCTCACCTTTCTTGTCACTACTCTTCTATACCCATACTTCCAACTATAATAAGATTCTACCATTCATAAATCATTACACTAAAGCTTATAATATCTCTCAAATGCAAATTCTATTTAATAATCTAGATTTACACTATCTTTTTTTATGAGCACTATCTGCACTGAAGATATAATGAGAGATCTAAATGCATATTTAATTTGGTCTCAACTGAACAAATCATAAGGATGAGAATATAAACTTTCAACTTAAGGAACTTAACACACTTGGGAGCTCTTCTAAAGCCCTTTATGTGACTTCTGAAACTTCTTCTAGCAAAGCTGAGAGCATTACCTGGGAGGAATTGGAACTTTCTAATTATGTTATCTCAAGAATAATACATATATGAGGAATTTTGGGGTAACACACGAATAAATAGAAGATTCTGAGAAAACAACTTTACTGTATGATCTAGATTAGGAAAGAAAGGAACTTTTTTTAAATGCCTCGTAGCCCCTCAAAGAAACGTACAGATTTCTCCGTACCGTTATGTAAGACTCTACTAGACACGGCTTCATAAACACCATAGGATACTTGAACTCTGTGATCTGATACAACCTTTGTAACACCCAAAAAATGGACTCAAGATGTCACACAGTACTTAGAACCACAAGTGATCCCAAGCTAACCCTTTTACTGGTATAACTCATAAGAAACTGAATAAAATACATACATCTCAATGAAATAAGCGGAAGATTACTCTTTTCTAAATCTAATCAATAAAAAACTAAATTAAAATGAGTACAATTGTTCTTTTATAAAAAAAAAACTAGAATCAAATACCTTAACTCTACTTACTGTCTATGAAGCTTTTACTAGTATTGACTTTAGGTAGTCGGGACATGACACCCAGCTATTCTAAATTAATATGACTGAATAAATAAAAATAAACTACTGTCCAAACTATATGACTGACTCAAGCCATTGAACTAATAGGACTCGTCACCTGCTTACTGAAGTTACAAACTATCTGAATATGGTATGAGTGCTACACCTGAGCTGATACCTATATTATAAGATAAAGTAGCATATAGACATATATGTGGATCAGTACTTTGAGGATGTACTGAGTATATAGGAGTGAAATGCATAAGTAAAACATTATCTCATCATCATAATTCATATAAAAATGCATTCTAAATGTAAATGACTTACTTAATCTTGAATATCTGAAATACTGAAAATAATAGTCATGAGAAGCAAGTCATGCTTTATAAATCTAGTGAGTCATAACATATAGTTCTAAAAGTTGTATTCTATATTTAAATCATACATTATAAGTGTAGAAAGAACTCACTCAAAAATATAAAATCTAAAAACTAAAAACTATAACTATGATCTTTTTAAAAAACATAAGGTGAGAAAAATATGTGAGCCTTTACACTTAGTCTTACAAATGCTTTTATATCATTCTTTTCCTTTGAAACTGAGAGACTTTGGGAGCTTTGGAAACTTGGTACTTTGGGACTTAGAGATTTTCTTCAAACCAACATAAATAATGTGAGCTGACATGGAGTCCAACGTCTTTCCCATGTTGGGGAGAGCTGTTCTACTCTTGCCATCAGCATAGTACCATAGCTTAAGTGATCACTATCTTAGCCAACTATGGGCAAATCAGAAACCTACGGTGACACATAGTTCTGGTGCATGAAACCTTGTAATCATACCCAACTCGATGCTAAATACTACTCCCATTCTTATTGCTCAGAACTTTTAGAAAATCCACCTTAAAATAGCACAAGGGTTTATAATAAAACCAATTATAGTTTTCTTTGCTTTAAATCATAAATAATGTAGATTGTTATATTATCTTAGGTTCAAAACATTAATACTATTTTAAAATCTGAATGCTCGCTTGTTAAAGCATGCTAATAATATAGTATTCATGAAATACTAAAAATTCATCCTTAGGTTTAAAGCATATGTACTTAAATAATCATAATTTCATAATGATGCTTAATTCTCAACAATTATCTAGGAAACACTTGAAAACATCAATTCATAATAGGGATATACAATTCATGATATAAATCCTTAATTTAAAGCATAAATAGATGGGATAAATAGGCAATTCAAGGCTTAAATCACTTATATCTTTATAAACTTAAACAAGATGCTTTGGGTATAAACCCCAAATTGTAAATCATGTAATATTTAATAAAATTCAAGTTTTTGGGTACAAGAAAGAAAGATTTGTCCTTGTTCAAACCCCACATACCTTGGATGATGAACTAGATGAACAAGTTTGCTTTTGGGATTCTATTTATGCCCTTGAATGATGATTCTTGGAATTCTTGAATAAATTTGGAAAAAGAATGGTGAAATATTGGGAATTCTTGAAGTTGAATGTTGAATCTTAGGGTTTTTATTGAGAGAAACTTTGATGGATATTTGCATAAAATGCTTGTAATAGGCTTAAATCTTGTGTTTGGAAGGAATTGGGGCTGGGAGAATGGCCAAAGTACCCCCTTTAAACCCCTAAACGACACTGTAAAAATGACCAAAAATCATGATTTAATAGGCCACCACGACGCGCCACTATCATAGTGGTTCACTAAAAAAGGACGAACAAGAACTGGGCACTCATGGGATGTGCCATAATTGCGGTGCCCCTTGGATTGCCATTTTAGCCCTTGTCGCGCCGTGCTGCATCGCGAAGTCTCACTGGAATAGGATAATTTAAAAAGTGAGCTTCTCTTCAACGTGGGGATATCACGGAGAACCACTAGAATTTGACAATTGCAGATTTTTCCCTCTCTGTGACGCGTGAAGTGCCCTAGTGGCATATTGTCAACTTAAAAATGTCATAACTCCTTCATCGAGTGTCGGATTTAGACAAATTTGTTATCAATGGAAAGGTTATTATATTTATCACACAATAAAAAGTCAAAATCCTAAAAATACCATATAAAATAAATAGTATTTATCTTTGAAGAAAATTCTTGACATTCTAGGGACGAATTTAAGCTAGGAAAAGTACAGGGTGTTACAGGCAAGTTCGTTGATTGCGGACTACGGATGTGGCTTTGGTAAAGGTTTTTTGGAGGAACCATAGGGTTGAGAAAGCTACTTGGAAAGCCGAGAAGGACATAAAGTCCAAGTATTCATTCTTATTCCTTATTCCAGATAATCATGCTTGAGGTATGTGTATTTCTTAACATTTTTGTTTTCTATCTTTGTTAAAGGTAAGTGTGGTTGTATATGAAGTCAAATTATGATAATATGTGCCTTATCCTATCATTCGAGGATGAATGATCCTAAGAGGTGGGGTATGTAATGCCCCAATTTTTTTATCATTGAAAATTTTCTCCATTGTTTTAACTACGACCTACCCCTATGAGTCATAGGGTGTATTGATCGGTAATATCACCATATTCATAAGGTGTTTAGTAAATGGTGCATAAGTTGTTGCCCTGTGTAAAACATAGAGATACGAGTCATATGGAGTCTTAATCGGTCCCAGGGACCCAATTATAACCAAATCAGATAGTAAGTGGAAAAGTTTTTCTCTAACTATGAGTGGCTCTCTAAGATTCATAAGGACTTGTTATGATTCGTTGGGTGAAAATCATAGGATGTCCAGTGTTTACTCAATTGGGTTTAGTGTTGACTACAACTGGACCCTATGAGTCGTAGGGTCCCATTATGAGTTGTACTTGTTAAGTGGTAGGGTCAAAAGTGTATGGGAATCGTGGGAACTATCTTAGGTATGACTCATGGTTATGATTCATAATGAGTCTATACGAGTCATTTGGTGACCCTTAGTAGCTGACGAATACATTTTAACTTTTAAGTTAAGGGCACTTAGGGCAATTCCCTCCTTGCCCAATTAAAACCCTACGTCTATAAAGAACTTTAAGGGGGTTATATTTCATCCTTAACATACTCAAAAAATTTCAAAGCTCTCTCAAATTCTCTCAATAAGCCATACTTAAGTTTTCTAAGAAGTAGGTCATCCAAGGGCTCAAAGGTTGATTTCCTTCTATGAAACTTTGTATTTCATGCATATTACTCTTCCCTAATTGTTAATTTTTTAAAATCATATATTTTAAAGTATTTTTCATGAGATATTTATGTTGGTTTTGAAACAAGGGTTGAGGGTTTTGATTCCATGGCTTACATGTGATTATTCATGATTTAATTATTATTTTGAACTTATGGTTGTATGGGTATGGTTAATGAACTAGTGAATTGTGATATTCCCCAAACTTGTGACTTTTGAACTGTTTTTAACCTCAACCCTATATTTTGAAATTGATTTTTAATTATTATAAATGTGGGAATTGAACTATTGTTGAACTATTGCATTATAATTTTGAATTGAACCATTTGGGGTTGTGTAATTCCCCAAGCTAATGTAGAATTGAATCAAGAGGGTTGTAAATTCCCTAAAGTGAAGACAATTGATGTGGCATGTTGATTTTACCTTGCAAGTGTGGTTGGTATGATGATACCAGCAATGTATGCCTAAATGTGTATTGTGGTTCAATGAATAGGATTGTGTGATAAATATTTTTAATTAGATTTTAATGAGGGTTGTGTAGCTGAGTCGTAAAAGTGGAGTTCTGAGAGACCAACACTGAAAACCGCATTTGCCGACATAGAGGTGTATATAAATAAGAGTTTTTAGTCCCCCTTAATATTATTATCATATGATTAAAAGGTTCAATTCCCCCATATCCTATTACATAATTTGGTGCTCGTGTCACCTTGATATACCAGGAGGTTTGAATCCCCCATAATTCATATGTATATACCACTAGTTTGTGTTACTACACACATTATGGCCCTACCATCTAGGGGAGAGATAGTCCCATATACCCCGTGGGTGCCTTTGTATGTTATGATGGTTCAGTTATACAATCAAGCTAAAGTTTTAAAGTGAATGTTAAGCCTTTTTCCCTATTCCGGCATGTGATGTATATATGTATATGCCTTTAATTATGTGCATTGGATTTGAATGATTTAAAATTGTTGATCATAGCATTATGTTATACTTATCCCTGAGTTATATGCTAGCATTCACCCCACTAACCATCTTCGAAAACTATATCCCCATGCGATGTAGGAACTGGCCATACTTCTACTTCTCCTTCTTAGTGATTAAGATCTGAGTTTTGTTTGTAAATTTACATTGAAGTGGTGAGCTTCCATACTTCATAAGTATACATTCAATGTTTTGGTTTCGTATATATCAGACTATTTAGACTTATTTTTGGCTATAGTCGGGGACATGTCCCGATGATTTACTAATATTCAGTTTTGGTAGAGGCTTTGTTCGAACTACAATGGATATTGTGCAATATTGGTCGGTTGTTTTCCCGATTACCGATCATCGGTTGTAGATATGTTTTGAATTTCCTTAAAGTTGTTGCATGTTGTCTGTTATATGTTTGAATTTCATCCAACATTAGGGGGATATTATGTTTGGTTTAATTAGGTGCAGGGGGTGATCTTTGGTGCACGTGGGACTTGAGATACCCATCATGGCCAGGCTTGGTTTGGATCATGAAAATAACGATACCCATATTGCACCATTGTGCTTCGAGTCCAAAAACCATAAGTGGTTCCTACTTATATAAATTACATTTTTGAGTTGAATCCAACATCCATACATCATCATGGGATCATAACCCTCAAGAAATATGCGGTAATTTCCATGTAGTGATTGACATAGGACTTGTCATGATTGACATATCACCAGTACCAACAAATTCAAAACTTGTTTTTGACCCTCAAAACTCTTTTGGACTCTGATTTTTGCAAATAAACTATGTAAACCCACTAAATTTGATGTTTGGATACATTTGTGAAGTTAAATTTTCTATCCAAGGTAGTTTTGACCAAATATGGGTCCCACATCCATATTTTCTAATTTTCCAACTTTCTAACCAATAGGTCAAAATGAGCTTGGGTGTATTGGGACCTAAACCAAAGGTCTACTTAGACTAAAATAAATATTACGAAGCTACTGACACAGTCATATTTTACATCTAAGATTGTTTACTGAAAGTTTTGTTCAGTGGCCATTTGGAACCAGTGAAGACTTCAAAATAATAAATTGATTCTAAATACCAAACGAACTGCTTGGTAACCAAACTATCGCTCCCAGCAAGTCATAAATGACTTAGGGAAGCTATGGAAAAGACCTAATAGCAAAGATAATCAGACATATAAAAAAATGACCAGAAAGGGTCATTACATAAACTGTCGCTTAAGAGATGCACCAATTAGAGACTTGAAGAATTTCAGATCTCCACAGACCTTTCGAGATTCATCCAAAATCCTAAAAATAAAAATAACTATGCTACTAGACTAAATTTAATACTCCAAACTCAATTTTGATATTAGATTTTCAAAAAAATGTTGATTTCATAAAGTTGACCTATAATTTCACAACTTTCAAAATTGAGGGTCTAAATAAGATATAAAAGTCATAAAATCAAACCAACCATGTTACCAACCTAAACTCTATGTTTTGGATCTGCTGGAACATTCCAATTTACTATTTGATGCACATATCAATAACATTGACCAAAAATAACTATAAAGCCTTTATAACTACCAAAACCACAAATTCACACAACCACACCAAAATACATTAGAAATTGTGTGAATCATTCCCACACTCCAAAAATACCACAAAGCTACCACGGAAAGAAATAAAATGGTTAAATCATACTGAGATATATATTTCATAAAAATCACCAAAAATTAGGTCATTATAAAGGGACCCTTGATTCTAGTCCCAAGGCGTCTAGACTCTTTATGGGCTATTGGGTGGATTTTAGCCAAAACAGCTATTTCGGTGTGGAATCCACATTTTATTGAAATGACCCCAAATAGAAATTTTAATGGTGTTTTTAAGTAAAAAAATATCAAATTTGGTAGGGTAGCATAGTTCCTTTATGTCAACGGGATTCCTATCAAATCCCGAGGGTCCAATTCAAAACTTAGAAAATTTGCCAAATTACTAGTGCCTGGACTCAGCTGGTGCATCACTTAAGCAGAGGTCGCTTTAGCAAATATGACTTTAGCGACCAACCTTGGTCACCGTCTATCCATTTTAGTGGCCTCACTACTTTAGATAAAGGTCGCTTAAGTGATACTTATTCTCTTTAGTGTAGGTTGACAATTGATCTTGGCCACTTAAACGATGATTTGTTACTTTAATGATGACCGCTTAAGGCATCAATTGGATGTGAAAGAGTCATCGTTGATGTATATAATACTCTCATTTACTTCATGTCCCAAGTCTATATAATCCTATGACTAGGAGAATTATAAAGCTTGATTATTGGGTGTCAGGGTGTGTTTGAGAGTTTGTTGGGGGCATTCTCACATCAAGATTTTTGTAAGTTTCCTTTGATTTCTTAGTTAATTCTTCAATTTAACCCAAACACCTATATTCATCATGAGAGGATTTGCAAAAGTATTTGTTCTTAAATTTCATCCATTTTACGGGGCAAATGATCTTAAGCTTAGAGAGGCGTTTTGATGATTTCAAAGTTGTGTTTCCGCTAGCGGGTTCCACATGGAATTTTAGCATAATTTTGGACTTAAAGCATCTATATATAATATTTTTTATTTTATTCTCGTATTATTTTGAAGATCATTATTTTGATAGGATGGCATTGTGAGGAGGCTTCTTGGAGAGGAAAAACTCCAATTTAGTGGACTTTCTCATACTTCATCAGTGTCTAGGTAGGCTAGGCTTACTTTTCTCTTAAATTGAGATTTTTTATGGTATTATAATAGTATCATGCTAGATTTGGGTTGGAATTTATGGCTTGGTTGAATGTCTAGTGCAATTTATAATATTTAGCCGAATAGAGAGTCATTTTTAGGTAGAATTAATCCATCTCTTTTTTCCTTGAGTTAAATTGTTATCTTAGGACTTATGTAGACTTATTTAACACCTTGTAGTATAACTTGGAATTCTTACTCTATTTTTGAGAGAAATTTTCTTAATATGGATTTTTGGGCTTAGAAGAAGGCTTTGTTGATCCTCTTTTAAGTTATATATCCTAAGTAGCTCCTTGTAAACCATGGAGGTCATCTTTCATTGACTTTAATATGTTATTGAGTCATTGAATTGTTAAGACATCTTTACAACTCTTAACTATAATAGTTACCTCGCATCTACCTTAAAGGTAGGTTGTAGTCCGGTGTATATGAAACTAGTGTCATAATTGAGCCTGGACTTTATTGTTCATTTCTAATGTTAAGGATATGATTTGAGTTTTTTGTTTTTGGTACAAAAGCAATTCATAGAAAAAGTTTTGGCTGTTAGTTACTTTATGATTGTTACTAGTGGTGGTGGTTCTCTCTTGATTGTATCCACTAGGCTTCTGGGTGCTCGGTTGGGTTATTTTCTCTTGTAGTGACTTCTAGGCTTATGGGGTAATTTAGGTTGTAGCTATCTTGTATACCTTCAACTTTATTTACCTTATTGTTTATTAACTATCAATCGGGGCATTATTTTAGGTTTTGCCTTTTTATCTCTAACTTTAGTCTATATTCTTGCATCTTATTACACTTTTATTATGATTTATCTCTGTTGGTCAATGATTCCTACTAGATACCAATTGTTTTTATAATTATACTATAATTTTGCCTCTTTTTTATAATGCAAATACAAGTACTATCTATTGTCGTTGACATTCTGTACAACTTATTCTCAAGTTTTGAGATAGGATGAGCTTTAAAAGATGAAATTAGTTCTCTCTCCTTCCATTAATTTTAGATTGTCTTTAGATATTGTGACTATTTATATAATGGATACTATTAATATACTTATTTTATTTGATTTAGTGGCTCTTGTAACGACCCTACTAGATCATGAGATATCTTTTTGCATTTTTTTCTCCCTTATTTCACACACTCACACATATACACATATATATATACATATACATATACATATACATATACATATACATATACATATATATTTACATATACGTATATATATATGGGTGTGTGTAGATTTATGTATATACACATACATACATACATACATACATATATATATATATATATCATTGTGCTTATATATTATCGCTTACAATTCTATTGTATGCTTGATTTCCATATTTATTATACCGTTCAGCAATTAGCTCATTACTTGTCGTTCTAAGTTATGATTTGAGTTACCTACTGGTGGGTTAAAGTAGGTACCATCATAACTCTTGAAATTGGATTGTGACAAGTTTATCCCCTAAAAGGAGAAGTTCACCATACAAAATGGTGTTATAGAATATGTTATTGTACAAAAGTATTTGGTAGCTTCAAAAGATTTACGTGATACTACTCGTAGGAATGTAATAATTTATGATATGGAGGTTTTAGTAAGTCTTCAAAAAAAAACTTTTTAATTTTAAAGAAAAATTTAAAAAACTATTATTCTGTTGAGACTATAAATTATAAAATATTTTATATCTTCATATTACTTAATTACAATTATGGGTATAATGATACAATCACATGTCATAGTAAACTAGAAGCTTAAAAAAATATATAAGTTGGCATGAACGTTGATCATTCCGGTTCAAATGTGATGCAAAACAAATTGTGAATTTATGTGGTTACGCATTGAAGAAATAATAGATTCTTCAAAAATTCTCTTATGTTGCTTGCTCTCACAGTAGAATATTATATCATTTAAGGTTGAAATTGTATTTCTAAATTTTTTGAAACGTATAACAAGGTGAATTTGGGCCCGCTCCCATCCATGTGGATCATTTACTATAACATCATATGCATCTTTCACCATCCATGTGGTTTAAAATATGAGCTATCCTATCAACTTGAAATTTTATTTATGCAATATTGTTTGCACAAATTATTAAATTAAGAGAATAATTTAAAATTATAAAAATTAATAATGCTATTTGATTTAGCAGAATTTTTGTGCCTCAAATTATAGTTGAAGCATTAGTTATGAGAATCAATCCACCAAAAAGGAAATTTATTGTGAGACGTGTTTATTTAACATGTAGCAATACTTTTATGCATCAATTCAATAAGGTTTTCCTATATTATTGGTTCAGGGTTAGGAACTAAATAAATTCATCTAAAAGTTTGAATGTGCAATATCTAATTTAATAGCTCCATCATGCACAAAGATGGATATCAAAATAAGATCGGTATGAATGTTAGTTTTTCTACCGTAAGAGGGAGATATGATTAATAGTTGAAATGCATGAAATAAATTATATAGATCTTTGTAAAAATGAACTTGATGTTTAAGAGATAATTCAGGATTTATAAAGGGTTGCAAGTTCATTGCCAGATGCATTTGCTGACAATATGTTATAATTCAACTGTAAATACTATAATGGAAAGTCTTATAAAAATATAATCTAGGTACACTTGAAATGTGATAGACCGATTGATTTTAAATTTAAAATTCCTAAAAGAAGGAGAGAAGCAAATGATCAAGATGGTCTTTATAATGAGATTGTGCTTTAAAAGAGTACAATGACATAATTCTTCATAAAATCTTGGCAAAAGTTCAGATACCTAATAATAATAAAATGAAGAGATCTTGATAAGCTATTTTGTATTGAGACCGATATTAAATGACCATCGATGAAATCCTTAATAAAATATAGAGCTTAACATTATAAATAATGACGAAGATCTTGAATTTAAATTTTTCAAATAGTATTGACAGATAAATGATTGGTCAAATAAAATATGTAATTTCAAGTATATTTTATTTCACTTGAAAAGTAATATTTTAAAATATGTTCATAAACTAAGGTATAATGTCAGTGTGGTAAAAATAGATGATTGTTCCAAAATTAAAATTGTGCGATAAAAAGTATAATTTGTTCCTTAAGACACAAAAAGTTATTCGCAAAAATTTAGGCATTATTGGTTGAAAAATATTATTCTTTCATAGATGTAATAAGATTTCTTTAAATCTGACAATGTATGAAAAACTTAAATGCCTATAATGACTGATTGTCATTTCTAGCTAGATGGTAAATGCTATATGAAAATCCTTGAAGATTTTAAAAGGTTTTAAGGAGATTTGATCCATTGACTACTCCAATAATTGTGGATCACATAACATAAAGAAAGATTGATTTTGATCTCATGAAATAGTTATAAAGTATCATGACTTTGTGAAATTGATGCACTTATGTATCCTTCTATTTCTACACATGAGATTATAAGTTTTATTAGGGTACAGGAAAGACATAATTTTACTTTTATGTTTATTTGAGTCAATCAAATATTTTTGATATAGATTTATTATGGGAGAATCTCAAAAATATACACAAATCAAGGTGGCTTTCAAATTTAGCCCCAAATAAAAAAGCTTCCTTAAAATAGCCTTTACCTATTAACTCATATTTTTGGATGAAATTTCCCCTCCAATATATTCACTTTTAATCTCTTTCTTCTGAAATAAAACATTCGACTTTCTTCCAAAATAAAACAATCGATCTCTCTTTCTTTAAAAACAAAACAATCAATTTTCAAACAAATTCCCACCCATAAGGTTTCTTCCTGATAAAAACTTCATCATCAAAATTCTCTAATTGTTTAGGGGTGGATGGGTGGATTTTATCTCTATGTAAAAAAAAATTAGATTTAATTTGTAACAAACTTATTCATTGTTGAAGCTCACATCTAGTTTGCAGTAAATTTTAGCTTATTGATGCATTGCGGTAAAATTTTAGCTCATAGTATAATTTGCGTATTGAATTGATTTTAAGGGATATGAATGTAAGCTAAAGTTAGGCTATGTTGTTGTTGTAGTAACATATTTTCTGTTGAGGAATATTGTCGAATAAGTTGTGGGGAGTTTGTTATTGTGGTTATAATTTTGTTTGAGTAGTTGCGGGGGGTTAGTCTTGGAGAAAAAGACCATTAATATGGGAGTTAACATTGATTGCAACATTTTTTGAGAAGTCCAACTATATAAGGTCAAGGTAGTACAAAAACTTAGTTCTAAGTATTTCAAACTAGTGGTATAACTAGCATTAGAAGATGATAAGGAATTGTGTTGAACAGGTTGTCAGGAGTTTGTTATTGAGATTATAATTATGTTTAAGTAGTTGTGGTGGTTTGGTATTCGAGGGAAAGGCCGTTAATATGGGAGTTAATATTATTCGGAATATTTTTTGGAAAGGCCAAACATATAAGGTCAAGGTGGTACAAAAAATTAGTTCCAAGTATTTCAAACTAGTGGTATAATTAGCATTAGAAGATGATCAGGAATTATGTTAAATAGGTTGTGGGGAGTTTGTTACTACGGTTATAATTGTGTTTAAGTAGTTGTAGGGGCTTGATTTTTAAGGGAAAGGCCATTAATATGGGAGTTAACATTGATCACAACATTTTTTGGGAAGGCCAAATGTATAAGGTCAAAGTGGTACAAAAAATTAGTTTTGAGTATTTCAAACTAGTTGTATAATTAGCATAAGAAGATTATCTACAACTCTATCCCAACAGGAAAAAATTAATCCACCAAACAAACAAGTTATGCCCCTAGTGTGTAATGTTTGGTAGATGATCAATAACTCTTTCCCAAGAGGCAAGACTTTTAGATCATAAAAAAAATTATTACTCATGGTCAAGAGTTAACACTGTATGTCTATAAAGATTTAGCAAATGATTTATAACTATTTCCCTAAAGGCAAGACTTAGACAACAAATGAACTAGTTATGCCCCATGGGCAAGAGTTGACACTGCCTTAGTCTGTAATGATTTGGCAAATGACCTATAAATCTTGCCCTAGAGGCAAGACTTAGATAGTTATGCCTCATGGCCAAGAGTTAACCCTGCCTTAGTCTATAATGATTTGGCAGATGACCTATAACTCTTGCCCTAGAGGCAAGACTTAGATGGTTATACCCCATGGACGATAGTTGACTATGCATTACTCTTTAATGATTTTATTTATTAAAAGATATACATTCTAAATTAAACTGCTACTAATTTTTATTGTTTTATTTTTCACAGGGGTTGTGCTCGGAATGGATGAAAAAGAAATAAGTATTAAGAAATATAATATAGGACAATCAATTGAAAGTATTGATAGAAATAATGAGTTACTGGTTATTGAACCAATGTTAGGGACTAAATAGCTGAAGAAATTAGGCAGCCATCCAAGATTAAGAGGGTAAAAAAAGAAGAGGATAATTGATATCGAGACAACTCTGTTGAGACACAATCCCTCTTTGAATGAGGTAAATATCAAATTGATCTTCCTTGACAAACAAAATATGGTGACGTGCATGTCAAACATTAAAATTACACACAATATCCAATTTAAGGTTATAAAATCAAGAACAACAAGATATTCACTGAGATGTTTGAACGACAATTGCGTGTGATAGTTTCATGCCTCGAAGATTTCCGATTCTTTGCTCTTTTAGGTTACTATATATTAAAAGGCTCAGAGTTGCTCAGATGATTTCATAACATTCGACCACAGGAATGCAGCATCAAAGGTCATATATTACTATATACTAGAGCTTGTACGTGACTCTAGTAATATAATCACACCAATCTTTGTGGTAGATAAAATGAGAAGGAAATGTGAAATAATCATATCCTACAACAAATGATGGCAAGAAATATAGCATGCCTATACAATGATAAGAGGAATTGCAAAAGAGAACTATAATAGGTTGCCATCATATCTTCACATGATGAAAGAAAACAACCTGATCACGTACACAAACATAAAAAGGGGCAAAGAGAACAGGTACAAATGCTATACTGTTGAAATTCAAAACTTTTGCCCAAGAGGCAAAAGGTTATTCTTTAATTGAACTGCTTAGATTATTAACATATATGCAACTCTTGTCTCATGGGAAAGACTTAGTTTAGAACTGGTACAAATGCTATACTAATGAAATAGAAAACTTTTTTCCCAAGAGGCAAAAGGTTATTTTTAAATTGCACTGCTTAGATTATTAACATAGATGCAACTCTTGCATCATGGGAAAGACTTAGTTTAGAACAGGTACAAATGCTATACTTTTGAAATTGAAAACTTTTGCCCAACAAATATAAGTTGTCATTTATTTATCATTTTATTTACAGGTAGACCTCATTGATGCAACATGATTTATTGTAAGAGAAGAAGGAGTTGAGTATATTGTAGAACTGAAGAATAGAACTTGTCAATGCTTGGTATTTAAAATAGATGAGATACCATGCACCCATGCAATTGCAGCGATAAACAGTAGAAATATAAAAAAAGGCTAGCTATTATTCTCATTGGTTCTTAAGACAATCTTGGCTACAAATATCCCAGGCAGAACCCTACTAGTTGGAAGTACAACATCATGGATTGTTCCAGATAGCATAAAGGACCTGATCACAAAACCCCCAAATATGAAAGTTCTGCTTGGGAGAAGATGGACAACCAGATATCCTTGCAGAGCAAAATCTTCAAGAAACAATTAAAGACGTTCGAGATGCAGAAGAATTAGTACAATAGATCAAATTGTCACTACACTTCTATCAATCATCCATATGCAAGAAGATACAAAAGGAAAAATAAATTAACATGATTAGTTTTACTTTTATCTGAGAAGTTGGGTAAAAATAGCGGTTATAATAGTATTCTTTGATCCCCTATTTTAGTTAGTAACAAATACTTTCGACTTTCTATCACGAATGTCTTATTATTTATTTGAAGTTTTAACTTGTGGTGAAGTATTTAACTCAATACCTTCTTATTGATTTTTTATAAAAGTTACTCAGCATGTTAAATATTTTTATATATTGATGTGTAAAAAGATATCATATTAATAGAATTCAGGGAAGGACCACACCCCCAAGAGATGTGATGTAAATAATTTCATGGGATACACTTTAAAATTTACCTTGAAAGTAAGATGCAGAACAAGTTAAGCCCCATGGACAAGATTTGACACTAGCTTATTCTGCAATGATTTGGGAGATGATCTACAACACTTGCCCTAGAGGCAAAACTTAAGGCCCAAAGAAACAAGTTATGCCCTATGGGCAAGCGTTGCCACTGGTTTAGTTTATAATGATTTGGTTGATGATCTATAACTCTTTTCCAATAGGATAGTAACTTAACTACAAAGATGAGAATGCGAAATCAGTTCAAGGTTCTCTTAAAGGAAACTTAAGAATGAAAATTAGATAAATTAGTTGGCCTTTTTGAGTTCCGACTAACTAAGAGCAAAATGTTAACGGTAATTATATTGTAATGGTGTTTTAACTCACAACTTTTTAAAGAACATTATTCCCCTACCATACTAAATATGTTTATTCGAATATTACAATCTTACAACCATATGAGAATCAATCTTATAGATCAAAAACTAAAATACTATAAGCCAAGAACCAAAGCCCCTATACGAATAAGTTATACCTCATGGGTATGAATTGGCCCTACCACATTTTCTACTAATTTAGACGATACTCAATAACTCTTGCCTCAGGGGCAAGGCTTGCCATAAGGTGAAGCAAAAACTATTCTTGGATTAATAAAACATAAAAATATAAGGATGCCAACAAATGAATCAGTAGCGATTCTACATTGTATACTTTACGTTATCACATAAAAAATAGTTGATTCAATTTTAAAAGATTGTTCAAACTTTACATAATCGCATAAAAATAGCTAAAAGTCCTTCATGTGAATTTCAATAGCTACAAAACTAAACTACTCCTCCTTGTGCGTCCTCTTCCTCTTTTCCTTTCCAACTAATCTGCCAACTTTTTTTGTACTGTTGTCTTTTATACCAGTTTGTAGTTTTCTCTTTCCATAATCCCACAAAAAAGCTTCATACCTTATGCAAACATAACCAATGTCAATCTCTTTTGGAATATCTCTACCATGAATAAAATATTTAGTAAAGGAATAAATAAATGCTCCACAATCACTGTTATACAAAATAAATATATTACGCGAATATATGAAAAGCAACAAAAAATATGAAATGAACATTTAAAAATGAATGCAATAAGATAACATTGAGTTTATTGTGGCAGCCCATCAACCATTTTTACCGGCAAAGTATCATTGTAAGATTTATCAATGCCCTTCTCAATATAGAACTTGACCTTTTGCAGAAAATATGGTGTCAGTATTTGGTAAGGCAACATCACTTTTTGAACAACTTTATCACTGTGCCTGGTACGATTGGAGTCGTATTGATATATGAACCAATCAGTAAAGTCAAAAACTCTCAAAATCCTGTGTCCAAGCTTAGATTTTTCTCGTGGAACACAAATTGGAAATAACACATAGTCAACCTTGTTACACAGTACGTTTGCATCATAATAGAAGCCTCTGATATACTCCTCAACCTCGTCTTTCTCATGGATGACAGAAAAATCTTTCCTATTTTTTACAAAGTCTTGATAAAGAAAATCAATCTTGTTTCTAAATATAAAATTGGTTGTAGTGAACTTCACAATAATATTAGGTTCATATTTTTCCTTCTTCCTTATATAGTAGAATATTGTATCCAAATGCTGGGACAAAATAAAAAGAACACTGAATAAGAGTATTACATCACATTCGTTACATAAAGAAGTAACCAAAATCAAACCTCTCAAACAATTAGAACACTTAAATCTTCACAACTTCCATCTCGAGCTAATTGCACGTTGTGCAACAGTTAAAACTGCCACAAGCATCATTCTCAAGATTGAAAATGTTATTATTTTCAATCATTGCAGATTACAAGGCAAGTAGTAGAAATTAAAAACAAACTAAGTGCATTGTGATTAGATGACCTCATATTTTCCTTCCATGTTACCTGTTATTTATAGTCTTATCTTCCGTTGCTTTTATTATAAGATAGTTGTTAGTTGACTCAGCTTTATTACACAGTTGACTAAGTTGATTATTAGGTCTTGGAGATAATTTTTGTCTATCCTGTGGCAACCTTGGGAATAAGGTGAATGATGATGTTTTAACAAAAGTATTTTCAAGATTTCATTCCTTTAACATGGCCAGGGAAAGTTCTTTTAGAATATTTTATATTTTTCAATAGTGAATGTTTTTAACTGTTATACATGGTTTTGTCGTCAACATGTGTTTTGAGCTGATGGTGTCCTGGAAGTAACCTCTCTACCACTCTACCCCACGCAAAGGTAGGGTAACATTGGCTTACATCTTTTCTGATGCAAGAAAACTAGATTAGTGGCCAGCACTAAGTCAAATTAGGTAAAGGAAAATAAGGGAGGGGATCTTTACTAGTATTTGAGCAAAGCGGTTCTCTTAGGCTTTTCTTGCTAAATGGAAGCGTGTATTGTTATGTTAGTTATTTAATCCACAGCATACTACCATACACTTGTAGCTTGAATCACTAACTTATGAGGTACATATTATTCTGGTTCCAGGGAAATATGTTGGAAATTGACCAATTCAACTTTGGAAGAGCAAGTGGAAAGAAAGGATAGCCTATGAATCTTTAGTAAAAAAGAAGGTTAGTGTGTCTTTTTCACTAATCAGCGCATCATCAATTTGCATTACAAATTCTGACACTTACTGACCAATTTCTTATTGAATGTTGTGATTGAATGCGTCTACAAAGAAAGCAAAGTCGATAAAGAAGAGCATACTACACAAGTGAGCATGAAATTCTTCGAGCATATAGTAGTACTTTATATCTATTCATGTGGGGGATTTGAAGTCATTGAATTCCATTTTAGTCTATACATGAGGAAACCTCTTGGCATTATGGAATAGGAAGTCTATTTGTCCATACACTTTATGATATTTTTGTAGTCATTCATAAACTTTGTCTCACTGGAAAGATCGTTGTTCCAATGTTCGTGCAGAACCCAAAACAATCTCCATCTATATACTATGGGTAAGAACAAGTGTGTACTGACAATACATAATACTCCTTTTCTCATCTATTTTAATGGAACAACGAACATTTTTTCATGATAGATTTATCAGATTTAAAGATGTATGTATAATATCAAGAATGACCTAATGAAGGATGTAACTGGTGTTTCCAAAAGAGAGATGCAGAAAACAACAATGTCGATGGTCTCAAATTAAAGACAAAAAGTAACTCGTTTTAACGTAGGAGATATAGTACTACATCAGACAAAACTAGTATCATGAGCCTTAATTGACTCTAAACACTTCAAATTAAAAGTTCTCCACACTTTAAAATTATTGCCACAAGAACCCTAATAAATGTAACCATTACAAATAGACAAACAAGAAATATTGTCAGTATGTTCAACCTACTAGAAGAAAGGGAGGAACAAAACAAAGGACAAGCCAAAAGCACATTAACCGCGAATAATCACATATGATATAAAGAACAATAAGATTGAATAGAATAGGAAAAGGCACATTACAAATATAGATTAGGATAGAAAGTGATAATACCATGTCATTCAAAGGTCCACTACAAGTTGCAAGAGAATAAAACCACTCCTTCGAATCCATAGCATAAGAGCCAAGCCTTAAACATTCAGGCATCAAATCTTTTCCTTTAATGTATATATTTTTGGCACTTAAAATACATTAAAAATAAATACAGTCAAAATATATGTGTTATCATAAGTAGAAAAATAACAAAATGAAAAGGTTAAAGATAGTAAACCTACCATTTTGACTTATTCAATCCACACTCGATGAATGCCCAGAAGTAGTGTTCAAGCTTGATAGGTTATCAAATACTTCAATATCATAGATGAAAGGATGATTTTTGATAAAAAATGAATTAGGATGTAGCCAAATCAAAATCTGTCACATATAGAGATTTGGCTAACTGTCCTACAAATTTCTATCTAACTGATTTTATTAGGAGTGGCATCCTTAACTTCTGCTTCCATGGAATATAACCTGGAATTTAAATCAGAAGCAACATCACAAATGTTTGATTTGCTTCCCTCTTTCCTCCTAATGTACGTTTATTTTTTAGTGGAGAGACTTTACTTTTCAATGGGGAAACACGAGTACTTTCTTGTTCATCTTGCTAAAAATAGAGAAAGAATTAAAATTGATAGAAAACACAACCATGAGGTAATAAAGAAAATGAAAAGATAGATCTTAAAGATATCTCAACATTGCAAGTTGTTGAATCAACATTCACAAACTTCTTAGTTCTATCAAGATCAGAAATTATGTATTCTATATCAATATTAATACCACTAAGCTCCTATTGAAAACCACAAACACATTATATTGAATTAGTTTAAGCAAAGAAACATGAAAATTAGGATTTGAGACACTTACAGATCTCTCAGCTTGAGTATTTTTTACATCAGGAGATGTTGGAAAACTAGAAGAGGCTGCAAGCACACTAGAAATAACATTATTGATTATTGAATCAACATCACCACAGTTCTTAGTTCTATCAATATTCTCCCCATCAGCTCCAATACTACCAAAGTCCTATTGAACAATATAAACAAGTTGTGCATCAGTTTAAACAAATAGACTAGTAGAACAATTATCATTTTTCTTGGTGATAAGAAGTCATTTGTCGTTGGAGATATATTTCTCACCCAAATGATTTTGTTAGAAAGTTTTGCCTCATCTTCTGAAGGTTTATTAAAAAGCAATTTTTTTTGCAGATATATTACTATGTACAATGGTTCCTACTTATAGTTTGACAATAAGAAAATATTTATAAATATCACAACTTTTTTAAATTTATGATGATGTTGCAAAATTATGGTTTTCTGTTGGGCAGACTTTTCATGACATATGTTTTCAAAATTTGGTTTTATACGGGCAGAATTATGGTCAGTTTATATGCAGCTAAGAATAGAGAGAAGATTTTGACAACTCTTCTGCCAAAGGATAAGGAAGTAAATCTTCAGCTCCCGCATTCTTTTCCAATGAGAACGAAGAATTAATGAGATAACAAAAAGCATGTGTAATAAAGAAGACAATCAAAAAAGGTAAATTTGAACAAGAACAATTGGGAGCTAGACGCATGTATTACCAAATCGTTCTTCCTAGGAACCTAGGTCATTAATTTGATCATAATTTTCATTGTAACATCTCAAATTTTTAAACCAGGCATCTAAATATCTGTAAGGAATTTCTTTTGAGGTTTTAGCTATTTTTCATCTACAACTAAGCTCCTTGAATATTTTTTGGAATTTAGCTTGACTTTTACTTATGTTTATGGCCATCTCCTTTATCTGTGTATGGAGGTAAAAGGTTGCTCTTGTCTCTCCATAAAACTTTTCTCTAGAAACTTTTGGGTTTTTCCTGTAAGATCAGGCCACAGAGAAGTCTGGACTAATATAGGGATTAGAACCTCACTTCTTTACATAACTTTTGTTTTTTTTTTAGATTCTATCATGATCCTGCGATCAGCCAAATATTTTCACTAATAACAAAGTAGAATAACAGATTACAACTTCTATAGGTAGAACTACCAATATGAAACTTAATTTCAAAATCAAAGATATATTGTATTGTTCATGAGAGAGTACAAGGAACCCTATTTTATTTATACAGATAATCTATCCAAAAAATTTTGTGTAGCAAAAATTGTAATTTCTGATCAAAAATGGGCAAAGAGTGGCTATGAGATTAGATGAGGACCAAAATAAAACTAAAGAAAGAACTAAGTTCTTCGTATGGTCCAATCAAACGAGAACAGGAATATCTTTGTGATGTGATTCAGCATCCTTTTGTTTTATAAATACTCAATGGACTAACAATATAAAGGCTAGATTACCTGATTCTTTGCCTGTCTCATGTCTTCCATGTTTTGAGTCCTTAAACCTATTACTCGTACTTCTGTGGCTCTTTATTTCTCATCTGAATGATCTTCTGCATTCTTCCCTTCTTCAGCTTGCCACAACTTTTTCTATGAGGAAGAAGAATCTATAAGAGAACAAGTAAACATGCATAATAAAGCAGACAATCAAAAAGGTAAAGTTGAAGAAAAACAAATGGGAGCTAGACACATGTATTACCAATTGGAACCTAGGTCATTGATCGGCGCATGTTAGAAGGATCATTAGATTGGCTAATATTAGAGGAAGATCCCACGTGCATCTTCTTTTTATATGTGCAAAAGAAAACTTTCAAAATGCTCATTGTTTAGCATTATATTCAAAACTCCCACAAACAAAACATGGTTTCTTATGTCTAGTTGAAGTACAGTTAGCTTCAATGTGACTCTCTTCACTACAATAATAGCATATTCTCCAACTCCGAAAAGAACATTAAAAGACAAGGCAGGAAACTATTTACTTATAAATCTCTCATTTTCGGTAGGTTTGTGAGGATTATCACATTGCTCATGAATCACTGGATTATGACTTGGCTCAGTTGTAGATTATCTGGTTGTTTATCAGATAGAATATCCCTATCTGCTTTAAGCTTTCCCAATAGTAATCTTTTGATTTCAGATAACTCGGACTTTAAAAAATTGTTCTCATCAAGAATCATTTTAAACTTCTTCGAACGCGTTCTTTGAAGTTTCTACTTACAGAATACATGAAAAATTAAAAATAATCTATTTAATAGAAAAGTTTATAAGAGGAACTAGATGAAAAGAACCAATACATACATCAAGTTTCTAATTTAACATATTGAACCACTTGTCTTTACTATCATTATTACTTGGCAGCTCATACTCCAATGAGAATGCCTCATCACACCTTTCTATTAACCAAAAAAATTAATAGAAATTACAATACACATACACTAATTAAACAAATAAAAAATAAAAATAAAATAGTCGTACATACTTACCAAAGATTTTGACTTCTTTGACTTAAAAAACTTGACGACTGTTATGCATTATGGAGTAGTACATGCCAGATAACGCAACATCAGAGGATATTTTTCTTCAGAGCCTATCTGCATATTTTTTTCTCTATATTTGGGAAAAATATCCCATGTCCATACCATAAATGCATATGGAAAACCAATAAGTTAGTATGGTGATCCGATAGTGGTTTTTGTTGGTTTCAGTGAGCTTTTCAATGAACTTATAGTTTCATCAAAAGAAAATTCGACCCATCCAAACTCTCTACACAAATCTGCATCCTTCAATATCATAATAAGACTAGCATATATAACTTGGTAGGCCTTCCTCCCAATAACACGCTACTAAAATATATATTTCATCTAGTTTAACAGTATCTAAATCATTTTGGACTTCACCTTTCCTTGTTTCCATGAAAGTTTTCAAGTCCTCCATTTTTAATTTTTCAGCACCATCAAAGTAAGTGTTCAATAGAAAACTACCACCACCTTTTTCCCTAATTGATGATAATATGTTACTTGAACTTTTAGTCGATAACCCAGTAAAAAGACCAAATACATCAAGTGCAAACTCAATGTAACTTCCCTGGACATAAAATGCCATCAAATTCTTCTTGGTACATCTTCCTTCCTATAAAAGCATGCAATGTAGAAGCATACCTGATGGATTTAGATTACCTAATTGCATGAAATTCCCAAAAACACCTTTCTCTAACAATGACAACTTATTGTCATCCAAAAAACTCATTATGGTTTTATGATAATTTGAATTTCCTCTTCAACAAGGGTCTAATTTGAACCAATCATTAGGATCAATAAAGTACTCAGCACAATTTGTCTTGCTATACATGCTTTACAAAATCTGCAGAGTTTCAAAGATAAAAACATCTTTTAAATTAAAAACTAACAACAAAACAAGAATCAAGCTGCAAAACAAAGTTTATTGGACAAAAAAATTTACCTAATGGCTACATAAAATACCTAAAATCAAAACCTAAACAACCTAATGACTGGACAGTAATAAGATCAGTGAGTAGAGAAACCACCCAAAATACATTTTCATTAAGGTGATGTAGATAAAAAAAATAGAGTTTATAAATTAATCTATGCATTATAGAATGTGATTCACGAAAGAGAAAAGTGATTTTCAACTAAAAAAATTGGTAGGTAACAAATACTTCAAATGCACGCAATAAGATTAAGAAAAAATGAGAGAAAATTACCTAAAGTGCATAGAGATGAAGGGAAAAATCAAAAACCCTAAAGGTAGAATGCAATTTCACCAAAGGGAAGGAGAGAAATCTGTAAGCTCAAGCTTTGAGATGAAATTTTTTGTAGCTTTATGAAATTTATCGTAACTTGAGCTTATTGCAAAAGGCAAATATATTTTTAAATTTATCTTTTTAGTACAAAATCTACTATATTAATCCGAAGCTTTTGAGCTTTGAGATAAAATTTATTGTAGCTTTGAGATGAAATTTGTCCTACCTTTTGCTTTGTGCAGAGGGTAAATGTATTTTTAACTCTTTTTTTTGGTACAAAAATGTATTTTTAAATTCAACTTAGTGAAAATAAATTATGTCATTTAAAAAATAATTATTTCTAATAAAATATTATATCTCAAATTGTTCCCCATGGGCAAACGTTAACACTATTAATCTGTATTAAATTAGCTAATGTTCTACAAGAGGCAAACTTAGACCCAACAAAATAAGTTACGCCACGCAGGTAAGAGTAGACATGATTAGTTTTTATCAACATAATTTTACAATATCTAACTTACGATGTCTAGTTTTATAATGTCTAACATAGAGTCCACCCAGATAAAAGTTATTCTCCATGGGCAAGAGTTGACTTTGCCTTATGTAATTATTTGTCAATGATCTATAACTCTTGACCTAGAGGCAAGATTTTTAAATCACAAAAGAACAAGTTGTGCCCCATGGGCAATAGTTGACTTTGCCTTAAGTCTGTAATGATTTGACAAATGATCTATAACTCTTTACCTAAAGACAAGACCTTTAAATCACAAAAGAATAAGCTGTGCCTCATGGGCATAAGTTGACTTTGCCTTAATCTGTAATGATTTATAACTCTTGACCTAGAGGCAAGATTAGAAACAAGTCCATGAGAAAGAGTTAACACTACTTTATTCTTTAATGATTTAGTAAATGATCTATAACTCTTGCCCAAGAGGCCATACTTTTAGATCACAAAAGGACAAGTTGTGCCCCATGGGCAAGATTTGACACTAGCATAATTTGTACTGATTTGGGAAATGATATATAACTCTTTCCTTAAAGACAAGACATTAGCCCAAGGACTTCAAAAGAATAAGTAATTACTCATGGAAAAGAGTTTACACCAGACATAGTTGAATGACTTTTAAAAAATTAGTGTATTTCACAAAGTTTAACTAATTGATTATTATACAATTCTTGACTTAGATGCATAATCTGCAGTAATTGTTGTCTTACATACAAAACATTACACAAGGCTTATAAAAACTAACAAATACTTAATGGGCAATGATTTATGTTATTTCACAAAATATAACTTATTGAGTATTATATAACTATTGCCTTTAGGGGGAAATGTAGCTTAAAATTTTTTAAAATTAATGTATGCCTCATGGACAATAATTTACATAATATTACAATGTCTAACCTATGAGATACTCTATGAATCCTATCGAGAAGACTTAGCCTAGGAGTTTTAAAGGAACAAGTTGAGACCCATAGACATAACATGTAGTAATGGTTACCTTATAGACAAAACATAGGTCAAGGGCTTTAAAAAAATTAACAAATATTTCAAGTACAATAATTATACTATTTCACTAAGTCTAACTAATTGAATTTTATATAGTAAAACGACTCTAAAAAACAAATGAACTGCCTGGTAATTGAACTAGCAATTCGAGCAAGTATTAAATAACATGGAGCATCTATGGAGAAGCTCTAATGGTAGAAACATATGGAAATATGGAAAATTACATGAAGGATCATTAAAACCTTCCCTTTGTGATACTCTTGATACTACTAAGACCATGATGATCAAGTTTTAGTTGTGAGTTTTCAAATACTAGATGATTCTATAGATGACCGAATTGACTTTTCTAGTCAAATCTATTTTCATCCACCTAGTGCTATCACTTTTAATTTGAATGAGATCCCATTTCCAAGTAATGAGGGTATCCATACACTAGTTAACCCTTGTGAAGACCAAGGTAAGTATAAGTTGGCATATAAATTCCTAACAACTATCAAAGGTTTGGGAATTGATCAACTTATTTGTGAGACTAATATACTACTTGATTATTTTTGTTATGTGAATGTTGAGTCTCAAGTTAGTGATGATATTTATAAAGTTGATCATGTGAATAAAAAAGATTCTTTAAGCATGTCCTATGATGAATGTCCTTTTATCAGTTTTGATCATAGATATCATGTGGATGGGGATAATATGAAATATGACATTTATATTTTTGGGAGTTAACTTGCATGCTTGAATACCTTACCTTTAACTAGTGACCCCCTCTCAAAAAAAGATGCCTTGTGTGAAATTAGTGAGATCACTCCTTGCATGACACCAAGTGATGTTCAATGTGATGTGTTTAAAAAGAAATATGGTATTCTTAAGATTCACATGTTATCCTATTTATTAAATCCATTAATAATAAAGGATTGAGTGAATATTATGCTAACTATCCTATTCTAGATACCGATTTCTCACTTTTTAAAAACAATGATCAATTGGGTACTAAAAACTTTGATTTACATAAATAGTTGACAAACCCAACTAGTGATTATTCTTATGGAAATGATATTTGTTGTGATCTTTTGTATGAAACCCCACCCTTGATTGATAAACATGAGGATGAAATTTTTGATTTATGACCCTTTAGATGTTAATGGTGGTTTGTGTCGACTTGAGGATTCTTTGCTTGAAAAAAAGGTGTTAGTTTTTTTGAAATGTCCTCTATTTTTGAGTGGTGTACCTTTAGGGAAGTGAGTATTGCCTTGACAAATATTCTTTGCTACTTCTCACATTTGACCCTAATAATCTTTTGAAATATGGTGATTTCTATACACCTAACTTAGTGCTTGGTCAAAATAACAAGAACAGTTTGATTAAGGATGTTGGAATCCTTCCCTACTATGGAAAGTCTTTCTTGAGGACTTTTAATCAACTTGGTAGACACAAGTTTTGCATGGGAGGCATTTCCAATAATGATAAATGTTTTTTAAAGAATGGAAGTAATGAAAAATCCCGATAGAGTTCTCCATTATGTGTTTTTATTCTTGAACAAGTTTATGTGAATTGAAGGACAAAGAGTGAGTCTTCTTTGGAAAAAACCTTAGAAGAACTCAATTTATGTGAAACTTTTCTATGTGACATGTTTAGAATTGGTGACCCCTTTCTCAAAGATGATTTCCTTATTATGAATCCTAGGTTAAATGTGTCATTGCATACTTGAGGTGTTGCTTATATACTTGCATCCTTGTTTGACATATTTGTGTGATTGATTGTCGAAGAGTCCATGGTCATTCAAGACTTCTTGTCACATTTATAGGGCTGGACAATTTAAAGTGTCTTATGGGACTCTTGGGAGCATGTCTAACACTATAACTATAGGGAACCCAACTTCTTTGAAGGACCAATTATTTTGGATTGGTTTTATTTCTAGTAAATTTTCCATTATTTCTAGTAGATTTTCCATTATCCCTAGAAGCATAACTCCATTATTGAAATCCCTTCCCTTGGGAAATTTTTTTGAAATAAGAGATTCTATGTGCTTAAATATTTTCATTCCATCCTTATGTGCATTATGTGCTAAATATTTGGAGTAAAGTGGAATTTTTATTGATGATGAAACCTTGGATGATGCTCCTATGTTTGCTTTTTTTTCTATATGTTTGTCTTGGAATCATTTCATTTGAGTGTAGAAAGCTCATTAGATGGTCCACTTGGTTGAGTGAATTTCTATGTGTTTTATATCCATCTTTGACTCCAAAAAATTCTTGTGGATCTTTGAACCCTTGGTGACACAACTCTTGATAAGGCCTTTTGAAAAGATAAAGAATCAATTAAGTCTTATGGCTCATAAGATAAATGTAGTCTAACTATTTGGGTTTGTTGATGCCATTATGACCTTTGTAATTCCCCTAGCAAATTCCTTTGCACCTTTTTCAATAAGTTTTACATTTTAAACACAATGGATCCTTGGTATATCATAAGTGTGTGAAAACTTGGCATGGTGTGATATTTGATTTTGCAAACCCTAACCCACATGACATGAGAAAACTATTTTTTTTGTTACCCCTATAGTTTTGCAAGTTTTGGATATGAGAAAGAGTCTTTTTCAAGAAAGGGTGAGTGATTGTAATTCCCCATAACTTTTCCTAGCTTGAAATCATCTAAAAAATATTAGGATCTTTCTTTGAAAGAATAATCCACTTTTGTACAAGTGGTATTTTTAAGCTTTTCACTTTCTGTCATGTAAGAAATTCAATAAGCTTTCAATCGATATAAAATTCACCTAAATCCGATAATAAGGTAAGAAGTTATGACTATTTCAAGTTCCCATCATAAAACAGTGCCATATTGGTCAGTGGCGTGCAACGCCACAAGCTAAAATGGTAATTTTCCTTTTTCAGTGTCTCAGTGCAATTTTCTCTGCGTTGTTCCAAAGTTACAGGTCACAAAAGAAGGGGCAACGTGATGGTTCCACATCGTACCATCCCTCAGATTCCCAATTGTCAAATTCCAGTGACATAGCACGATAGCGCCACATCGCGCAAGGGGTTCAATTCGGGAAATTTTTACTAAAATTATAAGACATGTCCAAGTTAAAAAGGTTAATTTCCCACCCCTATTTAAGCCCTTTAACACATGATTCAGCCACTTTTCACCCAAAAGACACTCTCTTCTCTAAAAACCTCTCAAGAACAACCTAGGTCTTTTCATAGAAGATTTAGAATCAAGAATTTCCTCCGTCAATCTTTGTGTATTTACAAACCAACTTATGCATAGTGTTCATTCATGGACTCCTTTCATCCATGAATCCCAACTATCTCTTTTCTAAATTAGAGTTTATGGATTTTCTTATGAATTTCATGATTGGGTTGCTCTTGTTTATGTGGATAGTGAGAAATTGAATTCTACTCCATGTTGGGTGATAAATTTTATGTGGGTTAAATTATTATACATATAGATTCATGCAAACCTATGACTAAACCCTTGAATGATGAAATTAGAATTGAACCATGATGTTTAATTATTGTACAGTGACGTTTACATGTACCATGCCTACAATATGTTTGATTAAATTCCTAGATGAAGGAAAAGTTCCTAACTAGCATGATACCATGAAATCCCCATGTATGTACAAGTTATGCCTATCACATGTTTTGATGAAATGTTTCTATAAATGTATTATGGATTATGATGTTAGTTATATGTTTAAGTAAGTTATGCTTGGTCAGTTTCCTTCCATCGATTCCTGGGGGTACTCGTACCCGAAACATTAGTTATGTGCCTAGAGCCATGTCATATTTTCACGATACTCTCAGTCAAGCTATGAATCCTTAGACTTCAAACAGTCTTATGACTCAGGAAATCTCCATGATCTCATGAACTTAATCAGTTGTCAGATATCAGTAGCGTTCCGCCAGTCAACAGAATTCAGTAACTCAGCCCATATTCAGTTCAGTAAATCATGTTCAGAGTCTATTTAGATGGGAGTAGGAATTAGCACCGAGTGAACCCAAGGATGGGAACACAGACTATTAGATGAGGGTGGGATTTTTAGAAGTATTCCTTATGTTCTAGAACTTTGTAGCCAGCATAGGTTGAGACACCAACATTATCTGATGAGGGTTGATGAGGTGGATAAGAATTGTCAGATAAGGGCCCTAACGTTCTCTTTTGACGACACTATCAGATGAAGGTCACCCATATCTTGTCCTTACCAGTGGTGCGGTAATGACACCCTTATAATTGGGGTTGCAAATTGGACCCCAACTCAGCCATAATGGTATATTAGGGGCATGTCGGTTAGATAACTACTTCCCATAGTTTCATGTTACAGAATTAGGACTATCAGACACAGTCAATTAGTCTAAGTAATAAAACTCAGCTAGTTCTTTAAATTTCAGGATTGTCAGATACAGTCAACTCAGATACAATATGGGACTCAGCCAGTTCCATTAGATTTGGGACTATTAAATACAGTCACTCATGTTATCAGTTATATCAGTTATAAGTATGTCATGTTATCAGTAATCATCTTAGCATGGTATCAGTGTCAGTTATTATGTCTCATGCATGTATTCTCATGCTCATGATAGTTAGTCTGCTATTGTTATTTTTTATGCATATGAACCCCATATAGTCAAACTACCTCACATGCATACCAGTACATTCAAAGTACTGACGCATTTGCGCTATGGTGTCTTATACCATAGGTTCAGAGACACGAGCTCCAGAGCATCAGTAGATTCCAGTCTCAGCTGTCAGAGTTAGCAGTGAGTCCTCATCTTTCAAGGACATGATCATTATTTTATTATCTCAGTAATTAGTTTATTAGTTGGAGTTAGTTGGAGATACATCCCATTAACTCTTAATTTAGCCAGTCATGTTTTAGAGGCTTTCCAGACTATAGTACGTTCACATAGCTTATTTCAGTAATTTTGGGTATTTCATACCCCTCCCAGATATTACATTTTTATCAGATAATATGTCTCAGTTTTGAACCTTATGACCTTTTAGTTCATGTTTCTGCATTATAAAGTATTTCATATAGTATACAGGTGTCAGATAATAGTCATGGGTTAGCTTGTGGTCCTTTGGGGTCATGAGCACCGTGTAGCATTCTGGGTATCAGATTTGGGGAATTACAAAATTGGTATTAGATCCTAAGGCTCAATAGAGTCCTAGGAAGTCTGAAAGCTGCATCTAGCAGAGTTTGTACATGAGTGTATTGCGCACCACATTTATTTACAGGAGGTTATAAAATGTTTTAGGAACAGTTTCCTCTCCTTTGGTATTCATGTCATGCCTGTGAGCATAATCTTAAGTCAATCTTTTAGTCTAATCCATTTCTCCCTTTTTTCTATAGAATATGCCTCTTAAAAGAAAAAATAGGAATCAGCCAGCCCCTCAGCGCAAAAAATCTTTGGGAGAACATGTTTCTCATGCAAAGTTCTGAGCTGCATTACTACTCTTGCTAACTTAGTTTCTGCTCAGAATGAATGACCACCTATCATTCCAGCCAATCTAGTTTTAAATTCAGCTGCAACCAGGATTCGGGATTTCACCCGAATGAATCCTCCATCCTTTTTATGGTCTAAGTTAGATGAGGACACTCAGGAATTCCTAGATCAGGTGCAGAAGGTTACAAACATAATAAGGTTACTGTTAGTGAGAATGCTGAGCTATCTGCATATCAATTGTAGGACATTTCTCATACTTGGTTTAAATAGTAAAAGTCAGAACGGCCAAATGATGTAGGTCCTGTTGAGTAGGAGGAGTTTGCTTCTGCTTTCCTTGATAGATTCTTTCCCTAGAGCTTAGAGAATCTAAGGTGTTAGAATTCATCAACCTCAAGCAGGGCAATATGACGGTGAAAGATTATTCTCTTAAGTTTACTTAATTAGTTAGATATGCCCCTCATATGATTGCAGATAACAGGGCCAAGATAAGTAAGTTTGTTTTAGAGGTGAATGATAACATGGTTAATGAGTGCAGATCTGTCATATTAAATAGTGACATGACTTTAGCCAAGCTCATGACTCATGCTCAACAGATAGAGAAGCAGAAGATTAAGCAGAGGGAGAAGCAAACTAAGAGAGCTAGGACATGAAGCTTTAATTTTACTCAGTCTAAGTCAAAGGGAGGAAATTGCTCTCATATTCATCCTAAGTCATCAGTTCCAGTTCCTTCATTATCCAGTGCTTCAGTTCCTAAGTTCAGAGAGGGTAATAAAGATAGAGTGTAAGGCTCTGAGTCTCAGGGCAGAGTTACCAGTGCCCAAACTAATATATTTTGTCATACTTGTGGTAAGAACCACAAGGGGGTGTGTAGAGCTGGCAGCGATGTCTATTTTAGTTATGGCAAGTAAGGACCCAGGGTCAGAGACTACCTTCGGTCAGGTTATCAGAGTCATCTCCGCTCCTTATAGTCTGGTCACCTAAATCAGCAGGGTGCCACCTCCAGTGCTACTAGTGGGCACCGCTCAAACAAACTTTATGCTCTCCAATGCCGGCAAGATCAGGAAAATTCTCCTGATGTGGTTACTGGTACATTACAGATCTTTCATGTACATGTTTATGATTTGCTAGATCCAGGTGATTCCTTGTCTTTTGATACTCCTTATATAGAAGTTGATTTTAGAGTCAGTCCTAAAATTCTAGCAAATCCCTTTTCAATCTCTACCCTAGTGGGTAAAACTATTATAGCCCGGCGGGTATACAGGAACTACCCAGTTAAGATATTTTAGAAAGACACTTCAGCAGATCTAGTCAAATTAGAAATGACTGATTTTGATGTCATTCTCGGCATGGATTGGCGTCATTCCTTCTATGCCACAGTCGACTATAAAAACAGGATAGTCCAGTTTCAATTCCTAAATGAACCCGTCCTTGAGTAGACTGGTAGTGTAACCGCTTTCAGGGGTCATCTTATTTCCTACTTTAGGCAAGTAATATAATATCTAAGGGATGTTTCTATCATCTTGTTCATGTTAAGGATTCCAGTTTTGAAACTCCCAGTCTTGAATTCATTCCAGTTATGAATGAATATTCAGATGTCTTTCCCGAAGATCTTCCAGGAATTCCTCCCTAAAGGAAAATAGACTTTGGCATTGATCTTCTTTCAGATACTCAGCCTATCTCTATTCCACCATACAAAATAGCACCAGCAGACTCAAAGAATTGAAAGAATAATTGAAGAATCTCCTAGATAAGGGATTCATCAGGCCCAGCATTTCTCCATGGGGCGCACCTGTATTATTTATGCGCAAGAAAGATGGTTCTCTCAGAATGTGCATAAACTACCACCAACTTAATAAGGTCACAGTCAAGAACAAGTATCCTCTTTCCACAATCGATGACTTATTTGACCAACTTCAGGGTGCCAGTTATTTCTCTAAGATAGACCTCAGATCCGGCTATCATAAACTTAGAGTCAGAGAATGTGAGATTCCAAAAATAGCTTTCCGTACTCGGTATGGTCACTTTGAATTCCTAGTCATGTCATTTGGTTTCACCAATGCCGCAACAGCTTTCACGGACTTGATGAACCACATGTTAAAATAGTACTTGGATATGTTTGTCATAGTCTTCATAGATGATATTCTGGTCTATTCCCGCAGTGAGCGAGATCATGTAGACCATCTCAAAATAATACTTCAGACTCTTAAAGATCATCATCTATTCACCAAATTTAGTAAGTGTGAATTTTTGCTAAGGTCAGTAGCATTCCTTCGTCCTATCATTTCGGGTGATGGCATCAGAGTAGATCCTCAAAAGACCAAAGTAGTAAGAAACTGGTCCAGACTTGTCTCTCTATCAGATATCAGGAGTTTGTTAGGTTTAGATAGCTATTAAAGATGGTTTGTTGAGGGATTTTCTTCTACTGCATCCCCTATATCCATATTGACTTAGAAGAAAATCAAGTTTCAGTGGTCAGATCCTTACGAGAAGAGTTTTTAGGAGTTGAACACTCGACTCACCTCAACTTCTGTTTTAGCTCTTCCAGATGGTCCAGATGGGTTCGTAATGTATTGTGATGCATACAGAGTGGGTTTAGGTTGTGTCCTCATACAGCATGGTAAGGTCATAGCCTACGCCTCCAGACAGCTTAAACCCCATAAGAAAAATTATCCTACTCATGATCTTAAGTTAGCAGCCATAGTATTTGCCTAGAAGATTTGGAGACATTATCTTTACGGAGTTCATGTAGATGTCTTCACAGATCATAAGTCTTCTATATGTCTTTTCTCAGAAACATCTCAATCTTCTTTAGAGAAGGTGGTTAGAGCTCTTGAAAGATTATGACATGAGTGTCCTCTATTATTTGGGCAAGGCCAATGTACTGGCTGATGCTCTCAATAGACTGTCTATGGGTAGTGTTGCTCATGTGGATGACAGTAAAAAAAAGTTAGCTCAGGAAGTACATTAGCTTACCATGCTATGTATTCTCTTAGTCGATACAGATGAGGGTGATATATGGGTTCAGAGTAGTTCAGAATCATCTCTAGTTTCTGAGGTGAAAGAAAAGCAAGATAGAGATCCCAACCTTGTTAAGTTGAAAGAGTCATTCAAGGATCAAAAAGTAGAGGTTTTCTCCCAAGAGAGAGATAGTGTTCTGCGTTGTCAGGGTCATCTCTGTGTTCCAGGTGTAGATGACTTAAGGCAGTGAATTCATGCAGAAGCACATAGTGCGTGCTACTCAATTCATATTGGGGCCATAAAGATATACCGTAAATTATGGGAAGTTTATTGGTGGAGTGGGATGAAGAGAGATATTACATAGTTTGTGGTTAAGTGCTCTACATGTCAGCAGGTTAAGATAAAGCATCAGAAGCCTAGTGTTCCTAAGCAGGACTTTATTATTCCTACTTAGAAGTGAGAAGAAGTGATTCATTATGGGTTTACCTCGAACTCATTATCACATGATTCAGTTTGGGTCATTGTAGATAGGATGACCAAATCATCCCATTTACTTCCAGTTCATACCTTTTATTCATCCAAGGATTATGCCAGACTCTACATTAGGGAGTTGGTCAGATTACATGGCATTTCGTTATCTATTATCTCAAACAGAGGTACCCAGTTCAGCTCTCACTTCTAAAAATCATTCCAAAGGGGTCTTGGTACCCAAGTTCATCTCAGTACAGCCTTTCATCCTCAGATAGTTGATCAAGAAGAAAGGATCATTTAGACTTTAAAAGATATGCTACGAGCATGTGCAATTGATTTCAAGGGTAGTTGGGATGACCACTTGCCTTAGATTGAGTTTGCATACAACAACAACTATCATTCCAGTATTTAGATGGCTCTATTTGAAACTCTTTATGGTAGGATATATAGATCTATGATCGGTTGGTTCAAAGTTAGTGAGGCCTCAATCCTAGGGCCCGACTTAGTATTTGATGCCTTAGAAAAGGTCCAGATAATTAGAGAAAGACTCTGGGCTGCTCAGAGCCGATAGAAGTCTTATATAGATATTCGTAGAAAAGATCTCAAGTTCGAGATTGGTGACTATATCTATCTAAAGATCTCTCCCATGAAGGGAGTGAAGTGGTTCGGCAAGAAAGGGAAATTCAGTCACTAATATGTTGGTACCTTCAATATTCTCAGTCACTTCGGCAAGGTAGCTTATGAGCTTGAATTGCCTTCAGATCTAGCCTCAGTTCATCCAGTCTTCCATGACTCTTTGCTCAAGAATTGCATAGGTGACCTAGCCATTATAGTCCCTATTCAGAGCATTGATGTTTAGAACAGTCTGTCTTATGGGGAGATTCCAGTCGAAATCCTAGGCTATCAGACTCGTAGACTGAGGAACAAAGAAGTACCTCTAGTTAAAGTTATTTGGTGAAATCAGTCTGTCAAGGGAGTTACTTGGAAAGCAGAAGTAGACATGCGTACCAAGTATCCTTACCTATTCTCTGCCAACTCAGATCAAGCTCAAGGTAATAGTCCTCCTTAAGCTTACATAGTTTCATGTTCAGTGTTCATCACAAACTTGGTATCAAGTACCTTTGCATATTCAGTCATGCATTCATGAATCAGTTACGCATTCATCAGGTATGCGTGTCAAGTATGATATATTCAGTTACCAGTCAGGTCAGTCATGAGATCATGTTTCAGTTATTCATGTTCAGTATGTATGTCAGTTTATGTTCTTCCCCTCACTTTTAGTTTTATTCGAGGACAAATGTTCTCAAGGGGGAGATATTGTAATACCTCATATCTATTCCTAGCTTAAAATCATATAAAAAATGTTAAGAGCTCAGTTTGAAAGATGAATCTAATTTTTTACATGTGGTATTTTTCAAATTTTCACTTTTTATCACGTGGAAAATTTAATAAGGTTACTATCGATATAAAAATTGCCAAAATACGATAACTAGGTAAGAAGTTATGACTATTTCAAGTTCCATCGTAAAGCAGTGTCATATTGGTCAGTGGCGCACCACGCCACAAGCTAAAATGGCAATTATCCTTTGCTAGTGTCACAGTGCGATTTCCTCTGCGTCGCGCCAAAGTTCCAGGTTGCAAAATAAGGGGCAATACGATGGCTCCACATTGCGCCATCCCTCAATTTCCCAATTGTCAAATTCCAGTGACACGACGTGATAGCACCGCGTCGCACCAGGGATCCAATTCAGGAAATTTTTACTAAAATTACAAGACACGTCCAGGGTTAAAAGGGTCAATTTTCCACCCCTATTTAAGCCCTTTAACACGTGATTCAGCTACTTTTCACTCAAAATACACTCTCTCCTCACTAAAACCTCTCAAGAACAACCTAGGGCTCTTCATAGAATATTCAAAATCAAGAATTTTCTTCGTCAATCTTTGTGTATTTACTAATCAAGGTATGCATAGTGTTTATTCATGGACTCTTTTCATCCATGAAGCCCAAGAATACCTTTTATAAATTAGAGTTTATGGATTTTCTTATGAATTTCATGATTGGGCTGCTCTTGTTCATCTGAATAATGAGAAATTGAGTTCTACTCCATGTTGGGTGATAAATTCTATGTGGGTTAAATTATTATAGATATAGATTCATGCAAACCTATGACTATACCCTTGAATGATGAAATTATAATTGAACCATGAGGTTTAATTATTGTACAATGATGTTTACATGTCCCATGCCTACAATATTTTTGATTAAATGCCTAGATAAAGGAAAAGTGCCTAACTAGCATGATACCATGAAATCCCCATATGTATGTACAAGTTATTCCTATCACATGTTTTGATGAAATTCTTCTAAAAATGTATTATAGATTGTGATTTTAGTTATATGTTCAAGTAAGTTATGCTTGGTCAGTTTCCTTCCATCGAGTCCTGGGGGTACTTATACTCAAAACATTAGTTGTGTGCCTAGAGCCATGTCATGTTTTCACGATGCTCTCAGTCAAGCTATGAATCCTTAGACTTCAGAAAGTCTTATAACTTAGGAAATATCCATGATCTCATTAACTCAGTCGGTTGTCAGATATCAGAAGCATTCCATCAGTCAACAGAATTCAGTAAATCAGCCCATGTTCAGTTCAATAAATCATGTTCAGAGTTTATCCAGATGGGAGCAAAAATTAGCACCGAGTAAACCCAAGGATGTGAACACACACTATCATATGAGGATGTGACTCTTAGAAGTGATCCTTGTATTCTATAACTATGTAGTTAGCATAAGTTGAGACATCAATACCATCCGATGAGGGTTGATGAGGTGAATAAGCACTATCAGATAAGGGCCCCACCGTTCTCTTTTAGGGACACTATCAGATGAGGGTCACCCACAGCTTGTCCTTACCAATGGCGTTGTACTGATACCCTTCCAATTGGGGTTACAGATTGGACCCCAACTCAGCCATAATAGCATATTAGGGGCATATCGGTTAGATAACTACTTCCCATACTTTCATGTTATAGAATCAGGACTTTTCGACACAGTCAATCAGTCTCAGTAATAAAACTCAGATAGTTCTTTAGATTTCAGGACTGTCAGATACAGTCAACTCAAATACAGTACGGACAGCTAGTTCTGTTAGATTCAGGAGTGCCTGATACAGTCACTCCTGTTATCAGTTATATCAGTTATCAGTATGTCATGTTATTAGATTTAAGAATTAGTAATCATGTTATCATGGTATTAGTGACAGTTACTATGTCTCTTGCATGTATTCTCACGCTCATAATAGTCAGTCTGCTATAGTTATTGTTCATGCATATGAACCCCATGCATTCAGCCTATGCCACATACATACCAATACATTCAAAGTACTGATGCATTTATGCTATGGTGTCTTATACCATAGGTTCAAAAACACGAGCTCTAGAGCATCTGTAGATTTCAGTCTCAGCTATCAGATTTAGCAGTGAGTCCTCATCTTTAGAGGACATAATCATCATTTTATTATCTTAGTAATTTTTTATTAGTTGGAGTTAGTTAGGGACATGTCCCATCAACTCCTTATTCAGATAGTCACATTTTAGAGGCTTTCTAGACTATAGTATGTTCAGATAGCTTATTTTAATTATTTTGGGTATTTCATACCCCTCCTAGATGTTACATTTTTATGAGATACTATATTTCAGTTTTGAACCTTATGGACTTTCAGTTCATGTTTCTGTATTATAAAGTATTTTTTGCAGTATACAGGTATCAGATATCAGTTATGGGTTAGCTAGTGGTCCTTCAGTTTCATGAGCACCGAGCACCGTGTAGTATTTTGAGTATCAGATTTAGAGCATTACAATGATATAAGCCAAATCGACATTGAATTTTCAAGGACTCCAATCCAAGGCCAACACAAACGGGATTAAGCCACAATTATCTAAATAAGGAAAAGATGAGAACCTTTTTAAAGCTCTTAGAATCTCAACACTATGTGTGGAGGAGAGCCTATAGATGAGAGTGGAATTTATCTCCGAACATCAACAAAGAATTAAGCCTAAGGTCTACAAATACTCTGATAATTATTAACAATGTTAGATGTGTTCCAAGACATCCTTATACTATTTATGGAGTGTTTTAGGGTGCCCAATGCATAAAAGAATGACCAAAGTCCATTAGAGAGACCAAATAAGTGTGAGACGGGGCTAAAAAGCACCATAGAGGGGACATGGGGACCATCTGCACCTAAGGCACACCTGACCTACTTGATCAGGTTGAAACACTGGGATCTGTGTGCCACATGAACCCAAGGTGCTCCCCATCTTCATTAAAAGATGGCAAAGTAGGCTAAATTGTGTTTTTGGTTGATTTAGGTCACTTTTGGGGCCATTATATACTAAATTTCCCAAGGCTATAATTAATAGCTAGCTTACGTTATTTCTATAGTTTTTGGTTGATATTTGACATTGAGTGTCTTATTTATAGAGCTTGAGGGCTTGGAATAGCTTGTACTGAATATTACCTAGAAACAGTAGTTGTGAGGGTGTTTCTATTCCATTATGTCATTCATATGAGTTAGGCATTTTTATTATATAATCTTATGAGGTTATTGAATTTGATATATCCTCTAGTTTCATTAGATTTCCTTGTTTGTGTCCATTTTTCATTACTATCCATCTATTCTTTACTTTTTGCATTATCTATCTTATTCTTTCTTTGGTTTTTGGGTTGGTTTCTACTATCGTAGGTACTGGGTTATCACAAGGTTGGACCCCATTGTACTGATTTGTTTAGTGAGTCTTTGGATAGAGTTTGTATGATTCATAATAGGCCTTGAGCCGCCTAGAGTGGGCAGAAGAGTTAAATAGGTCGTAGGCTTTATGCCTTGAACTTTAGAATTGATGATAGACTTTTCCTATGAGTGTCACCCATAAAGGGCATGATGAGATCCGGGAAGAGGGGAAATATTATTCCTACATATATCAAGCCATTTGAGATTCTATGAAATATTGGATAGGTAGATTATGAATAGGACTTGACCTTAAAATTTTTAGCCATTCATCTAGTATTTAATGTATCTAAGCTATGGTGTTATATCCCAGATGAGTCTTATTTTCTTTGTTGTGACTCAGTTAAGTAACATGAGAGCTGACATTTATAGAGGACCTAATTTTTTTATAGATAGAGATATTAGAAGATTGCACTCTAGGGAGATTCGTATTGTTAAGGTTTAGTCGAGACACTATCCTATCGAGGAAGCTACTTAAGAGGTTGAGTCTTACATGTGTAGTAGCTACTCCCAGAGTATTACCAATTCATTCACTTTCCTTGCCTTTTAGTTCGAGAATAAACTAGTATTTTAGTGGTGGATATTGTAATGACCTAACATGTGAAATCTTTTATTTATATGTGTATTTACCATTTTATGCTTCTTTATAGCTGTTACATGTTAATTATGAGATGTGGGGGTGGCTAGCACAGTCTCCAATGTATTCGACTATGATTTGGGAAAGTTACAGACTCTTAGAGGTTTTAAAATCCATTAGTTTGAATTAGGCCAACATCTTTTGTTTTAAGTGTCAGATGATGATTTGGATAGTTTCATTAGATTCAAAATGTCAAATTTGGAATAGTATGTTGGTTGGTTTGAGTTCATAACCTTTATTTTGTATTTTGATCCGTGTTGTGAAAACTAGCTTGTATAAGCTTTTAGGGCTTAATTTGTAGAGAACATCCTTTTAAAATTCAATGTTGCCACTAATTCTGGAATATTGAAAATAACCGAGTAACATTATTCATTTGCATTCATGGGATTTTAAATGAATCTTAAGGGTCCAAGAATGAACCTTCATTTTAGCTAAGTTGTTGGTGCTAGGTATTAGTTGGTGCATCCGCTTATGCAGGCAATTGTTGCTAAAGCAAAAGCCACTTAATTAGGCAAAGGTATTTTTTGTGGCAAATAGACATCACCTTCATGTCTCTTAAGTAGGATCCTTGTTACTTAAGAAGAGGTCACTTAAGTAATAATGAACTGCTTAAGAAAAGGTAGTCCATATGTGGTATAGTCGCTATAGCATTGTCTCAGCCGCTTAAGCAGTGATCGCTTATTTTATCACTTAGCCACGACCTTTGCTAAAATTGTATATATAGTCAAATTTCACAATTATTCTCCATTTTTGGACCTTTAAGCTTTGGGTTTTGATGATTTCATAGGATTTCTTCACCATTAGAGATTGGGTAAGCTCCAAACTCTTATTTTCATTTGTTCGCATTGATTATATCTTCAAAAAAATTCTCGTAATTCTTGATTTCAAAATTTATTTTTGGGATTTTAACAGCAAAGATTAAAAATAATTTTTCTTCGATTTGAACCTCAATTTTAACTCGTTTTCACTTGGGTTTTCAATTGTAGACTCTTATAACCTTGGAAATTTTTGTAAAAATAAAATTCTAATTTTCCCTCTTTTATTTTTGAATTTATTTTTCAAACTCCTTTTGGATCTGATTATATGGCCAATATGAGTATCTCCAACTTTGTTTTAATGTAAGGATCTTGTAGTCATATTTTTTGAGGATCTTGAGAATATTTGAAAGAGGAAGTCTCCGTGTTAAAGTATTTAGGCTTAGATTTCATCACATTGAGAAAAGTTATGGCTTAACTTTCTTCAAACTGGGGTGAGTAGTTAATAAATGAGTAGAGCATACTATGAGTTGGGAAACTTATCTAGGGGAGTTGTATTTCAAAATTATTTGATGTTGTGTCACCATATGTGGATTTATATTCTTATTGTTGTTAACTTCAGATACCTTATATTGTGTGTTACCCGTCAGGAGCTTTATTTAACTTTCTTAGGTCTTATTGCATTAATTTCATCTTAATATGATTCCTATGAGCGGGCTTGAACAGATATTATAGGCCTTATTTAAGAAATATATGTCTTTATTATGATAGACATACCCGAGTTAGGGGTTTTATGTGATATTAATGATGTATTACATGACTATTATTCTGGTGGTTCTAATAGAGAGCTAATATCATGAATTATTGATATATTGAGTTGATTTTGCACTCACGTATATAGGTATTGAATAGATTATTATCTTCATACTAATTTGATTATGATCCTAATTCATCATACATATTCATGATATATTATTACCATTAAGAATCATTGATATGAAAGAGAACTGACACATTTTTATTTTGAAGACTCTAGATCCGTGAACAATAATCAGAGAGGTGGCAGACACATTTTTATGAAAAATCATTGATTCGTGAACGCTAGCTGGAGAGGAATGTTTAGATTTAAGGAAGTTTAAGGGCAGTGAAACTGCTATGGCTCCTATCTTGGGAGCGTTGAGGCTTGGTTGGTGTATGGAGAAAGTTATCTAAATACTTTTAATCATTCATCATGATCCCATCTTTATTTCACTACACAAAATATGCATTTCCGTATTTTTTTGTACTTGATGTTATTATACGTTTATTGCGTATCGGTTTTGATACATACATACATACATACATATATATATATATATATTTACACACGCATATACATACATGTATAGATATTAGAACTAGTATTGGAGACAATGTGAGCTACCATTTGGGGACTTTCCTGCTTGCACATAATGTACTAATAGCATCTCTTACTTATATTATTTTCTACTTTTCTCAGTTGGTATGTGATACCTACTGAGTACAAATAGATCGTACTCACCCTTACTATTCTATTTCAGTGCAAGTCCTAATACGAGTATGAGACATGGTAGCTGGTTTATGCTATGTGGAGATGACATTTGAGGTACTGGTGCACCCCTGAATTTAGGTCATGCTCCAATATCTTCTTAACTTAGTTGTCTTTTTTTCTCTTTGAAGAAGACTTATGTATTTTTTCAGTATCCCGAAGTTGTATTTAGATGTTCTTAAACTTGTGACGCTCCTTCTTATGGTTTATGCTAATTTAGTCAGACTTCCATTTTTCTGAACATATTTTGACCTGACTTCATTCTAGAACTCTCATTTGTCTTGTTTTTATTTGCATTTTTTATTTTTTTTGTATTTTGTAAAATTGACTTGCTTACCAAGGCTGAGTCTCGATAAGTGCCATCATGACCTCAACTTTTGGACCGTGACATTTTTGAAAATAAAAGATGCGACATTTCCAATATTTGTTAAATGGAAGACTATATTGAAGTTAGACAGAAAGAAAACTAAAGGCTATTTGGATGATGATTGGTTTGAAATTTTGTAACTTAGAGTTCAATGAATTCTATAGTAGTGAGACATTGTGAATCACCACACTTATGCCGGAACACCACAACAAAATAGAATTGCAAAATGTATGAACTTAACATTTTGTTATATTTCATCAAGTATGATTTAACACTCATATGTTAAAGGATTTTTATGTGGAAGCAATCAATACAGCTTGTTATTTGGTCAAGAGATTTCCATCCACAACTATTGAATTTAAAACTCCTTTTAAGGTCTGCTCCAGTTTAGCTGCTGGTTACTCAAATTTGAGAATATTTGGTTGTCTTGTTTATGTTCATGTGAGGGATGACAAATTAAGTTAAGAGCAAAGAAGTGTGTATTTTTAAGGTATGCAACTCGAGTGAAAGGGTGCAGGTTATGGTGCATAGATCAAAATAATCTATGGTTAATTATTAGTTGGGATATAATATTGAATGAATTTTCCTTACTGGATAATTAGAAAAATAAGGCAATAGTAGAAACAGATTATGGTGTCAATGATTGCTAGAGCTAGAAATTGAATCTCCACTAGCTTAGTCCAATTTTTATAAGTCGTGGAGGTTAAAAACATTAATTAAGATGATAATGATGCACCTACGCAACAACAATAACTAACATTGCTAATGGTGGAAAATGAGAGTAATCAACCAACTAATGTAGTTTGGTTCATTTCCAAGAGGAAAAAAGGTAGTAAGATGCAAAGAGTTGTTGATGTTGACACACCCCAAAACCGGGCCACTCATAAGGAGACCTCAGCCTACATAACCGGAGGTTGCCCCAATAATCCAACCTAACCATCTCATCAATCACAATGGTTGGGTGATTCCCGACCATATTATAAGATCGGGAAAAACAACTACAAGTAATAACTTAAGCATGTCTAAACACTTTATTAGATTCATCAACAAACCAATATACCCAAGTTCATAGTCTTCCACAATACCTCTATATGTTGGAAAAAGCCCCCGACAATAGCCAAACCAAGTCAAAATAAGACTAAATCTAAAGATAGGAGACTAAGAAGGAATATATTTCGAAGTAAGGAAGCTCACCACCCCAAAGTCAATGCACGAACCGCTTCGATCACCTAATCACTATGCAAGAAGAGAATATGATGCTCCAACCCCTATGACGCATGGGGACATAGCATCCGGAGATCGTTAGCGGTTGGAGCGCTAGCATATAACTCAAGTTGAAGGATAAAATAGCATAATCAATAAACAACAAGTCAATATATCATATTAAACCATATTCATGATCTTATCCAAACAAATAGGTATATCAAATGCCAGACAAGTAAACATGCCTTAACAATATTCTCAAACTACACAATCATGAGACATAAAGTGGAGAACTCCAACCTCCCACACTTAGATTCAAACAATTCTTATTAGGTATGGGACTATAACAATATTCACATATTACTTTGACAAAGGACTTTAACCATGTATACATTCATTAAGAATAGGACTCTAACCGCATACACATCAATTTAAGCAAGGGACTTTGACCACAAACGCATATTTATTTAGGCAAGGGACTCTAACCACATGCCCACACATTAGGCAAGGGACTCTAACCTCATGTCATATTAGATAAGGGAATCTAACCCAAGCCATTTAAATTGGTGAGGCACTTTAACCTAAAGAGATCTCATTGTGCAAGGGAATTTAACCACAAGAAATTTCACTAGGCAAGTGACAATAACCTCAAGCCTTTTTCATTAGGCAAGGGACTTTAACCTCAAGACATTTCGACTATCATTAGTCTACATTGGGACTCTAACCCTTTGTATTTACATCATCATCTATCCAATCACACTTAAGGACCTTAACCCACATAGATAATTCAACATTATACATTACCACATAGTCTTTATGGGAGCCTTCATTGCTCAACCATTTCAATAGGGAGTTTCCTAAACTCAATTCATCATACAATACAATTTAGGGTCATCAAGACCTTCATAAACCATTCACATATCATTAGCAATCTTAGACCACATTCTAACCACACTTTATTTCAACAAACAATTAGAGTTCATTTTTATTTTTAGGGACTTTAAACCCTTATTATTCATTAACCCAAAAAGGTCATCAATTAAACAATACATGGTTCACAATACCTTAACAATATCATTTATCAACCATTCATACTTAATGGTCCCTTGCGCTAGTTCAAAACATCACCAATATGTAACTAGACAATTCACTTAGATATTTTCACAAACACCTTGTGTACATACCTTTACCAAGGCCATTTTCATGGTAGAAATCAAAATATTAGGGTTACTCAAGACACATATGTTAAACCACATACAAAAAGTACCCACATGTGAAAAACACCACCAATATCATGCATCAACATAAGTCTAAACAAGGGAAAACATTATTCATCACAAGGTATCAAAACCCTTATTATTTGATGATAAAATCTCCATGTATACTTACTAATCAAAGGTTAAAATACATGATTTTTGTGTTATTTATCAAGGGAGAGAGTTACATGCCTTAGACAACTTGATTCACCAAGAATCTTGACTTCACTTTGCCTTTTGAAGATCATCGTTGAAACCCTCACCTCCAACTATTTACAAATGAGTTTGAGAGAGTATTTAGGGTGTTTGATCCATCAAAGATGTGTTTTAGGAGGCCATATACACTTATATATTGAAGAAACTTAGCATTTTGAGTGAGTTAAATGACCATAAGGTCCTTAACTAAAAGCTAAAATTGACCACGGTGTTGGATACGACTTACTTGTACCCTAGGGTACGAGTTGTATCCTAACACATACCCTAGGATTATCCTAGGTCATCCATACTGATTAGAGTATGACTACCCATCATTGAGCTGTATCCAAAGGTTACGACTCATGCCCTCACTCTTGCATATCACCCGTACCAAAAATAGTCCATTCAATGTCAAGACCTCACTTTATACGATTGGGTTGTGTACGACTCATACACTTAGATACGATTGGGAGGAGTCTCACTCTTGCCTAGGACAATAAGCCTTACCAAACTACCTAGGGATCAAGAGGGCAGGGGAAGGAGGAACAACTCATATCCAATGGGTAAAACTCGTGTCCCTAGTCATACCCACCCTAGTGACGACAACTGAAGAAATTTCTCGATTATTCATAGTCTAGGTGTTTCAATTCTCCCCCACGTGGATCATTCATCCTCGAATGGCGGTCAAGTCAAGTGTAAACACAAGTCAACACATTATCACACATCAAATCAACCTTCAATCTAGTTAGGACAAAGCACACAACAAGGATACAAAACACATCATGCTTATTATCAATCGATTATTTATTTCATTTACTTTGGGACTCAAATCTATTATTATTAAAATGCTTACTCATTTCCCAATTTGGGGGATTCAACCCATTGACTTATCAAAGAAACATACTCAACTCAAATACTAGGGACTCGAACCCATCATCTATCAAAGACATGAATTAACTCTATGTATTAGGGACTTATCCCAATCACAACCAAGACACACATGATGTCAAAGCATTGGGGACTTGAACCCATGGTGTAACAAGACATAAATCAATTCAAAGCTTGGGGATTTTAACTCGTTGTCTAAATAAGGCATAACACAATTCAACACATTGGGGACTTTAACCCGTTATTTGTGAATACATAAATCAAGGTAAGAACGTTAATAAAAATATTTATCACAAGTTCCTGGGATAGGAAACAAAAGCAGAACTTGGACTTTATATCCTCTTCCGCCTCCCAAGTAGGTTCCTCGAACTTTTCATTCCTAGATAGAACCTTTACCAAAGCCACTTCTTTCATTCACAATCGACGAACTTGCCAATCCAAGATACTTACCGCGATCTCCTCATTGGAAAAGAGTCTGATATATCAACATCTATCAAGGAAAATAAAGGATCGCCCACACATTTCCTCAATATAGAGATATGTAATGTCGGGTGAATGGAGTTCATGCTAGAAGGCAACTCCAACTCATAGGAAATATTTAAAACCCTCTTCATAATCAAGTAGGGACCAACATACTGGGGAATAACCTTCCCCTTTTTTGCAAGCTGCATCAGTCCCTTCAAGGGAGAAACTTTTAAGAATACCCAATCACCAATACTAAACACTAAGTCCTTATGCCTCACATTTGCATAGGAATTTTTTCTCAATCCATCAAAAATCACCTTCACCTTCTCTATGGATTGGTGAGCTAAATCGGGGCTAAGCAACTTACCCTCGCCAACTTTATACCACCCAATAGGAGATTGACATCTCCAACCATATAATACCTCAAAAGGGGCTATGCCAATGCTAGAGTGGTAACTATTATTATAGGTGAACTACATCAAAGGCAAGTGGTCATACCAACTACCACCATAATCAATCAAACAAGCACGCAATATATCCTCCAATATTTGAATGGTCCTCTCCGCTTGACCATCTATTTGCGGGTGGAAGCGATACTAAGGCACACTCTTGTACCAAAGCCTTTTGGAACGACTTCTAAAAGTGGGATGAGAATGGAGGACCATAATCCAAAATGATCTAAAACCGGAGCACTGTGCAACTTCACAATCTCTGCAAGGTAAAACTTAGCATAAACTCCACCTAGCAATTAGTCCTCATGAGCAAGAAGTGAGCAGACTTGGTTATTCTATCAACAAAGACCCAAATGGAAGTGGGAGGCAATCAACAAAGACCCCCGAGCCTCATATACTTAACTTTCACTTGTTGGCACACCATACACTTGGCCATATAACTAGCAACATCTCATTTCTTATTAACCCACCAATGGAATTCTCTACGATCACGATACATCTTTGTGGAACTAGGGTGAATAGCATAACGGGATTCATGAGCCTCTACCATGACCCTTTACCTAAATCCATCGACGTCGGGAATAAATAGTCTACCTTGGTATCTCAAGATATCATCACCACCAATCATAAAGTCCGCAACATTATGTTGACCCATATTACTCTTGATCCTCATCATGTCAGGGTCCAATACTTGCTTTTCCTTTATCTCAACAAAAGGAGAAGACTAAGATAACTGAAGAACAAATACACCACCATCCTTGGAGTGCGCAAGTCAAACTTTAAGATTAGTCAAACGATAAATATCCTTCACTAATTCCCACTTGTCCTCATCCACATAGGCCAAACTTCCCATGGATAATGTACTAAGATCATCAGAAACTACATTAGCCTTATCAGGATGGTAATCAAGACTCATATTATAGTCTTTCAACAACTCAAGCTACCTTCTTTGCCTAAGGTTCAACTCCTTTTGAGTAAACACATACTGAAAACTCTTATGATTGGAAAAGATATCAATATGAACCCCATAAATATAATGTCGCCAAATCTTTAACGCAAAAACCACAGCTAACAACTCTAAGTCTTAAGTAGGGTAGTTCTTCTCATGAACATTCAATTTCTTAGAAACATAGGACACCACCCTCCCATGTTGCATTAACACACAACCAAAACCAATTCAAGAAGCATCACAATATACCACAATACCATCAATACTGTCGGGCAAGGTCAAAAGTGAAGTTGAAGTCAGTTTATCTTTCAACTTCTTAAAACTACCCTCACACGCATCCGACAATAAGAACTTGATATTCTTTTGGTTTAACTTGGTCAATGGGGCATCTATAGTCAAGAAACTCTCTACAAATATTCTATAGTAACTGGTTAGACCCAAGAAACTCTAAATATCGATTGGAGTCATAGGTCTAGGCCATTTCTTAACCTCCGCAACCTTTTGGGGATCTACCATGATCCCTTCACTAGAGATATTATGACCAAGGAAAACAATAGCCTTTAACCAAAACTCACACTTATAGAACTTGGCATACAAACAATGATCATTCAGTGTTTGCAACACAAACGAAGGTGATCGATATGATCCTCCTCATACTTAGAATAGACTACGATGTCATCAATGAAGACAATAACAAACTTGTTCAAGAATGGATGGAAGACCCTATCATAAAATCCATGAATGTCGTCGGAGCATTAGTCAACCCAAAAGACATGACAAAAAACTCATAGTGGCCATACCAGATTCTAAACATAGTCTTAGGGATATCCACATCCCTAATTTTAAGTTGATGATAACTAGATCTAAGATCAATCTTTGAGAAATACTTCACACCTTGAAGTTGATCAAATAAATCATATATCCTAGGAAGAGGTTATTTATTCTTTATGGTCACTTTGTTCAACTGATGATAATCAATGCACATATGAAGGGAACCATCCTTTTTGCGCACAAACAACACAGGATCACCCCAAGAAGACACACTAGGATGGATAAAACCTTTATCTAAGAGGTCCTTCAATTTCTTCTTAAGCTCGTTAAGCTCCATCGGAGGCATTCTATAAGGTGAGATAGAAATTAGATGAGTGTCGAAACAAGATCAATCCCAAAATAAATTTCCCTAATGGGAGGAATATCATGAAGATCATTAGAAAAAAACTCAGGAAACTCATTAACCACGAGAATGGATTCTAGAGAAGGCTTTTCCAAGTTAGAATCTTTAATTCAAACCAAATGATACAAATACCCCTTTGAAATCAACCTTTGGGCTTTAAGATAAGAAATGAACATTACATATGGCACTAAAGAACAACCTTCACATACAATATTGGCTCATTGGGTAATTTGAACATGACCCTACGGGTCTGACAATCTAAGGAAGAATAACACGAATGTAACCAATTCATCCCCAGAATGACATCAAAATTGACCATGTCTAACTCTATCAAGTCTATAAGAGTATCTCTACCACCAACAGCTACCACACACCCCCTATAGACTCTTTTAACAACCACAGAGTCTCTTATCAGAGTAGAAACAAAAAAAGGAATCGATAGACTCTTGAGACCACAATCAAGATGCACGACCACATATGGGGTCACATAAAAAAAAATAGACCCTGGATCAAACAAAAAATATATATCACGGGAGAAAAACCTCAACATACCGTGACAATATCAGGAGACACCTCAGAATCCTAGCGACTGGCAAGAGCATACAAGCAGTTTTGGCCAGTATCGATGTCAGAAATAGAAGTAGAGATGTAGCAAGCTTTGGTACGTGAGTAGATGGAGTAGCAATTCAAACCCTGTTGGAACAAGAAAATGCTAGAGAGCGGCACTCATGCTATATTTTACTGATCTATCCACAACTAAAATATTTGTTTCTCCCCTTCTCATACTGACCATGATGACTCTGACTACAGAATCCGTAAGGAGGGTGGGTTGGAGTCAATTGAACACCACTAGCTTAGAATTAGGCACCTTGTGCTCATAAACCACCACTAAACTAAGATCGAAGATCACCCAGTGACTTCAGGTAAGGAGAAAGAACACAAGCCGAGGAGAAAAAAATCCAAACTCTCCTACTTCTTTCATGGCTACTTACCCCCATTTCTATTACTAGGCTCAAAAAACCTAATCTTCTTCCCTTGCATTTTACTTAACTCAACTTGCATCTTTTTCACTTCTTCCACCTGTTTCATTTACATAATTAACCTTGAAATATCCATATTTTCAATCAACAAGGCCGACTTTCTCTCAAGGACTAACTCATGGGACAATCCCAAAATAAATCTACACATTCTAGCCCTCATGCTAGAGACCATCTTGGGAGCATACCGTGATAATTGATTGAATTTAAAGGCATACTCTTGAATAGAAATCCTCCTTTTCTTCAAGTTCATAAACTCTTCTATTTTCGCTTTCCTCAACTCTTAAGGAAAGAACCAGTCTAAGAAAGCCTCAAAAAAATTATCCCACATGGCGGGACTAGTATTTACACCTCTAGAGAACACCCACCTTTCATACCATTAATACACTAAATCTTTCAATAGGTAGGAAGCAAACTCAATGGCCTCAACCTCATAAGAATGTATGTTTTGGAAGATCTTCTCCATTTCATTAATGAAGCCTTGAGGATCTTCCTCAACCTTTGTACCCAAAAACATAAGAGGGCTTAACTTTATGAATTGGCCAATTCTTGTGGCCTTAGAAGAAACAGTAGCTAGAGCACAATGCTCCAATTAAGAGGCTACCAATTAAGTCAAGAGGTTGATATAGTGACAAAACTCAATATTAGTAGCATCCCCTTGAGGTGTCGAAATAGGAGGGTCACTCTTATATTTGGGGTAGGTGGGAACAGGTGGAAACCCATGAAGATAGTCAGATACCGCAGCCCTAGCCCATGTCCAAACTCTAAAAGTTGGATGAGGTTTGTCCATAGGGCCCTCAGAAGGGTTTTCCTAAGTCTCATATCTCCTTGGAGGTGTGATCTAAAAGATAGCAAACAAAAATTAGAGAAATCCAAGACCTTAGACTCTATAGCTTGAGATTGAAACACAAGGAAGGGAAACATTTCCTAAAATATCTCGTAGCCCCTCTTCTATAAGAGTGGCGGGCTTTACTCCCATAAAATAGGCTCTACTTGACACAGTATTATGGATACCAAAGTAACCATAAACCTAGTCTTTGATACGAATTTGACATATCCCAAAATTGGGCCATGTCGTATGGGTACCTCAAGGCCACATGAACCAAAGTTCGCCTGATAGCCTAACCTAATTATCTCATTAATAACAAAGGTCGGGTGAATCCCCACCATATAATAAGATCATAGAAAACATACTACAAGTCATAACTTAAACATGTCTAAACACTTTATTAGATTTATCAACAAACTAATATACCCAAGTCCACAGTCATCCACAATACCTCTATACAATCTGATATTTAGAAATGTATATGTCGGGATAATCCCCTGACAATAGCCAAACCAAGTCAAAATAAGACTATATCTAAAGATAGAAACCAAGAATAATATCTTTCAAAGTAAGGAAGCTCACCTCTCCAAGGTTAATTCACGAACCACTTCGATTAGCTAATCACTGCATAAGAAGAGAAGATGAAGCTCCGGCCCCTATGTTGCGTGGGGTGATAGCGTCTGGAGTTGGTTAGCGGTTAGAGCGTTAAAATGTAACTCAAGGTTAAGAATAAAATAGTATCATCAATCAACAAGTCAATATATCATATTCATGACCTTATCTAGCTATATAGTTATATCATATGCAAAACAAATAAAAAAGTTTTAACAACATTCTCAAAGAACACAATCATGAGACATAAAGTGGAGGACTCTGACCTTCCACAATTAGATTCAAACAATTATTATTAGGTATGGGACTTCAACCACATTCACATATTTCTTAGACGAAGGACTTTAACCAGGTATACACTCATTAAGCAAGGGACTCTAACCACATACACAATGATTTAAGCAAGGGAATATAACCACACACGCACATTTATTTAGGTAAAGGACTCTAACCACATGCCCACATATTAGGCAAGGGACTCTAACCACATGTTGTATTAGATAGGGGACTCTAACCTAAGCTATTACAATTAGAGAGAAACTTCAACCTCAAGAGATCTCATTACGCAAGGGACTTTAACCATAAGCGATTTCAGTAGACAAGGGACTTTTACCTCAAGCCCTATTTCATTAGGCAATAAATATTAACCTCAAGCCATTACAGCTATTATTAGTCGACATTGGGATTCCAACCCTTTGTCCATACATCATAATTATTTAATTCACGCTTAAGGAATTTAACCCACTTAGATAATTCTACATTATACGTGACCACATGGTCTTCATGGGAGACTTTATTACTCAACCATTTTAATAGACCAATGCCTATACTCAATTCATCATACAATACAATTTATGGTCATTAAGTCCTTCACAAACCATTCACATATCATTAGCAATCTTATACCACATTCTCACCACACTTTAGTTTAACACCCAATTCAAGTTCATTTTTATGTTTAGGGATTTTAACCCCTTATTAGTCATTAATCTAACAAGGTCATTAATTACACAATACATGAATTATAGTACCTTTGCAATATCACTTATAAAATATGCCTACTTATTGGGACATTGCCCTAGTTCAAAATATCACCAACATATAACTAGACAATTCACATAGATATTTCACTAATACCTTGTGTACCTACCTTTATCAAGGCAATTTTCATGGTAGAAATCAAAATAATAGGGTTACTCAAGACCCACATGTTAAACCACTTACAAAAAGCACTTATATATGAATAACACCACCAATATCAAGCATCAACATAAGTCCAAACAAGGGCAAACATTATTCATCATAAGGCATCCAAACCCTTATCATTTGATTACAAAATTTCCATACACTTAGTAATCCAAGTTTAAAGTATATTTTTTTGAGTATTTTATCAAGGTAGAGAGTTACATGCCTTTTACAACTTGATTCACCAATAATCTTGACTTTACTTTTCCTCTTGAAGATCACCCTTGAAACCCTAGCCTCCAAATCTTCACAAAGGATTTTAAGAGAGTATTTAGGGTGTTTGATCCATCAAAAATGTGTTTTAGGAGGCCATATACACTTATATACTGAAGGTACTTAGGGTTTTGGGTAAGGAAAATGATCATAAAGACCTTAACTAAAAGCTGAAAATTGACCATGATGTTGGGTACGACTCACTTGAGTCAATTGTACCCTTGGGTATGAGTGGTACCCTAACTCGTACCCTAGGATTCTCCTAGGTCATCCATATTGGTTAGGGTATGACTACCCACCATTGAGTCGTATACAAAGGGTACGACTCATGCCCTCACTCGTATACTTCACCCGTACCAAAATAGTCCACTCCAAGTCAAGACTTCACTCTATACGATTTGGTTGTGTACGACTCGTACACTTAGATACGATTGGGAGGAGGCTCATTCATACCTAGGACAGTTTATAACCCTTACTCCACTGCCTATGGTACGAGAGGGGAGTAAAAAGAGTATACGACTCATATCCAAAGGGTACGACTCATGCCCCTAGTCGTACCCACCCCAGTGACATCAAATGAAGAAATTTCTCAATGGTTTAAGGTCTAGGTGTTTTTGATGTTGTGATAAAAGTGTTTATACATGATAATCTACAAGATATGATGATCAAGGCAGTCATGACTAGTAAGCTTAGGCATTGCCTAGACATGATTGGTGTGTATAGTACACAGTGTGCCCTTTTGAGTGTCGAAGGCAAAGCACAAAGATATTTTTCCTATTGATAAAGAAAATTCAATCCAGTAAGAAGATTTGTTAATTATGTCTTAAATGTTTCTCTTCTATATTTTAGAAAACTCATAATCCCTATTAGTTTAGGATTATTGTGATAATAGATTTGGGAAAAGAAAATGTAATCCATGTAGGATTAGAATAACTTTTTCCATATAGGTTTGGGACTACTTAGTATTGTTTAAGGGATGTAATTGAGGATTCTAAAGCATTGCACACATATACATTTTTTAAAGTGAAAAACTCCCTCTATTTTTTCTTGGAGAATTAGGCCTAGCCGAACCTTGTTAAATCGTTGTATTATTTTTCTTTTTCATTTTCCTTATTTGTAATTGTGTGCTAATTAACTCGTAATATTTTCGCAACAATTTGAATTGTTGGAGGCGTGGTTTTTGTTATTATTTCTGTTTATGAATAAATGGTGAAAAACCATTTTTTAAGAAAAGAAACGATCAATAATCACGCATAAAAAAAATTAGTGCTGGTTCGCAAGAAATTTTAATACATGAAAAACAAACAACCACAAATAAAATCTGAATAAATAAGAATATTTTATTGATAAATATGCGGTATCTGATTCTTCTTTTTAGATTTTCTCCATAATTCAAGGATTGCTAATGACGTATTTCTCAAGCATAGGAGGATTTGATCTTCATGAAATGAGGGTCTTGTGGATCTTGTTAATGTATTTCATTTGGGTATGATCTGCATAAAAGGATGGCCTTGTGGATCGAGTTGATGTATTTCATTATCAAGAATAGGGTAGTATCTTTTTGGATATTCGATGAGTTTATAAATTTGTTTTAGCTGCTTAAGTTTAATATCTAATCAAAATATTTTTTTTATGCTTCAAATAACTAATACTTTTAAGTTATCTTCTCGTAATATTTGAGAACAGTCCGATTTAGTTAACATTTAATCAATGTAGTAGACGAACTATCAATAAAAATATAAAGCAAGATATTCACACAAATAATTAACTCTTATACCGAATAATACATGAAATTATTTAAGAAACTTTGTTCATGCTTTGATTCACAATAAAAACTTATAGAAATAATAATGGTATCAGAGCACAGTTATTTAAAAAATACAGCAGTAGCATATATGTTTGAATTTAGATTGGATTGGATTAATTATGAGAAGACCATTTAAAAACACAGAAGCTTTTAGAAAAATTAAAGAATCTTTAATTAGTAATTATTCAGAATGTATAAATCTGAATAAAACAAAAGAAAACCCACAAAGATTAGCCTACCTAATTACCTTAATATCTAGAATTGAAGCAAAATTAATAATCCATTTAAAATCTAGAAGAATGAGACACATACCACCTAATTATGATAAATTAGATTTAGATATCCACCAAAATATTATAAATGGTTTAAATGAATAAAGTACAAAAATACAAAGAACTAAAACAAATTATTTCTGAAAAACGTAAATAATTAAAAATAAGAATAGAAAGACTACATTATAATATGTTTGTCGGAGTTAGTGAAAACTCAATAAATGCACAAAAAGATGAAATATCAAAATTAGAATCACAAATAGATAGTTTAGAATATATATATATCAACATGAACTATTTACAATAAAATGAACAAAGAAAAATTTATAATAGATGAAAAATATATGAAAATCACGAAGGATTAAAAATAAAAATAGTATTTTCTAATCTAGGAAGAAGATATAAGAAAATAGGTGAACATTTATATTTAATGTTAGAAAAAGAAGAATTAAAAAATTAGAAGATAAATTGACAGTTATGGTAAGAATAGAAAGAGAAAATGAAGAAATAGATAGGAAAAAGAAAATAAAAAAATAAAACAACAAACTACAGAAGAAATACGAAAAATAGAAGAAACTAAAAATAGTAGGATTGCTGAATTCGAAAAAGAACTACAAATATTAAAAGATTTGTATGAAGAAAGACAAAAGGAAAAGGAAGAAAAAGATAAAGATCAAAAATTACTAAACGAGATAAATCAATTTAAAGAAAAATTAGAAATAAACAATAAAGAAATAAAAAATTAGGAATTAGAAATAAATCATATAGATGTTGAAAAGACAGATAATTATGATTCAGAAGATAGTAAAACATATACAGAAATATTAACAAATACAAAAAATTTAGAAATCAATGAAAAACAAGAAGTAATTAATGAAGAAAACTTAGAAAATATCAACACAAAAATAAATACTCTTGATAAAAAAGAAGATGAAAATATAATACCTAGAACATCAGAAATAAGAAAACCTACATATTATAAGAATAAATTTAAAAGATATAATCTAAAGAATGAATATGACAAATGGACACCAAAACAAATAGTTAATAAAAATTATAACTTTTTAGACTTAGACTGTGTAATAGATACAGAAAAAATAATACAATTATGGATAGGATATATGACAAAAAAATTTTTAGATAATAATAGAAACATAACAGATGCACCAGAATATATAGAAAGAACACTAATAGAAACAGTGAAATTAAGGTTTTCAAATTTAACTTAAAATAGCAAGAAGATATTAAGAACTAATAAACCTACAAAAGGAACATCATCAACAACAACTAAACTAACACCTATAGAATTATTAAAAAAATATGAAACAGCTATAAAAGATGAATTTGGTAGTATGACAACAATAGAAGAAGAACAAAATGAAGAAAACTATACAAATAGGAATTTAATGTTAAAATTAGCAATATGTAATATGTGTTATATAGATGAATATACTTGTACATTTAAATAATATTATTATAAAGGAGCATATTATATAGAAGAAAGTAAAGAAATAAGAAAATTATATTTTAATAAATTACTCGAACCATTTAGTTCAAAAATAATAAAGAGTTGGGAAGAAACAAAAATAGTAGATACTCTAGGAGCAAGAATAAAATTTTTACAACAATGGTATAGAAACTTATGTGAAAAATATAGAGAAGAATTAAAAATAGAAAAAACATTGATAAGAAATTTAGCATGTTGCAAAGATAAAATAGCACCCCAATTCAGATGTGAAGAAAGATATTATAAGAAAAAAAAGACATAAGAAATATAAGAAATATAAAAAAACAAAATATAAATACAAGAAACCAAGAAAAAGATATTATGTAAAAAATTATAAATACAAAAGACCATATAAAAAAAAGAAATCTATAAAAGAATGTACTTGTTATAATTGTGAAAAATTACGACATTTAGCTAGAGATTGTAAATTACCTAAAAATCAATAAAATAAACAAATATGAGAAATAAAAATAGAAAATACAGAATTTTTACAGATAGATTATATAGATTATGAATTAGAAAGTGAGGATAGTATATATGAAATATCAGAAAATGAAACAGATAATGAAATAGATAGTGAAATAGATGAATCAAATGACTGGAGAAGATAAAAAAATAATAACAAAGGAAGAATATTTAAATGATGAAGGAACAGACCAAAAAATAATATTTGACAGTAACATATTTAATGAAATAAAAGGAAAAGAATTCGACTTAAGTGTAGAAAAAATATTTAAAATACCAATAATAAAAAATATATTTACTAGGAAAAAAGAAGAATATTATGTAGTAAGCCAAAAGGAACATGTAATAGACTGTAGATATGCAAAAGGTAAAGCTAGTATACCACTAGTAACAAAAAGAATAATTAATAAAGAGATAAACGATATAAAAAGTAGAGACCCAATAAAATATGTACACCTTGGAGGTACAGAGATATTAATAAAAGCATGTTTTAGAGAATGAATAGATACACCAATAGAATTATATTTAGCAGATGATAGAATTATAAAACCTATAGAAAAAAGCATAATAACTGTCATAAAAGGAAATTTAATATACCAAAAATTTAAATTTATAATAAGTGCAAATTATTCAGTAGCGGTAACAGATAAAAATATAGATAAATCATTAGCATTATATTGGAAAATATCAGGAATAGAATTAACCCTAGGAAGTAAAATATTTACAGCAAGATGCAAAAATTTATATGTATTAACAACAAAACATAAAAAAATAGAAAAAAATAAGATTAACAAAATACGAATAGAAAGTCCATTCAAACAAATTGTAAAAACAATAGATAATAATGATTATAGCTATAGAGACATAGATATAGAAGAAAATTTAGAAATAATAAATGATAGAATAAGTACAACGAAAAGAATAGCTGATGAAAAAAGCAGAATCATCAAGCTCATCAAAAAGAACAAGTTATGAAACAAATTCAACAAATAATTTAAACCAATATTACATAACAGGAAAGGTAAATGAAAAAGAATATTTAATACTCTTAAATACAGGACAAGAAGAAAATTATATAGCAAAATATCTAGTAAAAATGAAGAAATAAAAACTGATAATGATATAGGCCCAGACCTACCAAGAAGTTTAATAAATATTAAAAATATAGCAGAAAAAGAAATAATAATAGGAACTAGAAAAATAAAAATAGAATTTGAAGTAAAGGAAGAAATGCAAAAAATATACATAATATTAGGACTAAAATGGCTAGAACAAGTAAAACCATACAATATAGAACATACACAATTAACCTTAACATATAACAGAGAGAAATTATTCTTAAAAAGAGCCTTAACATAAAATGAAAATATATGTATTAATGAAGATAGTAGTAGAAGGATATTACAATAGATATTATACGCCTATAATAGATACAGGAGCAGAAGCTAATTTATGTAGGTATAATTGCTTACCAGAAAGCAAATGGGATAAATTAAAAACACCAATAATAGTTAAAGGATTTAATAATGAAGGAAGCTTAATTATTTATAAAGCTAGGAATGTAAAAATACAAGTATGGAATAAGATATTAACAATTGAAGAAATTTATAATTATGAACTAACATCAAAAGATATACTTTTAGGGATGCCATTTTTAGATAAATTATACCCACATATAATAACTAGAACAGATTGGTGGTTTACAACACCATGTAAACAAAAAGTAAGAGCAAAAAGAGTTAATAATAAAATAAGAAAGAAAATTGATTGGATAAAAGGAAGTGAAAAAATTACATAAAAGTTAGAAAATATAAAAAATACTAAAGATACAATAGAACTAGTCGTATTTTCGATAAATAAAACATAAATAATTATATTTTCAATAAATAAGATAGAAATAATTAAGAAACAATTAGGACAATTATATAGTGAAGATCCATTAAAGGATGGGAAAAACATAAAACTACTATAAAAATTGAATTAATAGATAAAAATAACATAGTAACCCAGAAACCATTAACGTATAATTTTGACGATTTAAAAAAATTTAAAATGCATATAGATGAATTATTAGAAAAACAATATATACAAAAAAGTAATAGTAAACATAATAGTCCAGCATTTATAGTAAATAAACATAGTGAACGAAAAAGAGGAAAAAGTAGAATGGTTATTGACTATAGAAATTTAAATGCAAAGACTATGACATATAATTATCCAATACCAAATAAGATATTAAAAATAAGACAAATACAAGGATATAATTATTTTAGTAAATTCGATTGTAAATCAGGATTTTACCATTTAAAGTTAGAAGAAGAATCTAAAGAATTAACCGCATTTACGGTACCACAAGGATTTTATGAATGGAATGTATTACGATTTGGATATAAAAATGCACCAGGTAGATATCAACATTTATGGATAGTTATTTTAAACAATTATCTAATTGTATGGTATACATAGATGATATATTATTATATACAAAAATTAAAGAAAAACATTTAAAATTATTAGGACAATTTACAAATATAATAGAAAAATCGGGAATAAGTCTAAGTGAAAAGAAAGCTGAAATTATAAAAAATCAGATAGAATTTTTAGGAATACAAATAGATAAGAGTGGAGTGAAAATGCAACAACATATAGTACAAAAAATAATAAATTCAAAAAAAGAATTAGATAGAAAAAAGAAATTATAATCATTTTTAGGATTAGTAAACCAAGTAAGGAAATATATTTCAAAATTAGCAGAAACTTTAAAACCACTACAGAAAAAATTAAAAAAGGATGTAGAATATAACTATAATGAAGAAGATAAAAAACAAGTTCAGAAAATAAAATTACTTTGTAAAGAATTACCAAAACTACAATTCCCAGATGAAAATAAAAAATTTATATATATAGTAGAAGCAGATGCTAGTGAATGTAGTTATGGAGGAGTACTTAAATACAGATATGAAGCAGAAAAATTAGAACACCATTGTAGATACTACTCAGGTACGTTTAATGAAACAGAAATAAAATGGGAAATAAATAGGAAAGAATTATGTTCATTATATAAATGTTTGTTAGCATTTGAGCCATATATTGTATATAACAAGTTTATTGTACGAACGGATAATACACAAGTACGCTGGTGGTTAACAAAGAAAATACAAAATTCAGTTACAACAAAAGAGATTCGGAGACTAGTCTTGAATATATTAAATTTCACATTTATAATTGAAGTAATTAGTACTAACAAAAATGTTATTGCAGATTACATATCAAGACAAAGCTACACAGATTGATATAATAGAAGAAGATACTCTAGAAAAGATATTCAACACCCTAACTATGCTTTCAATGAAAGTGGACAGTATGGGTAATGAAATAGAAAAGCTAAAGACTAATGAAGTTAAACTGAAGTCTATAGCTACAAATCAGCTAACTCGGCAGTGTGCAGAGCTATGTCGATTGGAAGACACTAAAGTTTCAGAGCTAGAAGGAGACGATGGGATACTCCATAAAACCCATAACATTTATCAATCTACTTCTGCAGGTACAAGCAAAGGAGTTAGGAAAAACACAAATATGAACCTAAACAAGCTATTTGATAAACCATATATACCAAATACATCAAAAGATTCCATGTTTATACCCGCACAAATTACCACATACCGAGATAGTATAAACCAAGACAAAAAGACTTATAACTACACAGCCCGGACATATATAGAAAATATCTACAATGTATAAACCTTTTTAAATACTAACCCCAGAGCTATAAACACCCAAGAACCAGATACAAACTATATAACCCAAAGATTGACCGGATATAATAAGCTAATTGCTTTACCTAAAACCAAACCAAGTCTAGTTAAAACTTGCTATGAATATGGACTACTTATTACTGTATATACCTCTGACGAAAATGAGATATCCACTATACCGGAAATATATAAAGCATTTAGCATTTTTAAAAGAATAACCAAAGGTACCCTATTTTTCATAAAAATTTACACGGCACCAGCAGAGATATTATAGGATGAAGTTAAAAAACCCATATAAGTTATAAAGATAGGAATGACACGAGATATGATTATACCACAAGAGATTATTCCACAACCAGAAATACCTAGAATTGAGATACCAAAATTTTATACGAATAAGAGGATTATCATACTATCTACAATTTTGCAAGAGCTAGCAAACATATACCGCAACCAAAATCCCATATGGAGTTATTATTCAAGAAATCATGTACTAATATATTCAAATTCAAAGGAATTACGAGAAACAGATGTGAAAACTATTAAGCAATGGATTCTGACGTTGCTCAAACCAGAGATGGAATCTATCGCCAGAGTTATCAGAGAAAAATTTATTTCAGAATGATATTGCAAGACAATTGAACATAAATATTCAGATCATAAATGTTCAAAATGTAATGGAGGAGATAATGATATCCCAGAAGTTCAGTTAGAATAGAAGAAAAATCAACCAAGAAGATAAGAATGCCAGCTGGAAGATACAAGATAAGAAGCAATAATAGAGATATGAAAAAGCAGCAGATACGACAATGAGAAGATATCAGCGGAGTAATAATAGAAGACAAGCTATTAAATTGTAAAAGCAACATGTAAACTTTCACAATTTGCTTTACGTAAATTATTGAAACCTTTTGTATAGGTTTTTTGACTATTATTAGTCTAGGCATTAATAACTTTTGTCTTATTAGGAGATTTTTTGTAAAATAGACCAGGTAGATGATTTTAGAAACGTGAATACTCTTGTAAAGTTTCAGTCTATAAATAAGATGAACCAAAGGCATTGCAAGGCAAGCCTTCATGTGTTGAAGCAAAAACTCTTTCTTGTCCACAATAAATATGTTGCTTAATTATTAAAAACTGGTATATTTCAATGGAAAAAGTTATGGAGTAACAAACCTTAGAAATATAAAACCTATCCGGACAGGTATATTTATTTATGATTATGAATAGCTAAATTCATAATTCCCAACAATCATGGTATGATAAAATAAATTCATGTTAGTTACTTTCTAGTAGAATTATTCGAAGAATAATATGTTAAAAAGTTTATTAGCAAAGTGGAAAAGGAGAAAAATTCCTAAGAACTATGTCATCCTAAAGGTGAAACCAATGAGGCAAGAAGCCATGATGGGGAGTAACCAGAGTAGAGACGTTGTTTAAGGGAAAAATATCCAGATTACCATGCTAATAGTGACCGAGGAACATGTTATTTAAGAATAATATAGTATATAGTAATCTAAGATAAGCATATTTTGTTATGTGCATGATTGAAGGAAATATTTTGAAAAGAGCAATTTTATGAAAATAAATAATTATTTATCTGATGTAATGGTAGATAAATTTAAAATACTTATTTTGTATGTGATTAAGGATATAGGAATAATAGATATAAGGAAAATCATATTAGAAAAAATATTAGGTGAAGATTATATAGCTAGAATAAATTACATACCATACTTACCTAATTACTCTTATAAATACCTATATACACATTAACTATGATAAACTATGTATATTTAGAATTTTGGAAAATAGATATAAAATATATACAATTTCTTAGTAAAAATATAAAAGCGTTAATAAGATTAAAACAAACAACTACAAAATATTATAATAAAATATTTAGTCAGTTTTAAATGATAGATAATCTTAAAGTCTTAATCTTATATATACTTAGAGATATAGAAATTATAGATATTAAGAAAATAATATTAGAAAAAAGTATTAGACTATGAAATTGAAATTATAAATTGGATAGCACAGTTATACCTGGATAATTATCCAGATGGATATTATTCAGATTAAGAGATGTTAGAATATATCATAAAAACTAGAGAAAATCAAGATAATCTAAATGAAGAAATTAATTATAGAAACCGAATTAGAAAAATAATGGAGAATCTAAAAGAAAAATTAATATGGATAGAAGAAACCTTAGAAAATTTAGGAAAAAGTACATGTGATAGTTTATATAATTTAAAAAACTCGCTTTGAGAAGAAAAACACAAGATAATAAATAACATTGAAAATCTAGAATTAGATATACATTACAGTACAATTAGGATAAATTATTATACATAAATCTGTAACTCTGCAATTACTACAGGATAAAATGATAGACTACGAATATTTAAACTATTGGAGACAAAATATGGATGAAATAATATTATTAGAATATCACCCCCAATATATGAATATCGATAAAACTAACATAAATAGACTTAAAATAAAAATATATAGAGAAGTTAAGAAATATCCACGCACAAAGAAAAATAGATCCATTATACATATAATAGATATATTTCACGATAGATCTATTTCACAAGTTATCTGCGCCCCCATACCCTTTTAAATGTGTGTATTCTAAGGGTTTAGATAGAGCAGTCTCCTACCTAGGTTTAGACTAAAGCGACATTCAAGAAAATTTGTCTTCTATAGTCCAACGAAATTTCTGCACCCCCATACCCTTTTAAATGTGTGTATTCTAAGGGTTTAGATAGAGCAGTCTCCTACCTAGGTTTAGACTAAAGCGACATTCAAGAAAATTTGTCTTCTATAGTCCAACGAAATTTCGACGTCTACGGTAATTATTCCTTTTATTTAAAAAAAAAAAAACCCTTTTACTTCACTAAAATTGTATCAATGTGAAAGCAGCAGACGCTTGGTTAAAACTTCGTAAAATATTTAATTTTCTAAATAAAGAAAGAAAGAGAGATTTACAAATAATCCAATATTGAAATTTTGAAACTTTGATTTAAAAAATACAATCTTAAGACAATTATAAAAAATAACTTGCATATATGAGAATCATACATTATTAGATTAATTTATTCTAGTTAATCGTTACTTAAGGAGATTATAGTAATATTTGATTCTCAGTGGCAGTACACGATGCACTTGTGTGACACAGCAGGTTGCACAACGCAAGCACGAGCCTTTAAAGTTAATTGGAGCAAAGATTCTCATATAGAAAGTTCCTTCCACGGGCTCAGCTTGCATCATGGGTTTTTGGGGTAGTTTGAACGTTGATAATTAAATAATGGGAATACCACACAATAAATTAAACAGATGCATTAGAAAGATTAGAATCTTAGGCAGGTTGTGCAAAGTAATGTCCTAAGTTTGCCAACTACTAAAACCTGTAAACGCTTTGTAATATAAATAAAAGTTCTGGTTTATCAAAGAAAAAAAAAAAGAAAATAACAAATAGGTTCAAATTCTAATAAAGAGAAATAAAAACAAAGGTATGAATAAAATCATAAATTACATGAAAAATTTGCGTTACGAAGATAAATCTAGTAGATCTCGGAAATTATCTTTAAATTTATAGTTATAAACAATCTGGTAAAGTATTACTCCCTCCGTTTTAAAAAAGAGTTACCTACTTTGACTTTGTACAAAGTTTAAGAATATAAAGAAATTTTTAAATGTTGTGGCCTTAAATTAAAGTTGTATCAAATGTACCAAAATGTCCTTTAATCTTGTCGTCCTAAATATGTCATGGGAAAAGTTGAAATTAAAGTATTGTCAAAAAAGAAAAGGAATCATTCTTTTTTAAACGAACTTATTATTCTTTTTTAAACGGAGGGAGTACAAATTACAGAGTTTTCCTATCTGCATCCCGATGAGCCGAAAGTCATAGTTCTTAAGAGCTGTATGCATAGTGTTTTTCGAACCACCATCGATCAACAAAGAGAGAAAGGCCTAAGAGTTCTTTTTTTTTCCCAGGTACAGAGAAAGAGCAAAACATCTTAGTTATATAATCCTTATCTATATATTCCTATAAAAAGATTAAAAGTTTTAAATTAAAAGATTAGGTATGTTTGAATTTTAAAATATTAGTATTTTTTTCTAAAAAAAAAATATTACCATTAACTTATAATTAGAATCCTAATATTGAAGATTTCTAAATGAACTTATCAGTTTGTAATTAAAGATTTGAATTGCAAAATTAAAATTATTTAAATTTTAAAATACATTATCCTCTTAAAAAGAAAAAGATTCATTAACTTAAAAACAAAAACTATTACAGAAGAGTACTAAATGAACTCTACTATTTTATGAACTTATCGCTTTAATTTGAATACAATTAATTTATTTATTAAATGAAGATAAAGATATGATAATAACAACAACAATACTAATAATAATGACAATTAGATGTAATAATAATAATAATAATAATAATAATAATAATAATAATAATAATAATGATAATAATATAATAGTAGTGGGACAAGCACGTTGTAGTAGTTAATAATCATTTTTAAATATAGTAGTACGTAGTGGAAAAAATAATAGTCCCTCCGTTTTAAATTATGTGTCGCCATTTTTTTTTTGGTCCGTCTCAAAAAGAATGTCGCATTTTCTTATTTGGTAAGTTTTTAAAGACACAATTACAATTTTACCCTTAGTGGTCCCAGTTGATTTTAAATAGTATTACTTTTTTTTTTATTTATTTTTTCAATTAAAAGTGGTCTCACTTAATTTTAAATATTATTACTCCTTTCTTTGAGAAGGATAATTTTGTAACTTTAACAAAGTTAATATTTATTTCTTAAATATCGTGTCCGATCAAATGGCGACATATAATTTGGGACAGAGGGAGTAATAGTTGTTATAATAGTATCAACAATAATAGTAATATTGCTAATATTAATAATAATGATAATTTATATATATTATTAATTTTATGAAAGGATTGTGTAGATTAATTTTATTAATTTTTGTTAAAAAGAAAAGACTTGTTAACAAACAAACAAAAGAAGAAACAAAGAAATGAAGATAAAATGGAAAAAGAGATTAAGAAAAACGTGGGGAAAAAAGAATAGAAAGGATAAGATGAGCAACAAAGTCTTGTTTTGTTTTGTTTTTGTTAACTACAATTTTTTTTTTGAATTAATATCATTGTTTTTAAATATTTCTTTTAATTCATATATTGTGAGAAAAATATGTGTTGTATTTAATAAATGAAAAAGTGAATAAACTTATCTCTTTTTAACAAATTGATATGTTATATGAATTTGAATGAACTTTGAGTTGGAATAAAGTTCTAACTTCTTAGTTTATTATATAAACATACTACTACAATTATATATATTGCTACACTTTCTTCCTTTTTTTGTTATTGATCATTAGCTTCATTATTGATTTTATTGACTGTACTTTTCATACTCATCATTTTCTATAAACTTTTTTTATTATAATATTTTTATTTTTATTTGCAGATCAGTGATTGTCATATTACAAATTAATTATTTTTGTCATTTTATTCAGATCTAAATCCAAATAAGTAATTGTTAATATATTTTCAAAAAAATAACAATTTTAAAATGCAGAATATAAGCTGTAGAGATTTATAACAATTTTATTAAAATGCAGAATATAACAATTTTATTAAAATACAGAATTAACTAATTAATTTTAAAGATTAAGGAAGATGACATAAGCTCAGAGGTGGAGTATTGAAAGATAGTTGTAGTATGTTATGCTTGGGGATCAACCCCCCACCCCCACCCCCACCCCTCTTTGGCTGGTCTTTATGGATTTGTATCTAGAGTTTATGAGGAAAGTATGGTATTTACAAAATTGCAATGCTTAAGAATGTGATAGTGATTGAGGATAATTTGTATGTTTAATGAAATATAAAGTGTGTATTTGTGTATTTATGTGCTAAGTTGCATATCAATAGTTAATGAAATAGTTACACATGTTTTGTTTAGTTTTGAGGATAACTTGTATGTTTAATGAAATATAAAGTGTGTATTTGTGTATTTATGTGCTAAGTTGCATGTTTAGAGTGTTTAAGGTGCACTTGAAATAATTCAATAGTCAAAACAATTAAATAAAATTTACACGAGAAAATTAGTTAGCTAGCCAACATTATGCTTTCTCCAGTGTACTTTAATGAACCTTACTGTGTCGTATGAACTAATGATTTTGATGAGTTATTCTATGATACCATGGGAGAAGCTATGGAATCCAAATTAAGCCCACAAATAAGCCACAAGGAGTTGTGAAACAAGGAGCAAGTAGACGATAAGAGAACAAAGATTGAGTGAAACCTCCCCTTTGCGTTGCACTCTCAATAGTATGTCACGGCTCAATTTACAAGTCATGATGACATCAACTATTTTCCATCAATAGGTTAGACAAATCATAGCCCAGAGCTTTAAGCAATGGGCTAATTCGGTGGAAAAACTATTTGGAGGGGGGTGCGGATAACTCGGATAACTTAAATAGATCTATTATAAATCTAATGAATCTATTTTTATTTGTCCGTAGATATTTCTAAGCATTTCTATTTTTATTTTTATTTTTATTGATGTTCATATCTTGGGGGATGATTAGATAGTATTTGATTAACAACTTTACTGTAATATTCTTTAGTTTTTTCTTTTAGTGTTTATAATTCTTGTATATTATTTTGAAGGTATTCTAAATATTCTATATCTTTTGTTCTAAAATATTCAATTAAATTCTCTTTCAGAAGTACTTCTGTTAATCTTATTTCTTCCATATCTTGTCTCCAATATTTTAAATATTCATAGTTTATAATTTTATCCTAAAGTAGTTGTAATACTGCAATTTTCTTTGTAATAATTTATTATAATTGTACTATATCTGATATTAAATTCTAGGTTATCTATTTCGTTAATTATCCTGTATTTTTCTTCTATGAATAATTCTATGTCTAAATCATATTCTAAACTGTCTTTTAATTCTAGTTGTTTCATGGTTTTATTTATCCAAATTAGTCTTTCTTTTAATTGTTTTCTTCCTCTTCTAAGCTGGTTTTTATAATTAATTTCTTTGTATAGCCAACTTTGTTTTTCTCTAACTCTTTTAATATATTCTAACATTTTTAATCTGTATAATATCAATCTGAATAATAACTATTGTTATTTGAGTAATAACTATCTGAATAATATAAGTTAAGATCATGCAAATCTTCTAATTATTTTAGACTTAATGATTCTTCATTAAATATTTTTTCCATATTATTTTCTTTATGTCTTCTATTTCCAAGTCTTTAAGGATATATAAAACAAGTATCTTAATTTCATCAGATATATAGCTTGCCATATTGCTCATATGATGCTTAGGTTTTATGGGTTATTAAATGGTTTATCATAATATTTACTAGTTGTTTGTTTTAATCTTAATAATTCTTGTATGTTATCATTAAGGAATTCTATATATTTTATATCTTTAGTTCTCATATATTTTTCTAGATTTGTTTTCATTAGTTTTTTTATTAATTGTATATTTTTCATATCCATTTTTCAATATTCTAAATATACGCTATTTATCATAGTTGATGTGTAGGTTTGGTATGTAGGTATTTGTAAAAGTAGTTAGGTAGGTGTGGTATATAATTTATTCTAGTGAAACAATATTTGTCAAATATTTATTTCCATATGATTTTTCTTATATCTACAATTTCTCTATCTTTAAGTACATACAAAACAATTATTTTAAATTTATCTACCATTTCATCGGATAAGTAGGTAGTCATTCTTTTTCATATGATGCTTATTTCAAAATATTCCTTCCAATCATATACATAACAAAATATGATCATCTTAGATTACTATGTACTAGATTATTCTTAAATAATTATGTTACTCTGGCACTATTAGCATCATCATCTGGATACTTTTCTCTTAAACAACGCCTCTACACTGGTTACTCCCCTATCACAGCTTTCTTGCCTTACTGGTTTCACCTTTAGGATGGCATAGTTCTTAGGGATTTTTCTCCTTTTCCTCTTTGCTAATAAACTTTGTACCATATTATTCTTCGAATAATTTTACTATATAAACTAACATGAACTTATTTTATCATATTATGATTGTTAGGAATTTATGAATTTAGCTATTCATAATCATAAATGAAAATACTTGTTCTGGTAGGTTTGATAATTCTGGGTTTTGTTCATCCATAGCTTTTTCTTTGAAATATACCTGTTTTTATTAAATATTCAAAAGTTGTTTGTGTACATGAGAGAAGGCTTGCTTTCAACACATGAAAGTCTTGCCTCCAACTTAGCTGGATGGCTTACATATTTATAGAAGGAAAAGAACTATTTACTATTCCTAGCTTTACATCTGTCAAATATTAAAAGACTAATAATGGTCCTAAAAAAAGTAAAATGGCAAGTGCCAAAAAACAAGAAAAGTCAAAAAGGCTAGTTTAGCTTATATAATAAGAATAGTAAATGTTTACATAATTTACGTATTTCACATTTCTCAAAGTCATATCATTCTCCATATGTCATTTTCATATTTTAATGTTTTGTCTTCTTATCTTTCTATTATTGTTTCGTGTCTTTCTATCTTTTGTCATGTATCTTCCAACTGTCGTCCTTATCTTCTTTTATTCCAGTTAAACTTCTAGGATAATAATATCTTCTCCATTACATCTCGAACATAAATGGTCTGGATATTTGTGTACAATTAACTTGCAATACCTTTTTAATAATTCTTCTAAAATAAATCCCTTCCTAATTGCTTTTGCAGTTGGTTGTTTTTCTGGATTGTGTAATGTCAGAATCCATTGTCTAGCTTCTTCCATATCTGACGGTCGTAGCTCCCTTGAATTTGAATAAATCATTTGATGATCTTTTGAATAATAGCTCCATATTGGGTTCCCATTTAGGTAGTTATTTGCTAATTCTTGAACAATTGAAGATATTTCAATAATTCATTTATTTGCATAAAAATCAGATATCTCAACTTTAGGTATCTTTGGATGTTAAACAATATCTTTTGGGATAATTATATCTCTGGTTAATTCTATTTTTACAATTTGTATAACTGGTTTGACCTTGTCATATAATATTTCTGCTGGTGCAGTATAAAACTTTATAAAAAATACATTTCCTTTGGTTATTCTTTTATAAGTGGTGAATGCTCTATATAATTCTAGTATATCTGTTAGTTCATTTCCTTCATGGGTGTATACGGTATTTAATAATCCATAACTGAAATAAGTTTTAACTAAGCTAAGGTTGGTTTTCGATAATGCGATTAACTTGTTGTAACCTTGTAATCTTTGGGTTATATAGTTTATGTTTGGTTGTTGGATATCTGTGGCTCTGGGTTTAAGGTTTATATAGTCTGTATTTTGTGAAAATTTCTATGTATGCTTGGGTTATGTGGTTATAGGCTTTTTTATCTTGGTTCAAACTTTCTCGATATGTGGTAATTTGTGAGGGTATGAACAAGGGGTCTTTTTGTGTTTTTGGTATAAATGGTTTTTCAAATATCTTATTCATATTCATGTTCTGATATCTTTGTCCACTAACTCCTTTGCTTGTACCTGCAATTGTAGATTGATAAACGTTATGGGTTTTATGGAGTATCCCAAAGTCTCCTTTTAGCTCTGAAATTTTGTTGTCTTCCGATCGACATAGCTCTGTACACTGCTGAGTTAACTAATTCATAGCTTTAGACTTCAGTTTAACTTCATTAGTCTTTAGTTTTTCTATTTCACTACCCATACTGTCCACTTTCATTGAAAACGTAGTTAGGGTTTTGAGTATCTTTTCTAAAGCATCATCTTCTATTATATCAGCTTGTGTAGTTTTGTCTTGATATGTAATCTGCAATGACATTCTTGTTAGTTTTGATTACTTCAATTGTAAATGTAAAATTTAATATATTTAATACTAGTCTCCGAATTTCCTTTGTTGTAACTGAATTTTGTATTTTCTTTATTAATTACCAATGTACATGTGTATTATCTGTTCGTACAATAAAATTGTTATATACAATATATAGCTCAAATGCTAATAAACATTTATATAATTAACATAATTCTTTTTTATTTATTTCTTATTTTATCTCTGTTTCATTAAACATACCTGAGTAGTATCTACAATGATCTTCTAATTTTTCTTCATCATATTTATATTTAAGTACTCCTCCATAACTATACTCACTTACATCTGCTTCCACTATATATGTAAATTTTTTATTTTCGTCTAGAAATTGTAATTTTGGTAATTCTTTACAAAGTATTTTTATTCTCTGAACTTATTTTTTATCTTCTTCGTTGTAATTATATTCTATATCCTTTTTAAATTTTTTCTGTAATGGCTTTAGGTTTTCTGCTAATTTTGGTATATATTCTCTTACTTGGTTTACTAATCCTAAAAATGATTGTAATTTTTTTTTGTATCTAATTCTTCTTTTGAATTTATTATTTTTTGTATTATATGTTGTTGCATTTTTACTCCGCTTTTATCTATTTGTATTCCTAAAAATTCAATCTGGTTTTTCATAATTTTGTCTTTCTTTTCACTTAAACTTATTCCCGATTTTTCTATTATATTTATAAATTGTTCTAATAATTTTAAATGGTCCTCTTTAGTTTTTGTCTATAGTAGTAAATCATCTATGTATACTATATAATTAGGTAATTGTTTAAAATAACTATCCATAAAGTGCTGATATTTACCTGGTGCATTTTTGTATCCAAATGGTAGCACATTCCATTCGTAAAATCTTTGTGGTACTGTAAATGCAGTTAATTTTTTAGATCTTCTTCTAACTTTAAATGGTAAAATTCTGATTTACAATCAAATTTACTAAAGTAATTATATCCTTGTATTTGTTTTATTTTTAATATTTTATTTGGTATTGGATAAGTATATGTCATAGTTTTTGCATTTAGGTTCCTATAATCAATGACCATTCTACTTTTTCCTCTTTTTTGTTCACTGTGTTTATTTACTATAAATGTTTGACTATTGTGTTTACTATTACTTTTTTGTATATATTGTTTTTCTAATAATTCATCTATATGCATTTTAAATTCTTTTAAATCATCAAAGTTATATGTTAATGGTTTCTGGGTTATTATGCTATTTTTATCTATTAGCTCAATTTTTACAATAGTTTTATGTTTTTCCCATCCTTTTAATGAATCTTCACTGTATAATTGTCTTAATCTTTTCTTGATTATTTCAACCTTATCTACTAAAAATATAGTTATTTCTTTTTTATTTATCGAAAATACGACTAGTTCTATTATGTCTTCTGTATTTTTTACATTTTCTAATTTTTGTGTGATTTTTTCACTTTCTTTTATCCAATTAGTTTTCTTTCTAATTTTATTTATAACTCTTTTTGCTTTTACTTTTTGTTTACATGGTGTTGTAAACCACCAATCTGTTTTAGTTATTATATGTGGATATAATTTATCTAAAAATGACATTCCTAAAAGCATATCTTTTGATGTTAGTTCATAATTATAGATTTCTTCTATTGTTATTATTTTATACCATATCTGTATTCTTAGGTTTTTAGCTTTATATGTAATTAAACTTTCTTCATTATTAAATTCTTTGACTACTATTGGTATTTTTAGCTTATCCCATTTACCTTCTGGTAAACAGTTGTATCTACATAAGTTTGCTTTTGCTCCTGTATCTATCATAGGTGTATAATACCTATTATAACATCCTTCTACTATTATTTTTACAAGTACATATATTTTCATATCATGTCAAAGCTCTTTTTATTAATAATTTTTCTTTATAATATGTTATAGATAATTATGAATGTTCTATATTGTATGATTTTACTTGTTCTAACTATTTTATTCCTAATATTTGTCTTCTTTTTGCATAGCTTCCTTCATTTCAAATTCTATTTTTATTTTTCTAACTCCTATTATTTTTTTTTCTGCCGTATCCTTAATTTTTATTAGACTCCTTGGTAGATCTGGGCATATATTACTATTAGATTTTATTTCTTCACTTTTTACTAGATATTCTGCTATATAATTTTTTTCTTGTCCTGTGTTTAAAAGTATTAAATATTCTTTTTCATTTATTGTTCCTGTTATGTAATATTGAGTTAAATTAACTGTTGAAGTTGATTCATAATTTGTTCTTTTTGATGAGCTTGATGATTCTAGTTTTTCATAAGCTATTTTTTTGTTGTGCTTATTCTATCAGTTATTATTTCTAAATCTTCTTCTATATCTATGTCTTTGTGACTATAATCATTATTATCAATTATTTTTACAAATTGTTCAAAAGGACTTTCTATTTGTATTTTATTAATTTTATTTTTTCCCGTTATTGTATGTTTTGTTGTTAATACATATAGATTTTTACATCTTGCTATAAATATTTTACTTCCTGGGGTTAGTTCTATTCCTGATATTTTTAAATATAACACTAATAATTTATCTATATTTTTATCTGTTATTGCTACTGAATAATTCACACTTATTATAAATTTAAATTTTTGGTATATTAAATTTCCTCTTATGACAGTTATTATACTTTTTTCTATAGGTTTTATAATTTTATCATCTACTAAATATAATTCTATTGGTGTATCTATTCCTTCTCTAAAACATGCTTTTATCAATATCTATGTTCCTTCAAGGGGTACATATTTTATTGGGTCCTTACTTTTTATATCATTTATTTCTTTATTAATTATTCTTTTTGTTACTAGTGGTATACTAGCTCTTCCTTTTGCATATCTACAGTCTATTACATGTTCTTTTTGGCTTACTACGTAGTATTCTTCCTTTTTCCTACTAAATATATTTTTTATTGTTGGTATTTTAAATATTTTTTCTACACTTAAGTCTAACTCATTTTCTTTTATTTCGTCAAATATATTATTATCAAATATTATTTTTTGATCTGTTCCTTCTTCATTTAAATATTCTTCCTTTATTATTATTTTTATATCTTCCTCAGTTATTTGGTTTATTTTTATTTCTTCTTCAGTCATTTGATTCATCTAAATCACTATCAATTTCATTACCTGTTTCATTCTCTAAAATTTCATATATACTATCTTCACTTTCTAATTCGCAATCTATATAATCTATTTGCATGTATTATGTATTTTCTATCTTTATTTCTGACATTTGTTTCTTTTTTAGGTTTTCAGGTATTTTACAATCTCTATCTAAATGTCCTAGTTTTCCACAATTATAACAAGTATATTCTTTTATAGATTTCTTTTTCCTATATGATCTTTATGTTTATAATTTTTTACATAATATCTTTTTCTTGGTTTCTTACACTTACATTTTGAGTTTTCGTATTTCTTATATTTCTTATGTCTTTTTCTTTTCTTATAATATCTTTCTTCACATCCAAATTGAGGTGCTATTTTATCTTTGCAACATGCTAAATTTCTTATTAATATTTTTTTCATTTTTATTTCTTCTCTATATTTTTCACATAGATTTCTATAACATTGTTGTAAAAATTTTATTCTTGTTCCTAGGGTATCTACTATTTTTGCTTCATCCCAACTCTTTATTATTTTTGAACTAAATGGTTCAGGTAATTTACTAAAATATAATTTCCTTATCTCCTTACTTTCCTCTGTATTATATGTTCCTTTATAATAATATTCTTTAAATGCGCACGTATATTCATCTATATAGCACATATTACAGATTGCTAATTTTAACATTAAATTCCTATTTGTATCTTTTTCTTTATTTTGTTCTTCTTCTTCTGTTGTTATACTACTAAATTCATCTCTTATAGCTACTTCATATTTTTTCAATATTTCTGTTGATGATATTTTAGTAATTGTTGAGGTTCCTTCTGTTTTTTTGTCAGATCTTAATACTTTTTTACTTGCTTCGGGTAGGTTTAAAAACCATAATTTTACTGTTCCTATTAATGTCCTTTCTTATATTCTGGTGTATTTGTTGTATCTATATTATTATCTAATAATTGTTTTGACATGTATCATGCCCATAGTTGTATTATTTTATTTGTGTCTATTACACAGTCTAAATCTAAAAAGTTATAATTTTTATTAATTATTTGTTTTGGTGTCCATTTGTCATATTCATTTTTAGGTTATATTTTTTAAACTTATCATTATAATAATATGTAGGTTTTCTTATTTCTGATGTACCAGGTATTATGTTTTCATCGTCTTCTTTATTAAGAGTATTTATTTCTGTGTTTGTATTTTATAAGTTTTCTCTATTAATTACTTCTTGTTTTTCATTAATATCTAACTTTTCTATATTTGTTAAGATTTCTGTATATGTTTCACTATCTTCCGAATCATAATTATCTGTTTCTTCAGCATTTATTGTATTTGTTTGTAATTCACTGGTTTCTGATTCTTTATTTTTTATTTCTAATTTTTCTGTAAATTGATCTATCTCATTTAATAATTTTTGTTCTCTATCATTTTCTTCTTTTTCTTTCTGTCTTTTTTCATACAGATCTTTTAGCATTTATAATTCTTTTTCTAATTCAACAATCCTACTATTTTTAGTTCCTTCTATTTTTTGTATTTCTTCTGTAGTTTGTTGTTTGATATTATCTATTTCTTTTTTCCTATCTATTTCTTCATTTTCTTTTGCTATTCTTACCATATCTGTTAATTTGTGTTTTAATTTTAATTCTTCTTTACCTAACATTAAATATAAATGTTCACCTATTTTCATATATCGTCTTCCTAAATTAGAGAATACTATTTTTATTTTTAATCCTTCGTGATTTTCATATATTTTTTCATCTATTATAAATTCTTCTTTGTCCATTTTAATTATTTGATAGTCTATAGATCATGTTGATATATGTATTCTAGACTATCTATTAAAGATTCTAAATGTGATATTTCTTCCTTTTATGTATTTATTGATTTTTGACATACTCTTAAAATCATATTATATTGTAGTCTTTCCTGTCTTATTTTTAATTCTTTCTATTTTTCAGATATTACTTGTTTTAATTCTAAATTATTCATCTGTAAATAAATACTTGGTAAATAAATTCCAAAGTCAAACCTAAATAACTCATAAATTACTTAAATAACTCATAAATTACTATACATACCATCTGTACCTTTTAAAATGCGGAAAATCAATAATTTAAGGTTTGTAATATTAACAGGAGAATAAATATAATCCAAAGATAGATAAACATGAACAACCATCGCACAACCTAGTAGTGCCAGTACAAGAGCTACTACAAATACACCATAAGTTCTAAAATATTCAAACACAATCTGTCATGAAAACGAAAAACTAGACATGGATATATAGAATAAAAATGGGCGAATCTGACTCCGAAAGCTTAACCTATCTCCAAAATTAACTCAGAATGATCTCGAATCAACGGCGACTACAAGTACTCAAATCTGTACCAAAAAGGTGCAGAAGTGTAGCATGAATATCAAAACCATGGGTACTCAGTAGGCATCTTCGACTGACTGAGCTAAATTATAATATAAATACGATAAAACGCAAAATAAAAAATCAAAGTCAAAAAAGGGCAAACCTAAAAATAAACTCCAACACCATTGTGCATAAATAAAACAACAAATCCACAATATTAACATAAATATCACATCATTATAGCAACTAAATTGGCCTTTATAAACCAATAAGTGCGGAAAAGTCAATAACCCAACCCAGTCCCCCACAAGCCTGGAAGGTACAATAAAAAAGGAAAGTAAATAATCGAGTAACAGTAATTTAGTAACTACCATGACATAACCAACAATCCATCCATACTATACCTCATCATAAGCACTCTCAATGTCGGACTCATTTCGAAACTCAATAACATCATGTCACGACCCGAGGCTTATCCCTAGCCGCGATAATGGTGCTTACGGTAACAAGTGACCACAAGCTAACCCATGTGTTGGTACTTACTGAGAGCACTAAATAAAATAATAATAATATACTTGTGCGAAAACTAACTGATAAATCCATAAAGTCTAAATACTGAAAATACGAATGAACCACAAGTCTGAAACATCTAATAAGACTGATAAAACTAACTAACTATCTAATTGACTGTCTGAATGTCTGAAAGCCTCTAAACTGACTGAGGACTTTATGGGATAGACCCCCAATTAACTCTGACTGACAGAATAAAATAAAATACTAAAATAAATGAATAAATATAATATGTCCTCGATGGATGAGGACTCACCACTAGGGCTGCTGGATTACACTGAGTTGTCTAACTGCGGCTGGGAAACTTTACGTCTGAACCTATGATATAAGACATCATAGCGCAAAAAAGAGTATGCGGTCAGTACTTTGAATATACTGGTATATGAGATGAGGTTAGGCTGATATACATAGGGTAATGTGCATATGAAATAAGGGCTACTGAATAGCATGAGGTAACTGAACATGAATGCATGAAAACTATAACATCTGAGAATACAAGACCAAGCATAAACATATATATGAAATAAGTCTAAAATCTGAAAGACTATAAACTGTATAACTGAGTAACTTAAAGTTTGTACACTTGGTCAAGCAAACCTGAATTGAGAATACACTAAAATACTATACTAAAACTGTGGGAGGTATCATCTAACCGATATGCCTTAATCTGAACTAATTAGGGTCAACCTATAACCCCAGTTTTAAGAGTGTCAGTACCGTGCCATGGGAACTAACACAAATTGTGTGAATCCACAAATCTGATATCCTGAAGGAGTAGGGAGTCAGTCCTAAATTTGCAGGTGACCCCTAAGAGAGTGTCAATCCTAAACTGGCGGGTGACATCTTATAATCCTAAGCTGGCTACGTAGTTCTAAAACTTAGTAACTACTACTAAGGACTCAGTCCTCACTGGCGGGTGAGCCCCCATCCCTAGGTTCATTCGGTACTAACCCCTACTCCCAACTGAACTGACACTGGCACTGGACTAAAGTAAACTCAACTAAATGTTATTCTATAACTTATAGTGCTCATCATGAATATGAATATCTAAGTATACTGATAAGATTTATAAATTAACTTTCTGTATACTTGAAAAGCTGAATTTATGTAAATCACATAAGTATCGGTTTTTCATAACCCACAAGCACTTGATGGAATTAACAATAATGCCATATAAATGCTTTAAAACCATAGTAATGGATCATTGTTTAAAACCCAATACTTAGGCATTTCATCAAACACATGCGAACCATGAACTTGAGCTTAGGAATGGGTAAATTATGCTAGAATAACATGGTTATAAGACTTAAATCATAACATAGGGATTTAACGTGAAGATTACAACATTTAAAACATGTAATGGATTATCCCACTTATAAAATACTTATAAACATAACTTGTAATTAAATTAACTAGAGATTCATGGAGATATTTCAACTTAAACAAGAAAAACTCATAATTTAAAGATTCCTTGACTCCATGGGTGAAAATAATCCATGGATGAACATCACACATAACTCACTAGATGATTTCGTGAAGATTCTTGGGAGATTTGAAACTTGAATTCCTTAGTTCCTTGAGAATGGGTTAGGGTTTGTTCTTAAGGTGAAAGATGATTTTCTTAAGAGCTTTTATGAATAAAGGAAAAAATAATTCTCCTTTGAGACCTAAATTTTATGTTATGGATGAGTTTGGGTAGGGGAGTTGACCTAAATGCCCTTAAATAACAAAGAATAAAAGCTGGACGGATAAAGGAGGGGACACTGCAGGCTCTAGACCGACAGGCTAAGCCCCGCGCTGTAGGCTGCAGACCGGCGGGCTAAGCCTCGCGTTGCGGGCTCTAGTACGGCAGGCTAAGCCCCATACCGTGGGCCTATCCTGGTTCCCTCGCTGGTTTGCTTCTCCAAATACATCCCTACGCTCGTTTAAAAATTCCAAAACTTACCTGAGACACACCTTGAACAACCCTGATCATAAATCAACTTAAAAGTTGTCATTCCAAGGTCAAAAATAAAATCATCAAAGTTTAGGAGCCTTGGAAATGACTAAGTCCAAACACTTAGGCTAATTTTCTAAGCTTTGGACCCCTTTTGCATGCAATTGAGAGCTGAAATGAGCTAAGACTTTTACGGGATATTACAATATCTCCTTCTTTGAAACAGTCGTCCTAGAAAAAGACTGGTTAGCTAGGAACACTAGAGAAACTGAGATCATAAAGTGAACATGCATGATTGAAAACATGATTTCATAACTGAGTCTGAAACAAATACATAAACTAAACTGAGTGTATGCAATTGACATGAGATGCATTAGATAGCTAAAACTAAGAAAGAAAAAGAGTAAATCTGGGGGAAAATCATTACCTTAAGCTGAATCTGAGTTTGCAGAGAAAAGATGAGGATACTTGGTTCGCGTATTTGCTTTTTCTTTCTAAGTGGCTCCCTCATTGGGATGATTCCACCAAAGAACCTTGACCAAGGAAACTTCTTTGTTCCTTAGTCTACGAATCTGACGATTAAGGATATTAATTAGGATTTCTTGATAAGATAGGTTATCCTGAACATCCATTCTTTATAATGGAACAACTATAGCTGAATCACCAATACACTACTTTAACAGGGAAACATAGAATACTGGATGCACTGACGCCAAATCTATAGGCTACTCTAGCTCATAAGCCACCTTCATAAAATGACTCAAGATCTTATATAGTCTAACATAACAAGGACTGAGTTTACCTTTATTTCAAAATCTCTTCACTCCATTTATAGGTGAGATTTTCAAATAAACCATATCACTAACCTCAAACTCAAGGTCTTTTCTCCTCATATATGCATTAGTTTTTTGACGACTTTGGGATGTCTTTAGTTTCTCCCCAATCAACTAAACTTTCTATATCACATCAAACAATGCATCTGTCCCTATCAAAGCAGTTTCACCTAACTTAAACTAACCAATAGGAGATCTATATCTCGTTCCATAAAAATCCTAAAACATAGCCATCTGAATACTGAAGTGATAACTGTTATTATAGGTAAACTCAATCAAAAGTAAGTGATCATCCCAACTAGCTCTAAATTCAATAACACATTTTCTCAATATGTCCTTCAAGGTTCGAATGATCCTCTCTTCCTAACCATCTTTCTAAGGATGAAAAGCTGTACTGAGATGAACTTGGGTACCAAGACCCTTCTAAAAAGCCTTCCAAAAGTGAGAGGTAAAATGAGTACCTCTATCTGATATGATAGACAACAGAATCCCATGCAACTTAACTAACTTCCTAAGATAAAGCCTGGCATAATCTCAGCGGAGTAAGAAGGATGAACTGGCAAAAATAAGCTGATTTGGTCATTCTGTCTACAATGACCTATATCAAATCATGCTGACAACACGTGCGACGCAACCCTATTAGAAAATCCATGTTCACCACCTTCCACTTCCAAGTGGGGATACTAAACTTATGTAATGTGCCACTAGAACTTTAGTGATCAACCTTATCCTGCTAATAATTTGAACACTTAGCTACAAACTATATAATATCTCTCTTCATACCACTCCACCAATAGATTTTCTGCAAGTCACGGTACATCTTTGTGGCTCCTGGATATATGAAATACCGCACACCATGTCCTTCTACAAGTATTCGCTGTCTCATGTCATCAACCCACGAAACACATAATCTACCCTGACAACAAATTACACCATCTTCCTCTTGGAAGAAAACCTCCACCCTTTTATCTCTAACTGTCTCCTTCAAATTAACCAAACTAGGGTCTCTATCTTGCTTTTCATTTACTTCGGCAACCAAGGATGATTTCAAACCATCCTGAACCCATATACTACCTTTTGTTGAATCAATAAATCGGACACCTAATCTAGTAAAATGATGAACTTTATTGACTAACTTCTTCTTATCCTCCTCAACATGAGCAACGCTACCCATAGACAATCTACTAAGGGCATCTACCACTACATTGGCCTTTCCCAGATGATACAAAATAGTCATATTAAAATCTTTCAATAACTTAAGCCACCTTCTCTGACAAAGATTCAAATCTTTCTGCGAGAAAATGTATTGAAAACTCTTATGGTTAGTGAATACATCTATATGAACCCATAAAGGTAATATATCTATATCTTCAAAGCAAACACAATAGCTGCCAACTCAAGATCATGGGAAGGATAATTTTTTTCTTGGGGCTTAAGCTGTCCAGAGGCATAGTCTATGACCTTACCTCTCTACAACAACACACAACTAAGACCAACTCTAGAAGCATCAAAGTAAACCACAAAGACATCTGAACCATCTGGCAAAGTCAATACTTGAGCAGAAGTGAGCCAAATCTTCAACTCTAGAAAACTCTTATCACAAGAATCTGACCACTGAAACTTGTCTTTCTTCTAAGTCAATCGAGACATTGGGGACACAAAAGAAGAAAACTCTTCAACAAACCATCTGTAATAGCAAGCCAAACCCAAAAGACTCCTGATATCTAATGGAGAGATGGGTCTGGGCCAGTTTCTCACTACTTTAGTCATTTGAGGGTCAACTCTAATTCCATCACCGGAAATAATATGGCCAAGAAATGCTACTGATCTTAGTCAAAACTCATACTTACTGAATTTGGCGAACAAGTAATAAGCTCTAGGGGTTTGCAACACGATTCTCAGATAGTTCGCATGATCATTTTCAATACGAAAATAGACAAGAATATCATCAATGAAGACCATGACGAATATGTCCAAGTATTGCTTGAACACTCTGTTCTTCAAGTCTATAAAAGATGCAGGGGCGTTTGTTATTCTAAAGGATATAACTAAGATTTCAAAGTGACCATACCGGGTTCTGAAGGCTATCTTTGGAATGTCACATTTTCTGACTCTAAGCTAATGATAGCCAGATCTGAGGTATATATTAGAGAAATAAATGACACCCTAAAGTTGGCCGAACAAGTCATCAATTCCAGGAAGTGGATGTTTATTCTTGATTGTGACTTTGTTCAACTAAAGGTAATCAATACTTATTCTGAGAGAACTGTCTTTCTTACGCACGAATAGGAGTGGAGCGCCCCTTGGGGAAACAATGGGCTTGATGAATCCCTTATCTAAGATATCTTTCAACTATTATTTCAACTCCTTAAGCTCAATTAGAGCCATTCTATTAGGGGTAATAGATATAGGCTAGGTATCTGAAAAGAGATCTATTTCAAAGTCAATTTCTCATTTTGAAAGAAACTTTAGGTAGGTCTTTAGGGAACATATCTGAAAATTCCCTTACAACTAAAACTGACTCGAGAGTAAGAGTCTTAGAATTAGAGTCCTTGACTTAAACAAGATGGTAAACATACCCCTTAAATATCATCTTTTTCGCTCTAAGATATGAAATAATCTAACCTCTAAGCACTAAAGTACTACCCTTCCATTAAATAACTAGTTCATTGGGAAACAAAATCTGAACTATTCTATTTTTGCAATCAACTGAGGCATAATATGAGTAGATCCAATCCATGTTGAGAAAGACATCAAAATCAGTCATTTCTAACTCAATGAGGTCAACTGAGGTGACTTTCTGGGATACTGTGACTGGGCTATTAATGTATACCCATATGAATACAATAAAGACACCTACTAGAGTAGACACTAAGAAGGGTTCTGCTAATATTTTAGGATCGATGCCGATATTGATAGCTATATAAGGAGTCACAAAAGAAAGTGAAGCTCTGGGGGCTAATAAAACATAATCATGAAGATAAAAGACCTATAAAATACCTGTAACTACTCCAAGAGAACTTTTCTCATCTTATCAGGACTGGAGTGCATTCAATCTATTATGGGTCTGACCACTGGTGGCACTGGAAGTGGCGCCTTGCTAAGTCGGGAGACCTGCTGCAGCTAATGACAGATTAGACTGGCCCTATTGGCATAAATTCTTTCCCCTCTGAGCAACTACTGGACACTCTCTAACCCTGTGACCTGGATTGATATACCCAAAACATATATCCTTACTAGCCTTGCATACAACCTCATGATTCCTGCCATATTTTCCATAAAGCAAATTGGTACAACCACTATTCATGCTACCCTATGACTTAGAGCCTTGTGCTCTATCTCGACTGTTATTCCTAAACATTCATATTGGAGCACTGCCTGAAAATAGATCTGGGGCTTAGAACTTTTGATGGAACTGAGAATGGTTAGCACTATCTTACCTTAGCTGAGAAAAGTTAAAACTACCTGTCCTGGCTCTTTTATTCTATCTTTTTTTCTCCATAAGCTTCTCTTCCTCAATATGCTGAGCATGAACCATAAGTCTAGATAAATCTATCTCCTTAATAAATATTATCGTCCTACGCTCCTTGACCAGACTATCAGGTACACCAGATGCAAACTTACTCATTCTAGATATATTATCAGCCACCATTAAAGGAGCATACCTCGCCAACTGAGTAAACTTAAGTGAGTACTCATTCATACTCATATTACCTTACTTTAAATTGATGAAATCCTGCACATTAGATTTCCTCAACCCTAATGGTAAGAACCTATCTAGGAAAGCTATGGAAAACTCTTCCCACTCTATAGGTCCTGCCTTAGCACCTCTGTCCTCCTTCCACTACTTAAAATAGGTATGAGCTACATCCTACAATTGATATGTAGATAACTCTACACTCTCACTCGTTGTGACCATTATAACATTTGTCACTTTCTAAATCATATCAAGAAACTTCTGTGGATCCTCCTTAGACTTGGATCTCAAAAACAAAGAGGGATTTATCCGCGAGAGATCCTGAATCCTGATCGCAGCTGTATTTTCCACTAGATTGGCTGGGGAATTAGCTCGTTGATTATTATGAGTAGATACTGAATGAGCTAACGTATTAAAAGTGACTCTAAATTCAGCGTGAAAGAGAGGTTCATTCAGAGGATCTTCCTGAATAGGTGGTGGTGAAAGATGATTCCCTCTACTTCTTCTATTATTTCTTTTAGGAGCTATTTCCTATAAATTGATTGAAGGTTGAGTTAGAAAGAGAGTTTAAGTAGAGATCATGCTATTTCGCACGCCATAAATACTAAAAGAAGGGAAACTTTTCCTATAACATCTTGTAGCCTCTTGTCATAAGTTTGGCAAACTTGATACCCATGTAGAGGACTCTACTCAACGTGACTTTCAGACTTCTTATGAAACTTTTAAATTCAGTGCTCTGATACAAAGTTTTTTATGAACCAAGGATACCGCCTAGCCGCGAATGGTGCTTACGATTATAAGTGACCACAAGCTAAGCCATGTGCTGGAACCTGCTGAGAGCACTAAATAAAATAATAATAATAGACTTGTGTGAAAAAAATGCTAAATCCATAAAGTCTAAATACTAAAAATACGAATGAATCAGAAGGCTGAAATATCTAATAAGACTGATAAAATCGACTAACTATCTAATTGACTGTGTAAAACCCTCTGAATTGACTGAGGAGTTGATGGGACAGACCCCCAACTAACTCCGACTGAATAAATAAAATGAAACACTGAAATAACTAAATAAACATAACATGTCTTTGATGGATGAGGACTCACTACTAGGGCTGCTGGATTACACTGAGCTGTCTAAATGCAGCCAAGAACTGTGTATCAGAACCTATGATATAAGACATCATGGCACAAAGAAAAGTATATGGTATGTATATTAAATGTACTGGTATATGATATGAGGTTAGGATTGATATACATAGGGTACTATTTATATGAAATAAGGGCTACTTAATAGCAAGAGGTAACTGAATATGAATGCATGAAAATTGTAACATCTGAGATTACAAGACCAAGCATAAACATATATCTAAAATAAGTCTAAAATCTGAAAGATTGTAAACTGTATATCTAAGTTATTAAAAGTCTGTACACTTGGTCAAGCAAACCTGAATTGAGAATACACTGAAATACTGTACTAAGATTGTGGGAGGTATCATCAAACCAACATGCCCCAATCTGAGCTAATTAGGGACCAACCTGTAACCCCGGTTGGAAGGGTGTCAGTACCATGTCATGGGCACTAACACTGGCTATGTGAATCCACTAATTTGATGTCTCGAAGGACTAGGGAGTCAGTCCTAAAATGGCGGGTGACATCTCATAATTCTATGATTGTTACATAGTTCTGCAACTTAGGGACTGCTACTAAGGATCCAGTCCTAACTGGCGGGTGATCCCCCATCCCTAGGTTCACTCTATGCTAAATCCTACTCCTAACTAAACAAACATTGGTACTGTACTAAACTAAACTCAGTTGAATGTTATTATATAATTGATAGTGCTCATCATGAATATGAATATATAAGTATACAGATAAAATTCATAACTCAACTGTCTATATATTTGACAAGCTGAATTTATGTAAACAACATAGGTATCGATTGTTCATAATCCACCAGCACTGAATGGAATTTACAAGAATGCCATATAAAATCTTTAAAAACCATATTAGGGGATCATTTTACAAAAATCAACACTTATGCATTTTATCAAACACATGAGAGTTATGACCTTAAGCACAGGAATTGGTAAAACATGTGAATATAACATGGTTACAAGATTAAAATCTTAACTTACGGATTTATTGTGAAGATTAGAACATTTCAAACATGTAATGGCTCATCCCACTTGAATAACACTTATAAACATAACTTGTAATTGAATAACTAGTGATTCATGGAGATATTTCAACTTAAACATGAAAAACTCATAATTTCAAATGAAAAAGGGATTATTGGACTCCATGGGTGAAAAAAACCCATAGTTGAACATCACACATACCTCACTAGAGGAATTCGTAAATATTCTTGAGAATTTCTAGAGATTTAAAGCTTGAATTCCTTGGTTCCTTGAGAATGGGTTAGGGTTTGTTCTTGAGTTGAAAGATGGTTTTCTTGAGAGATTTAATTAATAAAGGGGTAAATAATTCTCCTCGGGGGCCTAAATTTTGTGTTATGGATGAGTTTGGTTAGGGGAATTGACCCAATTGCCCTTAAATAACAAAGAACAAAAGCTAGATAGATAAAAGAGGGGGCACTGCAGGCTCTAGGTAGACAGGCTAAGCCCCACGCCGCGGGCTCTAGTACTGCGGGGTAAGACCCTCACCGCAGGCCAATCTCGATGACCTCAATGGTTGTCTTCTCCAAATACGCCCCTATGCTTATCTGAAAATTTCAAAACTCACCTGAGACACACCTTGAATAACCCGATCATGAATCAACTTAAAAATTAATGTTCCGAGGTCGAGAAGGTCAAAAATAAAATCATTGAAGTTTTGGGGGGCCTTGGGAATGACTAAGTTCCAACACTTAGGCTAATTTTCTAAGTTTTGGACTCCTTATGCATGCAATTGAGAGCTCAAATGAGCCAAGACATTTATGGGGAATTACACATAATCATCGTTATTATTATTTTTTTATACATGAACAGAAACTCACATCATCAACATCACTATCAATGGTGGAGCTCAAACTGGAACTGATATCATCAATATCACATCAATTACCAGACTTGAATAGGAACTCATATCATCAATATTTATAACTACCAGATTTTACCATAATTATGTTCAACTCCATAAATCAAATTGTCACGACCATTAAGTATCTAGTACTCCCTCCGTTTAAAAAAGAATGACCTACTTTCCCTTTTAGACCGTTTCAAAAATAATGACCTTTTTCCCTTTTTGGCAATACTTTAATTTCAAATTTCCAGATGGCATGTTTAGGAACACAAGATTAAGGGCATTTTGATACATTTGACCCAACTTTAATTTAAGGCCATAATATTCAAAAGTCTTCTTTATTTTCTTAAACTTTGTGCCAAGTCAAAGTAGGTCATTCTTTTTTAAACGGAGGGAGTATCTGCAAACACCAAAATAAGCATTTCGAAATGTAAAACAAGCGTATAATGGTCTACCAAAACTAGCTTAAGTCTTAGCCTAGGATGGTCGGAGGGGCCCACATCTAATAACTGCAATTCCTTATATGAAAAATTCTATCTAGAGTAAGGCTAAGATGTCTAAATTCACTTTTAGAAGTTAAACAAGCCCTAGCTAGCCCTAAGATAGAAATTCTACTGAAACATGAGAAACTATGTCAATTACACCTAAATTAGGGTTTCAAGATAGCCTTAAAAGCCCAACTAACCCAAGTATTTTCAATCATACCTCCAATACCTAAATCTCATCCCAAATCAATCATAATTTTCATAGTCATACTACGAAATATCTCAATCTATGATGAAAATAACCTAGCCAACCTAGACGCCAAAGGAAATCCCAAAGAATTCGTTAAACCAATAATTTTCCATTTCGATAAGCTTTCACAAAATGCCATACTATGAAATTCACAATATATTTATTATAATGAGAAAAATGATATCCATATTGTACTATTGTCTTCGAGTCCAAAAATCACGAAAAATCTCATGTGAGGCCCATTTACTGAATCACACATTCAAAGCCAATACAAAATCCCTCTAAGCCCAAGGAATATTTATCCTAAAAAAATTGGTGAATTTCGAGCTCTAATGGTGCTGAAGCCACCAAACTTTTAGGAATTTTTGAAAAAGATGAAAGATTCTATTAATAAATTAGTGGAAGCTTACCATAAATTTAAAGAAGAAACGAGTAAATTCATGATACAAAAGCTCCACAATCAACCACATTTGATCCACCCATGAATTTCCACTTTTTAGGGTTCAATATTATAGAGATTGATTGAAGAATGGTAAAAATTTTGCTAAGTGGGGTATTTAAATCCTTTATGGTTCGCACATTCCACTTATGTAGACACTGGTCTGCTTTAGCTGTAGGCGATAAAGAGCCCAACTGACAGCTAAAGTGGTACTTCACTGACATGGAATGCCGCTAAGGCGATCGATTTGCGTTAAAGAGACTAGCGCTTTAGCAGCCAGCTGACCGCTAAAGCGGTATATTCCAAATTGGTCAGGGCCACTAACCCCCCAATGAGATGTTAAAATGCCCACAACTAAATCACTAAATGCCTTTTTAGTAGTTGCACCAAATTTTCTTGCATTAGTTGGAGACTTGAAATATTTCTTAGTGTTTGCCAACCCCTCAGAATTCATCAAAATTTCATATACATAAATGAACAATGCTACCCTATCAAATGCGACATTCCAGACTCATTGGCACAATAATATTTCTATCTGATATTGTGTGGACAAAAATTAGGTCCCATATCCACATGTCATTTTTCTTAAATTCAAGAAAAAAGCTCTAAATAAGTACGAGAGCTTCGAGATCCGAACCAAGGATACCCCTAGCCTAAAATTGATTTTTCAGACCTAATAGAATGTTAGAATTTTCACACAAGATTGTTTAGCTAAAGGTTAGCCACTAGTCAAGTTGAATAGATGAAGACTTCAAAATAGGAAATTGGTTCAATAAACGAAATAAATTGCTTGCTAATCAAAATGTTAGTTCTAGAAAGTCGTTAATGACTCGGTCAAGCTAGGGAAAATCTCTAAGCAACAAAAATAAGTGAAAATACAAAAAATGACCTGGAGGGTCATTACAATATTCACTACTAAAAGAGCTTTTATCTATGAAAGTAAAAGATTAGGAAGTACCTGAAGCCTCAAACAGGTGAGGATACTGGTTCTGTATCTTGTTCTCAATTTACCAAGTAGCCTCCTCTACTGGGCAGTGTCTCTACTGAACCTGAATTATAAGAATCTCCCCAGTGTATAAACGCCTGACATCACTAGCCAAATTGAGCATCGGCTCCTCCACGAAGGTCAACTACTCGTCCAATTGGATTGAGTCCCATCTAAGCATATGAGATGGATCAGAAATGTATTAATATAACATAGAAACATGGAAAATCAGAGGGCCAACAACAAAATCTAGGGGTAAAGTTATGTCATAAGCCACTTTACTATGCAAAAAATCTCAAAGGGTCCAATATATAGAGGATAATCTTGTCTGTCCTGCTGAACCTCATCGTACCCTTCGTGGGTTATATTTAGAGGAATACCCGATAACCAAATCCAAATCTCAAGGCACAAAGTCTAAAATCCGCATAAGACTTCTACCTACTCTGAGATTCCCTCAGTCTATCCCGATTCACCCCGACTCTATCCAACAACTCTCAAAGTAAATTAGTACCATAGGGTCTAACTTTAGAGGTCTCAAAACAACCAATCAGAGAATGACATCACCTACCATACAAATCCTCAAATAGCACCATATACTTAAATGATAGTTGTCATGATATGCGAACTCTGTCAAAGCTAGTTGTTTCTCCTATTTACCTCCAATATTTATAACACTGTCTTAGAGCGTATCATCGAGAACATGAATAGTCCACTATGACTACCCATCGGTCTGAGGGTGAAGGTTGTACTATGAACTATCTGAGTACCCAACTACTCTTTAGAAGCTCTCCAAAAAATATAAGTGAACATAACAGCGCCCAAGTGCACAAACAAGTGTACGTGGTCTACCAAGTAATATAAAACCAAAGATCGATCCCACAGAGACTTGATTTGGGAACGATTTAAATTAAGTTCACCGTCTAGATTGATTTAGTGCAAAAGTAACCAAAAAGAGAATTTTAAACTATTTTGTAAATTAAAATAAAGTAAACAATGCATAAAATAAAAACTTGGGACAATCAATGGAGAAAAGCCCAGGGATAAAGCACTCCGAACAATCATACTATATTATTGAATTTAATTCGTTAATTCGCTTATCTTGGTTGTTAATTCGTAGGGTTAATTGCATGATCATGGTTTCTCAACCTATAATCTTTTACCTAATGTGGATATTACAACTACATCATTGAGTAGGGATGTAATAATTCAATTAAGTTAATTAAAGCTATCATCCTACGCATGAATCAAGTAAGACATCTAAGTACATCATTGTCTTAAATGCTAAGTTTAATTCTTTATTTTATAAATGAATAAAAACTCAAACTTTGTTTATTCCCATGTTCTATCTCCCAATTTCCTCTCCCGAGATCAAAAGGTTGACAATATATGTATTTTATAGACGATAAATAAATAAAATAATTAAAACAAGAATAAATAAACCACCAAATATGATAAGAAAAATTAATTGAAATTAATACAAAATAATAGTACTCATGTTCTTCACTTTAACACCGGAGAAGGAGTTTTTAGCTACTAATATTCATAATCATGATTCAATTAATGGAATACATAATATGAAAAATTAAAAGTTAATTAAGAAAATTAAAAACCTAATTAAAAGAAGTGCGCAACCACCGAATTGTTGCTGTCCAGTTCTCCAGGTGTCCAAGAATGTGACCAAAATATATCCTCCATTGTCCAAGTCTTCTTTGTGTATATAATATTAAATTGACTATTCCTAGTGTGATTATACGTTGGCACATGGCACAAAAAGATCCCCCACCAACCTTGATAAAGTGTACATTTTAAATTATGTTCACATTGGGGAAATGCACTAGCCATGTAGAATTTGAGAATTTACCACAAAGTGGAGAGGTAGACTGCATCATGCTACGCAAGTATTGGAGCTGTGGAATTAAGCGAGCGACGCACACATGGCTACTGTGAAATGGAGTGTGCGTCGCATGTAAATCACATGCAGCTACTGGAATTCATCTTTTCAAATTTCTATAAGGAATGGGAGCAGTGAAATAGAGGGTGTGACGCACGCACATCATACACACTCACTGAAAATTACGTCCAAAATTATGGTTAAATCATTATTGTTCCATCTTTTGTCTATGCCTTTTGTAATGTATTTTTAATGAATTTTTGGCTTTTAAATCATCAATATATCACCATTTTTAGTTTACAACTCCTCCTACAATATCACACACCACATATTAAAAATCAAAACAATACAATATTCTCAACAACAAATTAAAACAAGAGCTAAGATAAGTCAAATTCGCAATGATCTTTCATTTTTTTATTTCGACTCTTGACTTAATCAAATTGAGCTTTGCACATTAAAAATAAATTATTTCACTCATAATTACAACATTAAAATATTTGAAACAAATTAAACACATTAGAATCCACTGAGACCAACTAGACACACACCTAACTCAAGCTAGTAAAACTAGTTTTCTGGGTTGAACTCTAAATGACTCAATTAAATACAAACTTATTTGAAAAATACTTTGGATATTGTGAATACACATTTGGACACTTAAATTCTTATTTATATCAATATGAATAAGTTAAGCACACGAATTGCTCTCAAAATAAGGCGAAATAAGCTAGAGTAATGACACCAAAGTGCATAAAATCACCTTAGATCATCACCCCGCACTTAAAATCTTGTACGTCCTCGAACAAACTCTTTAAGAATAAAAATATGATGTGACACTACACTTCTACTGAAATAAAGACACTCAAGCTAGTACTACAATGACTACACGAAATGCAAGTTTCTACACAAAGCACGTTATTTACACAATTGATAGCTCTTGAACCCTACTCCAAAACATCCTAGCCTTAAGAATTGACTCACCTAAGTGGCAAAATCATGCTTATCATTCAATAAAGGACATCACACAAGTCTCTCACATTCATCAAACATGTACCCTCACAACAAGAGAGTTACCCATAAACACTCACAATAATGCAATTTTTTATGTAATGGGTACAAGAATTAAATTACTCTCACTCTCACAAAGAACTCATAAGTTACACACAATGAACCATAGGCTTGACCTTAGTGTAATATTCTACTAATAGTTGAATGTAAAGCTTAGGATCAATTAGGACATTTTCGGGTTGAAATGTAGGCTAAGAGAAGGGTAGAAACTATTTGGGAATAATGACTAACCTCTCTAAGCACTTTAATGCACTATATTAAACATTTTGAACCATTCTCCAACAACCAGATTACACTTTTTCATCCACCCATATTTTTTATTTTCGCCCCATCTCTTTTAAGCATTTTCATAAGCACTTGGTGGACGCATAGTTTACTATCACAAGAATCAATTTTTCTCCTTTTTCACAATCATGGAAATATTGTTAACATAGATTATATCATATTCAATCACCACACATAAATTATACACCAATAACTATTACTTTGAGGCATCAATTTCATCTTTTTCTTCTTCAATTTCTCAAACACCTTACTAAATTAATTTTTCATTAAAGCACTTAGAAGATTTTTTGGTCAAATTGGGGCCTATCAAAGAAGGAATTAGGCTAATTATGAGGTTTCTAATTAAAAAGCTAAAGACTCAATGAGGGTTAGTTAGGATAATGCAAAAAGGTAGGACAAATAGAAGGTATAAAATAAGGCTATCAAAGAAATTCCAATATCATCTCCTAAACCCACATTCTTTATTTCTCTTCATACCCACACCGGGCAAGTTCTAGATATCACATGAAATAAGGAATATAAAAAAACCTCATACTCACATGGCACATGCTCAACTTATATAAGATCATCATAGACTCCTCACCAAATAATAACATAATTTCGGATTTAAGCGACCGATACAAGAGTCACAAACATGAGCCTAGGAGTCTCAAAAGTAGTAATTCACTCATTCAACATGATTTTACAAACAAACCCACTTGCATCATATAATACAAAATAGCACCAACAAGAATATCTCACTTATTCCTAACCTATTTTTTTTTAATTGAGCCAAAATTTGAGAATTTCTCCATCCCAAACTTAAAAATCTACTTTGTTCCCAAAGTGAATGTTAAAAGTATAAAGATAGAAAATACTCCCTAAGGTCTCTAGGCCTATCTAGTAGCATCTTCACATAAAGGAGATTCATCGGACGCCACACTCAGTCATTTCCATGCTTCAAGCTTAAGTTCATGGTAATTAGACTTCCCATTTACTTGTGACTCAACCAAAAATAAAAAATATTTATAAAATAAAAACAAAAACTAAAAATAAAACACACCTAATTAACTTGGATTGCCTCCCAAGCAGTTCCTGATTTAGTTTCGTGGCTCGACCCAAATCAACTCAACCATATTCCTTCACTCTTTTACTACCTTTGGGAACTATTTTTTTATTCATTTATGACCTCTTGAGTTTGCACTGTCAAGATCAATATCTCTTTTCACTTAAACCTTTTTCATGTTAGGAAACGGTAGTTTCATCTTAGGTTGCTCAGTTAGGTAGTTGGAAGAGGTATTTGGTGGCTTAAGCACCCCACACTCATCCCTTTCAATTACATTGATCATGCATAAATCTTTATGTAGGGGATTTTTAATAGGTGCTTTGTAAATATCAAATACCACCTCTTCATCATCTATTCTTATCTTGAGCGTGCTTTCTCTAACATAAATCAAGGCCCTTCGGTTGCTAAGAATAGATGCCTTAATATAATTGGTACCTGTTCGTCTGCCACAAAATCAAGAACAACAAAGTCAGCAGGAATAACAAACTTACCAACCTTAATGAGAACATACTCAATTATTCCTTCTGGATATGCCATGGAATCGTCTGCTAGCTGTAAAACCACGGTGGTCAATATAGGCTTTCCTAATCCTAATTTTTAAAATAGAGATAGGGACATCAAATTTATACTTTCCCCTAAATCACTCAATACATGGACCTTTTTACTCCCAATTTGAATAGGGATGGAAAACTTCCCCTGATCTTTTAATTTCTTTGAGATTTTATGTGTCATTACCACTATATACTCTTCAGTGAGTGTTATAGCTCCCATATCCTACAGTTTTACCTTCTTCATCACCACATCCCTCAAGTACTTTGCATACTTAGGCATACTCTGTAAAATATCTATCAAATGTAGGTTAATATGAATCTCTTTGAATATATCAATGAACTTTTTAAATAGGGAAATCTCCTTTGCTTTTATTTTCCTTTGAGGGAAGGGTAACGACAATGTCTTCTTCACTTATGGTTCAGACATTTTTTGTCTCAAGTACTCAGACTTTCTTGAATTTTCAGCAACTTCTTTGGGAACCTATTTGGTCACCATATCAACATTAACCTCCTTTGTTGAATTCGAAGGTTATACTTGAATCTCTTTGCCACTCCTCAAGGTGATTTCCATGACTTATTTTAGAGTTTCTATGTCTGCTGGCAACCCACCTTGTGGTCTTGTATTCAGTACCTGTGATAATTGCCCCACTTGATACTCTAAACTTCTTGTTGACACTTGTTGATTCTATAATTCTACCTTTTGACTTTTTAAATCTACACACAATTATGTTTGACCAACTATGAGTTGTTTCATCCTCTCTTCCATATTGCTCGTTGACTGATTCAATTTGGCCTATCGCTATGGGGCGTTCCATGACTGATTTAGTGGTTGAGTTTGTCACTTCATGTTGTAGGAATTACAATAATTAGGCCTTTGATCATTACCTACATACATCACAGATTCTAGATTTGAAGCACACATGGCAGCCGTATGACCACTATTTCTGCATACTTTACACCAACCTGGAGCTTGTTAGATATCATTTACTGTGGCTACAGGTTGTACTGCTCCCAACTTCATGCCACTAAAATGAGTGTTGATCAAATTCTGTAGTTTCAAAACTTGTAATGATAAGGTTGTGAATTGGTCCACCTCCAATACACCCATAATTTTTTATGGCACTTCTAGAATCTGAATGCCAATTTGGGTTTCCTTGTGCTATCTGGTTCAGTAATGTGTACAAATCATCATAAGTTAGCTCTAACGCTTGACCACATACGGCTTAATCTAGCTAAATCTTTGTATTTTGATAAAGAGCTTCTACAAAAGTGTGATCAAGTATCTAATTCGACTGTTGGTGATGTGGATAATCCCGAAGAAGAGACTTGAATCATTCCTAAGCATGATAGAGGTTTTCATCAGGCTTCTGTCTGAAGCTCACTATCTGACTACGAAGTCTCGCAGTCTTGCCTGATGAAAAGAATCAGATAAGGAACTTTTTAGCTAAGTCATCCAATGAATTGGCCGGTTCCACATTCAACCACCTTTTAGCTTTCCACAAAAGTGAATGGGGAAAAAGTGTCAGCCTCACATAATCTAAAGTCACCCCGATTGGAGTGAATATACCTATAAGCTCAATGATAGTCTACAAGTGGACTTGTGGATCCTTGTATGAAAGCCCTGCAAACTGTCCACTGCTAATAAGAAGCTGCATCATATTATGTTTCAACTCGAAATTCCCCCCAGCTGTCGGTATTTGAATTAGGGAAGTCAAGTTCGTTGGAAGTGGGACAACCACTTCCCTAACCTTCCTACCAACTGATTGTTGTTCAGCCATAGAAACAGTATTCTCTTGGTCTTCTGGGATTTAAGGAATTCTAGGGAGAAGGATTGCTTCTCTCCTACATTGATCGTAAAGTTGCTCAAGTTTTGGATTAGGTTCAACCAAGTCCCAATCCCTTGCTAACTTATTACTTTGTAAACCTATTTTCTTCAAAAACAAATTCAAGACCAAGCATAAAAACACCAAATAAATATAAAGTAAAACTAAAATAAAAATAATTGCCAAATAACAAATCCCCGACAACGGCGCCAAAAAATTGACAGTGCTCAAGCGCACGCACAAGTGTACGTGGTCTACCAAGTAATATAGTAGCTTTCAAGAAAACCGAATATCAACCCCATAGAGACTTGATTTGGTAAAGATTTAAATTAAGTTCACCGTCTAGATTAATTTAGTGCAAAAGTAACCAAAATAAGAATTTTGAATTATTTTGTAAATTAAAAATAAAGAAAACAATGTGTAAAATAAAATACTTGAGACATTCAATGGAGAAAAGCGCAGGGTTAAAGCACTCTGAACAATTATACTATGTTATTGAATTTAATTCGTTAAGTCACTTATCTTAGTTGTTGATTCGTAGGGTTAATTGCATGATCATGGTTTCCCAACCTATAATCGTTTATCTAATGTGGATGTTACAACTAGATCATTGAGCAAGGATGTAATAATTCAATTAAGTTAATTAAAGCTACCATCCTACGTATGAATCAAGTAAGGCATCCAAGTACATACTTGTCCTAAAAGCTAAGTTTAATTCTTTATTTTATAAAATAATAAAAACCCAAACTTTGTTTATTCCTATGTTCTAGCTCCCAATTTCCTCTCCCGAGATCAAAAGGTTGACAATATATGTATTTTATAGGCAATCAGTCCATAAAATAATTAAAACAAGAATAAACAAACAACCAAATATGATAACCAAAATTAATCAAAATTAATCCAAAACAATAGTACTCATGATCTTGACTTTAACCCCGGAGATGAAGTTTTTAGCCACTAATATTCATAATCACAATCCAATTAGTTGAATACATGATATGAAAAATTAAAAGCTAATTAAAAAATTAAAAATCTAATTAAAAGAAGTGTGCAACCACAAAATTGTTATTGTCCATCTCTCCAGGTGTCCAAGAATGTGACCAAAATATATCCTCCATTGTCTAAGTTTTCTTTGTGTATATAATATTAAATTGACTAATCCTAGTGTGATTATACATTGGCACACAGCCCAAGAAGATTCCCCTACTAGCCTTGATAAAGTGTACAATTTAAATTATATTCACATTGGGACAATTCCCAAACTGTGTAGAATTTGGGAATTTCCCACAAAGTGGAGCGGTGGACTGCATCATGCGTCGCACGTATTGGAGCTGTGGAATTAAGCGGCGTCACATGTAAACCGCATGCAGCTACTGGAATTCATTTTTTCAAATCTATCTAAGGCACAGGAGCAGTGAAATAGAGGGTGCGACGCATGGACATCGTATGCACTTACTGGAAATTGCATCTAAAATTATGGTTAAATCTTTATTGTTTCATCTTTTGTCCATGCCTTTTATAGTGAATTTCTAATTAATTTTTGGCCTTTAAATCATCAGTATATTACCGTGTTCAGTTCACAAAGCCTCTTATGATATCACATACTACATATTAAAAATCAAAACAACATAATATTCTCAAAAACAAATTAAAACAAGAGCTAAGATAAGGCAAATTCGCAATGATCTTCTACTTTTTATTCTGACTCTTGACTTAATCAAATTGATCTTTTCACATTACAAACAAATTACTTCACTCATAATTACACCAATAAAATATTTCAAAAAAACTAAACACATTAGAATTCACCGAGATCAACTAGACACACACCTAGCTCAAGCTAGTAAAACTAATTTTTTGGGTTGAACTCTAAATGACTCAATTAAATATAAACTTATTTGAAAAATACTTTGGACATTGTGGATACACATTTGGACACTTAAATGCTTATTTATATCAAAATGAATACGTTAAGCACACAAATTGATCTCAAAACAAAGGGGAATAATCTAGAATAATGACACCAAAGTATTTAAAATCACCTTAGATCTAAACACTAAACCCCTATCTGAAATTATAGATATGGGCACACCATGTAAATGGATTATCTCATACATATAGAGGTGGGCTACCCACTCGGCACTGAAAGACATCTAAATAGAATGAAATGTGCCGACTTCGTCAACTGATCCATAATGGCCAAAATACCATTAGAACCATAGTAGGTATGAGGCCATCCAATCTCAAATTCCATGGTAATCTTCTTCCACTTCCACTCAGGAATGAGAAATCTCTGAATCAATCCATCGGGTCTCTAATGCTTAGCCTTCACCTGCTTACAATATAGGAATGAGCTATAAAGATTATCAAATCTCTTTTTATGAAACTAAAGCAATAATAATTTCTCAAATCTCTATACATCTTAGCTGTTCCCCGGTGAATAGAATATTTAGAGCTGTGGGCTTATGCAAAATTGACCAAATCAGACCATCAACCCTTGGAACACATATGCAGTTATCCAATCTCAAGACACTCTCTAATATATATGGTATACTTCTCTATGGAATCCTCCTTGGACTCACCACCTGATCATAAATAATGTAAAGTCATTTATTCTTAAATTGAAGACTCCAAATCCGTTCAAACAGCAAAGACCGTGCCTCAATTCTAGAAAAAATCCTCCAAAGGTCTGAAATATGAAACCGCACTATCAAGTTGGATACGGACTTAATTTCCCCTCACAACAACCTCTAAGCAAATGAAATGCAAGCTAGGATACCCATAATTAATGACTTCTGACTCAAGGCATCCTCTACCATGTTAGCCTTGCTCGAATGAGACAAGATAGAGATGTCATAATTCTTAAGCAACTCTATCCATCTACGTTGTTTAAAATTAAGCTCTCTCTAGGTCATAAGATGCTGAAGACTATGATGATCTATGAAGATCTCATAATGCTTGCCATCAAGATAATGCCTCCAAATCATAAGCATTTAAACTACCACCGTAAACTCCAAATCATAAGTGGGGTAGTTGTACTCGTGCACCTTCATCTTTCTCAAAGTATAAGCAATAACAAAACCCTGTTGCATCAACATACAACCCAAACTAACATAGAAGTGTCATAATACATGGTGAATCCCTTGATATCACCCAAAAGTACACCTCCAAAAAAGTATAAAACGGTCAAAGCAAAACATAGTAACCCAACTAGGTTAGGGTTAATCCGACCTAGAATGGGGAAGACGTATCTCTTGAACTTGTTGAAATCACTAGGCAATTTAGAAAAGTAAATAGGGGATTTGTTTTAATATTAAGAAGTTACAAAATGGTTTTTGTTATAAAAAATCATAGATAAAAACTAGTCTTATGTTCCTCCTAGCTTCTAACTCCGTCGATTTATCATGCACTGTCGAACAATTCCAATACCTTCCATGAAGAATATGACAAGATATGTATCATTAAAAGGCTCTCAACAATCTTTGGTGAATTTCACTCATGTCCTATCGGTCTCAAAGTGTCTTATTACTAACTCTTACCTTAGACACCAGTTTCAACTATCTCCTCTCAGTCTCAAGTTAATTAGATAAAGATAATTATATGAAGTAGATGAAGATGATTATATTATTTAGACAATTAAATCCAAATCATTATTGTGATATTCTTTTCCCAATCTATACCTCCCTCTCAGGTTCGTAGTGAATACAGGTGGGTTTCCAATGTTGACCACTTCTAAGAAATCAATTAAACTAAAAAAACTGCAATACATGCAAAAATCTTTATCTTAAACAATTTGACACTTCCTTTACTTCATTAATCAACCAGGCTTCCCACAACCCTAGGTAAGGAAATTAGCTGCTTATGATTGAAAGACAATTCAAGGAATTCATAAACAAAATCATAAAGTCAATATCTCAATGATGAAAGAATAAAACCTAGAGTCTTAGATTAATTATTCCACCAAAACCTAAGAACACAAGAATTCCAAGATCATAAGTCAATATTTGAATAAAAAAATGTTTATGAGAGAATAAATGTGTAAACTTAGCTCCAAAGAGAATATATGAGCCTCTCTAGCATAAAAATAACTATAAAAGGTCAAAAGGGTATTTATAGATTACATGGAAACCCTAGAATGGAAATCCTAAATAAAAGAGAAGAACTTGAGTAAACGTACATAACGATGATAAACCATCATAAAAGTGTATATAAGTTACTTTGAAACCCTAGGAAATCAATCGAAAATGATCTATGAAAAGTGATTCGCAACCACCTATGGACCAACCTACAAGGCATAGGTGGTACCTACGGCCTTTAGGTTGGTGGCCGTAGGTGGTGCACCAAATCTTTCCCTCTGAATTTTAGGTTCTTCCACCTACGCCATTACCTCTGCTCATTAGGTGCTACCTGCGGGGTGTAAGTGCATAGGTAGGATGTCACTTTTTAGTTTTTTTATTTCATTTTCTTTCGATTTGTTTCCAACACCTAGTTTCCTACAAAATCACTCCAAAAGAACATCAAATCCAACAAAATAGCCTTAAGTACATGTATATTCTTCAAGTTTAAGCATCATAAGTTCCATAAAACCATGGCATCAAGACCCTCAACTTAGAACATTGCATGTCCTTAGGCAACAAAAACACAACAAAATGACACAATAATGCTTAACAAAGAGGAACCTAAGATACCAATGGTAGTCAATCATCGACTTTAAGCTCAAAAATATTACCTCCCCTTAAATTTTAACACTTCAAAATAAACTGTGAACAGAAACACAGCACAATAATGTTATGCGTGGGAATCAAGATATGGCATTACATTAGCAATAAACAACCATGCATATGTACAAGTTACACTACCCGATCAAATAAGCAGCCAATAACACAATCCAAGATCCCTTACATCAAAGAAGTCCCAATCACTCATATGAAATCATGCATGTTAATGCAGGGACTGTCAAGAGGCACACAAACTCACAAAGAAGTTTCAATTATGTGCGCAGAATACCATAGGCTTGCCCTTATTTTCCTTACCTTAGCTTTCAGACAGTCAGGTTAGGATCAGTATAGGGCTTTATTTGGCTTGTAATGTATGCTTGAGGGCTGGTATGGTACATATTTGAATTTAGTGACTAAGCCTCCTTGGTAGTACACTTACTTTTTTGGGGTCCACTTTCAACCAATTTTCTTTTTATTCCTTCCTTTTTCTCCCTTCTTAATCTTTTATTGCACATTCAGATTTGGTGTGACTTCTTTCATTCTTTTTTTTCTTTTTTCAATTTTTTTCTTTTTTTTTCTTCCATACCCAGCAATACTTTATGTTCTTTTTTTTACCCTTCTACATACCCCTTCACATTGTGCACCTTTATGATAGCCACCCTCAACTTAAGAATTTTGCTTGAATTGAGTTGCACAATGTTCAAAGAGGACCAGAGCCAAAACAAGTTCATTATAACAATAAATAGGAAGGTGAAAGGTGAAATAAGAAAAATAGGCTATAGAGTCTCACAATAGGGATCAAGGGATACTTATTCACATTTGGAAGGTCGTTTAGGCTAAAAGTTGACTTATTTCAAAAATGACCTATGATTGTTTCTTAACCATCCTACAAATTAGGCAAGATTAACTAGGCACATTTTTGATTCAACATACAAAGAGAACAATGTAGTATATCACACACACATAACATAGGGGTGCTTTATAAACCACTACCTATTCGGTTCATGAAATTATATGCTATGATTATTTTCTCCCCAATTCAAATGCCATAAGGAGATTCACAATGGTCTTACATATATATACACATCACATAGTTCAAAACACAAATTTTTTAGAGGGGTATCATTTTTCTCTAAAAAATAAAAACAAAGTACATCAATTGTCGTAGGTACTTATTTTCCACTTAGTTAAACATAAACAACACAATACAAAACAAAACACAATGCGACCTAAACATGTCGACTTAACTAGAAACAACATTCCAGGGAAAATACACAAGGCAACAAAACTCCTAAAAGGTTATCTAGAACCACAATTATCCCTACCCTCAACTTATAAATATACATTGTATCCAATGCATTAGACCGCTACAAAACAAAAGAGTTAGAAACATACCTACTGCACCACAGGTGCAATGATCTGATGTTAATAACACAAACACAAATGTATGTACTAGCATCAAAATACCTTGGACTGCCTCCCAAGTAGAGCTTGATTTTATGTCCCGCATGATAGGGCTATGTTTGTTACTCAGACTTCACCAACAAGCCCATAAGTACCTTGATTACTCAAAATTCATGATGGTAGCACAAAGAGTTGGCCTCAAATTCTTCTTTCCAATTTGAACTTATGATTGTACCCTTATTTTTTTTTTTCCAATTTTCTCTAATACTCAAGGGGCGGTGGTATGAAACTAAAGAAACCATGTAATAGATGGGGCATGTTGCAACTCTTACCCTTTAAGTGAGGAATGTAATTTCTTAATTTTAGCACAAGAAATTCAAGAATATAAATATATTCTTCCTCCTTCTCACACTCTTCCATAGGCTCAGATGACTTGATTAATATCTTACTAGCCTATCATAATATGGAAAGATTCTTATACTGAGGTCCAATACATCCCAACTCAAGAATTGTATTTTTAGTTACATCCTCACATAACTCTAGTGTGCTCTTCTGAATAGTAACAACATCCATAAAAGTATAATCAAGTGGTGACTCCTCTAATTCTAGCTCCTTAATTTGGCTTATAAGAAGTTTTTAAGCCTTACACAATCATAACTAAATTGTTGGTCATCACATGCATCAACCTTTGCAATCAATTCTTCTTTTAAGTTATGAATCTCCAAACAAAACCTATCAGCCTTTTGACTAAATTCCATTTTTTTTTGCGAGTGTCAATTTTTTAGCATTCTCAAACAATATATCTATCACATTTATGTAATAATGCACTATATCAAAAGCATATGGATTAATAAAAATTGAGTCATCATCACTCCACCCTTTCTCTTTTAAATATGTCATGTACAGAATAGTAGCAAAATATTAAAAAAACCTAAAAACTTCAAAAATTTCAATTGATCAATCCGCAATCATATTCCCCGGCAACGATGTAAGAATTTTGATAACGCCAAAAATACACCTTCAAAGAAGTATAAAATGGTCAAAGCAAAATATAGTAACCCAACTAGGTTGGGGTCGATCCCATATGCAATAGGCTAGATGTATCTCTCAAACTTGTTGAAATCACCGGGGAGTGATAGACTACTTTTGGTTGTAAATAATCTAAGGTGAACACTAGGCTTGTGTTCCTCCTAGCTTTTAACTTTGTCAATTTATCATGCACTTTCGAACTATTCCAATACCTTACATACAGAATCTCACAAGTTATGTATCACCAACAACTTCTCAACACAATTTGGTGAATCTCACTTATCTGCTCTCAATCTCAGAGTATTGTATTACTAACCTTTGCCTTGGAACCCAATTTAAACTATCTCCTCTCAGTCTTAAGTTGATTAGATGAATAAAATTTTATTAAGTAGATGAAGATGATTATCTTATTTAGATAATTAAATTCAAATGACTGTTGTGATATTCTTTTCCCAATCTCTAACTCTCTCTCAGGTTTGTAGTGAATACAAGAAAGTTGTCATTTTTGGCATCACTAAGAACTCAATTAAATTGAAGAAAACAACATTATATGTATAACTATTTATTTATAATAACTTGGCACTTCCTATACTTTGTTAATCCACTAGGGTTCTCACAATCCAAGATAAGGGAATTAACTACTCATGGTTGCAACAAAATTCATGGAATTCATAGACAAAATCATAGAATTAATCACACAATAATAAAAGAATAATACAATAGTCTAGGATAAATTATTCAACCCAAAAACCAAGAACACAAGAAACACAAGATCACATGTCAATCATGGAATAAAAAGATGTTTATGAGAGAATAATGTGTGTAAACTTAGCCCCAAAAGGCATATATAAGCCCCTCTAGAATAAAAGTAAATAAAAAACGTCAAAAGGATATTTTATAGATTACATAGAACCCTAGAATTCAAATCCTAAAAAAAAGGAAAAATTTAACAAACGTACATAATAATGACTAAAAAATTCATAGGAGTGTATATAGGTTACATGAAAATCCTAGGGAATCAATCCTAAATAATCCGATAAAAGTGAGTCGGTGACAACCTATGGACCCACCTATTGGGCATTGGTGGTACCTACCATCAGTAGGTGGGTGCTCGCAGGTGGTGCCCTAAATTTTGCTCTATAAATTTTAGTTTTAGACATCTACGCCACTACCTACACACAATAAGTGGTACATACAGGGTGTAGGTGCCTTGGTAGGTGGTCACTTTTAGATTTTTGTTTCATTTTCTTCTGGTTAGCTTCCAACACCTAGTTTCCTGCAAAATCACTCCAAAACCACATCAAATATGAAAAAATAGCCTTAAGTATGTACATATTCTCCAATTTTATGCATCATAAGGGCCATAAAACCATGGCACATCATCCCTTACCCTCAATGAAAGAATCAAAATAGGAGCTAAAGTAAGAAAATCCTTGAGCTTTCAAAATATCGACTCTCATTCCTCAGACCATCGGAAAGGAATATCTTTTTGAGTCAATCTGGTGATAGGTGCTGCAATAGTAGCAAAACTCTAAATGAACCACCATTAGTAACCGGCCAAACCAATGAACCCGCTAACCTCAAATAGAGATATAGGCCTTGTCCAATTATGAATAGCCTCAATCTTTATTGGGTCTACGATAATCACATCTATAGACACCACATACCAATGGAATGCCACTGACTTAAGCCGAAATTCACACGTAGGGAATTTGACAATAAGCATATGATCTCTCAAAGTTTAGAGCACAATTCTCAAATATTATGCATGCTTCTCTCTACTCATTGAATACTCAAGGATGTTGTTGATGAACATAATCACAAAGGAATACAAGTAAGGTTAGAACACTTGGTTCATCAAATAAATAAATATAGTTGGGCCATTAGTCAACCCAAAACCATTAGTCAACCCAAAAGACATCACTAGGAACTCATAATAACCATAACCTATCATAAAGACTGTCTTTGGGACATTTGTGGCCTAAATCCTTAATTTATGGTAATCGTACCTCAAATAAATCTTAGAGAACATCACTTCTCCCAAAAGCTGGTCAAACAAATCATCAATGTGAGGCATAGGATACCGATTCTTCACTGTCACTTTAATAAGCTGCCTATAATCAACACAAATACACATGGATCCATCAATCTTCTTTACGAAAAACATATGAACTCCCTAATAATACATATTTATTCTAAAAAAAATCATCACCAAAAAGATCTTGAAGCTGGGAATTCAGCTCCTTTAGATTGGTAGGAGCCATATTGTAATGTGCTATAGAAATAGGTCGATTGTCAGGGTCAATGTCAATAACAAACACAATATCTCGAGTAGTAGGAATAGTTGGTAGATTAGTAGAAAAAACATAAGAATACTTACAAATTACAGAAATGGTCTTGAGCGACTAACTCTCCATACTAACATCACAAATATAAGTGAGATAAAACATAAAACCCCTCAAAATAATCCTTTTAGCATGAACATAAGAAATAATCCTTATCGGGTCATGGCTAACCACTCCCTTCCACTTGATAGAGGGTATGTCGAGCATGGCGAAGGAAATAGTTTGGTAAAATAATCCAGGACTACGAGATAGTGGGATAACTAGTTCATGCCTAAAATCACATAAAACACTAGTATGTCTAATGTAATAAGATCAGCATGAGTATCATGATCTCGCACTGTCACAACACACGATTTGAAAACCTAATCCACTACTAAATATCACCTATGGGAGTAGATACACATAATTCCATAGATAATGAATCTGAAGATAACTCTAACTGCGGGACATAATAAGAAGACACACTAGAATAAGTGAATCTTGGATAAAATAAAGAAAAAGCCACTAATAGCACACTAAGATCATTTCTATGATAACCACATCTAAATACTCAGTCTTAGGCTCCTGGTGGATATCCTATCCTACCTTTCTGAAAGCCTCCAAGAGCACCTTGGATACCATTGCTACAACCATGTATACCACCTCTAGCTGAGGGGTAAACTGACCTAATAGGTGGAACACTCTGAGTTGAAGAAACAATTGCTCCATGACTAGAGCATTCACTCAATAAATGGCCAAAAGCTCTACAGACAACATGTCCTAGGGGTTGTATAAAAATTAGGTGTGGCTGGCTTAAAATAACCACCACAAGTAAAATAACCAAAAGACAAACCCCTCGAAGACTGACACTACCCTAGCCAAGATGACCACTGACACTAGAATAACCTCCATGGCTAATCTAAAGTGTGGCCTAAATGGGACTACCCAACTGACCCTACTACTAATAAGGATGATGATGAGAGTACCTACCTTGAGAACTATTACATTTGAAACATGACCCACTATAAATTGTATTGAAACTACCCAGATACCATGACCTCTTATCACTTCTCCCTTGGGACTCTTGATACATCTCTTCCATAACATAAGCATGGTCTAATACCTCAAAAAGAGACCTACATACAACAACCAAACCTGTAATGACCTTTCATGCCATTTTTACAATTTATATGTATTTTTGGCATTTTGAGTCTTTCCACAGTAGCTATAGGTCATTTATGGCTTGGTAGAACTATCGGTTCAGTAATCAAATAGTTTATTTAGATTTTAGGTTCATTTCCCAACTTTGGAGCTTTCATTATTTAGTATTTGGTGTCGGACCAAAACTCCTATTAGATGACCTCAGATGTAAATATTGACAGTATCATTTGCTATGAAAAATTGAGTTTAGGCTAGGAGGACCCTTGGTTCATACTTTGAGGATTTTGGACTTATTGTGGGATATTGAGTGGAATATATGAAAAATGGCAGTATAGGTGTAGGCTTCATGTTTTGCTAAAATGATCTCACTTAAATTTCACTATCGAATTATGTTCATAGGGTTTTAAATGAATTCTAAGGGTAAAAAACAAGCTTCTTACATTGTTTATTCTAATGTGTTCACGATCATGACCAAAAGATCATGATAGCAATATTTTAAGCCTCTGATCAGGTTGCAATAGCGACCAAAAGTTTGCGATCACGACCATCACTGTGTATAAAATCGCAAGTTAGTATTTTTGACATTTTGGGAGCTAAGAAGTTCCAATTATAATGATTTTTGAAGTGTTTTTCTTGTATAATCTTTGTCTTTCGGTTTAGAAGTCTATTTTCCCTATTTACTAAGAACTTTCTATTTTATTTTTATTGATTTTCACCAAAGTTGAGAATCAAAAATCTTAGTTTCAACATTTTTGGAGCTTAGGAGCTCAAATTTGGGCTATTCCCTCGATTTTATCATTAAAACAACTTTTAAAGCTTAGGAGCTCTATGGGTAGGTTTTCTAATTTTCTAATTATCATTTTCCCCTTGATTTTATCTTCAAAACAGCTTCAAATTCTTTATTTCAAAGTGTATTTTTTGGGTAAATATAAAGTCGTTTTTCTTTAATTTGAACCTCAATTTAACTCATTTTAACTTGGTTTTTTAGACGTAGACACATTCGAACATGGGGAAAGTATTTTGAAACAAAATTATGATGTTAGCCCCTTTAATTTTGAACCTATTTTTGGGGTCCATTTTTAAGCCCGTCTTAAATATAACAATATGGGTCTCATTTTACACCTAATGATGTGTAAATTATGATTTTAATAGTGTGGCAATATTTTGGGATCACGGAGTGTAGGTGTATGTTTGGTGAATGATTTGAGGATTTGTAGTTCGGTGTTGTGGTAGGATTCTATTCACTTTTCTTCATAAGATGATGTGTTTTACATATTTCATGTGAATAAGAATATTAATATTGATGATAGGTAGAGTACCATAACTTAGTTTTAATTATTGAGGTTTGAGGATTAGATGGATGAAGTAACCCGTAAGGTGAATGCTGATTACACTTTTAAGGTCTTATTTCCTTCTTAATAGATTGAGCTAATTCATGGAATGGTTATGATAAAATACCAAATTCGGGATATTGTTTATGTGTTGGAAGTGTGGTTAGCATGATTAACTTTAATTGGTTTTTTAGTGATCTTGAAACCATAATTTAAGCGGTGTTGAATTAATTGCTCAGGTTCTAGGCCGAATCCCTATCTTAAGGCTAATTTTTGATTATATACCCTAAGAGGTCAATTTAGATACCTTAGCCTAGTCTAAGGTAGAATTTGACAAAATATGGGATTCTGTTAGTTTTCTTGTAGTTTTACTTATTATTTTATTAGTGATGATTCTTTTTATGACTATAAGTGGCTAAATACCATCTTATAGTGTTAAATCTATGAACATTATTGGTTGTCATAACATTCATGTTGGTTAATGTTAATTATTACTATTTGTTATTCTTATGTTCTTGTATTTACTATTCTATTGATTCGGGACCATTAGAACAAATCTATATTTCTTTTGTGATCCAGGAAGGAGTAACACTATACTAGAACATAGAACATAATGAATAGATTCTTGTCTTTCAGATGAGTTTAGGACTAGATGGCTGTTAGGATAGGAAAATACTTAATTTGCCTCATATGGCTCAAATATAGAATAATATATATATGCATTTCAATTAGTTCCACAACCCCAATCAATGAAGTAGTTGTTAGGGTAATTTAAATAGATTAATAGAGGTTGGAAAGACCATAATTATGATATTAACCCCGTGAACCAATAACTAAGATAAATAACTTAATTAATAAGATTGTATTAGTGAGCCTAATTGTTCAAGATGCCTTGGCCCTAGAAACCTCCATGAAATAGTTTTAACCATAAGTTTATCATTATTAGTATAGTTTAGTAGGTAGTTTTACCTTTTAAACTTAGTGCATCCTTGGTTCTATTATTTGAATAAATAATAAAGAACTTGTTTAGTCTAGTGAATAGTTAATTGACAATTTCCTATGGGTTCGACATCCGGCTATCAAAGAGCCACTTTATTACTTGCATGTATGACTGGACATATCCAAGTTTTTGGTGTCAGTTTTGGGGACTTTAGTGTTAATTGTGTATCTAGATTACACTTTTTCTTTTTATTTGTTTGAGTTGTATATAGTTTATTTTTGTGAAAAATATAGTTTAGTTTGTATCACTTTTCTTTATATGCCTGCCTAAGATAAATGGTGGCCGGATGATAATAACTCCTATTGGTTTTTTTGAGGATCACATGTGCATGGTAGTTGTCATAATGTTAAACAGAGAAGGTTGTACGTACTTATCCAATCTTTTAAATTGAATATATGTCAGATGTATGGTGGATAGGATGACTATTAGAAGGGCTACCCTAAATTTTATTTCCCCCCATTTAACCCCTACTATGATTAGTCTATTATTTGTGATGTTGGCAGAGATAGAAAAAAAATAAGGTAGAAAAAGAGGCTCACCTCAAATTTAGGTTTAAGAACAAACTGGGGCTATAAACACAACAATAGGAAGCCATGAGGGAAGCCACACGGAATATTTATCTCCCAAGCAACAAAGCTAAAGGATAATGCTAATACTTTGGATGATCAATAGAGTATAGTCTTATCCAACACTTAAGAGGAGACCCTAATTGATGAAGAAAAAAAGGCATTAGTAGAAGAGAGATAAGATAAAATAGATTTAATAAGCTAAGATTGGCTAATGAAACTAGAGCAGCAAATAAAAATTCAAGTGTTTCTTGGATGGTCTCACATCATAGGAACCAAACTAAAAGAAGAGATATATGAGTGCATGCAAGATATTTATCAATTTTTCATTTATAACCACAACTTGGAAACACACTCATATTAAGATATTGGGGCATATGATGTCCAATAACCAATTGTTGTGGACACTAGCCACCCTATCAAATAGAAGAATTCCAACCATTCAACTTTCATATTTTTATTTATATTGACATTAAGAAGTTGTGAAAAAGTGAGCTTGGTTCACATGGTACAAGTTTGGAAGTTGGGACGTATAGTACCTTATTCAAATTAATTTTTAAGGTATGTTTAGATAATGTTATGTCTTTTGAGACACTACACTAGTGCATGAGTGTGTTGATGAGGAACAAGAATTTACTTTCTTAAATTTACACCAAGAAAGCAAAAAAAAAAAACCATGTTGCACTCCAAAGCCATGTGGTTTTACATACACTATCTAGTATTTGGTTCTTTCATATTTTTACCACAACCTTATGAGAAATTCAAAATGATGGATGTAATGTTGGGGGTGAATTTTATATCGTCAAGGTGGGGGAAAAAGTTAATAAGGTCATGCTACGATATTAAATCAGGCTCTTGTTGAAGACAAACCATCGTTTAGTAAGTAGTTTGTCCTTAATTTATTTTATTATTAGTATCAACTTTGGTTTTGTTTGATTTTGTATTTATAGGTTGAGGGGATATCTAAGTACCCAAAATCCAAGATAGGAAGCCTGATAAGGTCTTAAGTGTTGGGTCTCCAGGTCCCTATGATTGAAATCTAAGAAAGTATATGCTACTAGCTAGGCCTAGAGGCCTCAGGAAGTATTTCCAATCCCTATTCTTAAATTTATTTATAATTCGGGGATAAAGTGTGATTTTGTTTGTTTGTCTATTTAGTAGAAGTATACATCACCCTCCCCTAAGTTTTTTGTTGAAGTTATTTTTTGAGGATTAGCCCTTTGACACAATATCCTTTTTGATTTTAAAAAATAATTTTAAAGATTTTTTCATTAGGAATAAATAGACATGCTCCAGCTCGGTGCTACACATAATTACTTATAACAAATAACATTGAATGCTAAGGTGTAATGTAAAAATTGAATAACTTTTCTGAGATACCTATGTTATTTTATTTGACTCTTACGTGAATTTGTCTTAAATTTGAGTTCTTGCAATTTCTTTGTTGAGAGACAATAGGGATCCATCTTTATTTAAGCATGATGTATGCTGAGTTTTTTGTTATAAACCATGTTTGCATATTGATGCCTAGAACTTGACAGGTGTGTTTGCAAAGAAAAAGAAAGAATATTGTGTTTAAGAGATAATATAGACATTTCTTAGATATCCATGTTTTATACCTTCTTTATCGACTTTTTTTGCGTGACCTTAGTTAGTTCTGTTGAGACCTTGGCCTATTCTTTAGAAGCCTCATATATTTCTTTTTCCTTTTTATTCAATTGACTGATTTTTATCCAAAAGTTCTAAACAATTTAACTAAAACATTAATAGCTTAAATTGTGTAAAACTGAAAAAGGAAAAAGTGAAGTTGAACCCCAAAAGTAATAACTATTGGTGTGTTTGAATGTTTATATGTTGTTGTAGAGAGTACTGTGAAGAAATTAAAAATTGATAAAGTGAATCTTGTGTTTATAGAAAATACTCCCTACTAAAGATGTGTAAATTATCTAAAAGAGATGGGGCAAAATAAAACATGGGTAGGAAGATAAAAGTGGTGAAAAATAGGTGTTTGGAGATGAGTTTAGTGTAAAGTGTGATGTACTGAAACTCTTGAGGAAGATAGTCAGTATTACTGGGAAAAATAGTTCTTAGCCATCCCTTAACCTACATTATAACCCTTAACGTTCTGCTTGGTCATGAACTTTGATATCCTGACATTAGTGGAGTACTACCACAAGGTCAAGATTATGGTTCATAATATGTGACATGTGAATTCTTTACGAGAGTGAGTGGAATTTAATTCCTACACCCATATCATATAAATTGCATTTTTGGTAGTAAATACGGGGTGATTCTCTTATGGTGAAGGCGCGTGTTTATAGATGGTTAGGTGACATATGATCTCTTTGTTGAGTAATGTGCATAAGTTTTCCAAGTTGGTAGAGTCAATTGTTGAAGCTAGGAAGGCTTAGAGTAGTATTCATGAGTATTTCAATTGAAATATAGTAGGCCTAATATAGAACTTGCTATTCATATAGTCCTTTTAGTTCTAGTTTGAGAGTCCTAATCAAAGTAATAAGGTTAGAATCTTCCTTGATTGTGATTAATGCCAAATAGATGTTTGAGGACTAGAAAGGCTTCAAATGCGGGGTGGTGATCTTAGGTGTATCTATACGCCTAAGTGTCATTATCTACGTGTGTGTTTAACTTAGTTTTGAGGATATCTTGAAGTGCATAATGATGCATAAAGTGTGTATTTGTTTTTTTTTTTTGTGTTCTATGTTACATTTTTATAGTGTTTGAGGTGAATTTAAAACAATTCAAGAGTCAAGAGAATCGAATAATGTTTAGATGAGAAACCTACTTAGGATAGCCTATGCTATGCTTGCTCTAGAGTACTTTGATGACCTTTATTGTTTATTATGGACTAATGGTTGTTATGATTTTATATAGGAGACCATTTGTGATTTTATTAAAGATAAATAAATCCCACAAACAAAGCCATAACGAGCGTGAAAACAAGGAGCAAGTAGACAGAAAGAAGAGACTTCAGACCATTTTTAATATTTTCAAAGAAAAATGTATGCTAGATTAACAAGAAAATTACATATGGAACTATTATAGAATATTCTGGGGTGAAAAATAGATGTGCAAAAAGTTGGGTTTATCCAGGAAACTATCCTCAGATATGGTGATTGCAGAGTATTTACCGCGATTGCGCTACTCTGATCTCGGTCATCAGGACCGCAGTCACGATACTTGAGACAATAGCCAACAGTTTTGCAATTTGCTCAAAAGACACAAACTTAACACCAACTTTGTCTTCCAACTAGGTATACAACATCATGATTAGGTAAAAATAAGCCTAGCTAGCAAGATTGCAAACCCAAACTTGAAGAAATTCATGTTGGACTCATTTGGGCAATGAATGGACACCTATTGTACACGTCAATTATAACTACTCTAGTTTGGAATATGAGTACGAAAGACTTCACCAAATGACTTTTGGACACCCTACAACTGATAACTATAATTATAATTACAAATAAGCATAATTTTGGCATTATAACACTATTTCAAGCTTAATTCTAGCTACATGTCCTAAGCCTACAATAACAGAGAATGTAAGGAAGTTTGAGACTGCATACAAGGTAACTGATACAAAAGGTTTGAAATAAAACCTTGGATACTCTTGAGAAGCCATAAATTTGAGGGAGATTATGAGAATTTTAAACTAGGGTGCATGGGTGCATCGCATTCAGATGGTCTATATAATGTGAGTTAACCACAATTGCGGGTCAAGTTACGCAATCGCGGTCACATGATCTCCACAATCACAGAGGCATGGACTACGGTCGGGCTAACTGAGACCAATAATCCAAGGTTCCTGTAAGTCCAGCTTAGTCCATTTGCCCAATTTACACATCCCTTCTTTCCAAATTCAACCAAAATGCATCTAAGCAGCAATACATTATGGACTATGCATGCACACTAACAACAACAAAAATCAAAGTTTACCCTAGCATATGTAAATAAAAGGATATGGGCCACATATAGTTGTGTGATGGGTTGGCTCCCATCAAGCACTTAGTTTAACATCGCAACACGAAAATTTTACTCCTTCCTTTATGTCTCCACTTAGAAAATTTAAATCTTCGTCCCAAATTTTGCTCACTATGAAATGTGCGGTATAGGCATAGAAAATTAAAATCTTCCAAGATGAAACTTTGAAGAGGTAGTAAAATGGAAAGAAAGCTTTGATCTCGCCATTTTGAAGACTTGAATCTTTTACCCAACTTCAAATTGATCTTTTAGATTCTCTCCTTGGGTAAAAGTAAGCACATAAATATACCATTCCTTGTACTTCTGATGTTAAGAATCTTGACCTTTGATGGATGGGCCTCCATGTCCTCCTTCATTATGATAAACTCCAAAATACAAGAGTCATACTTCACCTCCACACATTCCTCTATTTGGTCAAAAGGATGGATCCTTATCACATCCTTTATGCCTAATATTGAAAAGTTGGTTGAACGAGGTCCAACACCTAACTTTGGGTTAGCTACCTCCAAAGCATTGCCACCCCGAAATGAGTTAAGTCATCATATGAGGTTTAATTTGATTCTTCTCTTGAATCTAGGCTTATTTATTTTATTTGGGCTTTTTTCCCTCATATGATTTGGATAATTGGGAAGTTATTGAGGAATATTCACTACCAAGCTCATTATCATAGCTTGGTTTCTCTTCTTGATAAACCTTCTGTTGAGAAACGGTTGGGGTTATGAGGTTTGAAAGATTATGTACTTGCCCGACTCTCTTGCCTTGACACTTGCTCATTGAAATACCTCTTGCTATTTATGCAACTCTTTGAGGTTCTTCCCCGTTGCTTTCACTAGGACCGAAATAGGAAGTAGCATTGGGTCACATCTATTGGACTCGGTATGTTGCTCCTTTTTCCTTTCATCATAAGACCTATAAATCTCATAAGAAGTAATAGAAACTCGTTCAGTATAACAGGGGGAGGGGCTATTTGGACATTCATCCCAATGTCCTTGTAGGCATCCATACGCATAACAACCATACTCCCGATAGGATTGGGATGGAGATTCCATCACTCTTAGGCTTATGTATGAATTGGGGTTAGATTATGGGTATATCTGTGCTTATTTATCTTATGTGCAGCTAAATCTCCTGAAGTGAGGTCCGTCACAATACAAACACGGGGGGTCAAGATATGATTTCCAGATATGCAACCCATATATGTTAGAAAATTCCAATGAGAAAAGTAAAAATAAAATAAAATCTACCTACAAAGAAAATTCACAAACACATATGTACAAGCTTGAATTCAAGAAAGTAACTAAAATTCCAAACTAACTTAATACGCCAAATTGTTCCTTGACAATGGCACTATTTTTAATAACAGTCAACTTACATGTTAATTTAAGTGCAAGAAGGCCTTCGTCAATATATTTACCCAACTTTGGATTTAGGGTCAAATCCATGAGAAACAATGTGAGTGGCGATCAAATTAATTAGAAATAATAGATACAAGTTAAATTCAAATGTATACTACAAAAAGATAAAATTGGGGAGATAGGTTCTTACACTAATATTTCTTTTTGGGATTTTCTAGTATAAATTTGGGGCTATGAATAATTAGAGTCTTAAAAAATATGCATGGATCTTGTGATTATGCATTAATAAGGGAGTGACATATGGGAGTTAGTTATCAACATCCATTTAGTAATTCAAATATGGGTAGGCTTGGTTATAGATTTTGTTGCTAGTCTTTCAATAAAACACAAAACTTCCACCCATTAATTCTTTCGAATACCTAATAGATGTGTTCAACAATTGGTAACCACAACCTCAATCTAGGTATCTCTATTTATACGATGATACCAATTGCCTAATCAACCTCAATTCACCCTTTTGTCTAATATAGTAAAAATTTGGCAAACTACACGCATAATTGTCTTTTATTACTTTGGTCCCCATATCCCTCTTTCGAGAATGATATGGATTCCTAAAGTTCACCCAACAACCCTTCTTTCGAAGATGGCCTTGAACTTTCTATAGCTTAGAGATTTGGCTCAACAAACCCATGTGGGTATTGTTTCACCCTTCAAATCCCAACCAACATAGCATAGCAATGATAAAACCTATAAACATAAATTACCAATGGATGTTAACCCCAACAACCTACACATACTCTATCCCCTATTAACATATAAGCGCAAGAGGAAGATTTAGCTGCGCATAAGATAAATAAGCATAGATATACCCATAATCTCTATTGAGATAAGTTGTTGAAGATTTAAGCGAATATTACTTCAAACTTGGCTCTTCCACTATATCAACAATGGAAGCGAGAAAATTTTCTACTTAGAACATCTCCAATATATACTTCACCCAAAATTTATATAATATTTTCTTCTCCAAAAATGAAGGCTACAAAGTCTAGAGCTAAACCTAAAAATTGGGGAAGAAGGCATGTGATAGATTTCAATACCCTTGAGTCTTTTCTTTCAAATTGGGATCAACACATGTAATTACAGCTTTTCCTTTGGCCTAATATTTCCACCAAGCCGTGATCACGCAAGTTTGGCTGCAACCGCGACTACATGACCACGATTAAATTCTACGATTGTGGTTAATTGACTATCTTAACTGACCACGACAACGACCGCGGTACCTGAGGCCCTTCTATTTTAGGTCTTTAACTGCACTTTTTTGTTCCCTTTTGATTATTTTGAGCTTCAATCCACATCTTTCTAATCCTTTAGCTTTATACCTGCAAGAAGAGGATATTAGTCCATCTAATGGCAATTATGTTTTATTTATTCATCCATAACAAGGAGATGTGGATGAATAATGAGTGCGATTGAGTGGTAAACTCACCACTTATTTGTAGGATATCAGAATACTCCCTCATCTAAACTAGATCTGGCGCACCTGTCTTGGTATATTGAGATATAACCTATATCTCCAGCTCATCGATCCATTTATGAAAATTAGCACATAACTTTGACAATGCACCTCTCTGAGCAGGCTCTAATCTAGCCTCAACCTACACAAATCTGGTCCTAACCCCTGATCTCATCTGCCCAAAGAGGTTAGTCACCTCGACCTTAATAACCTTCAATTGAGAAGCTGTTGACCTCTGGTTGTCCACTAAGCTCCCTAAAAATTCACTGGATACAGTAATCATACCTTTCGGAGGAGCTATAGTGGATGCCGAACAGGCTCTATAGATTCATCAATCGGCTCTGAGGTTAAAGCTAAAGCTAAAGAATAAGTAACATATGTCCTCTCTCCTTGTGTACTCAAATCTGTAGTATCTGTCTACTCTCCTATCTCTATTTCCATAATAACAACTGCATCATCTCTATGTGCCTCATCAAGTTTTACAAAAACTGTCGGGCCCTCAGACTGGGCCTGTGGAACTACTGCTTGCTGTGTCAGTCTTCTAGAAGTTGCTGAAGGTTCTAAATCCTTCATGGTCCTCATCTGCGCAATCATAGTCACAGGTAACCTCCCATTGATACCTTGAAACTCTACCACACTGACCTTGTCACATAGCCTCTGGATTATGCAAGGAATGGAAAATTAGTCAGCTCACCAAAGTCTCTATTACACAACTCATACCTTAGAATAACAACAAAATAAACATCATATCCGACATTCAAATAAGCTACCAGTACTTCTCTCTCCTATATCAATGTGTTATCCAAAGTAGTGGGTATCATTTTGTATCTAATAAGAAACCATAAAAACATGGCCTCTACTTTCAAAAGGCCTTTCTTGATCCCTACTTGCTCCTCAATCTATGGGGTCTCTTTACACAATGGTTAAATATAATAGGCTATCCACCTAGCCATCTCAACCTTTTCTAGATGTTGCGTAGCATCCCACATGATATGTCGATCCCATTTGATCCTCTGTTTATGGTCACATTCGGTTGTAGATGTAGCAGTGATATAACTGGGACAAATATGACTTTGCAAATAGTTTCTATCGATATGTCAATTCTAGCCTTTCTAAAAAGTGTGTAATTATGTTATTGCTGTCGTACAAATTTGATTAGGTCTAGATAATGGCGCATAGGAAGGACTATGATAGCTCTGTAGGATGGATAAAACTACTGTACCATAGATGGGCTATAGGAACCGAGTGGTCTGGTCATCCACTCTAGCTGATATCTGTCAAATGCTGCTTGTATCTGTGACACTCACTCTAACCCTGATAAGCCAATCCTGTATTCCTTATAAGTACATCTAATAGGCCAGCCTAAATCCTAAATACAATTGTCAATATCATAAATCTCCCACATCCTATCCACATATAACCTCAGAGGTCCCTCCTCGGGTGGTGCCTCTGGGGTTTGTTAAGGTGCAGGGCTCTATTATAATGAAGCGTTGTGGGAAGGCTACTCGGCATCCTCATAAGGATTTGGTACCTCTTTCTACTTTACATGAGTAGTTGTACCCACTTCTGACTGGGGCACCACAAATGACTACTCTTTCTAAACTTCAATAGATGAAACCTGGGACCCCTCCTCAGATTGGGGGTCCTGAGTAGCAAGCTGTGGAGTAGTCTCAGACTTTTTATCCTTCTCTCCATCATCATTAAGTTGAAGATTTTGTGGGGGTGATAATCATACGGACTTCATCTTTGCTTGGGTTGCATCTGGATGAGCAGCCTGGTGAGTCCATCCTCTTGTGACTCTGCGTGTCACTCTAGCTGAAGTCTCTCTACGCTGCTGCCTAGGATATTCTTCTACTGATCCACTATGCTATGTAGACTCTGACCATCTCCTCAAAGTACTGAACTTTGTCTTCCTTACTACATTAGGTTCCATATGTACTTGACAAGCCAACTGTTAGTTTCCAACAAAAGTGAGGATAGAAAAAGTCGAAGAAAACCTCAAAATTCCAAAAGTTTGAATTTTTCCTCAATTTTCACATCCCTACAAACTATTTGAAATCCCAACAAATCTAATGTATACACACTAATCAAGAATCATGAACTTCACAGTAAATAAATATGTCTAGCCTGTGGTATTACTCTATTCATTCAAGTTCAACTTTCGGTAAGGGCCTAAACTTAGATTCTTTGTTCAAAACAAGGCCCTACATTATGATTTTAGGCTACTTCAAGGATCCCATAAACAAGCATGATAGTATCTATATATTTTACAATGAAATACACATATCAACTTATTTAAACAATAGATAAACCAATAAATAACCTTTAGGAGCGTAAAAAATTACCTCTTATATGATGATCCAGAAGTGAATAATAGAGAACTCTAGCAAAACCAAGATTGAAACTTTTTTTTGCATGTGGGACAAGTTGGTATCTCAAACAAGTGTCAATTTAGCATTTACTTATTTGTGGGTTAGTTTATGTTTTAACAGGGAAATTTGAATTCAATGAGAAAACTAAAGTTTTGAGGATTTGAATGAGTTAGAATGAGGCTAAGAATGTTTTTATATAAGTGGGGGCTGGTCGTTCCATTGGTATGCCATATCATTTAGTTGATAGGCATTAAAAGTCACCCTTTCCACATTCGTGCCCTACATGACCTTGAAAATCTTTCCATATCATCTAGAAAACCTTTAGGATCCTTCTATACCTTAACACAGTAAAAGTTGAAAGCCACAACCTTATAAATTGGCCAACCCTTGTAGCCTCAAAAGATGTAATGCTAGATGCAACACGCTTAGCCTGAGAAACTACCAACTAAGTAATCACATGGATGGACTGATAAAATTACACATTCATCATATCTTATGGAGGAGCCTAAGGGGAGGACTAGAAGGAATTGGTGGAACTCTAGAAAAGTTAGGTACATGACTCCTAGACCGAGTATGGATCCCATGAGTATAGCATGTCCCATAAAAATTGCCCTAAGTTGGGACAAAAGATTTTACTTACACATCAAATCATCAAGGCATGATCTGATAGGTGAATAAATAAGAATTAGAGAAGATTCCACGACTTATACTCTAAGTTTGAAAATACAACACAATGAAAGAAAAATATTTCTAAATGCCTTGTATCCTCTTTCTTATGAGTGTGGTGCGCTACATAATATTAAAAGAGACTTTATTCAACATTGCTTTGTGTACTCCTAATTGACCATGAACTTGAAGCTCTGATACCAACATGACATAACCTGAGCTGGGGCATTTTCGTAATAGGCATCCCAATTCAACCCTAGTTACCTAACCTAACCTCAAAACACATACCCTAAGTCGAATAAATTTTTAATATACAAAAACATAAAATTTTATAAAATTCCAAACTTTGAGATAGGTCCATAACTTGACCAACCCAAGCAAGTCAAACTATCCAATACCCAAACAATAAGCATTCCAGGAGTGCACAACATAATAGAATAGAACAATCATAAATACAATGAAATGGTATTAGCCATAATGCCAACACTAATACCAAGTCTAACACCACTATCGACACCACCCATACTAACCCATAATGGCACCACAAAGCCTCTAACCGAAAGTAAAACTGTATCCAATTAGGAAATGCCCCTAACCATAGCCAAAACTATTGTCTATGAAATAATAAGAGTATTTAAAGACACCCATGATATGAAATGGAGAATTTAAAAATATGGAAGCTCACTTCTTCTATATAACAACTGATCCTAAATTCGATCACTAAGAAAAAAGAGTAGAACGATCAGTTCCTGCATCACATAGGGATATAGTGACAGAAGATGGGTTAGAAGGTGAATGCTAGCATGTACTCAAGATAAGGATAAAATAATACCAACCTTTCAAACCAAATAAACTAACTATATAGATTCAAAACCATGCATACATATATATAACCATGCTGGAAAAGAGAACTAGGTTTAGCAAGCCTTTAAAATCATTAACCTTTGTGTGTGTAGATAAAAACATCCTAGAATGATCCACAGGTTATATGGGTCCAGTGTACCCTAAGAACGGCTACCAATGCATGTAGATGCATGAACCAGAGATACCATAGGAGTAGGGGATTCCCGAGTACCATTCGATCTCTATGATACATATGCACAAGTGTACATAGGGTATTTCTGTGTACCCCATAAATATTATGTATGGTATCCATGACCAATCCTCATGTCGATAAATATGAGCTTCCAGTGTCTATCTATTGCACTCACACCATCACAGTTAACTATCATACCCTGACATTATTTCCCAATTAAAACTATTACCACACAACGAACAACCATTCCATTTATTATAAACCAAGTCTATAAATAGTGATATCATAATACCGACTATAGCTTGTAAGCAAAGTCTTTATCCATCCTTTTTACGAAAAAGGGTTTCCCATATACCTATGTATTACATTATTAAGTTAACTTGGCGGAATCCCATGTACCCCATAAGATGTTGGTTATTAAGGTTGCTTTGGGGATTCTCTTTTACCCCACAAGGATTTGAAATAGACCAACCGTAATAACCAAGACATTACTATTTAACCATTCCAAACCGTTTAAACCATTAATACGATTTAGGTTTCCATTACCTAGTTATACCATACAATAGTTCCATTAAAAGTTAAACAATGTAGTAAAAGCATTCTCATTGACATTTTATCAAGCATATTGGGGAATAGTGTTTCCAAAACCAAAACCAAGTACCAATTAACCATTCCCATGCAATCAAATGTCAAAAACACCATTAAAATATGTAAATCCATAACTAAAAGAGGGATAACGATACAAGCATTTATAAATAATACCCTCAATATATATTTGAACCCAAAACCATACAATAATTATTCCATGAAAACAATTCATGAAACATGCCTTTAGTAAGAACTAACAATAGGAACGATTAATATGCCTTATATTATGAACATGACGGAGATAAATCACCCTTGTAAGTCCCAAATTAACTGCCTTGAAGAAAACCCTGGCCTTTCTTAACCTACGAGACTTAAGATAATTTAAGAGCATTAATGGGAGTTTGATTGATTTCAAATAGGTTAATGAAGACCCAAAAAGGTATTTTATGTTGTGGGGTCATAAGAAAATTAAGAGAGAAAATTACCCCTAGCTTAAAATGCTTAAAATTCTTGCAAGGTGGTACGACCACCCTACTCCAACTGTACCCTAAGGTATGAGTGGTACCCTTATCTCAAGAAAATGACTACACAACACTCTTTAACATATGACTACCCAAGTCAAATCATAACCAACCATATGGTAAGTACCCTAAAACCATACCCTAGGCAGAATAAAATTACCTAGACTATAATTAGTGCAACATACGATTGACACCTTACCATTCATACCCTAATATATAACTAGTATGATCAAACTATACCTCTGATAGAAACCATCCAATCCATGCTTGTTACCATACGACCAAGACCATCCAAACCGTACCCTATCATACTAGAAGTACCCAATTTGTATGATGTCTAAAATCCAAAAAGTGAGAAATTTTTTTAGTGTCAAAACTAGGGTTTTTTTTACTTTTTTTTTATGATTTATTGCCTGTAATTTATTTAATTGCATATTTGAAGAATTTATGCCATTTTTCTCCAATTATCCCATTACTTATAGTTCTAGGCTATGGTTTGGCTTACATACTTGTGGGGTTACATAGGTGCCATCACGACTCAAGAAATTGGTTCATCTTAATTTGGTAGTAGAGCCAAGTTCAATAATATTATTGGTAAAAGAGCAAGTGTCTAATAGAGCCCCATGAATCAAAATAATGATGTTTATTTCTTATCATTGGGAGGCTATTGGACATTCTTAGAAGATCTTTACTTCCCTTACTTCTTTTGTGTTAAGAGAGTGTGTTAGTTTCTAATATTTATTTGGTTTCACACTCTTATAGATTAATTAGATACAAGCTACTGATATAAGAGTCGAGGACCCTGGGTCCATGATAAGGGGTCCTACTAGAGTACGTGTATGACCCAAAGTTCAGAGATAGATAATAGAGGCATCCCTAACCATAGATCAGGATAGGGAGCTTTTACCAAACCCTATCCCCAATATTTCACCAAGGATTCCTTGACCCTAGCTAGTGGTGGCCTAGGGCCAACCCAAGCTCTACCAAGGGTTTTTCTTTATTGCTGTTAAAAAATGCTCAATTTGTATCTTTTGGATTGGTTGGTATGCACCATATGATGTGCCCAGTCTTTGGATCATTATGGTACCAATACAAGAGTGCAGCTTATTATTTTGGCTGCTAGATTTTAGATCTCTCCAGTGACGGTGGTTTCTCAAATAGTAGTTACCCATCTTGCTATGTCTATTAAAGAATAAAAAATGCTGGGTAGATTCCTAAGGTTGACTTGTCCTAGGTTTTTTGTGGCATTGAGAGAGGATGTATATTAGTTTTTCATAGATAGGGTGAGCTCTAGAGTTGAAGTTGACCTTTTCTCCATCTTTTGTTTTTGGATAGTCTTTTGATTTTTGATATTATTTAGATTTACTTTAATGGTACTCGTATTCTTTTAGATTTGATACTTTAGACCAACCATTCTAGGTCATGGGGCATTATTAATCCTCTTTTATTTCTATTCCACTATGTTAATGTTCTTAGGATTTATCGCTTGCAATTTATTTGCTTGCATATTTTTGATATTTAGGCCATTTTCCTCCATTAGACCATTATTTATAGTTTTAGGATATGGTTTAGCTTACCTGCTAGTTGGCTAAAGTAGGTGCCATAATGACTGAGGAAATTGGGTCATGGCATGAGGGTACACCGCTTGAGGCCTACGTTGCACCCACTTTTCTAAGCTATAGTCTATGCCTCGTAATCCTCCCCCTTAAAAATGTTTAAAAATGGTATTTTGCCTTGTTTAGGTTGAGGGAAAAGTAGTGAAAGCATATAATTCATTTGGGGAAGATTATGGATTACCTAAAGGATGATTTAAGGAGTACTTAGCCATATTTACAAGGGATTTTGGAAAAATATACATGTTTGGATAGAGGTGAAGGCGTGAAGGACTATACATTATCATTTTTCTTTTAGTTTTTCTTATGAATTCATTAATGGTGATTTCTTGTATGGATATGAGTGGATAAATACCATTTTTACTAGGTTGATTCTATGATCATGATTTCTTAGAATAACATTCAAGTTGGCTAACATTAATTATCATAATTGGTTGTTCTTATATTCTTTCATTTAATATTTAATTGATTCGAATCTTCACAAAGCATCAATATTTCTTTTGTGAGACCACAAGGAGTAACATTAGATTAGAATATTGAACATCAGGAATGGATTTTTATCTTTCAGATGTGTTATAGACTGGATTCATGGTTCTAATAGGAATAAAGCTAATTTGCCCCATTTGGATCAAATATGGATGGATTACAAATGCGTTTGAATTAGTTCCCCATCCTCACTAAAGAATGTAGTTGTGTGGCTAATTTAAATGGATGATTACAGGCTCAATAGACCATAATCATTATATTAATCCCATGAATAAACAACCAAGATGAATAACTTAATTAATGAGTTTTATTGATGTGCATGATTGTTCAAGATATCTTGACATTAGAAGCATCCCTGATATTTTTTCTACCCCAAGTTTATCGACATTAGTCTTATTTCGTGCCTTTTTTTTACCTTTTAAACTTAATTCATCCTTGGTCTATCACTGGAATAAATAATGATAAGCTCATTTAGTCTAGTGAATACCTAATTGATAAGTCCAGGTAGGTTCAACACCCAGATCTCAAAGAGTAACTTTATTAATTGCACGACTAGGAACACTTGAGTGTGTAAGGCATCTGATTCTTACATAATTTTTATTTCTCAAATTACATATATTTTAAACATTGATTTTTACTATTGAATGGTGGGTTTTGAAACCAAATATTGAGGTTCTTGATGACTAGTGATGAGTATTATTTACTTTGGTTTAAACGTATGTCTATACATGTTTTGGTGATGGTTTGCACATGTGGGTATTTGTTGATTGTGGTTTAATAAATGGTTCATGAATAACCCTATGTTTGTTGAATTTTACTATGATTTTAGTCATGGTAAAATTATGCCCTCAAGGTGTTGTAAAAATATCTAAGAGAAATAACTAGTCACATATTAATAGTGTTTTGAACAAAGGCAATGGCATAATGAGTAAGAATGATTGGTAAAGGACTTTGTAAAGTCATTGTGGTCATGTAATGAGTTAATTGTCAACCTTGGTGGTTTGATTGGTTTAAAAGGATTTGAGTCCCGAAACATGAAATTAAATTATATTTGACCTAAAGCTTGGTGTAAGAATGCTAATGAAGAATGAATAGTTTGGTAAGGGTCTTAATGACCCTAATTTGGGTTGAAAAGTTATTAAAACTAAAGCATTGATCTATTAAAATTATTGATTGATAAATAGTTCATAAAGACCTTATGGTCATGTATGGCATTAAAGTGTATCCTTTAAGTCTTGAATTGGCTAAGTAGGTTAAAGTCCTCGAATGATGAACTAAGTGGTAATTAATGCATGGAGAAAAGGTAAGAGTACCAATGTCGACAAGTAATAGATGTGATGGCTTGTGGTTGGATTCCACTTGCTTAAGAAGTTGGTTTGTGGTTAGAGCCCACTTTTCCAATAAAATGACTTGTGGTTAGAGACCACTTGCTTAATAAAAAACTTGTGATTAGAGTCCACTTGTAGTAAGATGGATTGAGGTTAGAGTCATATTGTTTGATTAATTAAGAAGTTCAAACTTCCTAATCTACAGAATTAGAAGGTTAGTGTCCTCCACATCATGTATTATGATTTGATGTTTTGAAATATTTGTTATATCCTTATTTCCTTTCCTGACACTCTATGGATGTACATTTATACCTACATATATACCTTTGTATATATATGGGTTGCATATGATGGATTGATTTGGTTTTGAATAATGCCACTATGTTATCCTTATTATTGAGTTACATGGTAGAACTTTAACTAAGAACCATATTTAGACATTGTGTCCCATACATCACAGGGTCCAGAGCTTTTTCTTATATTCCTGTGCAGTGACCAGGTGTTCGAGCGATTCATGTGCTGACATTGAAGTGGTGAGCTTTCAAACACCGGAAGGCATATATTTCATAGTCTTTTATCTTATGTTCTAGACTTGTTTTACACTTGGTCTTTGTCTATTTTCAAGGGCATGTCCCGATATTATAAACATCGGATTTATAGTTAACTGTGGTCTTTGGAATTTTATTTAGTATGTTTACATTGATGGATTGATTAGACATATCTTAAGTGATGATTGTTAGTCTTGTTTCTACAATCTTTCTATATAGTCAGAGTTCAACCAATACTTATGCATTGATATGGTGCTTGGGTTAGGTAAGTAAGGCATTTTTTTATCCTTGTTGGGATCGATATGCCTATACGATAAGGCCCAGTTTTGGGTCATATAAAGTTAGTATTAAAGCCTAGGTTTATGGTTAGTTTGGCATCAACAAAGCTGTGTCAGGTAGAGTCTCTTTTATGTCATGCCACCTTTATACGAGAGAGGCTACGAGACATTTAGGAACGTTTCACCCTCTTATTGTCTTATGTTGAGCTATACAGTTTAAGGTCTTGGATCCTTTTGATTTCCATTTGCTCGTTTTTTACATTATGCCTCTAAGAATATCTGATGTTTCTGTAACTCCTTCCATTTCAACATGGGATAATATAAATGAGACATGTTCCACTTATGGAGTCCAGAACCTATCTAGGGGTCCATTTATTTATGGTCTTGAACTTTCATCATTTCTCTCAAGTCCTCCTTTAGTTCCTCAGGATGACATAATAAATGTTGAGTTCAACAATTAATTCAAATGATTGCTTTGTTGGTAGCTTCTCAGGTTGAACGCGGTGCATTTTTTACTCTATAATTTAAGACCACAAGGGTTCGCCTGTTCATGAGGTGGAGTCCTCCAAATTTTATCGATGGTAAAGTGGAGGAGCGCCCTAACGGTTTTTGGATTACATAGATAAGATTTTAAGAGTTATGCATGCTACTAATGTAGAAGCGGTGGAGTTTGCAGCATATCAGTTTAAGGATATGGTGTACCAATGGTATGAGAATTGAGATAAGGCAAGGGGTGATGTTGATGAGTCATCTTTGAGGGGGGATTTGACTAATGAATTTCTAAACCGCTTTCTTTCTCAATAGTTGAGGGAAACAAATATGGAGGAGTTTGGTAAGAACGCAAGATAGGATGTTTGTCAAGAAGTATGCCTTGAAGTTTTGTCAAATATCTCGATATGCTATGGAGATGGTTTCTAAAATAAGGGATAGAATGCATAAGTTTCTTTGGGACTATCTCATGAGTTGATCCTTGAGAGAAAGGCTACTTTGTTGAGTACGGATATGTATATCTTAAGGTTAGTGGTATGCGTGCAACAAGTGGAGGAAGATAATAAGAAAGAGGTTGTGTTTAGTGAAAGCCAAGTGAATAAATTTAGGCTTTCCAAGAAAATTAGTAGAGATAGTGGTAAGTGGCCAAAAAAGAAGTGGGACAATTTTGTTTTTTTCTCCTCGACCATTAGGTGATTGTCGGTGTTATATTGATGGTAGGTTTTGGGCACAGGGTGCCCAATCTTAGGCTAGTGGGGCTTTCTCTGCTCCATCCTACCCTCCTTGTAGATTTTGGGGTTAGCATCATCCTGGGTAATATGAGAAGGGGAGGAACAAATATTTTAGATGTGGTAAGATATAACACATCCAGTGAGAGTGCCCTTCCTCGGTTACTTCTTAGGATAACAGGGCCTCTATTTCTATTTCGTCTTCTTCTTCATCGAAGAGTGATGATTCTAATTTTACTTTTATTTTTGGTACCGACACTAGCCAAAATCGCTTGTATGCACTTGTTACTCTCCAGAAGTCTTAGAAATCTGTAGATGTTGTTAGGGTATGTTCAAACTTTTCTCCTGTGATGTGTGTTGCTTGCTTGATCCAAGGTTCTCCCTCTCTGATGTGACACCTTATGTACCTATGGATTTTGTTTTCTCTCCTAAGTATCTATTAGTTCCCTTTTTTATTTCTACCCAAGTAGGAGACGCTATGGTATTTAGAAAAGTATATGGGGGTATGTGGTAACTGTTAGTGGTGGACAAACTCTGGTAGACTTTATATAGCTGGACATGGTCGATTTTGATCTTATTCTTGAGATGAATATGTTGTATTTGTGCTATGCTTCATTAGATTGTTGGACCTGTAAGGTCATGTTTAAATTCCCTAATAAGCCAATCATTCTATAGGAAGGGGGTTCCCTTGTGCCTAAGGGGAGGTTCATCTCATATCTTAGAGCCCGAAAGTTTATTTCTAAAAGGTTTTTTACTATTTGGTTTAAGTTAAAGATTCTAACAAGGAAGGTCCTATTCTAGAATCCATTCCTGAGGTTAATAAGTTTCCTGATGTCTTTCCCGATGACTTTCCTAGTATTTCTCCAGATAGGGAAATAGATTTCTTAATTGATCTTGTTTCGGACAGTCATTCTATTTCTATCACCCCTTATAAAATTGCTCCGACGGAGTTAAAGGATCTTAAGGAGCAATTGAAAGATCTCTTAGATAAAGGTTTTATCCATCTTAGTGTGTTTCCTTTGGGTGCTCCCATGTTCTTTGTGCATAAGAAGGATGGTTCCCTTCGAATGTGCATTGACTATCGTCAGTTGAACAAGGTGACCATAAAGAATAAGTATCCTCTTCCTAGGATCAATGATTTGCTTGATTAGCTTTAATGTGTTCAGTGTTTCTTTGAGATTGATCTTAGGTCGGGTTATCATCAACTTAAAATTAGGGAAGGAAATATCCTAAGACTTCATTAAGGACCCGGTATGGTCACTATGAGTTCCTAGTTATGTATTTTGGGTTGACTAATGCCGCCGTGGAATTCAGGGATTTGATGTATATGGTCTTTCATCTATTTCTGGATTTGTTTATCATTGTCTTCATTGATGATATCCAAGTCTAATCTAAGTGTGAGAAGGATCATATCGATCACTTCTATGTTGTGTTGTAAACCTTAAAGGATCATCGTTTGTATGCCAAGTTCTGTAAGTTTGAGTATTAGTTAAAGGCTGTGACATTTCATGGTCATGTTATATCTTGTAAGAGGATCATAGTGGATCCACAAAAGGTTGTAACGGTTAAGAAATGGCTTATACCTCTGAATCCAATTGATATTTGGAGCTTCTTAGGTCTAGCCGATTACTATAGGAGATTTTTGGAAAGATTTTTGATGATAGCTTCTTCGTTGAGTAAATTGACCCAGAAAAAGGTCATGTTCTAGCCTCTAGGCAGTTAAAAGTGAATGAGAGCAATTAACCCACTCATGATTTGGATCTTTTAGCCGTGGTGTTTGCATTGAAAATCTGGCATTTTGGTTTTTATGTTTCAACCCAACTTAGTTCAAATTTTATCACAGAATTACACTTATCCTTGTTCAATTTTCACTGGTCTGTCTTTAAAAAACAAGCTCTAATGAAACAGTGCTCAATCATAAATTTGGTTAATCATACCTTTGCACTGATGTAAATTTAAACAAAGATCAAGTGAATATTTTAAGTTTAGGGTCCTTTCTTGCCTAATAGTACCGTGACCACATTAATTCACACATGTAAACTTTGATTTACATTTCATTTGAATGGGGGAACAAAGAAATATGATTTGAGATAGTTTGATTTCAATTATGAGTGGGTTTTATTAAGGTTTTGGATTGGGTTTCAAATTTAGTATTTAAGGGGATGTTCTGATTTGGATCGGGCACATGGGCCCCAATTTTTAAATAAAAATTTAAACTTAAAGGACCTACAGAAGTGAATCACGAGTCATGCATTTGACTTATGCCTTGTAGGTTTGGTTGTGAGTCATGAACTCAGACTCTATGTTACTTGTGATTCCCACGAGTAATGGGTTTGACTTATGACCCAAGGGTTGGGCTCGTGAGTCATGCTTAGAGAGTAATATATCCCCTCTAATTATCACAAATCTAGTCTAAGAGTTGTAGACCTGAGTCACATTTTGTAGGCTACACTTGTAAATAAACATACATGGACTTGCCTAATTTTCCAATATTTTTCGTAATCCAGTAATTCCTACATGTTTCCTTCCCTCGAAACAAAACAAAGTTGACACTAAAACCTTGGGTTTCCTCTCAACAAGTTCTTGACTTAAAATCGCAGAACAATGGGTCTTTGTTGGATACTCAGTTTTCACCAACAAGTTCGTGGATTGCCTCCTAAGAAGAACCTATTTGATGTTGTGACACGACCTATCACCTTTGACTACTCAGACTTCATCAAGGCCATCATTCTCACAAACATTAATATCCTTATTGTTTCCCATATAATTTTTAACATGTTGTCCATTAACCTTAAATGAGTCATCACTATCACATTGTATCTCAATTGCACAATGTGTAAATACCCTCACCATGAAGAATGGTCTAGACCATTTAAACATAAACTTGCCAGGAAGCAAGTGAAGTCTCGAATTATATAACAAAAAAAAAATCATTGGGTTGGAATCCCCTATGTATCAATTCTTCTATCATGGTAGAATTTCATTTTTAGGAGTTGCTTGGTTATTTGATAAGACCAAAGTTAATACATGAATAACTTGGTTATTCATATATTAATTTTATACATTTTTTGGTTTTCAAATTGGATAAAAGTTAGTCATGTACTGATTTTCTATAATGTTTTGTTGGTATTCTCCAATCTTGTATAAAAGTTATTCATGTATTTATTTTATATTTCTTTTGGTTTTAGCAATTCTATATAATTAGTACTCAAATAACTTGTGAGAAGCCTTGCCCTAAGATAGATTGAGTGACGACATTCTTAAGGGTAAAGAGTAATGTTTGGGTTTTTAGCCAAAGATTTAGGGAAACTCTTAGTACCCGTGGCATCTAAGTCATTAATGCAAGGAAAGTCTGAGTACCTCTGTCATTGTAAATTTGGGATCCCTCTGTGCACCATTGGCGAAATCTGAGTAGCCATATGGTTGGTTTGCTCATATCAAGCCGAAATGTGAGGCTAAACCTTTGGTTGGAGCCGTAAATTAGCAAATTGAGGGTGGTGCAAATGCAAAACCAATAACCCTCTTTATCCAAAAAATTTTCAAAAATCAAGGTCATGGACATCAGCAAACTTATGACAAAATGCTTTTTCTTTTTGTGACTCCACAAATGTTTGATTTGTTAACAGTGATAGATACTCTAATTTTGTCTCTAACGGGGAGGGAGGGGTAATTGAGCCTTCTTGGTAAATCTTGCATGCCATGTGTGGTAAGCTATTTTCATTCATCTCTTGTATACTTGAGTTATCTAGAACTTACTTCGTTAGGCTCTCAAGGATAATTTATATTGTAGTTGGTTGGAGAAATAATCTTAGGCCATCTTTATGACTTTGGAAACCACTTTTTCTTAAAAAGTCTACCCATGCATAAATGTAATCCCTAGTTACCCACATTGAGCCTGTGGACCTTTCTTTCTAAACACATTACAAGCCGTGAACCATTCTTTCTATCCCTTATTCTATCCATACCTCTTTTAACTTAAAATCGCAACTTGAGGCTAAAATCCTAAGATGGGGGTGGTGAATATTGATGGAAGTAAGTGTGGGGCGATGAAGTTGTAAGTAAAATGCCCAAGTGCCAAAGCATTGAAAAAAATGAATAGAAAAATAAAAGGTCAAACAAAGGAAATAATTGCAAGAAAAATAAATAGAAGAAAATAGGTGAACAAAGGAAGCAAAAAGTAGGCATATGGAATGAGAAAAGATCAAAAAGGAGTGGCCCATTATCAAAAAGGCGGATTAAATAATGTGATGTACATGATCAAGGAAGGGTGCAGCCATATTGTTATCAAATGATATCCTACCCTATGCTAAACCTACATTACAAGCTCAAAAAGTCCTTTGAGATTTTCAATCATTTATTTAATTTGTAGTGGAGATTGAAAATAGGGGCAAG